>NC_057406.1:10743089-11343089 GCF_019320065.1 Cervus canadensis | reverse complement strand
CACCTGGCTGCCATGCTCTGGGCCGAGGCCTGTGGTCCCTCCGCCCAGGACACGGGCACAGAGGCCTTGCCGTGGGGACCCCTCCCGGCTTCCTCCCCTCCCCGCTCACTTCTGGCAGGCGCGGCACTCCATGGTGCCGCTGGCCTCCCGCACGGCCGTCTGGTGGACGAACACAGGGTAGGCGGTGTCGCAGGGCTGCAGCAGGTCCTGCTTCTTGTGCTTGTGGGCTGCAGGGACACAGAAGGGCACGGATGTGGGGCCTTGGTCACCCCCGTGGGGGCGGGCCTCGGCAGCCTGGGCAGTGCGGTCACTGCGCCGGGGGGAAGACATTCAGTCTGCTGGCACATGGCAAGCCATCAGGACTTGGGGGTCCGGAGGGGAGGGAGCGGCTGTGCGTGAGTGACGCCCTGGGTGACCCTGGGGACGCCTGGCTCTCTCCTCACCGTCAGCGGTGAGGTCCAGGGGCTGGGAGGAGGTCAGGGGCAGCAAGCGGGGCGTGGGGGGCCTGGGAGACGACAGCCCTGCTCCCTGTGGACGGTCCAGTGGGCGCTCTGCAGACACAGCTCCCAGACAAGCCCTGGGCCTCCCCCCTCACTGACCCCACGGTCACTTAGAGGTGGGCGGGGGGCAAAGCCCAGACTTGCTGGACTCCTCAGTGGGGCCTGTGTGGTCACTCGAGCGGGCTCAGAGAGGACTTGGCAAACTCAGAGGCCTGGCAGCCGCCCTGGGGGACCCACGTCCACTCCTGGGTGAGCAGATAGCTGTTCCCTGTGTGGCGCCTTGGCCTCTGGACCACAGACACTGCCTTTTGGTGTCGTCAGAGCTATTGCCCAGGGGAGGGCTGGAGGGTTCCGTTTTCCCCAGGGCAGGGCTGTGATCGTGTGGGATGAGGTCTGGGCTACAAACCCACCCCTAAGGAGCGAGGCTCTAAGTTGGGAGGGGCCTTCGTTATTGAGGAGTCCTGGAAAGAGAGAGGTTCCTGGGACCCTCCCAGCCCAGCACTGGGGCTCCTCGGCCACTCTACTTACAATGATGGAAGACGGTCTTGGCTGTCCAGGATGTGTGGCCCAGCACGGGGTGGCGATGATGGTGATGATGGTGGTGTCACATGGTGTGGGCATGATGTCACATGGAGCAGATGATGTCACACAGGAATGGTCAACATCACATGGGATGAATGATGTCACATGGATGATGTCACACATGATGGACGACATCACATGGGATGGATGATGTCACATGGGATGGATGATGTCGCATGGGATGAGTGATGTCACACAGGATGGATGACGGCACATGGATGATGTCACACAGGTGTGTGGTGTCCCAAGATGGCGTGACATCACACAGAGGTGAGGGAAGGTGATGGAGGGGCCGACAGGATGGACGTGAGTGGTGGGCCCTCTGCAGTCCCCTCCCCCCAGGTGGCGGCTGGAATGATGCCGGGCTCTGGGCTCCCACACCCGAGCACTCACCCTCGGCCCCGTGGTCCCCACGCCAGGAGCCCCAGGCCCTCCACTCCAGCAGGAGCCTGTCGGATAGAAGTGATCAGAGATCTGCTTGCCCACCTCACCGGTCCCCAGGCTGTCTGCCCCTTCCCCCAGGGAACCCTTGTCCAGATGCTCCTGGGGGGCAGAGGCCCTCCCCTGGCAGCTGCGTGCAGGAGAGGGCACCATATGTGCCTGGCTGGTTCCACCCCGGACCTCAGCCTCCTCCTCTGGGGTCATGGGGACCTCAAGCAGCTCCCTTCAAAGGGCCCCCTCATAACCCACCCCTGCCTGAAGCCCCCAGTTCCTCACTCACAGCAGGAGCTCATTCACCAGCCACCTGGTAGCCGTCAGGAGGGCAGAGATGGGCTGGGGGGAGAGGGAATACACTGTGAGCCCTGGGGCCCCCTCACTCCATCAGAGACCATGCCCCCGGGCTCCCCCCACCTCCTCCCAGCAGCGGGATCAGCGGAAAGCTGTTCTGGGAAGTTCCTGCTGTAGAGCAGGTGATGCCCGTCATCACCCTGGGTGGCATCTATGGGATCCCTGACGGGTTGTGGACGGTGCGGGGGTGAGGGTGGGAACCAGGCAAGGAGGGGGCTGCAGCTGTCCCTCTGCTGAAGGAGTTGCCCTGACACCCCCCACCCCACCCCCACTCCCTGCCAGATAAGACCGGGGAGGGAGCGGTCTGTGGGCGGCGGGGGCCTGGGAGAGGGCCAAGGTGGGCCCTGGTTCCTGGAGAGAAAGGGACAGGCCGCCATCTGGTGGAGGGAAGCCCTGGGGGGACACTCACGCTGACCAGGGGCTGGGAGGCGCTGTGGTGGTGGGTCGGGGGTCTGCACATGGCCTGGTAGTCGTACATGGTCACTCTGAAGCCAGAAACGGGACAGGGTGAGTCCAGACCCCACCCGTATTCCACCCCCACCCCGCCCTGGGAGACTTTGCAGCAGGGTTTTCGTCAGCAGGTCAGAAAATGACATTTCTGGGCTTGGGCTGCTCAAAGAGAAGGGACAGCAAACCTAGTTTTCCCTCTCAGGCAGACCTCAGCCCTTCCCACCCCCGCAGGTCTCGGGCTTAAGGAGGTTGCTTCTGCAGCCCTGGGGGTCCCTGTGGGGTTCTGAGGTTGGGATCTAAGACGCGTCTGGTCTGTTTAGCATCTGACCCCGCCTCCTCTGTATGTGTTTTGGGTCGGGGGTGGGGGGGCACCTGCCCCACTTACTGGCTGAACACCCCCATGCTGAGCAGCTGGGTCATGAGCGCACCATCCACCTCCCCCAGGAATCGGCCCACCTGTGAGGGCAGGAAGAGGGGGAGAGGGAGGGACAGGGGGTCGCTCCAAGCTCCAGACTTCACCTGCATCTGGACTTCCCCTCCTGGGCCTCATTAAGTGTGTGTGTGTGGGGTTGTACTTTCTCCTCGGCCGCTCTGGGTCCAAGGGGGTCCTGGGCATGTGGCCAGGCAGTGTGATGGGGCACCTCCAGGCCAGGCTGACTGGTGAGGATGGACTTTCCCACCCGGGAGGTCCAGACGAGGGGAGAGAGCGTGAAGAGGGGAGTCCAGAGCCCGGCCTCATGGAGGTGGGAGGGTGGGCGCTGAGGTCTGAGCTTGTGCCTGGAATTCACATGCAGAAAGGTGCCCCCAAGGCGACGGGCCCACCTGATGGGGTTGGTGCTCTCAGAAGAGACCCCAGGGGGCTTCCTGCCCCTTGTGCCGCTGGGAACACACTGAGAACCCTGCCCCCCGGGGGGCCCCTTGGGCTGAGCCCCTACAACTGTGAGCATCTTTGTGGTTCGTGAGCCGCCCTGGCTGTGGGCTCTGCTCCGGATGTCTGAATGGACTAAGGTGGGGGGCGGGGAGGCAGATGGGAGTAGGTGGTGGGTGGCAGGAGGGGGCTCAGGACTCTGGGGTGGGCCCCCAGGGCAAGGCTGCAGACAAAACCCGGGGGCCTCGGGGAACCCCCCACCAATAGAGGGGGGAGACAAAACAGACAGAAGATCACCTATGGGCATCTGAGGTGAAAAGGCTGGATTCTGGGGTCTCTCAGTGCCAGCTGTGGTTTCAGACTCTCTACTTCTTGTCTCTGGGCCAGGATTATTGCTTCTGGCCTTTTTCTGACCGTCGAGGTCATTGGACGATGTGACCTGCCCCCCCTAGTTCCGCCTCCTTAGCATCTTACCTCCTGGGGCCTCTCTGAGATCAGGATGAACCCATTGTTGTCAACGATGAAGCAGTCCAGGTCCTGGGGAGAAGCCCAGAAGGAGGTCAAGGCCAGGCCCTAACACTGACTTCTGGTCCTGCTGCCTGCCCGCTGGACCATGTGGGGAGGCCTCCGTGTGGAGCTCAGGCTGGGGAAGGAGGGGCTGGCCCATCAGGGGGACGCCTCCCCCTTCCCACTGGGGAGGCACTCACACTGTCCTGGCAGCTCTCCGGGCATGGCCCCTCCGCAGCACCACACTGGAGGGAAGGACAGAGCCGTGAGTTGTGTATCCGTGTGCATGCATGTGTGTGTGATGTGTGTGACACGTGTGACACATGTTATGTGTGTGACATGTGATGTGTGACATGCGTGGTGTGTGACGTGTTGTGTGTGTGACATGTGATGTGTGATGTGTGTGACGTGTGTGATGTGTGTGTGATGTGATGTGTGTGATGTGTGTGATTTATGTGATGTGTGTGTGATATGTGTGATGTATATGTGATGTGTGACGTGTGTGATGTATTTGATGTGTGTGTGCTGTATATGTGTGTGATGTGGATGTGTGATGTGTGTGATGTGTGTGTGATGTGATGTGTGATGTGTGTGTGATGTGCCTATGATGTATGTGATGTGTATATGATGTGATGTGTGTGTGATGTGTGTGATGTGTGTGTATGATGTGTGTGATGTGTGTGTGATGTGATGTGTGATGTGTGTATGGTGTATGTGATGTGTGTGATGTATGTTGTGATGTGTGTGATGTGTGTGATGTGTGTGATTGTGTGATGTGATGTGATGTGATGTATGATGATGTGTGTGATGTGTGTGTGATGTGTGTGATTGTGTGATGTGATGTGTGATGTGTGTGATGTGTGTGTGATGTATGTGATGTGTGTGTGATATGTGTGATGTGTGTGTATGATGTATGTGATATGTGTGACGTGTGTGTGATTGTGTGTGTGATGTGATGTGTGTATGATGTGTATGATGTGTGTATGATGTATGTGATGTGTGTGATGTGTGTGTGTGATGTGTGTGTGCATGGTACATATGTGTGTGGTGTGTGTGATGTGTGCATGATGCATGTGATGTGTGTGTGATGTATGTGATGTGTGTGATGTGTGTGATGTGTATGTGATGTGTGCATGATGCATGTGATGTGTGTGATGTGTGGTGTGTGTGTGTGTGATGTGTGTGTGCATGGTACGCATGTGTGTGATGTGTGTGGGGAATGGAGCCCACAGGACACCTGTGGTGTGCATGCAGGGGTGTGTCACATCCTATGTGGTGTGTACACACGGGGGAGGTGTGTGGTATGACGTGTGTGTGCACCTATGGCGTGTTCCTGTCCTGTGTGCCCCATGTGTGTGCACGCGGGGTCCGCGGCTGAGATGCGGGCAGGACCTCGCCGGTGGCAGCAGCTCAGTGCACAGGTCGGGGTCCTCACGCTGAGTGTCCTGCCCGCACCCTCACACCCACCTGCTGGGTGGCGGCCCAGAAGCTGCGCTGCAGGAACTCCATCCTCATCTGGATGCCCACGGCTGCCGAGGAGCGGGGCGGGGGCATGGCAAAGAGATGGTGAGAGAGGTGTTAGATCCTAGTCCAAGAGAAGGGGTGCATCCACAGAGGGGTGGGGGCACCTGGCAGCCTGGTGAGGGGGCGCGTGCCTCTGTCTCTCCAGAGCCGACAACACCAGAAAATACCCCAAGATGTGATGATGAGGTCTAGGAGCCAGGAGCTCGAGGTGGGTGCCTGGGGAGGCGGTCCCACTTTCCCACTGAGACCCAGGCTGGAGTCCAGGGTGCTGTGGGAGGCGACACCCCTCCAACACCCGCTCAGGCCCCCACATAAGAGGCTCCTCCTTACAAGGCAGGACCTGGTGAGCAGGCCTGCAGGAGGCTCCCAGCCCCAGAAAACCCGGCTCGATGCTGCTGCTTCCAAGAGCCACCATGCCTCTCTGGTCCCCAGACAGGCTGGGAGAATGCGAGGTGGTGCCCAGAGGCTAGAAGAAACCTGGGCCTGGAGAATAGGAAGACAGGCAAGTCATAGAGAAAGAGAAAGCATAAGGAAATGAGGCCGCTTCCTACCATCAGGAACGAGGATAAGATAAAATGCCCTTGGTGTCAGACAGCTCAAATCCCGAGCGTGAGTCCACACGGCAGACGGCTTGCGGGGTTCCATGCCCAAGTTACCAGCCCCTAAACACGAAGAAGACCTACCGCCCGGGGTCTCTAAGGCCTGTGACCACGCTCTCCTCTGGGCCTGACTTGAGCCCCTGCCGGGAGGGCGCTGATAAACCAGGGCAAGCCCCCCTTGAGGTCTGTGGCTCCCTCTTCTGTGAAACAGGGATGGGTTGGGGTCCCCAGCATTCTGCCATGTTCACGAGACCACGTCATCCCAATGGGGAGGTTTCCCACCACAATCGGGGGCTTCGTTGCTGCTGTTGGGTCTGGGGGTGGGGGTGTGTGAGAGGAGTGGGTGGGAAGGAGACATGATGCTCCCGTCCCCCATGTCTCCCTACAGCTGCAGGAGGCCCCTCAGCCCTGCCCGTCATTTTTCCTATTACAACCTCCCCTGATGCCCTTTTTATTTATTCATTTTTAATCTTGGCTGTGCCGCAGGGCATGCAGGATCTCAGTTCCCTGGCTGGGGATGGAGCCTTGTACTGGCAGCATGGTCCTAACCACTGGGCCACCGGGGAAGTCCCCTTGCCCTTCATTTAGACAGACTTCTCTCACCTGTAGGAAGAAGCTGAGCGAAAGAGGAGGCACCTTCTCACAACAGCCAGAGGGGAGCAGCGTGAATGGTTCGGGATTCAAGAAACCCTGACCTCAGCCTCTGGGTCCAAGCTCTCAGACTCTTTCTAGAGCTAGACTCAACCTCGCAACTCCACCGCTCAGGGCCGGGTCTCCTGGAGGTATGGCATTTCCAAACTGGGAGAAATTCTGGGATTCTAATTCTGGCGTCTCGAGAGTGCGGGGCCAAGGTTTCCCTAATGAGACAGGGTTTTGAGGCTTGTGGGTGGAGATGGAGGAGCAAGGCCCCAAGCCTGTTTTCCGGAACAAGGGTCCATCTCACAGTAGGTCCACGAGCCCCCCAGGCCCTAGGCCCTGGTCCTAGGACTTGGGACATCTTTCTGCTTGCTGTCAGTCCACCCTGGTCACCAGTAGGCATTTCAGACTTCACATGGTCAAAACCCGACTGTGGCTCTTTCTCCCCAAACCTGAGCCTCCTTGAGACCCCTCCCCAAATGAGGCCACGTCACCCACCTAATGGTCACCATCTTGCCACATCCCGCCAGAGTGCTGCCGCCCTTGTTCCCAAACTTCATGAACCTCCCTGCTCTCTCCACCCCCACCACTACCCCAATCCACCTTAATTAATGCCCCAGACCCCTGAACGGATCCTTCCCCACGGAGCATTGAGAGTGACCTTCCTGAAGGTTAAATTGCGTCTCTCCCTTGCTCAAAACCTCCCAAGGCCTTCCCACTGCCCTCAGAATAAAATAGAAACTTCTCTGTGGTTTGGCATCCAAGGCCCTGCCGATCTCTCTGCTTTCAGCCCGAATCTCCAACTCCCTTGAACAAGTCTGCTCCCAACTCAGGGCCTTTGCACCAGCTGCCCGTTCCCTTCCACCACCCCCACCTCCCCAGAATGCACTTCCCTAGAATTAATGAAGCACTCCTTCTCACGACTGGATCTCAGTGCAAACAGCATCTCCTGGGGCCATGTCCTGACCTCCCGGATAACGCGGTCCTCCCCTCGACTGGCCATTCACACTCTATCTCATCACTCTTTATTTTCTAGGAAGCATGACATTTACTTTCCTCATCCATAATCTGTCTTGCCCCACCTAGAATGGGGGCTAACAGCGGGCAGGGGGCTGGAATTCCCTAGCCCAGAGAATAACACTTAGCACATAGCGAGGCTCTTGATAAATAACTTTTTGAGCTAAATGAAACAAATGCTTCTGATTTCTGCAGTCGGCCCCCTGACTGGAGAGCCAGTTCTGCAAGGCCTCCCCTTCCCTTGGGGGGGGGGCTCACAGAACTCCTCCCTCCATTTGGAGCCCCGCCTTCCTAGAGATGGGGGTGCTGGGTGCTGGGTGCTGGGCCTGGTGCCCTCGAGGACCCAGGGGAACCCACTAAGAGATGGGGAGTTCAGGTGAGACACAAAGAAGAATTTCCTAGGGAGGAACGGTTAGATGCTGAGAGCAGGGCTTGGTTCGGAGTGAGAAAGGCAGGGTGCGGGGGCAGGGGGACAAGGGGGCAGGAAGTGGGCATCTTCAAGGATTTAAGGACAACTCACTCACTGTGCTCTGCCACGCCTTACCTGGGGCTCGAATCATTTCAAGCCCTTTTGTTCAATGCCTGCCTCACAACCCGAGGCAGGGCTTCCGTGGTGGCTCAGATGGTAAAGAGTCTGCCTGCAGTGTGGGAGACCCGGGTTCATTCCCTGGGTTGGGAAGATCCCCTGGAGAAGGGAATGGCAACCCACTCTAGGATTCTTGCCTGGAAAATCCCATGGACAGAGGAGCCTGGCAGGCTACCATCCGTGGGGTTGCAAAGAGTCAGACACGACTGAGTGATTTCACTTTCACAACCCGAATCATGCTTTTCCACCCCATCAAAGAGCCCAGCCTCCCCCCGGGGAGACTCCAGGGTGGCTCTCAGACCTCATCCCCCACTACGGTGGGCCCCAGGTTGGCTGCCCCTGCCTGGCACTGCACCCCACCGCCCCCGCCACCGCCCGGAAGTCTGCTGTGTGCATGCAGGTGGGACCACCCCTCAGTCAGGGTTAGCAGACGGAGTGGTGAAGAGAGAGTTGGTCCCTGGCCGAGGCCAAGGGCGGGTGAGGCCTCCATCCTCCCAGGCTGCTGTCCTCACTCCCCCAGGCCTGTGCTTGGCAGGTCCTTGCATCAGAGCCCGACCTTGGTCCCTAGGGGGACCTGCCACAACCTGTCGGAGGGGGAGCGATCGGACCCCCTTCCTCCTGCCCCTTCCCAGCCTGTCCCCGGCTCCACGCCGCCTCCTGCCCTCCTCTGCCTGCTTCCTGCAAAGCAGTTTTTCTTTAAGACCCACTCGCTCGCAAGGCTGGCAGACAAAGAGCCTCAATAAGGCCACAGGCGGCAGACAGCTTATCAAGATGCTCCTCTTTGCTCTGCGTCCTGGCTGTCACCTCCGCGTTGCTTTGTCATCACAGACGGCAAAACAAAACAGCCGTGCGGTACACGCACAAATCCGCCCCGCCAGAGCCGCCGTGCCCCGGGAGTCGGAAACTCCATCATCCCTCCCTCGCTCTCCTGTCGACTGTGTCCTTGAAACCCAGCAGCAGGCTGTGCTGACCTGGGGTGGGGGGGCGCGGCTGCAGGTCGGCAGGGCCCATCCTTTACATAGCAGCTGGGGAGCCGGAGCTCAAGGACCTGAGACCTCGTCATCCACCTGCCCACTCTGGGGCAGTGAGTAACCCTGCAGTCCTGTTAACAAACAGCTAATGGCTGGTTTTCAGTGAGCAGTGGAGTCCAGCCTCTGGACCCCAACACCTGGCTGGGCTCTTCCATCCCTGCCCATTCCTCACTCAGCCAGGGGAGGCGGACCCCTCTTCTGGAAGGGCCCTCCGTTGTAGGCCTGGGGTGACCCACCCACCCACAGACAGCTGTCCTCTGTGATACAGGTCAGAGGAGATGGTCCAGCTGGGCACATGCACCAGGACAGGAGTTCTGGTTGAGTTTTCAAGGAGGGGGAGGTGTCCTGCGGGTAAGGAGAGGGTTCCAGATGATGGGAAGGACGTGCTGTCCTGGGAGCAGCCAGGGGACCAGGGGATGTGGGGGGCGGGTGGGGGCCAGTCTCACAATGCAGGGTGGGAGGCTGGGATCCTGGGAGGGAAGGCTGCTTTCCCTCCAATGCTCCTGCTGTTGCCCAGCATAGCAGACAGAGACAGAGGGTGCAGGAGCGTCAAGGGCTCTCTCAGCTTGCACCCAGTGCTGACCACAGACCCCCCGCAAGCAGGCGAAATGGAAGAGAGACGTTGGATACCCCTGACAAACACGCCATGGATCCAGCCATCAGGCAGGTTTTGAGAGGTGCCAGGAAGTTCACCAGGGTCCAGCTCTGGCCGGAGGCTCCTCCCCGACTGGTCCCTGACGTCCTTTCCTTCAGGTCAACCCCTGCCTTCCCTTGGAATATCGATTTCTCTTAACGCCTCCATCCTGACTGGCTGGTAGAGAGGCCTCTGAGCTCTTGATGTCACTCTGTCCCCATCCAGCCAGAGGTCCAGGCTGGGGAGGGGGCTGGGTTTGCCCGCCACTCCCCCTCCCCCCAGCCCCCCCGCCCCTGCGCTCCTCCGGGCTCACCCAGGGCTCTCCAGACAACCTGCCCCCAGGCCCCGGCCCAGCCTGCCTGCGTCTCCCTCCCCAGATAGCCCTGGTCTGGGGTCATGAGGCTCAGTGACCTCTGTATGTCTGCATGCTCCTGGCTCTGTGTGGCCTGGGGCCCCTCCCTGGAGGACTTCAGGCAGATGGGCCCTCGTGCACCCATCCAGAAGATCTCCCTTTGACCAAGACCGGGTTCCGCTTTCCCCTCCTGCAGGCACGGTGGGAGATACGCGGCCCCCACCCCAGAACAGATTCAGAGCAGCTTCCCGCTTCCCCGGGGCCTCTGTGCTCTGGGTCCTGCCGCTCAGTCCCCAAAGGGAAGGGGAGAGGGGACAGAGCCCGAGGATGCTGTGTGGGGGGCGGCCAGGGCGGGAAAGCCTGCGTTGGCGGGGAGGGAAGGTGGTGGTGGGGAGCGCTGGTAAACAGCAATCCTGCCCCTGGAGCTCAGGGTCGGCCGCATCTCCCCCTGAAACGGGAGCGTTTCAAGGGTGAGCGCCTCCGGTGTGTGTGCGCCCGCCCGCCCGTGCGCCCGCCTCCCGTGTGCGCGCCTGTCGCTGTCATCGCGGATGTTCCCCCGCTGTCACTCCGCTGCTCTCGGCTCGCACACACGCGCCCCTCCCCGCCTGCCCCTCTCCGCGGCTCCCTCTGTCCCTCCCTCTCCTCCTCCGGGTGTCATTGACCCGGCAGCCCTGGCCCCAGGAGGAGGCGGCCGGCCGCAGGCGTCCCTCCCGCCGGTGCGCTGCTGCCGGGTCCTGCTGGGGACCCAGGTCCTGCTGGGGATCGGGCTGTGCCGCTGTCTGATTCCTCCAGGAATTCCAGGAGGGGCTGGCTGGACGGCTCAGACCTCTGATTCAAGGGGCTTGTTCGCGCCAAAGGTGAGTGCTGAGCGCTCGGCAGGGGTGCGGTGGGGGCGGGGGGGGGGCGTTGCAGGAGCTGGGCTTGGGGCCCGAGCCCATCCTTGCTGGGTTCTGTGCCTGCAGGGACAGCTGCTCTGCCTCCTACCTGGGGGCAATGGCTGGGGCTGGACTCAGGACCGGACATCTGGGCGGCTGAAGGGCACAGGGAACTCTGACCTCCCGGTGTTGGGGACAGGAGCCAGGATTCTGGCAGAGGAGGAGGGAGGAGGCAGCCACGGGGCCAGACGACAGGCCCGGTGGCATAGAAACCATCCCTGCAGCATGCGGGGTGCCAGCCGGGGGCCCTGGGCCACCTGCATGCCCAGCTCGGCACAGACAGCCCCGGAATCTGGGTGCCATGGGAAGGGGGCACAGCGGACGTCTGTGGGGTAGGGGGCAGCCTGGGGCACTGGACCTCGGGGGCCTGTCTGACGTCTCTACAGGACGCCCTCAGCGTGGGGCGCTGGCTCCCAGGAGGCTGCCCTTGGACGGGGTGCAGGGGAGCCTGAGTCCCCAGGCTCCAGCGGATCCTCCCTGGGGGGCGTGGCTGGGAGTGGACGAGGGAGGGGTGCCTCCCAGCCCTTCCTCCTGCCCTTCCTCGAGGCGCTGGATCAGCTCTCAGCCCACCCAGGCCCGGTGGTGGCCCCGGGATCCAAGCTGAGGCTGGAGTCCCCCAGATGCACACCCCCTCTACCTACAAAGGGGTCAGGAAGCCTTGGGAGGGGTGGTGGACTTAGCTTAGGGGCGGCCAGGACAGGACAGTGCAAGTCAGAGGCCCCCTAACCAGGCGTCTGGGCCTCCTTGTCCTCCCCCTGAGCTGTTGTCTCCTGCCTGGGGTGGGTGGGGGGCAGGCTGGCACCTGGCTGTCAGGCCATGGCTGGGCATCACCTGGTCTGACTCAGATTGACACCCGGCAGCTTAGATAACTACACAGGCTGGGGTGCTGGGGGGCAGGCTGAGCACATGGAGACGGCGGAGGAGTCTAGCCGGGAGGGAAACCCGCAGTGATCCCCCCTCCCCACTGCACAGGCTCGGCTCTGCCAAGAGAGGGAGACCAGGGAAGCCAGCCGGGGGTGGCGGAAGGAGGAGGGGGAGGCTTCTTAAGATCCGATCTGGCTCTTTTGCGTTTGCCTGGAAGCTGTGTCTGGGGCCAAGCGAGCAAACCCTGCCCGCATTTCAATCCCCAAGCTGAGGAGCTGGGAGGGGGTTTGTAAAGGTTGGGGTGCCAGGGGAGGTCTCTCCCCTCCACTACACAGATCAGACCTCATCCCCTGCCTGCCCGAGGCCACCACTGAGCCTGGTCCAGAACCTGCCCAAGAGCAACTCCTGTGAGAAGTGATGGGGGTGGGGGTACTTTATGTCCGTCTTCCCAGAGGGTCTGCTTGAGATTGGGAGTGTCTGACAAGAAAGCCAGACTGCAGGAAGTTGGGGATGAAAACGGGACTCGCATTTAAAAATGAACCAGGAGGCTGTCTCCTCCAAGAACAAATTTAGAGATTTAAAAAAACCTGTTTCCGCACTGCTTGAGCCGCTTGTGTTCCGGGTGCTGGGCAGGGAAGAGGTGGGAAGGGCCCGGAAGGCCAGGCCGGTGGTCGCAGGTGGAGGGCACAGCCCTGTGCCACCCCCAGGGCTCAGCGTGGGCACCCTGGTCCTGCCTACGGGGGGCCTTTGGGCTTGGGTGGGCGGGAAGGAGGCGCTGCCCTCAGGGCCCTAGGCATTGGCCTCAGCCCGGCCTCTCGCCTCTGTGACCTTCACCTCTCCGAAGAACGCAGGGTGCAGAAGTCTCATTCTGGGGTGGAGATCCAGGGGAGAGGGTGTGCAGCTGGTTGGCATGATGTCCCAGGGGCAGGCGTGCCGGTCAAGGCACAGTGGACGTTGTTGGCTATGGGGCGTGGACCCAGGATGGACAGGTCTCAGGGGGATGGACTTAGGGGGATGGACGTGACTGGGCAGCAGGGAGGAGGGGCGTGGACGCCAGGCCTGTGGGGTTTGCTGGAGGTTTCTAACTGGAGACTGAGCCAGCCCTGCCTGGAGGAGGAGGCGGGTGGGTGCAGAATCACAGAGAGATCTGAGGCCCCCCTAGCTGGGTGTCTGCGGGAGACAGGAACACGGCAGGCCGCTCCTTCCTGGGGCCAGGCGAGGCGGCCGCCCCTGGGTCTCCAGGGGACTCTGGCCCTCGAGTCTCCAGGGAACACGGCCCCCCACGCAGCTGGGAGGGAGCACGTGGGCCCTTCTGCTCCAGCTGCCGCCTCCTGCCCGTCAGCACCTTCCGCCCCAGCTTCCCTGGAGCTCCCAGCCCACTTGTTCACCTCAGTGCACAGCCCCTGCTGCAGGGGTTGTAGAAAGCATCCTCCCCACCCCCACCCAGGAAGACTCCTGCCCCCCAGGACTCTCCCCATAGCATCTGTGGGCATCCCTGGGAAGGAGGGCGTCGGGGAGGGGGCAACCAGTTTGATAAGAACAACTGCGTCAGGTACTCAGACTGTGGACAAGGAGACACGGGGTCAGCTGTGAAGCTGGGCAGCTGAGAGGGTGCAGCCCGTCCCTGCTCCCTGCCTCCCGCTCCGGCAGCCTCCATGTGCAGGCAGGGCAGCGCAGAACTGGCCCAGAGGCCTGCAAAGACAGCCGGGTTAGCAGCCTTGCCACTGGACTGCTCCGATGCAAGCCTGCCACCTTCCACTGCCTGACCTGAGACAAGATACTGAATCTCCAGAGTCTCCGTTCCCCCATTTGCAAGTGGGGCTGACAGCGCATCTCAGCCTGGGGAATAGCTGGGGGACCAGGGACCACGCACAGCTGCTTGTGGCTATGGTAACGCGTCTCCCCGGTCCAGAGCCTTCCTGCAGGAGGTGATGCTTCCAGCACCCCTACCACTCCTCCACCGCCCCCTGCTGCCTGGGCCCCTGACACGGCCCCCCAGGAGAGGAGTGACCTAGCCCAGGGCCCTTCAGACTTGACCAGATACATGAATTGCCTGGGATCTTGTAAGAGACAGGTTCCAACCCTGTCAGCCTGGCCTGGGTCTAGAAAGTCCCTGGGGAGGCTGGTGCTGTTGACCCCCGGACTGGCCTTGAGTATCAGGGGGCTGGGTGGGGCAGAAAGGCCCGTTTCTGCTCTGGGGCGGGGTGCACTCAGGGCGCTCGGCCCTCAGCTCCTGACCTATCTCCACCCAGATTCTCTCAGCAGGGCCTGGTCTGCCCTCTGCTCTGTGCCCCTGTCCCTGGACTGGACAAAAATGCCCACAGGGCTGAGGGGCTTGGAGCCTGGAGACCCCGCCCACCCTCACTTGTTTCCGTTCTCCACCTGGGTGGGGTCTCCCCTCCCAGATGGTGTGAATTTATTCCTCAGCGGCCAGCGCCTTCCTTAGCAGCTGTGCCCCTAGCTTCCTGATGTAGGTCACACTTTCCTAACGAGGCTGAAGGCTTCCGAATTTGGGGGAGGTGGGGAAGGGGGTCCTCAGGTTGGAGGTGGGCTGGAGGGCAGAGTGCTGGGCCCCGGGGTCCCTGAGGGGAGCTTCTGGGGTCTCCAGGCAGGCAGGACCACTCCCCAAGGAGCACAGTCTGCAGCCCGTGGACCTGGGGAGGGGTTTGTTCTTGTCAGGCTTCTCTGGAGATCCCAGGGCCACCAGCGTCTCCTCCCCCAGACAGTGGCTTTAATGGACCTGGCTGGCTTTAATGCACCTCACGCTGGGGGGCGGGGTGTCAGGACCTGCACTCAAGTCACCTTCACCGACAGGTGCTCACTCTGGGGATGGGGTGGGGAGGTGGGGATGAGCCCAGATGGGCATGGGGCCTGGGCTTGGGGGAGAGGGTGCTCTGCCACCTGCCTCTCCATGGCAGCTGGAAAGGCCCGTGGGTGTGTGGGTCCGAGGCGGACCCCTAGGGGTCTCTCTCGACCTTGCTTCTAGGCTGGCCGTCCCTCTCCCGCTGCCCCATGCACCTGTCTGCTGGGGGCACTCGGGAACTGCCGGAGGGGCGGCATCTGAAGGTGCGTGAGTGCATGCGTGTGCGTGTGTCTGCACGTGCCCTGGCTGCACACTCTCTGGGGTTGTCTCACCACGTGCTGTGTTGGGAGCGTGTGTGCACCCTTCTCAGCCCACACCTACATGTCTCCCTGCTGGGGCCACTGCCGGGGACCGTCACCAGGGACTAGGCCTCTGTCTCTGGCCGGCCGTGTGACCAGGCTAGCTGCTCTTGGTCTCTGAGCCTGGGTGGCCGCTGACCCACCCGGTACCGGGTGAGTGCTGCAAGCTGCTGACATGAAGGTCCTTGCTGGCGGGAGCAGTGAGGGACTGTTCTGAGGGTCGGGGCTGAGAGGGTGGACAGTGACCTCGGTGATGGCGGTCTGGAGGCTGTGTGTGAGCCCGGCCCATGGCGACCACCATGTGACGACTGCTGGCCTGGCACAGGCTCGGGAGCAGAGGTGTGAGGCTGGGGGCAGGAAAGAGCAGTCAGCAGCCAGGCTTGTAAGCTGCTGACCCCTCCCTGGGGAGGATGGGGGCCCCGCTGTCTCCCTGCATCTACCTGAGGTCACCTAGACTGTCTTCCAAGACAACATGTCCTGAGTTCAGCAGACATGAACTCGCCTCCCACGATTAGACTGATCTCATGGGGGACACCGTGTTTTGCTCATCGTCTTCGAGATAAGGAGACTGAGACACAGTGAGTTGATGGGGTTTAACTTACAGAGCGGCTGACAGGGACTTGAACCCAGAGCCCACCCTGACCTGGGTGTTTCAGCCAGGAGCCCATGGGGTCTGGCCCTGGAAGGTAGGGGGGTATCCAGAGACGACCCCTGAGCTGCTCCTCCACCGCCGAGTCCAGGACCCTGGTCCATCCTCAAGGCTGCTCCCTCACCCCACATCTGCCCAGCGTGCCTACTCTGCAGCCCCTAAGAGGCTGTGAGCCCTCCAGAGCAGGGGATGGGGGCTGAAGTCCAGAGCCAGGTGCCCCCCCCAACAACAGTGGTCCCCTCCCTACTGCCCTCCATCCTGAGCGGCCCCCACGCTAAGCAGATGCCCCTGCCTGGCCACTGCTGAGGACCCGTGGGTGCTGTGCTCCGACTGGGCTTGCAGGGCCAGGAGGCAGCTTGGCAGCTGTGTGGAGGGGGTGGGGGAGGAGGCAGGAGAAGCCCCTGGTGCCCGAGGGAAGCCCTGCTCGGTGATGAGATTCCAGGGCTCAGCAGGCCCCCAGCAGCTCCTCCCACCTCCTCAGCGTCTGCTCGGCTCTGCCATTGGCTCCTGGGCTCCCAGAATTAAACCGGCTGTGGGAGGGGGAGCGGGAGGCTGCAACCTAGAGCCACCGGGGGGACCCATGTGGCCGCCCTCTGCGAGCAGCATCACAGCCCCCCTCCCGGCTGGCCTTCCCCACCTGGTGCCAGGCCCAGCTGTGATGGGGCCCTTGGCCACATCGGGAGGGAAGCAGGGAGCGCCTGTGCCATTGGGTTGGGGCGGGAGTGGGTCCCCTGGGAGGCGGAGCCCCCCTCCTTGTCCTTGGCCCTGCAAGCTCACCCTCTGCCCGGCCTGTCTCCCCACTGCAGCACGAGCCCCTGAGCTGATGAGTTTTTCCCCAGATCTGCTGGAGGCGGAGGACAGAGCACAGCCGCTCCCCCACTAGGAGACCGTGGAGGGAAAGCAGGGGGCTGCCCCGCGGCGAAAGCGGACCTGGGCCTCTCCCGCGACCCACCCACCGGCTGACCCACCGACTGCCCCTGTGCTGGGCCTGGTCTCTGCCTCCCCGGGGGCCATGGTAAGAGTGCAGTGGGGTGGGGAGCCAGGTAGCCCTGGCTTTCAGCACCTGGGACGGGGGGGGGGGAGACCTGTTCACAGAGGAGGCCACATGACTCCAGACACGTTCAGGAGATCATGCAGGGAGATAAGGAGAAGGGGCAGGCAGAGGATGGGGGCTGGGGCGGCGGGGGGGATGGACGTCTCCTGTATCTCCTAGCCCGGAGCTCAGTGCCGTCTGGGCTCCATCTGAGGGCTCCCGGGATGCCCGCCTGCACCTGCACGCATCCTGACTCATCCAGGGAGGCTGAGGTTCCTGGGTTCTCAGCCCCCTCCCTCCCCTTCTCCTCCAGCCAGGGAATCAGAGCTGAGAAGAACAGGAGAGGGGTGTAAAGAGACACCGGCCACCTCCACAAGCCCTGGGCTGGAACACCCGATGCCCGCTTTGCTCAGCTCTCTCTCCCACTCTCTCAGGACTGACCGAGCAGACAGACGGGGGCTCCTCTCCCCGGAGGTGCGGGGCCTGGCAGCTGTGCAGCCACCATGCTGGCCCCGGGCGGCCGCCCTGAGCCGAGGACCTGGCTCACTCTGTGGAGGCAGATCTCTTGTGAGTCGGTGGAGGGGGAGCAGGGTCGGGCATCAGGGCTAGCGGGGGTGCAGGGACCATCTGCCCGGGTGTCCGTCACCAGCCCTGCCCTTGGTTCCAGGGGAAGAGCCACCTCTGAGCTCTGTGGTGGGCTGATCGGGAGCGGGGTCCCACATGCAGTTCTGTCCCCTTAGACGGGACTGCTCCTGAGCCCAGGGGCCCCAGTTCCATCTCTTAATGGCAAATCTCTTGTCCTGCTTGGCTGCAGGCTGAGTGGGCCTGGAGCCTGCTGTTAGGGCCCCAAGATGGAGGGAACCAGCGCTGGAACACGGCGCTGGAAGGGCTTTCGGGGTGTGGTCCAGGCCCTCCCCTGTATATGGGGAACCCGGGCCGCCCACTTCCCACAAGGGAGACTAGTGAGCGGTCGGGTGAAGGAAGCCCTGGGAATTCTCGCACAGCTGACGGGTCAAGGCTACAGGGTTAGAGGTAAGAACCGTCCCGGGGGCACGTCCCTCCACCTGACCTGCCGGCGCCTGGTCAGCCCTGAGATGCCACCGCCCCACGACATAGGCGAGCTGAATTATTCACCACGCAGAGCGGCTGAGCTCCGAGATGCCCAGCTCCCCTTTCAGCCTCCTTCTAGAATCACTCAACACCTCGCAACACATGGCTCTGTTTTCTTGTCACCAGAGCTTTCACGCCGGCCTAAATTTCTCAGGGCAGGGGGACGGTGACCTCTAGTCCCGTTGGTCCTTCTGAATGGGGAGGCCGGATGGGCTGAGTGTTTCTCTGGGCAAAGTGGGGCCTGAAGGAAGGGAGGCTGACTTCCGAGTGGCAGGGCGGGGGGAGTTGGGCAGGCTGCCTTGACTGCAGTCAGCTCAGAGGACGATAGGTCAGCGGTCCAGCAGGTGACCTCAGGTGGACGGAAGGGCCTCCAGTTGGCATCCCTGGCCCTACCGGTGCTCATTTCCCCACTGAGAACAGAGAGGCTCAGGTGTCAGCCTGGTCAGGCCTCTCAGGTGTCACTGACCCTCCAGGAAAGGGGGTGCAGTCCTGTCCTGTTCCCTCAGGCTCTGCCCTTCGGGACACCAGACACCAGACCCCTGCTGGACATAGATTCAGAGCCACCCCCTCCTGGACCTGGTCAGGGAGGTGTTGCCTCTCCCAGTGGAGCCAAGTGGTCAGAGTGGGTCTGAACTTTTCCATCACTCCTTGGCTGGGGCCTTCCTCTGGGCTTGGCCAGCGTCCCTTCCTCTCCGTGGGGATACCCAGGAGGACAGCAGAGGGGGCTTTGCGTTCACTCTTAGAAGGGTGGACCCCGGAGTGAGCTGCCCTGAGGCGGTCTTCTCTGAGTGACCCCCTGCAGCCCCGCCACAAGGGCTCTGGGCAAACCATGAGACCACGAGAGGAACGCTGCCACCGGATTCCTCCTGCAGAAACTGGGGACGGAGCCGCCCGCTGAGGGCAAGGCCTAGAGCGAGAACAGATGTGGGGCGTGTCCGGGCCCAAGATTTCTGTGGCTCGCACCCCAATGTCCTCTGCGTGGAGGGGGAGCTGGCGTCTCACCCCGTCATTTCCACAGTGGTCTCGGGATGGGAACTGGGTGCCAGGGCTCCCTCCTCACCCTGAGGTGCTGGCCTGTCTTGGATGTGGGATTACTGCAGGCCGGGGTGGGGGGGCTTGGTGTGCCCCTTGGTGCATACGGCACAGCCCCCACCCACTCTCTGTGCAGCTCTAGATGCATGTCGGGGGTGGGCACCGAGAGAAGGGAAGAGAATCCTTCCCACGGCAGTGCCCCTGGAGAGGGATGTGGAGGGTCCCCTCACAGCCCCACATCCTCTGTCGTGTCAACGTCTATCATGTCGGGGGTCCAGGCGCCTGAGGGGACCCACCACAGGGGATCTGTTCACGTGAGGGTGCTGCAGGTACTGAGTTCTGTCTCACGTGGTCAGGACACGCTAGTGCACACTTGTGGGTGGGCCATGGGGATCCTGGCAAGGCCCTGTTGTGGGATTTGCACGAAGGGGACAGCAGGAAGAGGTGGTGACCATCTGTCCCTCTGTCCCCCGTCCATCCCCCAGGGCTCGCCTGCTGGATCGCCCTGTGTGCGGCGGAGGCCGTTCCCGCCTGCCCCTTCCCCTGCACGTGCGACGGCCGCGGCCTGCAGGTAGATTGCAGCGGCCTGGGCCTGACTGCGCCACCCCCGGACCTGCCGGCTGCCACGCGCAGCCTCCTGCTCCTCAACAACAGGCTGAGCTCCCTGCCTGGCGGGGCCTTCGCCAACCTGTCGGGCCTGCAGCGGCTGGACCTCTCCAACAACTTCCTGGACCGGCTGCCGCGTGCGGCCTTTGGGGACCTGGCCAACCTGACGGAGCTGCAGCTCCGTAACAACAGCCTCCGGGCCCTGGACGCCGCGCTGCTGCGGCCCCTGCCGCGCCTGCGCCACCTGGACCTGTCCCTCAACGGGCTGGCCCGGCTCCCGCCCGGCCTCTTCGACGGGCTGCCCGCCCTGCGCTCCCTGTCTCTGCGCGCCAACCGCCTGCAGAGCCTGGACCGCCGGACCTTCGAGCCCCTGGCCGGCCTGCAGCTGCTGCAGGTGGCAGACAACCCCTGGGAGTGCGACTGCCACCTGCGGGACTTCAAGCGCTGGCTTGAGTGGTTCTCCTACCGAGGTGAGTGCAGGGGAGGCTGGATGGGCCAGCAGCAGGCAGAGGGGCTGGTGCTGCCCCTTCCTCCCGTGTCCCCTCCGCTCCGGCCGCCCTTCTCTGCCCTCTCTCTCTCCAGACTGACTCCCTGCCATGTGCTCTCCCTTCTGTGGATTTTCAGGACGGACTTGAACACACAGTATAATTGACCCCTGGGCATCCCTGGGCCCGGGGAAGAGGGGATGAATTAAAAACACCTTCACTCCTCTGAATAATGCAGCCACCTCTTACACACCCACAGTTTTGGGAGGTAGAGTAGAATTCAGATCCACAGATGCAATCCCATTTGCATTTTGACACTGATCTCAACTCCTCCTCCCAAGAAGTTCTGTTATCAAAGCTTTGGCTAAGAAGCCCAAAGCCTCTGGTTTCCAGTTCCTTCCCTTCCTCCTTTCGTTAACCCCAGGCAAGTCCTAGAAAAAGCTTCAAAATGATTAAATGAAATGGACAGGAGGGCAAAGATGTAAGCCTGGTTAAAAGCACCAGATCTGGGTTGGCTTCATGGCTCTGCCACTTACTAGCTGTGTGATCTTGAGAAAGTAGGCTAGCCTCTGTGGCTGTGCCCCCATCAGTGAAATGGGGCAAATAACAATATCTGCTTCAGAGAATCTCTGTGCAGATTAAATCGGAAACACATGGAAAGTAGCTGGAAAAGTGCTCAGTGTAAAGTGGGTCTGCAGTAAAGCTTGCTCATTTATATGTCCACATGCTTGCTGGTGGAAGTCATAATATTTAACCAGGCTTAACTAGACACATGACCAGCACGAAGTAGGGCTCCAAGAATATTTGCTAAATGAATGAATTGATGTGAAAAGGACTCTAATGCTTTCATCAGGCTGACTCCTTTTGTTTCAAAGTGTTTCCACAATCTCATTATTTGCTCAATATTCTCATACATTAGTTAATTAAAAACATTTTACAAATGATGAAGTGCCATAAAATATTAGTCACTGTGGTAATTTCTCCCATTTTTTGTGAGAGGAGAAATAATAATGAACATTTGTATAGTTTCCAGTTTCCGAGTATCTTTCCATACCCATGACCTGCTTGACCCCTTAGAGCAGCTGAGATGGTCATTCTTATGACAGCCACGAAAATCGAGCCTCGTGAGTGATTACGTGACTTAGGTCCTTTGCATAAGATGACGTGGCTGGGAAGGAGTTGGCCTCAGGTTTTTGGAGCAGGAAGGTGAGGTCGCCCCATCTCCATGGCCAGTTCCCGCCGGCACAAAGGCCCTGGACACATTTCACGGGGTGTAAGCCTTGCACAGGCGGTTGGTGGCACAGAGGATTGGACAACCAGACTGATGTGTGACCTGCAGGGGACGTCCTTGCCCCTCCAGACGGTCACCGGTCACAGGGAAGTAAAGAGCACGGAGGGGAATGTACATTTTAGGAACTTTTCACTGTTGGAGCTATTTTCCACCCTGCATTCCTCCAAAAGACACCAACCAAACCAAAACAAAGAACGTAGGCTTTTCTTGCACACGGGAAAGACTGATGTCTATTGTGTGGGGAGTCTGCGGCAGCTGGGCTGGGTTGGGTTGGGCGCCGGCAGGGATGAGGGGACAGGAGCCCAGGCTCTTCCAGGAGGGCAGGCAGTGCCTGCATCTCGGTCTCCGGACACTGAAAGAGGCCCAAAGGGGGTGTCTGGGTAGCTCCCCTCCTCTCGCCCCACCTGTGTTCTGCACCCGCCTCCCCCAGGTCAAGTCTGGCCCGGCCATCGTTTGGACGAGCCTAGGCAGCCTTTGTGGCCCTCACGCCCTCGTTGACTCTGGCCCCTCCTCTGCTCTGGGGGTCTTCGGAGTCCCCTAACAAGATGCCTCTGGGCTCAGGGTGCTGCGGCCAGGGCGCTGATGGGGCCACAGTTGCTCTAAGAAGGACACCACCCTTGTGGTTTCTCCTCTCCCTTCTCCAAGGAGGTACCTTAGGGACCAAGGTCCCTCTTGGAGGAGCGTGGCTCCGACTTCTGCCCTTGATGTTAGTGGGAGGAGCCCGGGGGCATGAGATGCTGGGGAGAACGGTGCCGGGGGTTACAGACGGGTCAGCAGGGATCAGGACAGTGTCTGGGTTACAGATGGGTCAGCAAGGATCAGGCAAGGAGGAGTATGGACTACATTTGGCTCTCTGCCCCTCCTTCCTGAGCACTGGGCGGGGAGTGGCCGGTTTGACTCTGGGGAGCAGGCAAGGTGGGGATGTCTGTGTGCTTCTCTGTCAAATAGGAACAGGAACATTGTCCACGTTACAAGGCTTCTGCATGGATTAAATGCCATCATGTGTACCTGCCTCACCGGCTCTGG
Organism: Cervus canadensis; assembly: GCF_019320065.1. NCBI lineage: Eukaryota > Metazoa > Chordata > Mammalia > Artiodactyla > Cervidae > Cervus > Cervus canadensis. Next base: position 11,320,821 of record NC_057406.1, on the reverse strand, counting down.
GCTTCATACACGCTAGTCCCCCGCTTTCCTCTCCTATCGCCATGGCTGCAGGACTCACCGCCTTGCTGGTGGAAACTGGTCCTCCTGCGCCCTCCACGTGGAACCTGGGGCTGGGAGAGGGACTGCTGGTTCTCATCCCACCTTTTCTCTCTCCCGATGCAGGGGGGCGCCTGGACCAGCTGGCCTGCACCCTGCCCAAGGAGCTGAGGGGGAAGGACATGCGCATGGTCCCCATGGAGATGTTCAACTACTGCTCCCAGCTGGAGGATCAGAATAGCTCAGCCGGGCAGGAGGTCCTCGGGCCGCCCTGCACCAAGGCCAGCCCGGAGCCTGCCAAGCCCAAGCCGGGCCCCGAGCCCGAGCCCGAGCCCAGCACCGCCTGCCCCCAGAAGCAGAGGCCGCGGCCTGTGAGCGTGAGGCGGGCCATCGGCACAGTGATCATTGCGGGCGTGGTCTGCGGCGTGGTCTGCATCATGATGGTGGTGGCCGCCGCCTACGGCTGCATCTACGCCTCCCTCATGGCCAAGTACCACCGCGAGCTCAAGAAGCGCCAGCCTCTCATGGGCGACCCGGAGGGTGAGCATGAGGACCAGAAGCAGATCTCCTCCGTGGCCTGAGAGCCCGCCAAAGAGGGTGGGGGAGCATGCTGGCTCTCCCTCTGCTGTCCCCTTTCCACCTTCCTCCCAGCCTCCGCGGACTCTGAGCCTCCGGAAGTCACCAGCGTGACCAGCTCCTCCAGGGCCCCCCAGAGCTCTGGACCGCGGGCAGAAAGGACAGGTGTGCCACAGAGGCTCCTGGGCCTGGTGCCCCCATGCCCCTTCAGCCTTCCCTGCAGTCACAGCTCACAGCCTGTGATGCTCCCCACCTCTGGCTCGACTCATCTCGCCTGCATCCGGGGTGCGGGGCCGGTTTCTGGGACTCTCTTCTGAGCTGGGCCGATGTTGGGCCCAGCTTCCAGCGGCTGGTACCAACATGTTGTCAGACCAGCCCTGCCATTGGGACCGGTGCTTGGAAACCCAGCACCAGGCCCTGGCTGACACCACCAGGCCCTGCATTACCGACCTCCCTGCCCTGCTCACTGGTCACTTTCCCAGTTGCTTGGCGTTGCACTCACAGTCGCATGGGGACAGAGGTCGTAGGACCTCGGAGAGCAGAGCCAAGCCTCCCCCTTGGTCTTGGCACCCAGACCACGCAACCTCCTGCTTGCTGATGCAACCTCCCACAGCTGACAGGGAGAAGCCCAAACCCATGGCACGAGGATTCCTTTCAGATCCTCTCCAGGGGCCAAGGTGGAGCTGCTGGATGAGGCTGCTCGTTACCATGGTAACCCACTCACACCTCTCCTGCTGGGCTTTCTGGGGACACCGCTGGTCCAGAAGCCTCGAGGCTGCAGTGTGTGTGGACGGCGGGCCCTTGGGGGGTCCAGCTACAGACCACCGACTGGGCTTGTCCTCAGAGCTGCTGAAGTACATCCCTGCCAGGCCCTATGGGGACCCCCACCGCAACTCCCTCAGCCTGCAGCCCCAGAACTGTTGCTCTGCACCTTCATCCCCCGGCCTCCACCTTCAGCATCCCTGGGCCTGTGACCTCAGGTCGGGGGACTGGCTCATACTCTGTGACTGCCCTGCCAGCATATCCCAAGCAGATGCCGGGAGCAGGGAAAGCCACCTGCGTTCTGCTCAGTGGTGTCATTAGGGGGGGTCCCTTTCCCAGCGTTCTGTCCGCTCCATCTGGCTTCCCACAATCCTCACAGCCCCTGGACTGGGGCCCAAACCAGAGCACGGCCCTGGGAGCCCGTCTCTCTCTACCCGTAACCCCCAAGCCACCACAGGGACCGAGGCTGGGGGCGGGGGCTAGAGGGGGCAGTGCAGGCTCTCCTTGCCCAGGTCTACCCCCTTGGTCAGTGTGATCTGAGGTGAGTCTGGGGCTCTCTCTGCAGGACACCAGCCTCCCCAAGCTTATGAAGGGTCGGGTGCCATCAGGCTGGTTTCTGGCTCTGAGACGGGAGGTTTTGGGGGGGTGGGTACCCAGAACACGGGTCTGAGGCAGGACAAGGACGGGGGTGCCGATCGCAGGCTGCCCACCCAGCTGGCCACAGTCTTCCTTCTTTTGAGGTGCTGGCTGACACCGGATCTGGGGATTCGGGGAGTGGGGGAAGGCTGGGTGTTGTCAGTGGTGGAGTCTTAGCCTGAGACAGAAGATTTTTAAAGGCAAAATTATATTTCTGGTTTGTTGTTTCAGATGACCAATAAAGACTGTATTTTCCTACGTGCCTCCTGGTTTCCTTGGGCGGGAGGTGAGCCTGGAACTGGGAGCTGGGACAGCGTCCCCAGGCAGGGGCATGGGGTGTCCCCAGTCCCCTAAGGTGGATGGAAACTCCCACCCGAGGCCTGGCTTTGGGGCACCCCTGGAAGGGCAGTGGAGGAGCACAGAGACCCAGGTCTGCATCAGCCCTGCCGTGAGCCTGGCCACCTTGCAGCCAAGGGCTGACACTGTGAGGTAGGAGGTGCACCTATGCCCCAGGGACCCTGCTGTGTGATGGAAGAGGGGCTCCCCAAGGGCACTTTAGGGGGCCGGGTTTCACCAGCCTCAGGGGAGGTCTCTGGGTTTGCAGGAGGTGCCCCATTTAACGTCCTGTGCTTTTAAGACTGACTCCAGGGACAGGCCAACAGGACTTGGGGCTCACACAGACGACCTCTCCTAAGGGTTCAGCAGGTACAGGATCAGAATTATGGACTGGAGACCTGGGGATAGTGGCCAGGAGAGGAGGTGGGCAGGAGGACAAGAAGGGCTCTGGGTGGGTCGTCCACCTGCTGCCCGAGTGACCCACCTTGCCTGACTGGCCTCTGGCTGACTGGGCCTGGCCTACACAGGTCACAGTCTTCAGACCAAGATGGAATTCTCTCCTAACTGGGAGCCCTCCATTGGATGACCGCCCCCCCACCCCGCAACTCCCCAGCCCAGTGAGACAGGAGCAAACCCTAGGGAGAAGAGAACTAGTAGGCCCCTGTTCCAGGAATTTAGCTGGACCCCTTCTGGGGAGGGGATAACTGGGGGGAAGTCCTAGCTGGACCCCTTCCTGGGTGGGGGGTAACTGGGGGAGGACCCAGCTGGACCTCTGCCTGGGTTGGGATAACCAGAGGGCGGTGTCCCCCTGTAACCCTGACGGGTACAGCAGAGCTGGGAGACCAGTGCTTGTGGGGGCAGAGGACAGGCCCCCGCAGCCTGCACAGGTGTGGGTAACACACAGGTGCGCTGTTCTGGGCACATGAGGTCTGAAGGCCTGCCGGGCTCACGCAGGCGCAGATGTAGACAGAGATCCTCCGACCACAGCCACTGTGCTGGGGACACAGCTGCAGATGATGGCAGCCGCACATGATGCTCTCGATATTCCCCAAGCAGACCTGGCACTCACAGAGACTTGATAGTGGGTCCTGATCAGAATGATACATTCCTAGAAATTTTGCATAAACTCTTGAGAAGCAGCTGCTCAGCGGTCAAAGGATCCCTCCTTGTCCACCTGCCTGGCCCTTGGCTGGCCTTGAGGCTGTCCTTCCTCCTCCTCCCCTGCACAGACGTGGGGCGTGCGACCTGCCTGTGAGCGTGTGTATGCTCACATGTACACAAGGGAAGGAACCACCAGGACAGCACTCAAGGGGTCAGGGAGGCTGAACCACAGGCCAGGAAGAGGAAATTACAAAAGGAGACTGAAAGAAACATAATCGAAGGAGAAAGGTCTCCAGCGCCCCAGCCCCGTCCTATTGCATCCATGCCCTCCCTCCTCGGGAGCGTCAGAGCGACTGTCTGCAGCGAGTTAAACCACAGGCACCCGGACATGGTTTCCATGGCAACCCCTCCCGGCTCTAATTCAGCACTGAGTTAAAAATGATATCAAATAATTGGAGAGAGCAGGAGAGCACAGCCAGCAGCCTGACCCCCTGTGCCTTCCCTTCACTGGGCGTTCAGGTGTGCGGGAGCCGAGATGATCACGTCACAACTGGTCAAGGGGCAGATGGGCCGCAGACTCAGCCGGGGCCCCGGGATGGTCTCTAGGGCCTGGGATCAGCAGCCCAGGTGAAGGACAGAAAGGGACAGAGCAAGTCCCTCCTGAATGCCCTGCTGCACAGCCTCAGGACACCTGTGACCCACGTATTTGTGAACGACGGTGCCAAGCAACCAGACCCAGCCACTCGCTCCTGCTTCATCCAGACGTGGGTGGCACTGTGCCCTCGCTGGGGCGGGCAGTCTGCCTGCCTGGTGGCTCCTGCCTGCGCTTCACCCTACACCCAGCTTGGGGGAGAAGAAGCGAGGGTCCCGACCCCCAGCGCTGGCCCCCAACAGCTGCGGAGTCCCCCATAAGGCAGGTGCCCAACCCCAGCACTCAGTGGTGAGACCCCGAGGGCCTGGCAAGTCTGAGCCTTGGAGGTTGGATGCAGGACCCTCATCACACAGGCCTCAAGGCTCTTGGACAACGGTCAAAGGAGCCAAGGACTTTCCTAGGCTCCAAGAAGCTGGGGCAGCCTAGGAGTCTCCCTGGGCGCTCTCGCGGATTCTGTCGCCAATTGCAACACAGGGTTCTGATCCCACACCTTCAAGAGGTGATCTGAGCTCAAATTCTAGTTCATTAACTATTAGCTGTGAGGCTTTGGGCAAATGATGTTTCTGGGTCTCAGTTTCCTCATCTGTAAAATGGAGCCAAACCAGATCACCCCAGGGCTGGATGAGAAGGGGCTTGGGAACACTGGACTTGCCTAGGGGCTTGGACTTCAGGGTCCGAGTCATAAGCCCCCTCTTCCCTTTGGTGGACAGTGGGGGTGGGAACAGCACACAGAGGGTGGGAAGGAGGTCTGGGTGGTCTCTGTCCTGCGTGACCTTGAGCAGATCTCTTCACCTCTCTGGGCTTCACTTTATGCATGAATACTGTTAGATCTGAGGCGTCACGGTTTTATAAACAAAATGACTGAGGAAGACTCTCCTCACTCCCTGGTCCCCCATTTTATTTGTACAGACTGTGGCCTTGCAGACCACACGCAGGGCCTCCTGCAACACCTGAGCCTTGCTCTCAACTCTGTCTCCCCGCCGCCCGGGCTTGTGGCCCTGGGGCAGCCCCTACCTGCAGCGATGGCCGTCCTGTTGTCCACGCTCACGGCTACAGCTGTGCTCACCGTCACCACCGCAGGCTCGCCGGGACTTTCTGGGGGGACAAATTGCCAAGTCACATTTTCAGCACCTGAGGAGGAGCTGAGGGTGGGGCGGGCAGGGGAGCCCGGTAAACACCATGTTCCCCAAGAGAATGAGGGGCTTCCAGGGGACTGCCTGGTACTACGAAACTCTGTTTTTGTTGAGTGTCTCCTACATGTGCCCTAAAGGCGGGGTGCCGCCCACCTCTCTGTGCAGCTCTGAAGCTGCCAGGTGGTCCCTGCCCCTCTGAACGGTGTAGCATCGCCAGGTCCCCAACTGCAGACTGGCCTGCTTGCAGCTGCCCGCTGGAGCTCAGGGATCCCGCTGGAGCCCACCCAGGGACTCTTGTGGCATCTCAGTGCCCTATTGAGTGGGAGGTGGAGTGTGTTCCCCGACAAGGTGCTGGCTGACCCTGGGTTGTCCTTCATCAGTCACGTGAGTCAAGGTGACAATGACAGCCCCTTCGGGAAGCCAGATGCCAGGGCTGCATGGGGCCCAGAAGGCCGGCTGGCGTCTGACACATCCACGGAGCCCCCATAAACTCTGGGGGCCTCCACGTCACTGCCCGCCTGGCAGCTGTGCTCTGGGGACTCGGCCAGGCTCCGGGGCCCACCTGGAGGTGCAGCCCCAGCTCCAAAGAGAGCCAGGTTGCTAGGCGCGGCACCAGCTTGAGCTCTGCATCCGCACAGAGCTTCTGCACTGAGGGGTGTGGACAAGCGCACCCGTGGCTCCTGGACTTCATGTCCCTGGACCTGCTCTTCAGGGTGCTCTTGTCCACGGGGTCAAGTTCCTCACTAAAATTCCCAAGAAAGACGTACAGTTTTATCATGTGCTCTCCTGTTAGAATGTATTTCATCAGACACTGCTAGAAACAAATAGGTCATGAGACTCCTAGTGTCAGCCGTGAGGAAATTTAAATCAACCACTGGTTTCTCCTATTTGCTGTTTCCATGCCAGCACCACCCATCACACCTTGCTGGGACCAAGTATCTCAACTGAAACAGAAAATAACTCTGATTCTAGGAACTGACTCTATGGAAGGTTGTCATGGGGTCTAGGAATTTGCTATGAGGAAGACACAAGGGAACACATGTCTCTGCATGGGTGACCCTTTCTCTCCCTCCCTTTTTCTAAAACGGAAGCCGGCTTCCCTCACTTGCTTCTAGAAATGTCTGGAGGATACTGATGGGGTACCCCCGTAGTGTCCCCCGGCTGCAGTCTGCTTCCAGGATAGACTCACTGTATGTTCTCCACGGGCTTGGAAGGGGACACCTGTGTGAGGGGTGGGGCCCTGATGACATGGTCTCTGGGGATGTTGAGGGTCTTAGCACCTGGGTCATCGGGCAGCTACCCAGCCCCACACCTGGCTGCATGAGCCAGCTACCAGGGGGTGGAGACAGGGCCTGGGGCTGGCCCCAGCAGGGGGGCTGTGGGTACGGAGGCCACAGGCCCGAGCCGCCAGGGCTCTGGCGAGACCCTGCTCCGTGCTGGCAGTCTTAGCACCAACTGCAAGAGACAGCTCAGCTCGGGCCGGGCTTGCTCCAGGGCCAGGCGGAGGGCTGAGAGTCAGCCTGGGGAGGCGAGCCTCCCCTCACCCTACAGCTGAACCCCTCCCACCTCCTCGGGGTCACCCATTAAACCAGTTGTTTTCTGTCTCTGCAGTGGGGGGTGGGGAATGTATGCAGGTCCCCTTGCTGGTCCCCAACTCTCCCTCCTTGCCTTGCACTCAGCTCTGCCCACTGCCCTCCTGCCCACCACCCCCCTCTCTTCAAAGCTACCAGCAGGCTCATTCTGGTGACAGTGTGGGCAGGAGGGAGCCTGTCATCCTGGGGGGGGCAGGGTGTCACCCCAGAACCTCTGAGGACCTCATGGACCTCCTAGACATACGGGGAGGAGGAGGTGCCCCTGAGGCTTGGGCTCCATGTGGGAAGAGGCTTCTCGTGGGCGCATGCTGGGGTCACAGCCTCCCTCCTCTCCCCACCACCGCCTTACACACAGTGAAGTGTGGTGAGAGCCTGGCCCTGTGCCCCCCTCCCCCCAACTGTGTGGTCCTGGTGAGCCTCAGACTCTCCCTGTGTAAGAAGAGGCCATGCACACCAGATGAGCTACGTGTGGATAAGCGTTCAGTAACGCGATCAGAGGTTGGACGGGAAGGCATCTGCAGGGTGGCCGTGGGAGGGGCCTGGGCCTCCCCCGCCCTCAGCTCAGTTGGGGGTGGCTCTCGCTGGGCTGCCTGAGGGTGGTTGTGGTGGCGGTGGTGGACAGGCACCTTGGAGGGAGGACAAGCCTCCACCCCGAGTTGACCCTCAGCCGCCCTCCTCTCCTTCCTCCACTCCTGTCCCCTCAGCTCACTCGGCCTGATGGACGTGATACTTCCAGGCCCTCTTGCTCACTGTGCAGGCTCAGAGCCCCAGAGGGGACTCGTGGACCCTCTCTGGACCACAGGCTCTTCAAGTGTGAATTGAGAGAGTAATGTTTTGTGCTTCTGGGGTCCAGGCTGTCCTGAACATTGTGCAGCTTGCTTGGGGCTCTGTTGAAGCTGCTTGGCTTCTTTTCTGGGCCAACTCTTGCAGTGGGGGCTGGGTTAGGGGTTGGGGGCTGCAGCTCTGAACCCACCGCTGCAGCCCTTGGACTAGCAGGCCTGTGTTGGCTGGGGCCTGAGGCCCATTCTCCACCCTCCTCAGGCCCTTCAGCCCTCGATGACCTGGCAGCCGGGAGGCACCCTGTTATTACTGGGAGTGGCCATGGGGCTGGCCAGGTCTCAGGGTTGCCCTCTTGGGAGATGCCAACAGCCCAGACCTCTCATCCCCACTGTGGAATAAAGTCTATTCCTTTCATGGTATGAACATCTGTCAGAGACACTCAGAGGTTTAGAAATAGAAAATTCTTAGAGGCCAACTGTCCCAATAGCCTCTTATGCAGAATCTGGGCTGGAATCCAGCACTCTGACTTTTGGGTCAAACCTCTCTCCTTTGTTCTAGCTGAACTTTTAAATGGCATTGTTGACTGATGACCAGGGAATGAAATGACCTTCCCTGGGTGCAGGTGAAGGCCAGTGGGGAGTGGACCCCGAGGTCTGGATGGTTGTCTTGTATTCCTGGGGGGAGAGGGGATGCCCTGGCCATGGAGCTCTGGGAGTGGCTTACCTGGTCCTTCTGCTGAGCGGAGGTTGAAGACCATGCTGCCAGGAGGATGCTCGGCGGCCTGGCGGTACCACAGAGGGAAGTGGTCCAGGGTGAACATGCTGTCCTCATCTGCCGGAGTCAGGAACTTCCTGCAAGGACAAAGACCTGGCACATCCCCTAGATCTGGGAGCATGGTCTTCCCTGTCTTCTTGTTCTTACAAGGTCACCGTGGCCGGGCCAGGGGAATGACTCCCCTCTGCCTTGGCGGAGGTATAGTCAGGAAAGATTAACCCCTGAGTGGGCATTGTCCCAGATGACACTCCCTGGCAATTCCCGCCTTTTCCAGAATCAGATGCTGGTGCACCAGCAGGCACACTGTAGGAAGAGCGGGGGTTCTGCCTAATGAAAGACCTTCATCTTCCTGTAAACTCTTTGTGTTTCTTCTGGATAGACACCCTAATTCTTCTGTTGGGCTAATTAGCGTGTCTGCGGGAGGAAACCGTATAGTCACAGAGGGGCATATGCAGTCAGTCGTGTCTGACTCTGCTCTTTACGACACGCTGGCGGGCTGGTCCTAGGTGGGCTGGGATTCGCCCGGAATTCAGGCTTTGCTAGGAGTGGGGCTCCTCAGACTCAGCACCGTGGACGTTTGGGGCAGACACGGTCGCGGGCCGCCCCCTGCACTGTGGGTGCACAGCCGCAGCCCTGGTCTCTACCCGCTGGATGCTGGTAGAAAGCCCCTCTCCCCCAGCTGTGACAACAGAAATGTCTCTGGACATTGCCCGGTGAACCTGGGGTAGGAATGGGAGGCAGAATCATGGGCTCAGGGCAGGGGAGTGTTGTCAACAAGGATGGCATGGCCAGATCCAGCCGGCCACTCAGAGACCCATCCCAGTGGGAGCCCACGTCTGCTCCCCTCTTGGGGTGACTGTCTCCCTCCTCTGCTGGGGACCTGTCCAGGATGGTCTGAGCCTGGGTGGCAGGTGGGCTTCTCTGGCTCCCCAGTCTGTAGGCCCCAACCCTTTTTTCCCCCGCACTCCTGGAGTCCAGCATCAGTCTGCTCACTAACTACAGCGACACCCCAGGGACTCTTCTCCCGGTGCCCGGCGGCACTCACTTGTCAGAGACCTTCTCGGAGCCCACAAACAGGCTGCTTCTGAGGAGGCCGGCCCGGGTGCCCAGGAAGGCCATGTCCACCACTTGCTCGGACTCACTGTGGGCAGACAAAGCAGGTGTCATCACACTGGGCCAGGGTGGGTGCCAGGGAGGACCCACAGGCCCCTCCTAGAGCCAGGCCCTGTGGCTGGTCTCTTGGGGGCTGCAGGGCACTGGCTTTTACTGTTGTGAGATCCCTGAGCATCACCGGCCCTTGCTTGGGGTCCCCTGGGCCTCAACCCACTGCATGCACTCAGCTTTGGGGCGGCGGTTGGCTCTGGCAGACAGAAAGAACTCAGGAAGGGAGGTTTTAGCCCCAGGACATAAGGAAAGTAACTTCTCATACCCAGTACATGCTCAGCACCGTGTCCCATGAAGCTGGTTTCATATATCTGCCTTATTCCTGAGATTGGGAAGGCGCAGACTTCCACGTCTACCCAGAGAAATCCGGGTGGACCAACAAGATCTGGGGAGGGCCCGCGGGCTGGAGGGCCCTGCGCCTTCTCACAGGCCCAGAGCGGCCCTATGGGGACCATGCCACACAGGAGGTCGTCACCTTTTAAAAAATGTCAGCTGTTTTTTAAAAACTTACCTTTTATTTTTTGGCCACATTGTGCAGCATATGGGATCCTACATTGACAAGCGTTCAAACCCATGTCCCCTGCATTGGAAGTGCGGAAGCTTAACGACTGGACCACCAGGGAAGTGCCAGATTTCAGCTTTACTGATGTATAACTGATATAAAATTGTAAGGTAGTTTAAGCATGTATCATGGTGATTTGATATATGTATCTATTGTGAAAGGATTCCCTCCATTGTGTGTGCATATGTGTGTGTGTATGTGTGTGTGTGCGTGTGTGAACATTTACATTCCACTTTCTTAGCTCATGTTAGTTACAAAACCCAGTGTTCTGAATAGAATCACCACCCTTAGTCCTTACTCATCTTACAGCTGAAGGTCTGTGCCCTTCCCCCGTCTCCACCCCCACCATCCCTCCAGCCCGCAGCAATTACCTTTTCACTGTTTCTGAGTTAGTTACCTTTTTAAAAAAGATTCCATGTGTAAGTGATACTACACAGTATTCGTGTGTCTCTGTCTGGCTTATTTCATTTAACATAATGCCCTCTGGGTTCATCCATGCCATTGCAAATGGCAAGATTTCCTTCTTCTTAAAGGCCGAGTAACAGTCCATTGAGTACATACACCACATCTCCTCTCGATCCGTTCAACCTGATCCTCAGGTTGTTTCCATGTCTTGGCTGCTGCGAACAGGAGCATGTAGACATCTCTTCAGTAGTCTGTCTTTGTTTCCTTTGGATAAATACCCAGAAGCGGGATTTCTGGATCATGTGATAGTGCTGTTTAAATTTTTGGAGGAAGCTTCACATTATTTTCCACAGTGGCAAAATCAGTTTACATTCCCACTAACTGTGCACAATGGTTTCCTTTTCTCCATATCCTCACAAACACTTGTTATTACTTGTCTTTTTTATAATAGCCATCTTCCAAAGATGATCGAGTTTTTTTTCTCTAGTATTACAGTGAACCCAGGACTTTAACGTGTTTACTGTGTTCTGATCCACGGCTGTTGTTATCACATCTGCTGCCTCTCGTCTGGTGAGTCCACCCATGCTGTCCGACTGCCCCTCGTCTGGCCGGTGAGAGCCTCTTCAGTTTGTCCCCAATGTCCTGTTAGCACTACCTCCTTAGTCTTTACTGACTTGCACCTGGGATGACGAGATGCTCCCGGCTCATTCTGCCCACCCCTGCCCCAGTCCTGGAAGCAGACACTTCTCTAGGGGTCACTGGCTCATTTCAGTGAGGGCTTCTTAGAGTGGACATTGAAGCTCCACATGGTTGGGTCTGGGGTGCTCATTGAGGTTGGTCCTTTCAGCGGACAAGGATCTCCTCTTTGTTTCTTTCAGGGAAAATACATCGTGAGTTCATCAATATTTCCAATCCATATTTAGTGTTCCATCTAAACTTCTTTGATTTAAAAAATATGCACCGTGGGGCTTCCCTGATGGTCCAGTGGTTAAGACTTCATCTTCCATTGCAGGGGCTGCAGGTTTGATCTCTAGTCAGAGAGCTAAGATCCCACATGCCTCGGGGCCAAAAAACCAAAACACAAAAAACAGAAGCAATATTGTAACAAATTCAGTAAAGACTTTAAAAAGGGTCCACATCGAAAAAAGCTTAAAAAATGTTTGTGCCTCTTTTCTCGCCCGCTAAAAATCTTGTTCCTAACGACATTAGCAACACTATTTGCTCTGTCTATCCATGTAGTTTGGAATAACGGTGCCAATAAATATAGTTTCTAGAAGTATGCTTAATGGAACACAGTTTTTAAGATTTTCATTTTATTGAGTGTTTACAGTTCCATGTTTTCAAGTCCCTCGACAGAAGTCCCTGTTGTGTGGTTATTGATTCATAACCAGGTTTATTTCACTTGCTTTCAAATTTTCAGCGTTTATTTTTTAAATTTAATTTCATTTTATAGTGACATGATTTACACAGTCCCAGAGTCAAATATGCAAAGTAAGACACATTCAGAAGAATCTGTTTCTGTCTCCATCCCTCTGTTCCTTCATTCTTTTTAGTAAGCTTTTTGCTTGCTTGTTTATTGTTCCATTAAAAGTATGTGAGCATATATATGTAAGCACGCGCACGTGCATGTTTCTATATGGAGTTCGATGTAATCCCAGTTGTCGGTTTTTGCTTTTGTTGTGCTTGCCTGCGGAGACAGATCTAGAAAGATCGTGTCAGGACTGATGTCTGGGCTTCCCTGGTGACTCAGTGGTAAAGAATCCGCCTGCCAGTCCAGGAGACATGGGTTCGATCCCCGATCCAGGAAGTTTCCATACACTGTGGGGCAACTAAGCCTGTGCTCCACGGCTGTTGAGCCTGTGCTCCAGAGCCCGGCAGCCACAACTACTGAAGCCTGAGCACCCTAGAGCACAAGGGAGGCCACCACCATGGGAAGCCCTGAGCACCATAAACGGAGAGCAGCCCCCTCTCTCCGCAACCAGAGGAAAGCCCGCGCAGCAGCGGAGACCCAGTTTATCCAAAAATAAATAAATAAATACCATTATTATTATTTTTTTTAAAGGCTGATGTCAAGAAGCACACTGCCTATGTTTTCTTCCAGGAGTTTTATGGTTCCAGGTCTTATATTTAAGTCTTTAATGCATTCTAAGTTGATTTTTGTTTATGGTGTGAGACAGTGGTCTATCATTTCTTTTCTTTTCTTTCTTTTTTTTTTGTGTGTGTGGCTGTCTGGTTTTCCCGACACCATTTGTTAAAGAATCTATCCTTTCTCCAGTGTATATTATTTGCTCCTTTGTCAAGTTGGAGTTATCCACGTATTTCTGGGCTCTCAATTCCATTCCATTGATCCATGTCTGTTTTTCTGCCAATACCATGCTCTTTTGATTACCCCAGGTCATCTTTCCTGATGCACTCCCTAGTTAAGAATATTTGCTCCTCAATGTCCCCCCGACATTAAAAACATCAGCTAATTTCTGAACTTGGAAACATAAAGACTGTGCCTCTTCTCACCAAACCCAATGACCACCTCCACCCCCACCCCCCCGCCCCATGGTAGAAGGCAGGACAGTATAGGGTGCCAAGAGTCCAGACTCTGATAACAGGCTGTCTAGTTTTGACTCTGGCTCTGCCACTAATGAGGCAAATGACCTTGGGCAAGTTGCTTATCTCACTCAGCCTTGGTTTCCTCATCTGTATAATGGGGATAATGAAAGGATCTATTTTGTCAGGTTGTTGTGAGGATCAAATGGTTTCATGTACACTCAGTACTTGGAACAGCACTGGCCCACCGTATTCTTCATTCTTTAGTTTCATTTAACTTTGAATAAGTAACACAGGGCTTCCCAGGTGGCTCAGATGGTAAAGTAATCTGCCTGCCAATGCAGGAGATGGGGGCTCAATCCCCGGGTCAGGAAGATCTCCTGGAGGAGGGCGTGGCAACTCACTCCAGTTATTCTTGTCTAAAGAATCCCAAGGACAGAGGAGCCTGGTGGGCTACAGTCCATGAGGTTGCAGAGTAGGACACAACTGAGGGACTGAGCATGCACACACGTTCACATGGGCTCAACACGGTACCAAAAATTACATAGAGAAAATCTCTCTGTCCTGGGGTCAGCTGTCTGTGCTTTTACCTGGAGCAGCCAGTCCTACATAGGCTTCCACAGATTTATATATGTACACATACCCCCTCCCTATTATGTTTCTGCCCCTTTAACAGAAACAGGAGCATATCACCATGCACTGTCCAACGTCTTGCTTTTTTAATTAAGTGCTTGTTCCTGTAAGATTCTGTTGGTGTTTTCAAGAGGAAGCACTGATTATTAAATGTCTAGGAGAGGTCTGACATTGCTGGGATGTGGATGTTGACTCTTACTGTTCAAGAACGGGTGTGGCCCCTGCGTCCTTCAGCTCAGAAGTGCCTAACCCCTTCCTGGTACTCATGTGTGCACTCACACACTCACATCTGTCTCTTCTTTCCACCTTCCCGTGAGACACCAGCCCCCCAGGTGAAGAGGAGCAGAGGGAGAGAGGACTCACCGAGGTCATGTTTGTACCACACACAGCCTTGACCTCACCTGCTGGAAAGGGGGCCCCAAGGGCTTGAGCTACGCTGTCTGGGGGCACTTTGGCTGATGCCCACCCCCCAACCCTACCCCCACCAGTTGGAGCCTGGCAGGGGCTTCTGGGAGGGGTTCTGGGAACTGGGCTACGGGGTATGGTGTGGGTGTTTTCTCGGTGGAAGCTTTGCCAAGTTCCTGCTGTCCTGGGGGGCTGTGAAGGTCACGGTCTTCCCACATCTATGAGTGTGACCCTCCACTTCTTTCCACCCTCCCCTCTTCTTAGGCCAGAGGACCTGGGTGGTCTCCTGAGCTGCCCACCAGGTTGTGGGAGGCCCTGCCTTGACCCAGGGACACTGGGGGTGGGACCCCAGCCGCACCAGGACCTACTCAGAGCTGTTGAGGGCCAGCGCCGTCCAGTATGCCTCCATGGGGGCTGTGACCACCGCGTCAAACAGCGCTTCCTGCAGCAGCTCCTCGTCACCTGGGGCAAAGTCCAGAAACCACCTGCTTACTCCCCCACAATCATGTGGGCTCAGCTCCCACCCCCTACCCAGGAGCCCTGACCCTCAGGGCCTAGAGGTGCCTCAGAGAAGGTTTGAAACACTCAGAGCCCATGCTCTCTGCTGTCTCCAGAGGCCAGGGAGGCCGTGTCCTCTGTCCCGGTGTGTGGGCACAACTCAGCGATTCCCAGGCCTCTCCAGCTCTTGGCTCCGTGAAGTCAGGAGGCCTGCCTGCCAGCCACCCCTGCCTCCCTCTCCCCAAGAACTGGCCTCGGGGCCTCTGCATACCCTGGTCTGATTGTTTCCACCCTGTCTCTGCCTGGGTGGCCCTTTCTTTCCCTCCCTTCCTCTAAAACGTTTATTGATGCTTATTGAGGTGAAATCCACACAACGGACACCCTACGGATGGCATGCAACCTGGCATTTACACTTGCACAGAGACCGGCAGCCCCCCTCCACAACACCCAGTTCTCATGGCCCCGAAGGAGAGCCATGAGGCGGCTCCTTTTACCCTCAGCTTGAGTGACGCCCCTGATGAGGGCCCCCCTTCCCCACACAATACCTACTTACGGCCTCATCACCCCTGCAATGACTAGCCTACCTCAACTCAAGTGCTGGTCTTGTCACCTGGCTTCTTCCCCCAACCACAGACTCCGTAATTGCACGGCCTGGTCTGTGGTCATCAGAAGCTTCACTGATAAACACCATCACCCCCACCCCGCCTGGCTGGCTGGAGAACGTGTCTGGCACAGACTTGTGGGTGGAATGAATGAATGAATGAGGCCTTGTTGGGATGGCACAGGATGTGGCGACTTCTCCTGGCGGGACACTGATGTGGCAGGATGATCCGTACCTCTTTCTGAAGACGAAGAGGTGGGACCCCGTGGAGGGTGGTCCCGCATTCATGAAGGGACTTGGGGTTACCTGGACCCAGCTAAGGGAACACTCACGGATCACAGGCTGCAGGAGATGAGGATTTGAGGGAGCCTCACCTTGCCTGCTGGCTGGGGAGCGGGGGCGGGGGGCCCTACTTGGTGACAGGGACAGATCTGATGGGCAGGCCAGTGCCCGTTATTGTAGGCCCTTAACAGTCCCCGGGGGACAGAGGCTTAAAGGGACCCTAGTACTGCCGTTGGGACACAACTGTGCCCTTGCAGGTCTCAGAGCCCTCGTCACTGGTGTGGCCCTGGGGGGCTGGCTGTGTCCTCTCTTTCGAGGGGGTCTCTCTGGTCTCCCTGAGCCGTCTGTGAGCTCTGCAAGCATGGTACTCCAGCACCCACCCAGCCCTCCGTCCCCACGGAGTCCCGAGCTCGGGCCAGGGGACACTCACACTCCAGGGCAGGGTCCTCCTGGGTCAGGAAGCGCACCACAGCCTCCAGCTGGCTCAGCTTGCGGTGCTCTGGGTCGACATCCGTGATGCAATAGATCCTGGAAACCCAGCGGAGCCCGTTGCCCCGAGTCCCCACCGCCCCCCATCCCCGCTCTGCACCGCGCCAGCCCCCAGGTCCTCACCAGTCGCCAGCCAGGCTCAGGTCTGGGTGAAGCAGGTCGTGCAGGCCTGAAAGCAGAGTCTGTGTTTGGTCCGGGGCTCATGGACCCGGCACTCTAGAAGCAGTGTCAGGGGCCGGGAGGGCCAGCCGCATCCTGCCGGGTTCTCAGGCAGAGGTGGGCTCAGCATGGAGCCCAATGGTGTCATGGTCATGTTGCTCCCTAAATGCCTTCCATCCCAACACCTCCTGTCCGCACCCTGCCCCTTCGGATTGACCTCAAGGAAGCTTCGGCTTGCCTGGCTTCATCGTGCCCAGCTGAGCCCAGGGCCGTGAGTGTCCAGGGCCACACCCTCAGCACACGGGCCGCACCGGGACGCACAGGCCCCTCTGGCTGCACGGCCCAGCTCACAGAGCCCCGCCTGGGCTGGCCCTGCTCTGTGTCCCCGGAGAACCTAGTTTTCCTCGGAACTGAGCAGGGGTCTTGGGCACCGGCCGACCCACCTTCTTCCACTGACGTGTTCCCCAGGAGGATGTATTCTCCGTGACCTCGGGACAGCACCACCCCCAAACTGCAGGCAGAGCAGAGGACACAGGCTAGAGGTCAGCTGGGGCCTGATATGGGCCCCCCAACCTCGGACCCCCTGAGCACACAGCCTACGACAGTGAGTACACCCCGCCTGCCCCAGGCTCTCAGTGCCCCCCTCCCTGAACCCTGGCAAAGACTTCTGCTTTGTCATCAGTCTCTTTCCTGAGAAGGACCTGGACAAGAGAGGGGAAGGCCCCCTCCGCTCCCGTCCTGTTGGATTCACCCTGGACCTCCATGCTCTGAGGATGGAGAAGGGTCTCAGGGTCCCACATGTCCCGTGGTCAGGGAAGCCCCTCCCGCCTGGAGAACCCACCTCGCCTACCTCTCCCTCCTGGAAGATCATCTTTTGAGGCTTGGCTGATACCTGAACTACCTAGGGGGTTTATAGGGTCCTAGCGCCTGGGCCCCACCCCAGGAATCCCGAGTAACAAAGGAAGGACCTGGACACAATGTCACAAGTTCCTGTAGGCACCCCAGGGACCAGTTGGGACTGGGGACCACCCTTCGTGGAGCGATGCGGAATTCAGAGAGAAGGGGCCTTTGCTCCTTGCACTGTATGATGCTAGAGCTGAACATTTATATGATGGGAGGGAAACTGAAAGACATTCAAGGCTTACCTTTCATCTTACAACTACTTACAATTGCACTGCTTTAAGACCTCCAGGTAGATAATGATATTTATTAATAATTCTTTCAGTACTGCAGAGAAGCAGCTACTATTATCACTCCCATTTTACAGATGAGATGTCTAAGGCACAGAGAGGTTAAGTAACTTGCCTAAGATCACACAGCCTGTGAGTGGCGGAGCTGGGATTCCAGCTTAGTTTAGCTCCTGGCCCTGCACCCTGGGCCACACTGCACACCGAATCACATAGTAAAGCGGGTGTAGATCTCAGTTTTCCCAAGTGCAGACCTGGGTCTTTTTCAGTTATCACAAAATTGCCAACTACTTATGAGTGAATCCCGTCCCAGACCTGAAAGTCCCACCTGAGCGGTTGGCCCTCACCTTGTACCCTCTCCTCCCCCCCAAATAAGATCCAGGCCCCTCACCTGAAAGGTGTGTCATTGATGTCCGTGAAGAAGTAGTCGTTGGTCAGGAAAAGAACTCGCTTCTGAAAGAGGCACCAGGGAAGGGTGCTGGCTGGGGGGGAAGTGCCAACCACCCCTCTCTCCCTCCCCATGTGCTGCCTGGTGCCCTGAAGGCCTTCTCCCACCAGCATACTGCAGCCCCGGGGAAGGTGTGCCTGACTGAGGGCCATAGTCCAGACTGCACTGTCCCTATGGGCCCATGAGTTACCACGTGTACCACAACTCAGGAATGAAAATGTGAAATCTCAGTTACTGTCAGTTAACAGAAATGGAAACCTAGAAAGCCTGACTGGCTTGTGGACCCTGTGCTGGCCAGTGGCCGTGGTTCAGGAGGGACCAGCGCAGGCTGCTGGCTGCAGCTCACACTTATACGTCCCACCAGGAACCGCCTGCCTCTGGAGTCCAGACCCCTCCAGGCCTTGCTGCCCTTCACAGCTTCTCTTTCCTTTCAAAGCTGCTATGTTGAGGTTGAGTTGAATTTGCACAAGTCAGGGCATTGAGGGGTATGCACAGTGGCTAAGATGGGCACAGGTGTCAGACAGCCCTGGTCTAAGCCCCACTGGCCACTCGTGGGCTGGTGAGCTTGGGTGAGTGATCTCATGCTTTTGGGCATCGCAGTTCCATTTGTGAAGCAGAATCGATGAGCGCATCCCCTGTGGATTGCTGGGAGGTGGTGAGGGTGTTTGTAGTGGGTGGGAAGGGCAGGGCTGACTTGGGCTCTCGAGCCCCGTAGGCTGTACCATCTGCATACACTTGGATGCCTCTGGGAAAGCTGCACACTGCACTTGGCCACGAGACTGTTCTTAGCCGCTTTGCCTTTTTTTCAGGCTTTTCTTCCGGGTTGGAAACTGGAGTAAGATGTTGCATGGGACGCAGAGTGAGAAGGTAGCAAAAAAGGTTTGTTTCAATAGGAAACCAGCCGTGGACCAAACCAGAAAGGACAGTTCCCAGCTTGGGCCTTGTCCTGCCTGATGCCCTCTGGCCCCCTCTGCTTCAGGCAAACCCTCTCCCAGTTGGGTGGGGGGGTCTGGGAGCCATGGGGGCAGCTGGGGGCCAGCCAGGGCATTGATGGGCTCCAAGCGGGTCTGGTTTGAGTCTGAAACTGGGGAGCATTAACAATTTTTTTCTTTCTGTCTCTCTTTTTTAATTGAAGAAAACGTTGAAATGCACACATCTAAATGTATCATTTCAGCAGTTTTGATAAATGTACGTTGCTGTGGGATTACCTCCCGGGGTGAGATACGGATTGCGTGCAGCCCCTGAAATTGCTCTGCCTTCTTCCGGTCAGCCCCCCACCTTCCTGGGCGAGCTCTGTTCTGACCTCCATCCCCACAGGTTAGGTTTGCTGTTTTCACAGCGCAAGCTCTTTCGTGTCCACTTTTGCTCCACATAGTGTCCCTGCGACCCACCCGTGTTGTTGGGTGTGTCAGCGCTGTGGTCCTTTCCCTGCCGAGTTCTAAGTACTTCAGGGAGGGCACACCACGGTTTACTTCCAGGTTTGCCCTCCATGGGTGGTCATCCAGGGTGTTTCCAGTTTAAGGCTGTTTTGAATAAAGCTGCTGTGAACCTTCTTCTTGTGGACGTGTGTCTTCATTTCTCTTGATAAGTACCAGGGAAGGAATTCCTTTGCAAAATATGCAAATTATGTTTGCCTTTATAAAACACTGCCAACTTCCCCAAATTATTTTATTATACTTCCACTAGCAATGTATGAACTCCAATTTCTCCACATCTTTGGCAGAATTTGGTATTATCAGTCTTTCAAATTGTAGTTATATTAGAGGGTATGGAAGTAGTTTTAATTTGCATTTCCCTGACAACTAAAGTTGCTGGTTGGGCTTGTTGATCATGTCTGTTTCTTCATTTCTAAAAGTTCTGCTAAAGTGTCTTGCCCACATTTTTTTTTATTACATTGTTAGACTTTTTGTTAGTAATCTGGAGAAGTTCTTTATGGTCTGGACACAGTCTATGTCTGGATTTTCATTTTCTTAATTGTGTCTCTGGATGAACAGAACTGTTTTTTGATGAAATTCAATTTTTCAAAAGTTATTTTACATTTAATGCCTTTGGAATTTAGTCAAAGAAAACTAAGTAACCTTAGGCTGTAAAGACTTTCACCTGCTTTTTCTCCTAGAAGCCTTATAGTTTTAGCTTTTACGTTGAGAGTTTTATAATTGAGCGACATTCAAATTAATTTTTGTGTATGGTATGAGTATATCTCAATGACTTTTCATACATTTATTCAGTTGTTCCAGCACCATTTGTTGAAAACACTTTCCTTTCTCCATTGATTTGCCAAGGTGTCTTTATCGAAAATATGCTGGCAACTTGTGTGTTTTTCTGTGTGTTTCATTTCTGTAGTCCCTACTCCATGGATCCATTTGTCTATTCATATGTCAATACCACTCTGCTTGGTTACTGCAGCTTTGAAGTAAGTTTTGGAATCAGGTACTGTGATTCATCCATCTCATTCAACAAAAGGAATCTGTTCTTTTTCAAGAAAGTTTTGGCCATGTTAGGTCTTTTGCACATTCATATAAATTTTAGAATCACCTTCTTCTTCTATGTCTAGGAGAAGTCTGTTAGATTTTTTATTGGGATTGTGTTGAATCTATAGAATAATTTGGGGGAGAGTAGACATCTTAGAAGTATTGATCTTACAACCCATAAACATGGTTATACTTTCCTATTTAGTTTTTTTATTTGACATTCTTTCTGCAGTGTTATGTAGCTTCCAGTGTAGAGGTCATATATGTGAAATTTATTCCTATTTTATATTATTTGTGCTATGGAAATTGGAACTTAAAAGTATTTTCATTTTGCAAATGTTTCTGGCTATATATAAAAGTATAATTGATTTTTATAACAGTGACTCTGTGTTCTGTGAACTGGCTAAATTTATCTATTAGTTCCAGCAGCTGTTTTGCAAATTTGGGGGATTTTCTATGTGAACAATTATCTTGCTGTGAACAAAGATAGCTTTAGCCTCTCCTTTCTAATTTTCATGCCTTTTATTTCATTTCCTGGCCCTGTTGCAAAGATAGGTCTTTGCTAGGTCCAGGGCAATGTTGAACGTAAGTGGTGAAAACCAGATACCCTCACCAAGTTCACAATCTTAGAAAGTGTTCAGTCATTCACCACTGAAAGTGAGCTTTTCCACACATGCCTTTTTTTTTTTTTTTTTTTAATCAGATTGAGGACGTTTCCTTCTGCTCCCAGTGAAGTTTTGTCATGTGTGTTCAGCATGCTTTGGGGTGGCCAAGTGGTGGCTTCCTCTGGTGTGTTAATGCAGTGGGATAACTTCACTCTGTGTGGCTGTATCTTACACTTGCTCACATGACAAACCCCACAACACAATGTCAACATTTTTCCTTTAAACAGCTGTCTTTTTGAGAAGTTAAAAGAACGGATGAAATCCTATCCTAACCCATGCACTTATCGTTTCCAATGCTGCCCATTTTTCTTTGTGTCGATCTAAGTTTCCATCTGTGTCATTTTTCTTCTGCCTGAAGAATTTCTTTAAGTATTTCTCTTAGGGATGAACTCTGATATTCTCTATCTGAAACTGTCTTTATTTCACCTCTTTTTGAGATGGGAGCACCCCGACACCTGTGAGTGGGAGTCTGGTTGAGATAAGGGTGGAGGTGTCTGGAAGCCACCTCTGCCTTTTCTGGTTCACGAGAAGGACCTTGTGGGCCTGGTGGGTCATCAGAGATGCTGAGCAGCCTGCCCGAGGGAGGCCCTCTCAGCCCAGAGCTTGAAAACAACAAGCAGAGGCCACAGAACTGATGCAGGTCCCAGTGAGAAACAGCCTGTACATCTAAAAGGAATGCAGAGAGTTACTTTCCTTCCCAGGGCTTCCATGCTTGGCTTCCAGGAAAGTCCGTGTCTGTGAAAGAACCTGGGTCTAATTGTTGCCGACGGATGCCCACTTTCTTCCCTTGGAGGCGAAAGGGCAGCGGTAGTGGGAGGTAGGAGGTGACATTTGTAAATATGTCAAGGGACAATGCAGAGTCAGTGCCAGCCAGAGGGGCCTTTTACACAGAAAGAGGAAGCCGTTCCTTGTAAGTGACAAGCGAGTCTGTGGGGACAGGAAGGCATCGCTGGGTGGACCCATTCCTGAAAATCAGCTCTGAGGAGCAGCAGTGATTTTCATCTTATTCACAGATGACATGCTTTACAAGAGCTGCTAACAGTTTGCAAAATTAACTGTCACTTTCCCTGTTTCCAGGGGCTTCCCTGGTGTCTCAGACAGTAAAGAGTCTGCCTGCAAAGCAGGAGACCTAGGTTTGATCCCTGGATTGGGAAGGTCCCCTGGAGAAGGTAATGGCAACCCACTCCAGTATTCTTGCCTGGAGAATTCCATGGACAGCGGAGCCCGGTAGGCTACAGTCCATAGTCCACAGCCGGACACGACTGAGCAACTAACACCTTCCCCCTTTCCACCATTAACAATAAAAGGGCCACATAGCAGGCAGGTGAGGCAGAAAGAGGGCTTCCCAGGTGATGCTAGTGGTAAAGAACCCACCTGCCAATGTAGGAGACATAAGAGATGCAGGTTTGACTCCTGGGTTGGGAAGATTCCCTGGAGGAGGGCGTGGCAACCCACTCCAGTATTCTTGTCTGGGAAAGTCACAAAGAGTCGGATACAACTGAGCAACTTAGCATCCACGCAAGGCATAAAGAAGATCTTTGAAGGGCTGGGCTTGCTGCTGCTTCACCCCAGGTCCCTGAGAGGCAAGCCCTGGAGAGGGGTCACTAACTGGCCAAAGCTCTGTGGGTCTGATGCCGGCTGGGCTGGGCCCCTCGCTTGGGCTCTCCAGACTCCAGCAAGTTCTCCAGATTTACACTCTGATTCAGCCAGGTCCCTTGTTACCACCGCCAACCTTAATTAACCAGGATGCCACATCCTGGGACCAGACCTCAGTCTTTTCCTGGAGCGCTTACCCCTTTGTCCAGCGGGACTTTGACGTCCATGGAGAGAGACCCGGTCTCCCCGTTGATCATTGCTGTTCTCAGCTTCAAGGAGAAAGAGAACGAAATCAGTTGCTTGGCACACACTGGAGTGTGCTCTGAGCCTTGGCTCAGAGGTCAACCCTGGGAACACGCTAGGTTTTCCTCTTTCCCCTGCGAGCAGAGCCCGGGTAGGAAAAGAGATCTGCTTCTAGGGCTCTATTCCCTTTAGCTGGAATTCTAGAATTCACCAAGATAAGGTTCCCAGTGGGCTGACGAGTGAGGGACACTGCGGCCAACCCTCCAGACACAAGTTCCTCCAGGAGGAGCTCCTGACGCCAAGGCTGGCCTACAGCCACACGAACCCAACCTCTGTGGCTATAGACGTGAGCTCCTTCAACCTCGGAGGAAGCAGCTGTTATCTCTCGGGCCATAGGGAGAACCGTCTGTTAGCAGCACCACTTCTGCTTTGAGCCTGAAAAGTCTCCGCTGAGGGAGCGGGGTGAGCTCAGCGCCTACGCACCCCTCACCCCCGGGCCCTGCTGTCCAGCCACCCACCCTCTCCCCCTGCGCCACTCACCATTCCGGCCTGGTCCTCCCACTCCACTTCCGAGAGGTCCACGCTGTTGTAGTTGGGCTTGGGCTTCAGTTTCTTCCCCTCTCGGTACTGAGTAGGCCAGGCAGGGGAGAGACACGAGGTTAACACAAGGCCCTGCTCAAGCCCAGCCCTTCCAGAAGGCCCGTGGGGCAGAGCCATAAACCAGAGCATCTCAGCCATTCCTCCACCCGAGGCAGAGGGGCCCTGGCCAGCATTCATGACAGATGGTTCCCGGCCTTGGAGGGAGATCTCCTCTTAAGAGGAGCTTGTCCTGGTTTTGGACTCTAATTGTTAGAAAGTTCTTCATCCAGGGCGGAAATCTGTCTCCCTGTGACTTTTACTGCTGGACCACCAGGGATGTCCCTATTTTGGGTTCTTAAATGGAACCCATTCACTGTTTCAACTGTTTCTATAAACTACCCCCAAATCTGGGTGTGGTGGCTCAGATGGTAAAGGAGCTGCCCAGAATGTGGAAGACCCAGGTTCAACCCTGAGTCAGGAAGATCCCCTGGAGGAGGGCATGGCTACCCATTCCAGTATTCTTGCCTGGAGAATCCCATGGACAGAGGAGCCTGGCGGGCTACAGTGCATGTGGTCGCAGAGAGTCGGACATGACTGAACACACACACATGAACTACCCCCAAATCCCATACGATTAAGACCCCAAGGCAAAAAAAAAAAAGACCCCAAGGCAAATAGGGTTGGCACCTACCAGGGGTCGGAGGTCAGGATGCGAGAGGATGTAGCCATTGTTGGTGTTCAGAAAGGCATAGCCGTGCACCCCGAGCTGGGGAGACAGGGATTGAGGGAGTATCAAGGGGCCTTTGTGCAGGAAAACTGGGACTGGGCGGGGAGGAGGACCAGGATGGGGAGAAGTGCCGGAGACCACAGAGCAGGAAGCAGCTGACGTGGCCAAGGATCCCAGGGGCCCCAGCCTCCGTCCCGTCTGCTCTGAGCCTGCACATCGACGGTGTGTGTGTGTGTGTGTGTGTGATGTCTGGGGGGTGTCTGGGTGTGGGACAGCAAGGCAGGATGTGGGGTGTGATGTCTGGGGGTCATGCGTGGGTGTGGGACAGGAAGGCAGGATGTCAGGGGTAGGGTGTCTGGGCAGGGGGCATTAGGAGGAGGAATGCAGACCCCGTCCCAGCTCTGGTCTTGGCCACCTTGTCTGCAGGGAGGCTCCTGGGGGAGGCTGTGACCCCACTCAGGGTCTGTGACCTCCCTTCAGGGAGACTGAAGTAGCTCCTGGGGGGCCTGTGACCCCACTCAGGGGCTGATCCAGGCTCACCTTGTACCGGGGCGCCAGCTTCATCAGCTCCCTCAGGGCCACGTCAGAGCCCACTACGCCCAGGAGGATGCCGTGGGACCGCTGGAAGGAAATGCCGGTGTCAGGGGACCTGGCTTCCCATGTGTGAGGCCAGGCTGGACCCCCGGCCCTCCCAGACCCGCAAGAGGAAGCCACTTGCACCTCAGGTAGTCCTTCCTCTGCAGTTAGAGTTTAGGCTGAGATCCTGGAATAAAAACCTAGAACTTAGCAGAAGAGGCCCCAGGAGTAACCTCAAGCTGAGAAGATTACTGTCCTGTATTAACACTGAAGTTGTAATATTTAAATGAAATACAGAATTGAATGAAATATCAGCCTTCACAGCAGAGGCTGAAGTATTGGCATCCGGGGAGACCCTAATCTGGGGGTTTGGGGGCTCTGAAGCACATGGGGCCTGTAAGGAAAGTTTTTCTGGCCAGACGGAGGAGGGGAGGCTCTTGAACTCCCCCACCAGAGCCTTCACAGATAAGTCAAACCCTGCCCACACCCGCAGGGTCAGAGTGGCTTTGCTGGACGCCGGGTAGGTGACCCCTCTGGCCCAGGATCCCCAGGCAGGGTCCCACATCCAGAGCAGCTGGCCAGAACCCGGCTGGGTGAGCAGAATCACAGGGCAGCTTCTGGAAGTGAGGATCCCGCCCTGCCTCTCCCGACCCAGAGATGTGAGTTCCTGGGCACACACCTGCCCATGATGACCCTGTCAAGAACCCGTGTCAAGAACCCTGGGTCTAAAGATGCCGCGGCCCCAGCTCTAACCTGGGCAGCTGCTCATGAGCGGCCACTCACCGTCTCATTCTTCTTGCTGAAGACAGGCATGGCCACGGTGGTCAGCAGTGCCAGGCTCTGTGCCTGTGGGTGGAGAACTGTCAGGGAGGGTGGGCGACGGGACAGAGTCTGCAGATGGGGACCTGAGTCACCACGACTGTCCCCAAGGAGGCTTGCCTTCTCTGCATGAGGAGGAGAGTTGGCAGAAAGGACGGAGGGGAGGGGGCTGGAGGGGGGCTGGGGCAGACACCACAGCAAGCAAAGCCCTAAGCCAGGGCGGGTCTCAGAGCCCTGGGCCCATGGCCCTGCCCCGAGCCTGCTCACCCAGGCCTCTTGTCTCGGCCACGCCCAGGAGGCGGGCCCACCCACAGGACAGGTCCATCTGTGCAAGACCCCAGGAACAAAGGCTCAGACAGCAAGAGGATGGGTCAAGGAGCCACCAGGGCACAAGTTCTGGCCACTGAGATGCCGGGTTAAGTGTCCGGTAAGACTCTGAGGATGTTTCCCTTAGAGTTGGGGTGTGCACCCCTCCCCTCCTCCACCGGAAGCCTGGAACGTGGCTGCCACCATTCTGAGCCCCTGTAGCCACATGCACCAGGAGGACCCCAGGGATGGCAGGGGAGGGGGCAGCGGGAGGGGCCAGGGAGCTCGTCGTCCATGTCCAGGCTTCTTGTTCGGGAGAGGGAAACACACGTCCCTCCTGTGGAAGCCACCGTTCCCAGGTCTCTCTTAATCCCAACCAGACACAGGGGTCTGTGCTCATGATGGGGTTTGAGGAGCATCAGGATGGTCCCCTTTCCCAGACATCTCATCTGACTGTCTACCTTCCAAGTCTGGTACTACATGGGTGGGACCTACAAGTGTCTCATTGGACACCAGGGTCCAAGGGAGGATGTCCGGTTAAGCTGCAGTATCTAAACCATTGGTCAGTCCCCTTTCCTCCTGGAGTGGGTGGGAGAGGACAGGGAGGCAGGCAAGGACCATGGAGGAGGGACAGTCTGGGGCCGAAGGCTCTGTACATGGGGGACGGCCCTGGGTGTGGAGGTCACTCCACAATGCCTCCCCAGGAGGTGCTCTGCCCACCCCTCCCCCACCCAGGAGCCCCCACTTGCTCCCTGGGGCCCCACCTTGCTGTCCATGTAGGCTTCGGTCCAGGTGATGTCATGGTCATGGTTGATGACCATGGGCCGGCTGAGCACATGCAGGTATTCCATCACGTTCTCCTGGGCATCTGCCAGTGTGGAGATCTGTGTGTAGTAGCCTGGTTGGGGAGAGAGTGGCTGTGGATGCAAGGTGCACACTCCCAGGCACCGACGGCTCTTGGCTGGAAGCTGCCCTGGGTCAGGCACTGGGTGCTGCTTCTCCCGAGGCCACCCACTCCCAAGGCACCCGGAAGCTGGTGGTGCTGCAAGGACATGAAGGCCTGGCCCTGCCTGGATTTGGGAGAACCTCCATTCCCCCCAAGATCTAGAGTTGCCCTGGGAGCAGCAGGGCCTCAAGTCAGGGCACAAGGCTGCCCCTCACCCCCTGCAGGGCTGTCCTGCAAGGATGCACCCCATGGCAAACAGCTCTGTCCTGGGTCTTTTAATTTTTTATTTTATATTGGAGTCTAGTTGATTTATGTCTTCCCTGATTGCTCAGTTGGTAAAGAATCTGCCTGCAATGTGGGAGACCCCGGTTTGATTCCTGGGTCAGGAAGATCCGCTGGAAGAGGGATAGGCTGTTTTAGTTTCAAGTGTATAGCATTTTTCAAAATTTAATTTTTGATTTTATATTGGAACTCCTCACCACCTGCCCCCCACCCCCACCCCTCAGGTCTATTTGCAGAGAGCCTCCCTCCTCCTTTCTCTAACTACAGTCCTCCATCAGTCATGGGGAGGGGGCTGCAGCTGAGGCAAATGCCATACAGGCTGTGACTGGTTTAGCATGTGTCTGCTCACCATCACCCACAGGACGCTCTCCCCAGCTCTGGGGAGCCTGGCCGCTTTTACTCCCAGGACGCCTCCTGTCTCAGACACTTTGATGCCCTTCCTCGCTCTCTGCATCTGACTCACTCCTACCACTTCTTTATGTCTCACCTTAGACACACATCCTTCAGGAGGCCTGCCCTGAGCCCCCAAATGCAGGAGGGCTGCCCCCTCACCCACACTTTGGGCAGCCTGTGCCCCTCTGCCCACAGTTCAGTTCAGATTGTCCTCTCACTGACGGCTCACGTGTGTGTCTCCCCGCCCCACCTCCCCGTCCTCCGGACAGAATCAGGGCCGTCCCAGTCATCCTGACCACATCCATTCCCCAGGGCTGGGACCATCTGCCAGCCCACAGCAGGTGCTCGGACATCCGGTTGGGGTCTAGGGGCCTGAGTCAGCACCGTGAAGCCTGGGTATTGGGTTCCGGCCCAGAGATGCGGGCTGCTACACACAAAGCCTTATTCTAAAGAAAGCGATGGCCTGTGCCCTGAGTCTAGAGCAGAACCAAGCCCACGGGCTTCATCTGCAGCAGCAGGAATGGAGGCCAGACACCAGAGAGCACTGACGTTGAAATGTTGTCCCCCTTGTCTGCCTGGTTTTCTGTGTGGCAGTTTGGGTAAAACCTCATTTGAAGAGATGGGTCTCCCTTCTGCAGACCTGAGGTCACCACCTCTGGGTGTGTCTCGGGGGGGTGTGTCGTGGGGTGAGAGCCCCACAGGGAGCAATCGATACCCGCCTTGATTGTCTGAGGAGGAAGGGGGTGTATGCAGTCACCTCCGCTTTGAGTTTTGCACCGGAGCCTTGGCTCAGCATCTGTGCTCAGGTGAGGCCCCGGACACTCTGGCTCACGTGGCATCACCCACCTTTGTTGTTGCAGGCGATCCACTTCAAGCGGTCAGCAAAACTCACTTCCCTCCCAATCAGGTAGGTGAAGACCCGGACCTGGTGGATGAGACCCGGTAGGCTTGAGTCCTGGCCGCTAGGGGCCTGGCTGCATCTGGGTCTAGGTCTGGGCTTTGGACTGTGCACTTTCAGCGCTTCTAATGGGGAAGGGCCCAGGGCCTGGGCTTATGGCAGGGGGGATGCCTGCCTGGTGTGGGGGTCTGCCTGGTGAGGCTCACAGCCTGCAATTTTCCATCCCCACCATATTCTGTGCCCTTGAGTGGGGCTCTGCCGTCACCCTGATGTTGGAATGTCACCCTGGGTCTCATGGGCCGAGCCTGCAGACACAGCAGGAGGAAGCACTCCCCCGGTCCCCCCCACCTTCCCCGACACCACTCCCCGAGAAGAACCTTGCGGTCCGGCCAGTTGTACTTCTCCAGCACCGGCTCATAGTCTTCCACGGCCCCGTCGGTGATCAGCATGATGGCCTGGTTGCACAGGCTTCCTTGCCCAGCCTCTTGGAACTGCGGGAGACGTGGTCGTGACTCCCCTGCTCCCCTGCCCCATCCCTGCCCAGTGCTCCCCAACCCACATCAGACCTGCTGCAGGATCTGGAAGGCTTCACGGAGGGCTCGGTCCACGACCCCCACACCTTTGACCATCAACTCGTCCACCAGCTGTTTGAAGTGCTGTTGGAGGTAAGAAGTCAGAGGAGGCTCAGTGGTCACTGACCCTGGGAACCTTCACTGTTGGCGGTGCCCTCAGAGGCTGTGCAGAGCTACTTGCCGGGAAGAGCAAGACTGCAGGCCCCATCCCCTAATTTCACAGCTGGGCACCTGCAGCAGAGGTTTCTCAGATGCCCCCAGGTGAAGCTGAGAGGCTGTGAGTGGCCGGGGGCAAGACCACCCCCTATCCCTGGAAGGAGAAGCCGGACGGGTTCCAGGTACACCTACCTCTCGGTTGTCCCGATCTGCCTGGACCAAGATCCCCTTAAAACAAGGCTCGATGTAGTGGATGTAGTCGTTATACTGCAGAGGGCGGAGGGTGGAGGCCAAAGGTCAGAGGGCAGAACACACAAGGTCAGTTTGGCAAGTCAGGGCCCAGTGACTTGCTCACAACTCACGGAGAGTCAGGGTGGGCTCACCGGGGTCCCAGTGTAATATGATATCGGGGACCCTAAGCTTTTGGCAGTTTCTCTGAGTAGAGGGAAGGAAGTACAAGGAACAGCATGACCTTGACTCTGAACATTCTCCCCCGAGTCCTAGCCTGGGCATCTTCTGGGGAGGCCGTCTGGGTGCCATCCAGCCCTGGAGCTCACAGAGTCCAGGAGTCACCCAACTCTTCTCTCCATTTCTGTCTGTCTGTCCCTCCACTTCATCCCTTTCTTGGGCAGGTGGAGCGGTCCTCAGGAGAACCAGGACGGGGGACTGCTGGTCCTTCCCTCCCAACGTGTCTGGATTCAGGGACGAAGGAAGTGGGGGCTGGGGGTCTCCCACCCTGCAGAAAGGAGGGTCTTCCCAGGGTGACACCACCAAGGGCACAGGGGTAGGGCCGAGTTAGAGACCTACTTAGAATCTCCTTCATCTAGATCGGACCCCAGACTCATCTGAGAGACCAAGGAGAGCTACTGCCTCAGAGAAATGGACATACGCACTTCCCACATGATCTCAGAAACTGTGGACCCCTGGAAGCCCATCCTAGGTGGGGGCCCCCAGATACAGGGGATGAAGCGTCGAGTGCCCATAAGTACAGGTCACTCTAGTGCAGGTGGAGGTATTTCTCGAATGGGAGGCATGTTTACCGCAATGATATTCACGAAGTCGTTCTCCCCCAGCGTGTCCAGGATGGTGGAGACCGTGTGCTTGGCGATGGTCATCCGCAGCCCCTTCATGCTGCCGCTTGTGTCCACCACGATCACGATGTCCTTCGGGGAGGTGGCAGCTTGTATGTACCTTTAGCAGAGAGGGAGGGACAGGTCAGAGGTGGGATAGCTGGAGTCAGAACCACCATCAGCCAGGTCTCCCTTGTTTCCATTCAGACTCTGGCTCGAAGTTCAAGTCAATGCCCAGGCTTGCTCGTGTCTGGAACCACCCAGCTGTTTGGCAGCCATTGCGGAGGGAACGGTTGGGATCGTGCCCACTGAGCAAGCTTGTCAGGTGGGGGTGGTCAAGTCTTGGTAGTGACCCTTGTCCTCTTTGGTTCGGGTCAGCCTGGGTCCCAAGGGGATCTGACAGTGGGAAGGGAGGGAGCCGGATGCCCCCAGACCTGGTTATAGATCTGCCAGAGGAAGGGTGTGGGGGGAGAGGGGATCTGGCCTAGGGTGAATGTGCTGTTGGCTCAGGGCCCTGGAAGAAGGTGTCGGGCGGCAGGACAGGTGTGGTCAGTCCTGGGGCAGAGCAGCTGTGGGGTGATGCAGACAGACTCTTCTTCTCTTATTCTGGGTCAGTTCTGCACACCCGTGGTCCCAGGATGGGTGCAGAACAGGCCCTGGGGGAGAGCTAGGCAAAACCCGGAGGCTGCACAGAAATGCCAGCCCCAGAGGCCAGGCCCCTGGGGTCGCTTACCAGCCACGGTTCCGGCAGTCGAAGGTGATGACTCCGTTCTCATCCGGCGTCCACTTGATGCCTGAGGAAAAGAAGGCTTCACTCAGCGAGGCTGCTCCAGAGTCCTGGGATGGGTGCTAACCCCGGGATGGCCAGAATCCCTGGGGCAGGGCCAGCTGGGGATGTGGGCAGTGTGTGTGGGACCAGTCATCACACCCTGTAAACTGAGGGGGCAGCAAGGTGGCAGGCAGCTGATGGATGGACACTCACCCCCAACTGCACAGATCCAGAGCTGGGTTCACTTCACAGGTCGGACCCCCCAAACTCCTGAGCTCCCAGTGCCCCGAGAGACACGGGTGAGGCCTGACGCATGTTCCCAAGTGGTTTCCCCACAGGTGAAAACCTCTGACTGCAAGCACGTGGGCCTCGGACTAGTTGAAACCAGATTTTCTTTTTCATTTCGCTCCCTTTTTTTCCCTTTTTCTTTCCCCCTTTTTCCTTTCTTTTATATATATATATATATATATATATATATATTATTTTTTTTCACACTGTACAACCCCCTTCAGGGCTCACAGCCCACAGGTATACAGGCTGGGCCAAGGTTGCAGGTTGCAGTTGACTCCATGAGCGCACCAGGAGGAAACTAGACTGGTGATGCTCAAAACCTCACTTGGATGCCAACCAATCTGAGAACTGAGCAGGAGATGAGTGGGCTCCCGAGGCCCCTCCCCCATGTGGCCTTTAACCCCCTTCCCTGAACATCCTCGGGGAGCTGGAACCCTTCCTGCCTTCGCCCTGGTGCACACAGTCCCTCTTCAATAAAGAGCTCTGCTCGCCCACACGTCTTGAGGGGAAGATGTTCATTTCTATGGCCTTGCTTTCTTAGAATCTGGAAAGTCTCGGGAACACACACCAGATATTTGTATCAGATAACAGTAAAGGCATCTAATTTGGGGAGATTAAGAAGTCAGGGTGGGGGCAGAGATGTAAGCAGGAGAGTTCTCAGGTGCCTTTTTGACTGCGAGGAAGGTAAAATATGATTTAATTGTAAAACCTTGTGTTACACGTGCCTGATAAATCCCTGTTACCCATGCAGGACTAATGACTAAACAGAAACAGAGGAATAAGTTCAGAAGTGATAGGAAAAAAAAAGAGAATCGGAGGGGGAAAATTTATGAAAAAAAGGTAAATCATTAAAAAAGAAAGAAAGAAGCAAAAAGGAAACATAAAAAAAGGAGAAGAAATCTAAAAAATAAGATTATAGCATGTCCAAATGTATCAATATAATACATGAAAATGTGCTTAACTTGCCAAATAGTAAAAGAGATTGTCAGTTTGAATAAAAATTAAAAAGCTATATGCTATTTTCAACAGATACGGCTAAAACAAAGTGACATAGAAGATTGGAAGTAAAAGGATGGAAAATATATAGATATCAGGCATATACCAACCAAGAGCACACTAATATCTCTATGAATATCAGATGAAATAGACTTAAAAAGTGTGTTGTAAAGGTTAATGAGGAGCAAGCAGACATAAAATCAGTAAAGGCATGGAAAATTTAAATAATACGATTGACAAGCTTCATCTAATGATGTGAGCAGAATTTCTATCCAACAATTAAAGCACCCATATTCTGCTCAAGCACATGTAGAATATTTACAAATGTTAACGACATATTAAGCTGTTAAACTAGCTCCCAACTAATTTCATACAATCAGCACCAATATACACCATGTTCTCTGGCTGCAAACAACTGAATTAGAAATTTTTAATAAAAAGATAAAGATAAAATCCCCATATATTTGGAAATTACAAAACACACTGTTAAATTACTAAAAGTTCAAAGAAGAACTCACAGGGGAATTAAAAAATATTTAGAAGCAAACAACATTAAAACACTATCCTGACACCAGGAAGCACAAAGACTTTTGCAGGTCTAAAGTCACAGTGAATAGAGTGCAAAGGGAGTCCATGGAATGCAAGGAAATAGCCAGACTGTAAAGAGAACTCAGTGACAACAAGAGCAAACAACCCAGGACAAAAATGGGCAAGCTTTGTGTCCGCACACAAGTTGACAGCTCTGGGAGCCCTGATGCAGCAGGAATTCCGCCCTGGGGAAGGCCTGAGGGACATGAGAGTTGTCTTCAAGCCTTTGAAGGGTGTTGCATGAAAGAGGGATGAACTTGCCCATTGAGGCTCCAGCGGACAGAAAAGAACCAATGACTTGCTGTGGATTTGGGTAGTGAGACAGGAGCGTCCCCCGGCTTAGACGGTAAATAAATCCGCCTGCAATGCAGGAGGCTCGAGTTTGATCCCTGGGTTGGGAAGATCCCCTGGAGAAGGGAATGACAACCCACTCCAGTATTCTTGCCTGGAGAATCCCATGGACAGAGGAGCCTGGCGGGCTACGGTCCAGGGACTGCAAAGACTTGGACATGACTGAGCAACTAACAATTTCACACACTTTTTTCACAGGAGGGTCCACCCTGGGGAACCTGTGAGCTCTGAGGTTGTTTTGTACTCCTCCTAAGAGAAACCCTGGGGGACACTGAACCATCCTTAGGACCCTCCAGGACAGGCTGGGGCTGGGGACCTGGGACCCTTGGCTGCAGTGCTTATACCCAGACGAATGTCTCCTTGAGCAATAAAATACAAAGAAACTATAGACTAAAAATAACTGCACGTGTGTGCAGTTGAGGCAAATTATGGACAATAGATATACAAACACCAAAAACACAACTGCCACTTCTGAAGAACTGGGAGCAAAAGCAGGGCACTGCGCATGTCCCATGCACTCAACACCACCAAGGTGTGGGCAGACCACATAGGCACCCCTCCAGCCCAACCCTGGGCCACACTCCTACCATCACCCTGATAAAAGGAACCAGCTCATCCCCCATGGCAGCCAGCAAGGGAAACTGGGTTTTGCCCTTGTTCCTCACTGCTGCAGCAGGGGCCCCAACTTTAAAGCCTTGCCTGAATTTCTTGTCTGTCTTCTAGTCAATTACTGTTGATTAAGGGAGTAACACTTGTCTCAGAAAAGAGGGCCATGTTAAGGCTTTCTGGAGAGGGGGCTAAAATAAGAGTGGGTGTGAGCTGTGGAGGTGAATCCTTTTAAATGAGAAGTAAAAGAAGGCAGAGCTCTTGGAGACCTTATAGATGGGCTTCTGTTTTCTGTTTGGTCAGTAGAACAGGGGGAGTCCCCCGCTGTCTGCTGGGCTGGCCACTAGACCGTTCAACCTCCTTCCTGCTGTTGAACATGGACTTTGCTCCATTTCTCCAGCGAGGATGCAGCCTTCTGAAGGTCAGAACTCTTTGGCCCTCCTTTCCACCTCCCACATGCTTCTTGCAGGACCAGAGTCCGGGTGGGCATTGACTGGCTATTTACCGAGGGGTCCAACGGCATCGTTGGTTCATTCCTTCATCAGTTATCACTTGAAAGTGTGCTTATTGGGTTGCAATGTCGCCTTGTTCCCAGAGACAGAGCCTGGAGGACTGTGGAGATGCCTCCGCAAGTCCTCACCTGGGTAGATGCGGAAGAACCCCGTGGAGCTGCCGAAGTACTGCCAGGTCAGCGTCGGGTCTCTCTGGAAGTTCTCCACGAAGACAGCGTTCAGAGCTTCGGACATGTAGATTCCATTCAAGATATCTGGGTCTAAAGGTGAGGTTGTGGGGGGAATGCAGGGGAGATATCAGCCTTCACCTGCTGAATATATGTGCACACACACATGCGCACACTTGAAAGCTCAATGCCTGCAGTGAGGCCATCCACACCCAAACTCACTCTCCCCTGACCCGGGGGCCCCGTTTGCTCCCCGGGGTGGGGGTCCGGCGGGCACCTTTGTTGTAGACATTGGTGGGCAGCTGCACGCTGCTCAGGGTCGTGTTCACCAGCAGGTTGCTGAAGTGCGCGTTGGCCTCTAGGAGGAACTCGGCCCCCAGCTCCACGTATGCCCCGCTCGAGTCCTTCTCGTTGAGGAGGACGGAGTTGTAATAGTTGAACTAGGGTGACCGAGAGGGACAGGCGGAGAGAGAGGGCCAGGCATGGGGGGGCGTCAGCATGAGCCAAGGATTCCAGCCACCACTGATTCGGGGCAAGTTCCAAACAGTTGGGCCTGATGGTTGATTCTTCGGGTTTTGAAAAAACTGTCTGGATTATGGCTTCAGTCCCCACTTTGTTTGGTGTGTGGACACAGACAGCGTTGGGACAGACAGGCAGACACAAAGTCAGGGGAGGTGGGCAAATGGAGGTGCCTTCATCAGCAGCCTGAGCTCTAATGGGAGTGGGAAGGCTCCTGGGACCCAGAATGGGGTCCCTGCACGGGGGCTTCCCTCTGAAGAGACAGCCTGCAGTCTGGCCCTGGACTGGGCTGCAAATGGCTCCTCAAGGACTCAGAGCGGTTTAGAACCAGCCCTCAGGTTCATTCACACCAGTGCGGTTCAGAACCAACTCTCAGGTTCACACATAACCTGTGCGGTTCAGAACGGACCCTCACATTCATTCATACCTGTGCGGTTCAGAACCAACCCCTCAGGTTCACACACACTTGCATGCATTGAAAGGCGATGCTGGGCCTCTTCCCCCCTACCCCCGCCCTGCGTCCCGTCCTCAGGGGACCCGAGTCAAAGGGCTTCGGAATATTAGTTGTCGTACCTCCCAGGGCTGTGGGGGCAGGAGGACTCACCACCAGGGACTCGTTGAATTCGTGGTTCAGGTCGGCCTCCTCGGCAGCCTCCACCAGATTCTGCGGCAGGGACACGAGGGGGAGAGTGAGCGGGGAAAGGAGGCCAGTGGCCGTGTAAGGTCCACTCCCGGGGTCCACCCACGAGAACCGGGGACAGACACTCAGACCAGCGCCTGCACACGAACGTGCACAACAGCGCTAGTCACGGTGGCCAAAAGGCAGACAGGTCAGAGGACAGGAAACCAGCCTGCAAGGCGACACACAGGGTCCTCTCAACTGCACAGTGTTCAGGGGAGGGTCCGACACAGGCACTGTTCCGGGGAGGGTCGGACACAGACACCTGGGGAAACAGCCCAAAGGTCAGCCGTGGCCAGGGGCAAGCAGGACTTCTCAAGGCAGTGAAACTACCCTGTAATCTATGGCAGTGGGTACATGTCATTACACGTTCACCCAAACCCTTGTGATGCACACCAAGAGTGAACCCTCAAGCAGACTACGGCCTTCAGGTGACAATGACGTGTCAGTGTTAGTTCGTTGGGTGTACAAATGTACCATCTGGTGGGAGTGTTGGTAGCTGGGAAGGCTGTGTTTGTGAGAGCAGGGGGAGTAAATAGGGACTCTGAGCTTTCTTCACAATTTTGCTGTCAACCTAAAACGGCTTTAAAAATTCAAGTCATTGGGACTTCCCTGGGGGTTCAGTCGTTAAGACTGTGCTTCTACTGCAAGGGATTTGGGGTTGATCTCTGGTTGGGGAACTAAGATCCCACATGCTTCATGGAGCAGCCAAAAAAAAAAAAATAAATAAAATATATATATAAAAGAAAGAGGAGTTCCCTGGTGATCCAGTGGTAAAGACTCCAAGCTTCCAGTGGAGGGGGCCGCGGGTTTGATCCCTGGTAGGGAACTAGATCTCACATGCTGCAACTAAGACCCAGTGCAGCCAAATAAATAAGGAAATAACTTAAAAAAAAAAGATAAAGGAAAGAAAAGGCGCAGTAAATAGAAGTAGAGACACAGCAGGGCATTTATTACCAGGAAGATGGGATTTTATATCATCTGCGACCCTCTGGGTCTATGTTTATCCTCCTGTGAACTGGGCAGAGCAATCCTTGCTGCCCTGCACCCAACCCCTGTGGCTGAGGGCAAGATGAAGAGGTTCCACGGGGCAAAGGTTATTTAGTACTGCTCTGCAGGAGATTCCCCACGGGCACCCTCATGGAGGGTCTGTGGCTGTGACCATGGAGGGAAGGGGGAGGAGGGGAGGAAGGGAGGAGGGAGGGGGGAGGAGGGGAGGAGGGAAGCAGGGGAGAGGGGATGAGGGGGGAAGGGGAGGAGGGGATAAGGGGGAGGGTGGGGAGGAGGAGTATATATGAGGGAGGAGGGGAGGAAGGGAGGAGGATGGGAGGAAGACGGGAGGAGAGGGAGGGGGTTCACTTCACCAGCAGTCACCCCGCAGCCCTCCCACCCACCATTCACTCAATGGTGACTCCTGGGTCCTCACTCTGCACCCCGTCCTACCACT
Source organism: Cervus canadensis (assembly GCF_019320065.1). Lineage (NCBI taxonomy): Eukaryota > Metazoa > Chordata > Mammalia > Artiodactyla > Cervidae > Cervus > Cervus canadensis. Next base: position 11,283,845 of record NC_057406.1, on the reverse strand, counting down.
GAACCTGAGATCATGATGCAGGTCCTTCTTGACACCATGGGCTGACCCTCCAGCCCCGGACACTGTTCCCTAAGGCAGGGCACCCACCCTAGCCCTCCCCCTCTCCCTTTGCCCCCACCCCACCTTCTCTTTACAAGGGTCTGGTGGCTCTCAGAGCTATGGGCCCAGGGCAGGTGTTCAGTGTCTGGGGTGGGCGGACCCCCAGCCCCCAGGCTGAGCACCTGGACTGCCTCCACTTTCCTGCGGAGCATGGTCTCCATGTCTTCTGAGAACTTCTTCACTAGCTCCAAGCCGTCCACCTCCTTGATCTTCAGACTGGACTCCACGTCCTTGTATTTCTGTTCAGGAGATACATGGAGATGTACACCTGTTTTCTGGGACCCATAAGTCCACCTGGATGGCTAGCAGCCTCTGCCCTCCCACTGGATATTCACACTGGGGCCAGGATGGCCCTGTCTCCTCCAAAACCTCCCCTGCAGATGACAAGTGACTTCTCTTATCAGACGTCCTTTGATTCACATCTGTCAGAGGGAGAGGCTGAGGCCCAGAGAGGTTATGAAACTCAGCTGAGGTCACACAGCTGCTCAGGGGCTGGACCTCCACATGCTGCCTCCAGAGATGGCTCTCAGGGGCTGTAAGGCCTGAGATCTTCGGTGCCCCCTCACATCCTGTGAGCTGCAGGGCTGGACATGGCCTGACCTTCGGCCTGTGAGCCTGGGCACTAAGAGGGCCACTGAGTCACTGTCTAGGCCCTGGGAAGCCACCTGGGGATGAGTTACTTAATTCCCCAAACTGCAAGTCAACGGCTTTTACCCCAGACAGCCACGGCTCCAGCTTCCTCATGAGTCAGAGGAAGGAGAAAATCAGAGAAAACTTGCTTGGCTGAGGGGCTGGTGTGGTGGTCAGGAGAGTAAGGGGAGTCGGGGGAGCTGGCATTGCTACCTGCCCGGGGTCAGAACAGCTGGAGGGGACAGGCATGACCTTAAAAGCCATGGGCCCCTTTCAGCAGTGCTTAGGAAACAATCTGAAGCTGCCGAGGGGATAAGATAGAGAACATGGACACTCGGCCATGGGCAGTGGGACAGCAGCACCCTTCTTTGTGATGGTCTGGAAGTTGCGATGCCAGGGGGACTGGAGCTTGAGGGGTCTAGTGAGAAGCCGGTGGGTCGTCTTTAATCGACAGAGCAGTGAACTGCTCATGGGGGTGGTGGCCAGCTCCTGCCCAGGGCCCTGCAGCCAGGACACCGCGGCAGGGAGGTTGGAGCACCGAGTGGGCGGCTCTCCGCTGGCCCCTCCCCGCTCCCCAGTGTGGGGCCTGCATCTGGCCCACCCACTGCCTCTCCCATTGGTCCCTCACCCCCACGACCTCTTGTTCCCTGATCCCATCTCAGCGTTGGCTTCCCGGCCCCTGAGCTGACATCCCACCAACTTGCTCTGTGTCTCAGGCAAATCGTTCCCCTCTCTGGGCCTCAGTTTCACCATCTGAAATGGGGATTGGACTAGATGGTCCCCAGGGCCCCTCATAAGCACGGACATCCTGCTTGCCCACCAGGACAGAGTTCCTGGCTGACCGCCTGGCTGACTGCCTGGCTGCCCTGGGTGGCACTGACCTTCTGCAGCAGGAGGGAGCCCGAGTACTTGGTGACTGTGTCATACAGGTCCCGGCCAAAGGTGTCTGCCCACAGCTTCACTCTGCCGGACAGAAGGAGTACATGTGTGCATGCACGCATACACACACGCATGCACGCATACACACATGCACGCACACATGTGCATGTACACGCTGAGACACAAAGACACACATGTGCAGACACACATGTGCATGTATACATGCACACACATGCACGCACACATTCACACACCCATGCACACACATGCATGCATACAGGCGCACACATGTACACACAGGGAGACATAAAGATTCACTCATGCACACGCATACACACACATACACACGGAGACACAAAGATGCACACCCATGCGCACACATGTACACACACATGCACACACACTGAGACAGATGCACACAGATGCATGTACACAGGAAGCCTGTGACTACACGCAGAGACACCTACTGCTGCACATACACAAACCTGCACAATCATGCAGGGACACACATAACATGGACATACACGTAGACATGGACACACACAGGCACACACACAATTACACACTGACATACACCCAGGATAACACACCAACAGATACAGTCCACCCTCTGTAGGGCAGGGACCTAGAGGACCCGTCAGGACTCAACAGTTAAACTATGATCAGAACACCTTGGCTAGGACCCTGCTGAGGGGCTGAGCTGACCACCCGGAGCCAAGCCCTAACCCTACACCCCGAGGGCTAGAGAGAGGGAACAAGGCTGGGGGTGGGCAGGCTGGCCGGGAGACCCTGAGGATGTGCACAGATGGAGCGCCTCAGCCAGCTGTCCTCCAGCTGCCCCTTGCGGGGTCACTCCGGGGCCACGACTCCTCTTCTAAATGCTCGGTGTGGGGGGTGTGAGGCAGAGAGGCCGAGCCTCTGAGCTGTCTGGGAGGTTGGGGCCACAAGCAGGTGACAAAGTAGAGGTGGGACCCCCTCCGTGGGGACAGTGAACCTCAAACCTCATACTCGGCTCAGCCCCACACAAACCCTGGGCATCTGTGGGCTGCAGGGCCCCCTTCTATAAGACCAAGGCTGACAGTAGTCTGACTCGTGCTGGGCTCAGGTGTGATGAACAGGTAGCCCCTTTAGTGCAGGGTGCTCTGCACCCATCCTAATCAGAACTATTTAACGGAACCACCAGAACTAATCGCTAAAGACCAGACACCCCCAGGGAGTCACACAGTAGTTTATACACAGTTGTGAATGACTGGAAGCTTCCCTGGAGCTTGTCTTAGTGACAGAGTGTAGGACTGGGGCCAGGAGGGAGGCAGACAGTCATAAAAAGGGAATGGAGAATGCTCTTTCACTCCCCCTGACTCCTGGCTGCATAAGCTGGTGGTCAGTTTAGGCCCGTTTACCCTCATAATGTCAAGATGTGGGTTTCCTAGCAAATCCTTAGGGGGCCATGATGGTCACTTCCAGCAACTCGGCTCCCACTCCAACTGCTCATCCTGCAATCACCCTGGAAGGAGGCCTGCCCCGCAGGTGCTGGGGGTGCCAGGAGTTGTGGGGGCCTCCACGATCAGGTCTGGGGAGAGGATGAGAGTGGGGCCACAAATGGCAGAGGTTTGGGGAAGAGAAGAGGTTCACAGGGGCAGTGGACAGGGGGACTGGGTGGCCGAGCCCCAGGGGAGCTGGGGGAGGGGGGCAAGGACTGAGATGGGCCAGGGAGGGGAGGGAGGAGAGGGTCAGTGGTGGTGGGGGGCTGGCCTCGAGGCTTACGTCTCCACAGGGATCTTGACCTGCCCCCGTGTGGGGGACAGGGATGTGCTGGACAGCAGGCAGAGGAGGATCGCCGTCTTCCGCAGGGAGGCCCAGGCTGCAGGGGTGGGGCTGGGGTCTGCGTGGATGCTGGGGGGCCTGGGCAGCGTCCCCATGTGGGATGAGGCTGGGGAGCAGCCTCAGACCCTGAGCTCTGCCTGCCCAGACCCCTCGCACGGCCCCACACCTTCTGCTTTCGGGTGTGGACAAGCCTGGGGTTCCCCAGCTTCCAGTGGGGTCCTGGCTGCAGTGTCTATGCGTGAGGAGGGGGCGCCCCTGTCTGTCCTGCAGAGGGGCGGCCCCACTGAGCAGCAGGCTCCCAGGAGAGGGGCTGACTGGAGAGGCTGGGACAGAATGAGCCGGTTAATCTGCCGGCCTCTTCTCTAATCCCCGCCCGGCAGCAGGAGGGCGGTGACAGGGACCTCAGTGGGATTATCCTGGTTTCAGAAGTGGGGGCCCGCTCACCGCGTGTGAGCCTCAGCCTCCCACGTCACAGAGGCAGACCAGTCAGTCCCTGGACACAGGAGATGACGCAGCGACCCTGACCCCATGACAAACCTGCTCCTGAAACCTCAGAGTCATCCTGGGGTCCGTGTGAGCACCCCCGTTTGCTCAGGGAGCCGAGGGGACAGGGTGCCTCTTCCTGGGCTCCCATGTCCAGCCCTCTGCCTTCGGACAGGTCACAGGTAATGTTCACAGTCAGTGGCCCCATGTCCCCCACGTCTCACCTGGTGAGACCCATTTTCTGGGACCCATTTTCCGGGAAGCTCCAGCTCCCCCTGCCCCCCCCACCCTTTGCACAGATCCAGCCCCTAACGCATGTCCCACCACCGCTGGTCAAGGCCTACGTCCATCTGCATCTCAGGCCCTCTTGTCTGATTTTCCCCATCCTAGGTGGAGCTGGAGGGACTGTGGGCCACAGGGGTGCAGCCAAGAGGAAGCCGAGTGGGGAGACAATGAGTCTGGCTTGTGTAGCCACCTAGACTGTTGTCTCCAGCCATCCCGGCAGGGTGGCTCCAGAGACACTCCCCGCCTGCCCTCAGGGAGGCTGCCCCACAGCAGGACCAGCCCCCAGCAGCAGCGTCACCACCCCACAGCGTCCCGCGCTGGCAGCATGCGGGAGGGGAGGGAAACAAGACCACAAGCTCATCTGCAGAAGATTCTATCCACGATGGAACAAAGTGGTCAGTGGAGAACCTGGTTCTCACTAGGCCTGGAGCTCCTGTTAGGAAGCAGTTGACACTGATCGCCCATAATTATAAACATGACATACACTGTCTTCTCTTCCGACGGGAATCACACACAGCAGGATTTGATTAAAATTCTGGTGTCTGTGGGTCCAACCTGGCAATGATGCCACGTGAGGCCACATCCACCTCTGCCACCGGTCAGAGTGCTTCTTGGTGCATCTTGTCCTGATCAAACTCGCTGGTTCCTGCAAAACGGGGCGTGGGGCTGCCACAAAAGCGGAGAAATGCCTGGAGAAACATGAGTTCCCAAGACAAACTCCGGTGCATCCCTGGTGGGAGGTCAGTGCTGCGTGTCTGGAGGGGCCGTGATTGCTACAGACGCTGGAATTCAGTTCCTGGGAATGCTGGTTTTCAGGTCAATTCTGCATACTTTTCATCACAAATCATAACAAATTTAGAAAAAGTACCACAGAGGGGTATTGGTCAGTTAGCAAATAAAAAGAATGTGTGACTTTTCTAGGTTTTGTGGTATTCATCTACTTCTTAAAGTTTGTCATTTGGAGTGACTCTTTCATTTTATTTTTTAATTTAATTTTTTGTTTTTTCAATTAAAAAAATTATAGTTGATTTATAATGTCTCAGGTGTATAGCAAAGTGATTCAGTTATGCATACACATAGACCACTTTTTTTGATTCTTTTCCATTAATATTATAATAATTTCCATGAATATATTTCCCTGTGCTACACAGGGAAATGGTTTATCTATTTATCTAGGGCCTGGTTTATCTATTTTATATGTAGTAGTGTTTGTCTGTTAATCCCAAACTCCTAATTACTCCCTCCCCCAGACTCTGTTATTTTAAATAAATGCTCCCTTTTATGCCTCTCTCTGCACCCCGTGTTCTGGGTCTGCTGTGGGTGACCCCCCCACGTGACGGGAGCCATGATCCCCTGGCCTGCCCTGCCCCGTTCTAGCACCTGCTCGCTGCGGCCACTGCCTGACTCTGACACTCTAAGCCCTGGAGCTGCTAGGAAGTTCTGTCCACATCACAGACACGGGGGTGACTTGGTTCCCCAGCCCCTCAGATCTGCTGGGAAGCCCGCAGACTTCCTGTGAAGAAACAGGCTGATGGTAGGGTGGTGGGAAAAGCACTGGGTGCTGCCGCCACAAGCTGTGCAAAGAAACACGCCTTTCCAGCATCTCTAAGACACAACTCGCTGTGCACACATTGTCTACTCTGGCCCGCTCCAGCTATGGGTCCCCTTACTGCACCACTTGTGACTCCCCAGGGCTGCAGGGGCTCGGTGGGGAGGGCAGAGGACTTCAGAGTTGAGTCCTTCAGAGGGGGCATTTCCTAGCAGGAATAAAATGACCAGAGCAATAGCTTAAGGGCATCACCAAACTCAGAGAGACCTCTGACCTTCAGACCTCAGGGCTCAGCCCTCAGCTGTCAGCCAGGAAGGAAGGAACTTACATCTGGCTTTATTCTTACATCCAGCTTTTATTCCCACAACGGGAAGAGTATTCCAGTCTTTCATCTCAACTTCCCTAAATTTAACCCTCTTTTCTAGGGAATCTTCCTGGTGTCAGCCCCTCACCATGCCCTGGAGATGTGAGGCACAGATTGGAAGGAAGGGTGGACATGATGCTTGAGATAAATGTTTAGAGTCTATACCGGGACCTTGGTCTCAAAGCCACCACTCGGGTGAGTGCTGTCATGTCTAAGTGAAGTATTTAGCAGCATAGTATGGATAGAAGAGACATTTATTCTCTCCTTGTGGTGGGGAGAAGGTGGGGAGCAATTTTAGGGAAGGCCTCCATAGTGAAAGGGACGTTTAAATTGGGCTTTAAAGGATGAACAGGAGTTCACCAGTTGGAGACTCTTGAAGGGGTTGTTATACAGAACAGATGGGATAGGAGAAACAGAAGGAGCAAAACCAGGGAACCATGGGTATATAAGGCTGTAAACACTTTTTGGTAAGTAGTGAGACTCTCATTATTTATTACTGCAAAGTTATACTCAGTGGCTTAAAAATAAAAGCAATTATCTGTTTAGCTCCTGAGTGTGTATTTTGGGCAAGGCTCCACAGAAAAGGCTCATTGGTATCCCACATGTTGTCAGCTGAGGCAGCTCAGTGGGGGCTGGAGGGTCCACCTACGGGAGGGTTTGCTCACGTCCCGCAGGTCGGTGTTGGCTGTCGGCTGGAACCTCAGCAAGGGCTGAGGCTGGGAGACCTGCTTCCCTCCTCACAGGTTGCTTGGTTTTCCTACAGCACAGTGGCTGGACTCCGGGTTTCTTTGGAAAAGAAACTTTCCTCCAATTACCCCATCGTGAGTGCATGGCCTCTGACAGTGAAACTCTGCCTTCAGCCCCATTCAGTCCGTTTCTAACCCAGAAACTGAGTCATTTTACTTTTTTGCTTTTAAATTTTTATTCATTTTTTTGGCCATGTCTTCTGGCATGTAGGATCTTAGTTCTACAACCAGGGATTGAACCTGTGTCCCCTGCAGTGGAACCGCAGACTCTTAACCACTGGACTGCCAGAGAAATCCCTGGAAGCACTTTAAAAACGTAAGTCAGACTATGTCAGTCTGCTCAGAGGCCCCAGCGGCCGCCCACCTCAATGATAGTAAAAGCCAACGCTTATTCCACAGTCCCAGGCCCATTGCCAGCTGACCCAGCTTCCTCCCAAGCCCGTGTCTTGCCAGCTGCTGCACCGCAGGCCCACAGCGGCTCCACGAGGGGCCTGAGCCCCCTCCATGGCCCTGCCTGGCCTCTGCCCCTGTTTCTATCAGACAGGCCCTGGAAGGGACGGACGACAATTGAATTGACTTGGGAAGCATTTATTAAATGGACTATTTACAATTAAAAGACGCTTGCTCCTTGGAAGAAAAGCTATGACAAACCTAGAGAGTGTATTAAAAAGCAGAGACATCACTTTGGCAACAAAGTCCAAATAGTCAAAGCTATGGTTTTTCCAGTAGTCATGTATAGATGTGAGAGCTGGACCATAAAGAAGGCTGAGCACCGAAGAATTGATGCTTTCGAATTGTGGTTCTGGGGAGGACTCTTGAGAGTCCCTTGGACAGCTAAGAGATCATATCAGTCCATCCTAAAGAAAATCAACTCTGAATATTCATTGGAAGGACTGGTGCTGAAGCTGAAGTTCCAGTACTTTGGCCACTTGATGTAAAGAGCTGACTCATTGGAAAAGCCCCTGATGCTGGGAAAGACTGAAGGCAGGAGGAGAAGAGGGCGACAGAGGATGAGATGGTTGGATGGCATCACTGACTCGATGGACATGAGTTTGAGCAAACTCTGGGAGTTGGTGATGGACAGGGAGGCCTGGCGTGCTGCAGGCCATGGGGTCACAGAGTCAGACACAACTAAGCAACTGAACAACAACATTTACAAAGGGGTGAATAGGGTACTGGGGAAACCTCGGGCACTGCAGTCTCGCCAGCAGGACACAGTGGGTGCTGATCCCCAGGCCTAAGAACCTGGATGGACTGAGCTGTCCTACAGGAAGAGCTGTCACTCAGAGCAGCTTCAGTCACAATCACCACGAGCTGGGGGGGCCCAGGTGCCCACCAACAGCTGAAGGGTAAACAGAGCAGTCTGTGCACACAGTGGGATGTGCTTCAGCCTTAAGGAAGGAAGCTCTGACACCTGCTACACCATGGAGGGGACTTGAGGACACTGTGCTCAGTGAAATAAGCCAGACACAGAAGGATGTGTATCGTGTGATTCTGCTTGTAAGAGGTCCCTGGAGGAGTCAGAGTCATAGAGACAGGAAGTAGAAGGGTGATATCAGGGGCTGGGGGGTTCATGTTGGTGAGGGCGGTGTTTCAGTCTTGTAAGATGCAGAGTTCTGGAGATGCTCGTGTGGTGGTATGAATGTGTATGTGTGTGTGTGTGATAGTCACTCAGTCGTGGCTGACTCCTGCAACCCCACAGACTGTAGCCCACTAGGATCCTCTGTCCATGGAGTTCTCCAGGCAAGAATACTGGAGGGTACTTAGTGGTACTGAACTGCATACTTAGAAACGATTAAGATGGTGAGTGGGATTTTTAAATCACAGTTTTTAAAAAGCTGAAGATAGGGGGAATCTGCAGTTGCCCTGGGCAGGGCCATGTGTCTGGACCCCTGCTCGGGCCCCCAAAGACCGCTTCTCACTTAAAACATTCACTGCTACAAGGCACTGGTTCTGGCTCCTGGAGATTTGAGCAGAGAGTTCGGGCTCAGATTCCCAGTGCCTTTAATCACACGTGGCCAATCCTACTCTTAACCCGGGAGGAGGGACAGAGAAATAAGGCCAGCAAGCAGGGTGCTGTGTGTCTAACTGCCATGAACCTCCTCCAGCCACATACCACCCTCCGGGTACAGGAACCATGCCTGGGATGCAGGTGACAGGCCCAGCATCACCCTGGTGTCAAGCTGGATTTGCTGGCGCTGGCGCTGTGGGACACCAGACCCCTGCCTTCTGCCTGTAGAGTCTTGGACCCTTCAAAGCCTGGGTCAGCAGGTGTGGGCTCATTAGAGCCTAGCCAGGCAGGCAGCCAGTTGCCCAAAGAGGCCCCTTGGGGACCTGCTGGGTCTATAAATACCTGTTAGAGGAAGTGAGTGTGTTTGGGGGGAGGGAAAGGAGAAGGGGAGGCCCCGAGGGGCCTGAGAAGCTGGGGGGACTTGGTGGAAAAGAACTTGGTGAATTTCCATGCTCTCTCAGCCCCAGGAGCAGCACAGGGAGACCACAAGGGGAAACAAGACCAGCTGCCAGCCGTTGAGTCCCTCCCGCACCCATAAGTGAGGGCTGGCTCAGAGCTGGGCTGTGGGTGACACATGGGGATGTAACGTGGTCCAGGGCAGAGGCTGAGCAGCACCATGGGGGCCGGACAGGACCACGCTTCACTGAGGGGACACAGAGGGAACCCAAAGCCTCTGTCTCCCAGCCACTGCCAACCTTGACTGAGTGGGCTCGAGTGGCAGCTAGAGGAGAGGGCTCCAGAAAGTTCTGGGGGGCTGGTGCATGGTCTCTGCCTGTAACTGCAGGTGGGACTCAGAGCAGAGGCTCCCTTGGTGGCCTCGGCTCCTTCTTGGACTGGGTGGCTTGGACTGGGCTGGGGCATGGTGTCCGCCCAGGCTGCCCTGAGCTCTGGCCCCACTGCACATGGCCTGAATCACAACATGGTTTGCATGTGCTCAGCCTGGTAAGTCCCAGATCCTCTGGGGAGGAGTGATCCCAGTGACCACCGCTGGGAAAGGATGCATCGGTCCTTAGAGCTGGGGCCCCAGCACTGAATTTAATAGGAAGGCAGGACTCATTGGTAATTAACCTGTAATTATCCTTTTAAATAGAACAAACATTTTCCTTGCAATCTTACTTAAACGACTCATTTGTTTAACAGACTTCACAGGCAATAAGAGCTCAGGCTCTGGTGTCTGGGTTCTGGGTCTGAAATTTAGCTCATTTCTTTAGCATTCTGTCATGCAGGGCACCCCATTTTTCTTGTCTGTGGAACAGAGATGACATTCCCTGTCTGTGCGGGGCAAGTATGTATTCAGTGCAGGTAACAGGAAGCCCAGCTTACAAACGAGACCTGTCAGCACAGGGCCAGGGTCTGGGTGCTCCATCTCTCCACTCTCCCTTCCTTTGTATGTTGTGTTCATCCTCATGCTTGTTACCTCATTGTCACAAGATGGCTGCTGTGCTTCCAGACATCACATGTGAGTTCAAGGCAGGAGAAAGGAGAAGGGCCTTGCTACATGTTTCTATTCTTCTTAGCAGGAAGGCACTCATTCTCGCTAGAGTCTCACTGGCCCCCTCTGCTGGCAGACTTTAGCTCTGACATACCGGCCAGAAGTGAGCAACACCATCACAGGGAGGTATAAGATGGGCTGGAGAGATGGGAGGGGGACAGACACCATCTCCGGGTCTCATGAGTCCCAGGGTCTCACCCAGGGCTGGCATTGGTACCAAGGAAGACCAGGAGGCCAGGTGTTGCTCGAGCAGAGTTCCTGCCTCACTCCTGAGTGTGGACAAGTTTCTGCCCAAGCTCTCAGTGCAGGAGCTGGCGCTGAGAAATGGCCTGTTACTGTCCACACGTAAGTACTCTTCCTGTGCAGGGACTGACCGGCAGCCCTCCAGCCCAGGGTGCCTTCAGGGGAGCTGGCGGGCCTGCTCCTTGAGGAGGAGACCCTGTGCTCCGGGAAGGCAGGAGGAGGCGCCTTCACTGGCCACTGTCCTCCAGCGGGGTGTCCCAGGTCTTGCCTGGGGGTGAGGGGACTGAAGTTTCAGTCCACGATGCCCTTGAGTGCCTCCGAGGAAGGGATTCCTGATTCTACCTGGAGAAAGAGTGGCAGAGGTTCTAGTGGGAAGGGCGAGTAACACCCCTCGTTTTTTTGGCTCTCAGTTCCACCCCCCACAGAGGATGAGGCCCGAGGCCTGGAGGTCTGTGTATGGCTCATCCCTGCTCACTGCCCGAGCTCTGCAGAGTCCCCTCATCACGGGGTCCTGCAGCCACCCTGGCCCATCCTGTCCTGTCACTGTCCTCACACCACGGCCGATCGGCAGGCCAGTCGCCCTCGATGGGGAGGGTGCCGTGGCACATCCCTGGTGGGTAGCGGGGAGGCCTGGGGGGGTGGCCGTGCAGCTCCTCTGCCCGCCCCAGGCATCAGCAGCTGTGTGGGAGCCACACGTGAACAAGCATAGGCAGCTATTGGTGCCGGGGGAGCCTCTTGGCAATTTTGGGAAGTACAGCAAGAGGCTCATCCCTCTTAGCTTAAGCCGTGTCCTCATTTCCCCTGAGCGGGAGGGGGAGCATGCGGGGGCGGGAGGCAGAGGGCAGCGAGAGGGGGGCGCCCAGGGCCTCTGCAGCCAGGTGTTTGCAGGCTCACTCGACCGTGACCACTGGCCTCTGGGTCCTGTGCTCTCTGTCCTTCTGGCTCACTGCCTTGATCTCTCCTTTCGTGGGGCCTCCTGGTCCCCTGGGGGCCTCCCAGATGGCACAGTGGTAAAGAACCTGCCTGCCAATGCAGGAGACATGAGACACAGGTTTGATCCCTGGGTTGGGAAGATACCCTGGAGGAGAGCATGGCAACCCACTCCAGTATTCTTGCCTGGAGAATCCCATGGACAGAGGAGCCTGGTGGGCTGCAGTCCATGGGGTTGCAAAGAGCCGGACATGACTAAGCAACTTACCGCGCCTGGTCCCCTGGAGAAGCCACATCCCATGCAACTTTGTCTGTGAGCCATCCGGGACCCTTCTCACTTTCCCCATCTGTTACCCCTGCGTCCCCAGTCCCCATCCATTTCTCATTTTCTCTTCTTGTCAGGACCCAGCAAACCCTCCTGCCATACACCGGCTCTGTGGGGGCTGGGAGCTTGGAGCCACGAGGATAGAAGGGCTCCCTAGGGGTGGGGGAAGCCCACAGGCTGCCAAAGAGATGGACACACAAGAAACTTCTGACCCGAGGGGAGTGTGGCTGTCTGAACATCACTCTCATCTCTCTCATCAGTTACTCATCTTCGCCTCTCCGAGGAATCCTGTTTACTTTGTTCACTATTCCTGGCACTGGATCAGTACAGGCATACAGCAAGTGCCCAATCAATGCTCCTGGAGTAGAAGAAATCTGGTTGCAGATCAGAGCCCTGTAGGGAGCCTGCCGGATATGCAGGTCCCTAGGCTGTGTCCCAGGCCTGCGGGTCCAGGTCTCTGCCTGGCAGTCCCGCACCTGGAGCACCCCCTTGGCAGTGCTGCCCTCCGCAGAGCAAAGGACAGGTCAGCCTGGGGACCAAGTTCTGAGCAGCCGCCCAGAGTGAGGACAGAGGTTCCCTGGACCGGGCACTTCCACCCCCAGCAGCACCGTCCAGGGCGACATAGGAGTGACCATAGGGAGCGTGCAGATTGAAGGGCTGTGGGGACAAACAGTTGACTGGAAACGGCAGATTCCCTGTGCAGACGGCGAAGGATGAAAAGTGTAAACAGTTCTTGTGGGAAGAAAGGATTTGTAACATGATCATACTGACGTAAATTAAAAATACACACCCTGGGCTTGGCAAGGATTTCTTAAAACATAAAAAAGCACTAAGTTGTAAGAGAAAATTTAATAACTTGGGGTTCTTTAAGATTAAGAGCATTTATAATTGTGTCAAAATGCACCATTAGAAGATCAAAAGGCAATGGACTGAGAAGGAGTCTCTCTCTCCAGCAAAAGACTCCACGGGGACGCAAATAGGATGGGGACAAACCCACACTGAAAAGAGGGCAAGAAAGTGCTGGAGCGTGGCCCCAAGACCACGTGTGCACGGCCAGGACCACATGTGCAGAATCTGTGCTCCACACCTGGAGTTACCTGGGAAGCACAGGCTAGACCACCAGACACCATGCACCACGTCAGAGGGGACGGGTTAGAACTGGAGGGACTGCTGTTGAGGACAGGGGTCACAGGGACACCATCGGCAGCCTGTCGCGGCGGGGGCTGCTTCCCGGTGACCCCACTGCTCTCAGGAACAAGCCCAGACCTGCACCGGGAGCCACGCACAGAAGTGCTCACAGCAGCGCTGCCCGGACGCCCTCGAAGGCCCGCCCCAGGTCCAGCAGTTCAGGGGCCCTCGAAACCAACCTCTCAGACAAGAAGCGAGCGTGGAGTGGAGCACGGGAGCTGGGGAAGGCCACCAGGACCATGGGCCACGTGACCCATTTGTGTGAAATTTGGGAGAGAAACACAGCGGTGAGGGTTGAATGGTGCCCCCCACCCAGGTCTGCAAGCCGAGGTCCTAACCCCCAGGACCTGCGGACATGACCTCACTCGGAGTTCGTGGAGCAGCATGGGCCCTCATCCTCCACGACAGATGTCCTTCTGGAGGGGACACTGGGGCAGAGGCATGGGGAGGGGGAACACTACGTGAGGGGGAAGCAGAGCCCAGGTGGTGCCTCTGAGCCCTGAGAAGCCCCCCTCCCATCCTCCCCCAACTCCCGTCGATGGCCGGAAGTCACTGGGGGTGAGTAGAGGTGTGGACCAGTTGTCCCTCAGAAGGAGCCAGAGCTGCTGGCATCTTAGCCTGACTTCCGGCCTCCAGACCCCAGACAATCCATCCCTGCTGTTAATCCTGGGGCACTTTGCCGTGCACTCCAGGAGCCAGTCCAGTGGCTGCCGGGTTCTGAACCCCCTTCTAGTCCTGGGCTTCCACTCCCAACCCTCTGGCCTCAAGGAAAACCTCCCCACCACGAGGGAGGGGACTGGAACTGAAAGGGGCTTCCAGAGTGGGTTTTGGAAGGGGTGTGGGATGACTGTGGGGCGTCCCCCTGGGCAGTGGGGTCAGACTACAGGGATCACTGCTCAGGGAGGCACAGGAGATTCAGCTAAGGGTAGGATGGGCAGTTAGGAAGGATGCCAGTGGGCTGATGGGCATGCACGCAAACATGGTGGGCATGTTTGTGGCATGTGTGCGTGCATGTTTGTGCATGTGCATACATGTACTTGTGCGCGCACATGTGTGCATGTGTGTGCACATATGTATGTCCTGAGGAGACTGAGAAGCTATAGGGAAACACAGGAAGGGCCCCCAGCTGGGGAACTGGTCCCTGTCGACCCCAGGCCCCTCTTCCCTTCCCTCCCAGGCTTTCGGGAACCTTCCTTAATTAATGCCTGTAAGATGCTCTCAGATGTTAGAAGCAGCAGTAGCAGCTTTATAAATAACACTGACTTCTGAAGGTTGACTAATGCCCGCACCCTTGGGTGCGGGGAGAGCCTGGGGATGGGGGAGGGGCAGCAGAGGAGGTCCCCAGAGCATGAAGTGGCATCCCAGACAAGGTCGGGACTCCTCCTGGGGCTGTGTCCCTAGCAGTAAAATCAAGACTGGATCTTTATCTTCACAAGGTCCTCTCTCTTCTTTCCTATCCAGCCTTTGGCCAGGGTTGCAAAGCGGCCTCCAGTTCAGCTCCAGGGCCTTTGGGAGAAGCAGGCAGGGCCATGTGGCTGGCCTGGTCCACACACGACCTGGCTGCTCCTTGAGGGAGGCCGGGAAAAGGCCTGTGACCCACCCAGTGACCCCCTCAGAGGTAACACGGGCAGCAAAGCCACCGGTCTTTGAGTGTCCTTCAAAGAGCCCTGTCCCGGGGCAGAGGCAGAGGTGGTGGGGGCTGTGTCACAAGCGGCACCCTGGTCAGCTTGGGCCTGACCTTTCCTGAACTTACATCTTCACCAGAAAGGAAGGCCCTCGGAGGACACAGGGGGCAGGTGGGTGGGGTGGACGAGGCCACGTTTGCTTCAAACCCTCACTGACTGGGATGCTGTGGCTGGGGGCCTGGGTCAGTTTCACCCAGAGATGAGCAGATGAACCACAGAGCCAGGCCTGGGCTCAGCCTCCTGACCTGAGGGGCTGCTCACTCGCAGCCCCAAGCCTCCTGGGTGACCGGCGCGTGTTCACGGCGATGTGGGCAGAGGTCACCGGTCCAATGAGCCTAGGACGCCCATGTCTGGCCCCTGTCTGGATGGTGACTGGACAGCTCAGGCTCAGAGCAGCCTGGTTCATGTGGTCCCCCCGCTGATGGACACGGATGGACAACAGAGAGGACTGAGGTCTGGGACCCTTGGCCTCAGCTCAGAAAGGACCTCTGTCCGCTGCAAACTCCCACTCCCCAAAGTCTGGGGGCTAAACCTGTCATGCTGTGGACATGATGACTCTGCTCCCTGGGCGAGCAGGGAGGGAAGTTCCCCAGGACCCGTGAGTTCTGAACAGACACTCATGTACCAAGTAGCCACAACGATGCCTGGATGTTGGGTCGCTGGGCCAGGAACAGCAGAGCGCGCCCCAGGGCGTTGATTACCTTCTGTTACCAAGCCCACCCCCGCAGTTTCTCACTGGGGACGCTGATGTCCAGAGCAGGGTGAGGTCTGTAGACAGTTGACAGCCCAGTGCCCCCGAGAAGTGGGTCTCCCAGGCCCTGCTCCGTCCTCTGCCGCCCATCTCTGGGCACTCACGTCAGGCAGGGCCCCGATGGCGTCTGGGCCTGGGCAGTGGGGAGTGGTGGGGGGTGGTCCCAGGCCTCTTGCTGCCCCATTTCTACCGATTAAACCTGGTGCCCACTGGCGGGGCCACTTCAAAGTGGTTGCTCGTCCCTCAGGAGGACCCTGGGGACCCTGGGTGGGCAGCGTGCTTGCCAGGGGCCTGTCCAGGAAACACACGGGGATATAGCCCCTCTGCCCAAGGAGGCGGGGGCCCTCCCAGGAAACATTGCCCTGCTCCAGTGACGACTTCACTCTCCCTGCGGCAGACACACAGAGACGGCTTATCAGGGGCTCCCGGTTAAGGGAGGATACAGGGCTGGGAGGAGAGATCTCCTGGAACCCCCGGGCTTACCATCACAGGACACATAGAGTCTGGCCACCTGGCTGCCAGGCGGCACCCTGGTCCTCAGAACATCATCCCCACCCAGGCATCAGGTTATGTCTTCCAGGGTCGCATGCGGGCTCAGCTAGCTGGGACCTCGTCTTCCAGACCTGAGAGGTCCCACCGCCCCCTTGCATGTCCATCCAGCGCCTGCCCATCTCGGGGAAGCCCACCTTGATTTGCTGCAGCCTCTGGCTCACAACTGCTGGCTCCCACCCCTCTCACCATCCAGAACATTCTCTCCTCCCTCCCACAGTGCTCCAGTTAACTTCCCCAGAGGGCTGGTTGCATGGTGATCAGAGCTGCCACCAGGGGGCTGGTCGGCCATGTGTGGCTTTCAGCCTACCCCTGGTGTTTTAGGACCACAGTCTGCACAGTTTTTATTTGTGTGCTTTTCTCAAGGCTCTGTTGGGAGGCATTACTCATAACTCAGTTTGGTGAAAATCTATCTGGATACTCACGCTTGAGGTAAATATACCAAGTGTTTGTAATCACCTCTCTCACCCCCGCCCCGCCCCCCCCCAATTGTAACTGGAAATCAAAAAAAAGTTTCTGAGCATCGGAAACCAGAAAACCAGGCACTCAGCAAATGCTGGGGACCCACCCGCCCTGTGCAGCCAGGCGATTCCACGAAGCAGAGCTGCTGAGCCTGCTGGCTGCTGACAACATAAGACCTTGGAGACGGCTCTGTGCACCAAAGCCGAGGACGCGCCCGGCTTCTCTGAAGAGGAGGTGGTGGCATAGGTCTGCATGGAGTGTGTGCGCGTACTCACTCACTCAGGACACAGGGGGCAGGTATGTCTGACTCTTTGCAACCCCATGAGCTGTAGCCCACCAGGCTCCTCTGTCCATGGGATTTTCCAGGCAAGAATACTAGAGTGGGTTGCCATTTCCTTTCCCGGGGGCTCTTCCCAGACCAGGGATTGAACTCAGGTCTCCTGCATTGGCAGGCATCGGATCTTTTAATCACTGAGCCACTTGGGAAGCCCTCTGAACAGAGCAGGCAGGTGGAAAGGCAGGCGGCTGCTCTGCTGGCGGGAGCGAGCAGCTGGGTTGTAGAGACGACACAGTATCCGCGAGTCAGTTCTAGGCTCCCCCTCCCGCCTGTGTCTGGGTGACATCCGGCCAGACCACCTGCACACTGGCATCGGGGCCTGAACCTGACGTGACAGCACCTGCCCCGGGGACTCCGCGCCAGGGACACTGGCCTTCATGGTGTGGGCCGATGTGTCCTCTGGCTGGGCTGGCCTGCGGCTGGATCTTCCTGTGCAGGACACACGTCCTCCTGCCTGTCCTGGGACAGGACCCGCAGGCTGTGACCAGTGTCTGAGGGAGAGGCGGTCACCTGGTACCAGGGATGTGGCCCCTGGCCTGGAGCCCCTGCCGGCGCCGGGGGGTCATGCAGAGGTGGCCCCGTTCTCCAGTCCTCGCAGGGCCAGGCTCGGGACGTTCCTGAGGATGCTGATGAACGGGGAGAGCAGAGTGAGGTCTCTGCAAAGACGGTTCAGGAAAGGAGATCCCTTCAGCGTCTCCTCCTCCAGCCTCACAATGAGGGTTTCCCTGGTGGCTCGGACGGTAAAGAATCTGCCTGCAATGCAGGAGACCCAGGTTCGATCCCTGGCTCGGGAAGATCCCCTGGAGAAGGGAATGGCAACCCACTCCAGTAATCTTGAATGGAGAATCCCATGGACAGAGGAGCCTGGAGGGCTACAGTCCGTGGGGTCACAAAGAGTCGGACATGACTGAGCAACTGACACTTTCTTTTTCTTCTGGCCTCACAATGAGGGTAGGGTGGTGGCAGCAGCAGCAGCTGGGTCATGGGGATGGGGGTGCTGTGCCTTGAAGGTCAGGGCTTCTCCTCTGAAGAGAGGGGTGAGGGGAACTGTCCCCCATCATCCATAGAGGAGTAGGGGAGAAGAGGGCACTGTGGTGCCCCTCGGGGCGGTAGGCGAGGTCACGGGAGTCCCAGCTGGGCCCTCCGTCTGGCAGGATGGAGTCCATGCCTCCAGCCTTCATGGCCTGAGGCAGCAGTTCCCTGAGTCACTATTTAATCCCTGTGAGGACCTGAGAGGTGCGTACAGCTTTCTCTTTATAAATCAAAAAGCAGCGTCTGAGACGGGGTCCCTCATCCAGGACTTGAGGGCAAGGCTGTCTGACCAAGGCCCTTTGTTGTCCCCACACCAGGCAGAACTGACTTGGGTCCCATCTCCAGGGTTAAAGTCCAGAGCCCGGGGACCCATCTCACCTTCCTCCTGTGGGATTCCGTCAGCCTCAAGGGGCTGTCGGGAGCCGATGACGCAAAGGGGGGCTGTCTGCAATGGTCTCGGAATTGGGGTGAGGTAGGAAAAAGGAAAGTGAGTTTATGTGTAGGTGGCCCTGCAGTTCACCTCCTGAACCCTCCAGAGAAAGGCCTTTGGACAAAGCAGCCCCCACCCCCCAAACACAGAGGGACTCGGCTCCCTGCCTCCAAGAGCCCTTTGAAGGGGGCTCTGTGTTTGTTCTGAACAAACTGGACCTGTCACTTCCAAAGCGATTCATTCCAGGAAAGAATGGAGAATTCGTTTTCAAACCCGATCACCGCGGTGCTGACCTAGAAAGGACCAGTGAAGCCTGTGGTGAGGGTCGGATCATGTCGGGCGGGGGCGTCCTTCCAACCACACTGCGAGGGGGTGGGGTGCTGGGGGGGAGCGTCCTTCCAGCTGTCTTTGCACAGTCTGTGCTCTGACTGGGCTTTCTATTTTATTTATCCAAATCAAGTTAAAAAATGCTTATTTCAGAAATCAGCCATTTGCTACCACAAATATATTGGGAAATTTTTCGGTGGCATTCATTTCCCCCAGCTGGAGAAGCGACCCTGAACACTGATCAAGGATATGCAGGCTTGTTTTAGAGGTCGGCCTGCAGTTCGGGAGAAGCTTGATTTTGCTCCTGGTTGAGTATGGGGGGTGTGGGGCTGAGGGGAGTAGTTCCTGGTGTGGAGGCAGCAGGTCCGCGTGTCTCCCCCTGCCCTCCTGCCCCGTAAGAACACAGATCCTGCACAGGTAAGCGGTGAGCTTCAAGTGCCCTAAGGGTCTGTTGTTGCGTCAGCCGTTGTGAGTGTTGGAGAAGCAGAAGGACCTGTCCCTCCCTGAGTCAGGGGGTGACAGCAGATCCCTGGACTCAGGGTGTACTTGAGGGGCCCGGCAAGTTTAGCTCCTTTCCTGGGGGGCGGGCGGGGAGGTGCCCTAAGATCCAGTCTGGCCACGTGCCTGCCCCAGGCCTGTGCTCCTGGTCCATGTCCAGGCGGCAGAAGCTGTGAGGAAACCTACTTCCCCCACCTCTTTTCTGACCCTAAAAGGAGGGCGAGGCCTGGCTTCCGTGTGGGCGTCTGGAGATCTTTTTACCGGCCGAGAACAAACAGGGCTGTAGAAACGAAAAGCTCACTTCATCTCCGATGCGAGGCAGGGACTAGGTCAACCTGGAGAGCACTCTCCTGCCTCCTTCCAAGGGCGGGCCCCTTGACTCTGTGAACACAAGCCCGTCTGGGCCACGGCCTCCCTGCAGAGGCCGAGAACTGGCTTCACGATCTGTGGCCTTCCTCTCAGCTCTATTCGCTGAAGATTGCACAGTGCTCCCCTGGGAGCAGAGGCTGGCTTCTGCCGAAGGGGCTGGACAGATGCTGTGTTGCTGGAAGCCTGGGACGTGTGTGGGAGTCCTGGGACGATCCCCATAGAAACCAGCGGTGAATACTTTCAGCAAGCATTTCCCATCAAGGGCCCAGCGATCGGTGCCAATGGATGTTGACAAACAGGTTGACTTTGTCTGGAAAATCGCTCCCCTTGTTACTGGCGAGGCTGGTGGGGCACATCGGTGGTTGCGGGCCTACACTGCCACCTGGCGGTTGGCATGTTCTCTGAGGTCCCGAAATAACTGCAGCTGCTGATGAAAAAGAAACCGCGTTCCCAGAAGGGCCCTTTCCACGGGGAGAATACTCCAGAAATGGCTGAGGATGGATAAGCAAACACTGCTGAAGCTTACCGTTCGCTGTGACGTGACGTGAGCAAAGGGCTTTTCCCACACACACAATCCTTGGCACCAGGTGCCTTGAAGGATGGGATGTAAAAAGACGCGTGACTGAAAAAGTCTGAAACATTTTACTTCATATTATACATCTTTTTTTTTTTTTTTGGTAAAAAAAGGCAGAAACATTTAGGGAAACAACATTTGACAAGAAAGAGCCTTGAGCCGGAGGGCCTCGGACATGGGTTTTGAAACGTCTTGCTTTCACAGAGTCTTCTTTACAGCCGCTTGTGTCAAGCTGAAGAGATAAGCCTCGTAGATGATATTTAAGAAGTTGTCATCATTCTGGAAAACAGAATCAGAAGCCCCAAGGGGGTGAGACTCGCAACCAGAGGCTTTGTCTGTCTTGGGGCTGGGCTGGCACCTGGATCCTCAGCTGCTCCTCCCCACCTGTGTGCTCACAGTGCCTGGCTTCTAAGCGCCTGTGTGAACAGGGGGGCTGCAGGCCAGGCTGTGGAGGTTGGGGGGGGGGGTGAATCAGCTGTGGGTCCTCAGTGGTCAGCTGGGAGGGCAGCAGCTGCTCGTGGCCTGCAGTGCGGGGCAGCAGCCTTGGGGAAGCACGGAGTGAGGCTGGCTCCAGAGAGGCCTGGTCAGTCGCTGCCTGCAGAGACACGGGGCATCTGGAGACTGTGCGGGGAGGACAAGACCCACTCGATTCTGCCCGCCTGGCTGCGAAGTCACTAGTGGCTCCGAAAGGTCCCCCAAGTCGCCCACAAGGGGTGGCTGTTGCTGTTTAGTTGTGTCCGACTCTTTACGACCCTGTGGGCAGGAGCCCACCAGGCTCCTCTGTCCATGGGATTTCCCAGGCAAGAATACTGGAGTGGGTTGCCACTTCCTTCTCCTTGGGATCTTCCTGGCCCAGGGATCAAACTTGGGTCTCCTGTATTGGCAGGAGGATTCTTTTCCACTGAACCACCACGGAGGCCGGCCTTTGCTGTGGGCCGAAGTTAAGACTTCAAGGCAATGTGCTTGGTGAAGCCAGAGCCAGTGCACTCCTGCCCTGGCCCGGTTAGCTGAGGGCTCTGGCCTTGGCTGGTGGGCAGTGGTGAGACCAGGGGCTCCGGGGGCCGAGGGACCCATGGAGGTTTTCTCTGTTTCTGATGCTGGAGACTCCCTCCCACCTGGCTCTGTGGTGCTCTGGTGATCCACCCACAGCTCACATGCCCGCTCAATCCCAGGGGCTCACGGGGGAGCAGCTGGTGCAGAGGACAAATGTGTGACCTCTAACTAGCGAGGCCCGGGGGAAGGGCTGCTGCAGCCCCTGTGTCTGGGGCCGCAGTGTCTCTGCCCTTGCACAGGGAACTTTGGACAGTGTTATTAGATGGAATAAGTGCCTGTACATTCACATTTAAGGGGTTTTTGTCTATTGCTCACAGAAGTGTATAGATGTCATCCCCAAGTCTTCATGAACTTACCACGAGCAGCTCCTGGAAAAGGAGGGGGATCCCCTTCCTGTGAATCAGGGAGGTGCAGGCATCTCCCGTCTGCTCCACTTTCACGCTCAGCTGCCTCCTGGCCCCTTCCTCTCCTTTCTAAAATGCGTTACCTTCAAACTAAACAGTCTGACTAGAGGAGACTTCCACCTTTTTGAGCCAGACTAGACAGCACAGAAGTGCTGGCCACTCTCTCAAGATCTCCTGACACTCAAGCAAAATAACTCGAAAATCTTTTTACCCTAAAAGACTATTTACCCAAAAGACCCCTGAACATGAGAGCTGAGCTGCCTGGGTCTGCCGGCAAATGCCTGCTCTTTTCAGGGCCTGCCCCGAGTCCTGAGGTATGCTCTGTCTGGGCCGCCCAGCCACCTCGTGGCTGGTCCATGGGGTGGGCAGAGGTGCTGGACAGTGAGGCTGCGGCCCCAGCTTGCTCTTTGCTGGCAGGTGCCCTCAGGCCTGTCCCTCAGCCTCCATCTCCTGGTCTCGGAGGCCCAGCCCGGCACAGCTCTGCGCAAGTGTCCTTGTTCTCGTTATTGCACAGGGATGAGCATGCACAGGAAGTCATCCCACCCCATCCTCACTGCAGGCTTCAAGGATCTCTGTAAAACACGCCTGGGCTGTCATAGCCGCTCCTGCTGTCCTCGCTGCCCCCTCCCCGGGGCTCAGGGCAGCCTCTCTCCAACTCCTGCTGGTTCCCAACACCCCCAGACCAAGGACCCTCCCAGTGGCTGCAGGATCCACTGGCGCCTGCCTCCTCCTTTCCTGCACTGGAGGACTGAGTCCCTCCTCCAAGGACAGCACCTGGAGGAGTGGACACATCCACCTAGAAGCGCTGAGCTGCTGCATCACCCTCTGGTTCTTGGGGAGCAGGAAGTGGGCCAGGCTCCCTGAGGGTCTCGGGTGAGGCCGAGGAGGGGGCGGTGCCCGCCTACCTGGATGAGGTGCAGCAGGGCCTCCTGGAGCTGCGGCTTGCTCAGGGCGCTGCCAGGGGTCCCCGGGGGCTCAGGAGTCCGCAGGGGCAGGAGGAGGCCGGCGGGGGTGGCAGCAGGGTCCTGGTTTCCTGGGGGTAAGGGCGCACGGCTCCTCTCCTGCGGCGGGGCCCAGCTGGGCTGCGCAAACACCAGGGGCGACATGAGTGGAGACGGGGTTGCGGCGGCCGGGATGCGCTGGGGCGAGAGGACCTGCCGGGGGATACAGAGACAGGCGGGCAGGTGAGGGCGGCTGGCGCGCGAGGGTGCGGACAGCGAGGCGGACACAGCAGGTTCCAAGGTTAACCGTCCACAGCTCCGAGCGCCAGGGCAGCCCACAGGAGGCCGGCTCCACCTGCATGTCCACCTCCCCGCCACCCCACCCCGGGTACCCATCGGCCTGGCATTTGCTGTTGTGACCACGGTCCCCTCAGCAGGAAGGCTCGTCCTCTGAGTAGCACCTCACTTCCCCACTTCCAGTCACCACTTGAAGGCATCTAGGACCTGGCCCTTCCCTTGGGGCTGGCTGTCCATGCCCCTGCCTGTTGGGGCCCATCTTCCCACTGTGAGGGAAGGGTCACAGGGTCACATCTTCACCCTCCACCTCCTGATTCTCTGCATTTGGGTCCAGGGCCGGGGGGAGTGCAGCAACCAGGGGGCTACTCCTGCAGGCCCTGCAAGTGACCTGTCTGCCTGCCTCTCTTGGCTACCAGACCGAAAACCAGGTTTTCCGGTAGTGTCTTCTGGCCCCTCAGGAGCTGCTGTGACCTCAGTCACTCTCTTGGCACTGTCCTGGGCAGAAAGCAGGCGGAGGGGGCGGGTGGTTTGTTTAACTGTCGCCAGTCGTCATTTGAAGCAGAGGTGACTCCACGGGCGGCTAGTAGAGCACAGGCTCTGGGGCCCGTGAGCACGGAGGGGGGACGTGCCCGTCAGGGTGACCACCAACCATTAACTCCAGCTTCCTAGTGTCTGGTCTGGATCCTCGGGGACAAGCAGAGAAGGGGGGCATGGTCACACTGGGGCGAGGATGCGGGTGGGGAGCAGCCACTGTCTCAGGACGGCAGGTGCTCAGAGGTGAGATTTCCATCAACGGCCAACAAGAGCACTTTGACCCACAGTCTGACAACATGAAGACTGTGCTCCACGCCTGCTGGCTTGGTTCCTAAAAGTGAACGATTCTGGGGTCCTGCTGTAAGCCGCTTGCCGAAATAGGATGGAAGGACCAACGAGGACACACATAATACACAGCAGGAATTTCCTAAACTTGAACGCTGAGGCACTGTCAATGAATCTGTACCAATCCAAATGGAAAAAGACCCTCAGATCTCCAGATGCTGCCCGTGCATGGGCAGTGAAGAAATGGAGGAGCTTTCAGCTTTCTCACTGTCCTGAGTTATTAGTGACCACAGAGAATCAGCTTCCCTGGAGGACGGAGCATTTCTAAGAATGACGTTTCCTCTCGGGCAGTCAGTGTGCACGTCGTGGGCGGGGGCAGGGAGCAGCTTCTGCCTTCCCCTGACCCTCATTAAGCTACACCTGCAGAGACGGGCAGGGAGGCTATGCCTTCCAGGGTCGGTGACCCGCTTTTCAGCTGACCTCAAGAGCCCACGGGCTGTGGCATCCCAGGGACAGGGCTCCTGGCTCACCTCCACGCAGCACGTGCAGAGGGGCCTGGCCCGCAGCCAGTGCCCAGAAGCATGCACGGGATCATGAACACACAACAGTTTACTGTGGGCGACATAACCAGCGGGGGGCCAGAGGTCTGACATCCTGAACAACTTCAGACACTAAGTTTCCAACCACAGAGACCTAGGGTTTTCTTGTATCCATGTCAGACCTGGAAACAAGAAGACTTCTCTCTGGGAATGAAGTGTGTTTGAAAGGAGGGCTCCCAGACCGCCCGGCAGAGAGCAGACCCCTTCCTGGCAGGAGTTGGAGGCAGACGCCGTGAGACCGCTGGGCAGAGAGCAGACCCCTTCCTGGCAGGAGGTGGAGGCAGACGCCGTGAGACCACCGGGCAGAGAGCAGACCCCTTCCTGGCAGGAGGTGGATGCAGACGCCGTGTCCCGCGTGGCCCTGCCCGGTGCTCCCCAGCAGGAGGACACTCACCTGAAGGAGGGGAGCCGGCTGCTCTGTGCTGGGGGGCGGGTCCCTCCAGGGCTCCAGGGGGTTCCGCGCTCGGGTGCTCGGGGTGGCCGCGGGGAACTTGGCCGCCAGGGCCGGGCGGCCGGGCACAGGCAGCTGCTGGTCCTGCTGTACCGCCTGGAGCCTCCGTAGCAGCTCCCGTGGGGAGACTTCGCCTGGCCCCACTGGCTGATGGCCAGGGCTGGGGCCAGGGGGCGCCGGTCTGGGGAGGGCCCGGGGCCCTGGAGTCTGGGGCGGGAGGGCACTGCTGAGACAGGTGGGCTGGGCCGGGGCCGCGTGGGTGGTGGTCGAGCTGGCAGGTGCTGGCGCCCCCGGCTCACACCTGTTCTCGGCCCCGGGGATGCTCTGCAGCGGGAGCGGGTTCTGAGTCCCGGGGGCTGCGAGTGCGCGGCTGCAGGGAGACCCTGTCCGGGCAGGCCCAGCGCAGGCTGCCCTGAGGGCGTCTGTGCAGGGCCGGTTCTCTGGCAGCTCCGCCAGCGGCTGTAGGTCCACGCTCCTGATCATGAGCTTTTGAATGGCAGGGCAGAGCTGCTTGTCGACGGGGGGCGAGGGTCTCCGGGGCTCCTCATAGGATAGGGATCGGACGACCCCCTGCCGCGTTGGGAGCGTCTCTGGCTGCTGCTGCTGCAGGGGGAGGGTCTGGGGAGGCCCTGTGGCCTCCTGACACGGGGCTTTGTCCTGCTTCCCAAAGAGTGCGGTCAAGGACAGGTGCTGGGGTTCCGGGTCTGAGGTCTGGAACAAACACACACATCTGATAGCGTGTCCATGTGTGATCTGGTTATGTGTGATGAGGGGAATGAAACCTAACTTACCCACCCAATGATTTCTATTTACAAGGGGTCGATTAGAGGATAGAAAAGCCTAATGATCATAAACTTTACACATCTGGGACCACCTTTCTAACGTCAAATTTTGTCATAGGCTTCTCCCTCCCACCCCAAGATGGCTGTCATATTTCAGTATCTGTTGAATTTTTTTTTTTCTTTGGGCCGAGCCACATGTGGAATCCAGATCCCTAACCAGGGATAGAACTCGGACCCTTTGCAAGCAGAAGCCTGGAGCCCTAGTGGTTGGACCACCGTGGAAGTCCCTCACTATCTGCTGACTGATGAGCAATCAGGAGATGCTTGCTGGGCCTGGGGACGACTGTGTGCAAAATCACAGACACAGACGGAAGATCATCTCCTCAACAGGAAGTACACCTCCCCCTGCAAAGTACTGGGAGACACCGAGCAATTGCAGAAACACAAGGGTTTCAGAATTCCTGATAGTTTTCCACAGAATGACAGAAATTAAGGGCTGGCAAGTTGTAAGTCATCACTCTCTCTAACTTGATCCAAATACACAGCAGTCGGTCTAACAGCCCGTCAGAGGCGTAAACGCCCCTGTGGCTGGCGACAGGCCTTCTTCCTTCCTGCCTGTGCCCTGGTGCCTCGAGGCTGCTGCTCCCTGCGGTTGGGCTAGGAGAACACGAGCGTATCTTAGTTACATATTCCAGTTTCTCTTGTAAACAATTTCCACGAAAAGCAAACTTATAATAAAAGCTAAAAGTTAATTAGAAAAGATATTTAAAAAAAAATTGAATGCAAGACTTGCATGAGCCAGTCTTTATGTCTTTTGGCTCCAAGTTCATCTTTAAAGTGGATTTAAACCAACAATTCCCTTATAAAAATTTTTTTGATGAGGAATAACCATAGGTACTGGTTATACCCACACTCAAGTGATGGAATTTGCAGATTAGCTATTTTGCTAATGCTGGGGTATTCTGAAAAATATATATACTCATACAAAAACTGATGTCATGTTTCATGTTTGTATCTTAGACGAAAACACAGTGACGGGTCATGGGGTCTAAAGGGGGACTTGATACCAGTCCTTAGACCAGGAGTCCCACCCACACAGGGCACATGGCCCAGGACTGGGTGCCAAGGGGAGGGCTGCCTCTTGTCAGTGGCCAACCTCAGAAGGATATGGCCCAATGGGTAATAGTCTTATCGGCTCCGACGGGGTATTAGGTTGCTGTCTTTTTGGAACACATTAACCTCTAAGGAGTCAAGTTCACAGGGATTAGCACAGAGTAAGGGAAATGCCAAATGTAAAAACAGCAACCCTTTGTAGGAAGAGCAAATCATACATAATGACAAAATCTCCACTTTGAAATCTCTCTTTCCTGGATCAACTCTAGGGCACCTCCAGAGCACAGCCCCCCACCCCCTCGCCCCTGACCAGCCTCAGGGCCAAAGTCCCTCAGGAATCACTGGGACCAGGTGGAGAGCAAGGACCATGCACCTGGCTGGGCCGAGGGCCCCGCTGCTGCCGGCTCCCACTGGGTTTCACTGGAATCGGCTTGATGAGGTTGGGGTTGTCGTGGATGGCGGACGAGCTGCTGATCTGTTTGGGCTCAGAGCAGGTTTTACACTGAAATGGAAAAAAGAACCTCATTTTTGGTGTAAAAGAAACTTTAATCTCTTAAAAAGAACGCACCTTCATGCTCTTTACCGTATCTGTGTGCTCAGTTGCTAAGTTGTGTCCGGCTCTTGGCAACACCACGAATGGTAGCCTGCCAGGCTCCTCTGTTCATGGAATTTTCCAGGCAAGAATAATGGAGTGGGTAGCCATTTACTATTCCAGGGGATCTTCCCGACCCAGGGATCAAACCCGAGGTCTCTTACATCTCCTACATTGGTAGGTGGGTTCTCTACCACTAGTGCTACCTGGGAAGCCCAAGCTATGTTTGAGTCTAAATCAAATTCAGATTGAGTGTGTCTCAGTGGCACAATTCAGCGGTACTCCATCGGCCCGCAGGATCCAGAGGCCCAGAGACACCCGGAGGTGTGACAGTCTGTGGGTCTGCCTGAGAAGCAGCAGCTTTAACAAAGTCTCCGGCTCTCCTGTGGTAATCAGCAGTACAAAGGCTTCCCTGGCGCCTCGTCTGGGTCGGGGGAGGGCTCCGAGCCCAGCTGGCAGCTCACTTAAGACTGGAGAGCTGCATCCTTAGAGTGACTGACCCTCTTTGGTCTATAAATCAAAGGGTAAAGCTGACTCAAACAACTGATTTAAAAATTACTAACATCATCCTTATTTAATGAGTGATTTTTGCATAAACAGAATAATTCAAATCCGAGTGTTCTGAACCGCTCACTACAAATTAGAATTTCACAGAG
Organism: Cervus canadensis; assembly: GCF_019320065.1. Classification (NCBI taxonomy): domain Eukaryota; kingdom Metazoa; phylum Chordata; class Mammalia; order Artiodactyla; family Cervidae; genus Cervus; species Cervus canadensis. The sequence goes on along the minus strand of NC_057406.1, from coordinate 11,256,076 downwards.
AAAGAGAGGAGAGACAAGCCTCGTCATTTCGGATACTGAGTCATCACCGCCCATTAATCTAATCAACTATGCAATTGCTCACACACTGGGATTCATAGCAGGGAGGGTAGGGCAGTGTTGTCTGTGTCTCCCTTGCTGAAACAGCAAATAAAACTGTAAAGCGTGGTCTTCTGCAAGGTGGGCTTTGTGGCGTCATTCGTTTCAATGGCACAGTTGTGCCCTTGGGCCAGGACACATTTCTCTGTCCCCAGCATGGAGTGGCCGTGAATACAATCTCCCCCCCGCCTCAACCCCCCTGGACCCTGATTCGTTCCCATAAGCTTCATGGCTGTTGGCTGCACTTTCTATCCGAGGATGTCGGGGCTGGGGCTGATCACCACTGTGCTTGCTTCGGTTTGGAAAGTTCACTGCACAAAGGACTTTTTCCAGCCAAGAATTCCGTTCACCATTTGCATATTTGGCACTAGTATTAAAGGGCACATGGAATCACTTTCTGAATCATAAAATGTTATTTCTAATTCTCAGGTGAGTTATAGCCACAGGACCACTGGCCTGGCTTCTGAGATATGGATCAGCAACATGAGACCAGAGTGTGGTCCCTGACAGAGTCACTGATAGAATGCTGGCGTGAAAAGGCTTGACAGCCTGCTGGCCGGCCGAAGACAGTGGAGCTCGGCTCACTTCTGCGAGTGCTCCCGTCTGCACTCAGGGCCCCTGGGTTGCCAACTGCTTTCCTCTGCACACACCGGGGTGGGCCGTGGACAGCACCCCCCAGGGCAAGCCGCCAGCAGCTGCTTCCTGAGCCACCACCACAGGCCATCTACCAATGAAGCTTCATTTTCATGTAAAAAGTGCTCAGAACAAGACACCACTGACTTCCACGGCTTGCAGCTCATTATCCAGTGGTTGAAGCTTCTATGTCTCTCCCTACCCAAAGCTTCTATGCCTTTCCCTACTTGGAAAAACACACAGAGTTGGCAAAAGTGTATAAAGGATTCTTTGCAGAGAACCCAAGGCCTTAACAGCTACATCACATGAGCCTGTTTATCACACAGATATGAGTATCCACGAGGCGGAGAAACCTGGGGGAAAATATACCTGAAGTGCTAAAGGCAGACATTGTTGGGTGGTAGGGTTATGGGTAATTTCATTTTCTTTCTTCTACTTTTAAATCTTCTCAGTTCAGTTCAGTTGCTCAGTCATGTCCAACTCTCTGCGACCCCATGGTCTGTAGCATGACAGGCTTCCCTGTCCATAACCAACTCCCGGAGCTTACTCAAATTCATGTCCATCGAGTTGGTGATGCCATCTAATCATCTCATCCTCCATTGTCCCCTTCTCCTCCTGGCTTTCATCTTTCCAAGCATCAGGGACTTTTCCAATGAGTCAGTTCTTCCCATCAGGTGGCCAGAATACTGGAGTTTCAGCTTCAGCATCAGTCCTTCCAATGAATATTCAGGACTGATTTCCTTTAGGATGGACTAGTTGGATCTCTTTGCAGTTCAAGAGACTCTCAAGAGTCTTCTCCAACATCACAGTTCAAAAGCATCAATTCTTTGGCACTCAGCTTTTTTTATAGTCCAACTATCATATCCACACATGACTACTGGAAAAACCATAGCTTTGACTAGATAGACTTTTGTTGGCAAAGTAATGTCTCTGCTTTTTAATATGCTGTCTAGGTTGGTCATAGCTTTTCTTCCAAGGAGCAAGCGTCTTTTAATTTCATGGCTGCAGTCACCATCTGCAGTGATTTTGGAGCCCAAGAAAATAGTCTCTCACTACTTGCATTGTTTCCCCATCTATTTCCCATGAAGTGATGGGACTGGATGCCAAGATCTTAGTTTTCTGAATGTTGAGTTTTAAGCCAACTTTTTCACTTTTATCAAGAGGCTCTTTAGTTTTTCTTCACTTTCTGCATATCTGAGGTTATTGATATTTCTCCCGGCAATCTTTGATTCCAGCTTGTGCTTCATCCAGCCCAGCATTTCACATGATGTACTCTGCATATAAGTTAAATAAGCAGGGTGACAATATATAGCCTTGATGTACTCCTTTCCCAATTTGGAACCAGCCTGTTATTCTTTGTCCAGTTCTAACTGTTGCTTCTTGACCTGCATATAGATTTCTCAGGACACAGGTCAGGTGGTCTGGTGTTCCCATCTCTTTAAGAATTTTCCACAGTTTGGTTGTGATCCACACAGTCAAAGACTTTGGCGTAGTCAATAAAGCAGAAGTAGATGTTTTTCTGGAACTCTCCTGCTTTTTTGATGATCCAGCGGATGCTGGCAACTTGATTTCTGGTTCCTCTGTCTTTTCTAAATCCAGCTTGAATATCTGTAAGTTCACGGTTCACGTATTGCTGAAGCCTGGCTTGGAGAATTTTGAGCATTACTTTGCTAGCGTGTGAGATGAGTGCAATTGTGCGGTGGTTTGAACATTCTTTGGCATTCTGTTTCTTTGGGATTGGAATGAAAACTGACCTCTCCCAGTCCTGTGGCCACTGCTGAGTTTTCCAAATTTGCTGGCATATTGAGTGCAGCACTTTCACAGCATCATCTTTTAGGATTTGAAATAGCTCAACTGGAATTTCATCACCTCCACTAGCTTTGTTCATAGTAATGCTTCCTAAGGCCCACTTCACTTTGCAGTCCAGGATGTCTGGCTCTAGGTGAGTGATCACACCATTGTGATTATCTGGGTCATGAAGATCTTTTTTGTATAGTTCTGTGTATTCTTGCCACCTCTTTTTAATATCTTCTGCTTCTGTTAGGTCTATACCATTTCTGTCCTTTACTGTGCCCATCTTTGCATGAAATGTTCCCTTGGTATCTCTAATTTTCTTGAAGAGATCTCTAGTCTTTCCCATTCTATTATTTTCCTCTATTTCTTTGCATTGATCACTGAGGAAGGCTTTCTTATCTCTCCTTGATATTCTTTGGAACTCTGCATTCAAATGGGTATATCTTTCCTTTTCTCCTTTGCCTTTAGCTTCTCTTTTCTCAGCTATTTTTTTTTCCATTTATTTTTATTAGTTGGAGGCTAATTACTTTACAATATTGTAGTGGTTTTTGTCATACATTGACATGAATCAGCCATGGATCAGCTATTTGTAAGACCTCCTCAGACAACCATTTTGCCTTTTTGCATTTCTTTTTCTTGGGTCTTGATCATTGCCTCTTGTACAATGTCACTAACCTCCATCTATAGTTCTTCAGGCACACTGTCTATCAGATCTAACCTCTTGAATCTTTTAGTCTCTTCCACTGTATAATTGTAAGGGATTTGACTTAGGTCATACCTGAATGGTCTAGTGGTTTTCCCTACTTTGTTCAATTTAAGTCTGAATTTGGCAATAAGGAGTCCATGATCTGAGCCACAGTCAGCTCCCGGTCTTGTTTTTGCTGACTGTATAGACCTTCTCCATCTTAGGTTGCAAAGAATATAATCAATCTTTGATTTCGGTACTGACCATCTGGTGATGGCCATATATAGAGTCTTCTGTTGTGTTGTTGGAAGAGCGTGTTTGCTATGATCAATGCGTTCTCTTGGCAAAACTCTGTTAGCCTTTGACCTGCTTCGTTTTGTGCTCCAAGGCCAGATTTGCCTGTTACTCCAGGCTCAGAGGGTAAAGCGTCTGCCTGCAATGTGGGAGACCTGGGTTTGATCCCTGGGTCAGGAAGACCCCCTGGAGAAGGAAATGGCAATCCCTCCAGTACTCTTGCCTGGAAAATCCCATGGACAGAGAAGCCTGGTGGGCTACAGTCCATGGGATCGAAAAGAGTCGGACACGACTGAGCGACTACAATTTTCCAGGTATCTCTTGACTTCCTGCTTTTGCATTCCAGTCCCCTATAATGAAAAGGACATCTTTTTTGGGTGTTAGTTCTAGAAGGTCTTGTAGATCTTCATAGAACCGTTCAACTTCAGCTTCTTCAGCGTTATTGGTTGAGGCATAGACTTGAGTTGCTGTGATCTTGAATGGTTTGCCTTGGAAACAAACAGATCATTCTGTTGTTTTTCAGATTGCATCCAAGTACTGCATTTCGGACTTTTTTGTTGACTACGATGGCTACTCCATTTCTTCTAAGGGATTATTGCCCACAGTAGTAGATATAATGGTCATCTGAGTTAAATTCACCCATTCCAGTCCATTTTAGTTTGCTGATTCCTAAAATGTCGATGTTCACTCTTGCCATCTCCTGTTTGACCACTTCCAAATTGCCTTGATTCATGGACCTAATATTCCAGGTTCCTATGCAATACTGCTCTTTACAGCATTGGACCTTGCTTCCATCACCAGTCACACCCACAGCTGGGTGCTGTTTTTGCTTTGGCTCTCTTCATTCTTTCTGGAGTTATTTCTCCACTGATCTCCCTTTCTCCACTAAATCTTCTAGTTGAACATCAATACTTTCTTTAATTTCATAGCTAAGTCAGAGCTATATCCAGAGGACAAATCTTCCTTTTTGCCTTAAACCACAAAACAGTCTTAAATACAGAATAGTCCACTGATTATTTAATTTTTTTATTGCAGTATAGTTGACCTATAAAATTGTACTAGCTTTAGGTGTTCAGAAAAGTGGTTCAGTTATACGTGTGCACAGATGTTCTTCAAAACAGGCCACTTCTGAAGACTCGGCATGTAGCCCCACAGCCCTTGGCCCCCGTGGTCCAGCCACTCCCCGCACCTCACCTGCCCTCCAACCAAGTCTAATGGAGGAGGAAGCTCAAGGTCACGGTGCGGCTACTTCATAGCAGATTCACAGGCATTTGCTTCTTCAGGGAGAAAACATAAAATACTGTCCAAAACAAGTTTTTCAAATTACTCTATTAACTTCATGTAAAAAGTCATTTGTAGTGCTGCCAGGCTTTGTTTTATCAATATCACCTTCCTCCAGCTCAAAGCATTTCCTCTCTCACTTTCCGGGATTATCACACGTGTCAGAGGTTTGGAGTTGCAGAGGCCTTAGCGCTCAGTCAGTGTAAGACTCAATCAGAGCTCCTGGGATGTGCCCAACATCCAGCACTCTGTCGTCCTGAAGACTTGTGGTCACTGGAGATCCACGCTCTCACAGCAAGACTCCTGAGAAAGGGCAGTGTTTCCACGCCCACCTTCCCATACCCAGGCCCGGGCCGCTTCTGATGCCCACACTCTGTGTGTCGGAAGAGTGGGTGACACAGACGTGAGCAGACCTGCCCCACTTGGGGGCTCTCAGCGCAGGTACCCCTGGTGGGTGGGTCAGAAGCCACATGAGGGACAGAGAACACGTGGAGAGAGCCTTCAAAGATGTCCTCTGCTGATGGATGAGCAGAGGGAGAAGCGGCTCCCCCAGGGGCGGCGAGGCTGGACTGCCCAGGTCACATGGTGGGTGCCCCGGAGCGGCCCAGGTGTCACACCTGGGCAGTGAGAAGGCGAGAAGGATACGGAGCAAGGACAGTGTGACTGTGCAGGTGCTTCTGGACACGACCTGGCTGGTGACGGCAGGAGGAAGAGCGTCTTCTGTTACTTATCTCTCAGCTGAGCGATGAACACTATGCACATGATGTGTTTTTGTTGCTGTTTTTCAGTTGCTAAGTCACATCCAACTCTTTGCGACCCTGTAGACCGTAGCCCTCCATGGGATTCTCCAGGCAAGAACACTGGAGTGGGTTCCATTTCCTCCTCCAGGGGATCTTCCTGACCCAGGAATCGAACCTGCATCTCTTGCATTGGCAGGTGGATTCTTTACCACAGAGCCACCAGGGAAGCCCCTGGGGCTGCGTTTTAATCCACTTAAAAGCAAACAGTCTTCAGTCTACTAAAAGTCAACAAAGATGGCATTTCTCATACAGTTCTGTTTGGCAGAAGGAATGGCACCAAGTCTGCCTCAGCGGGCAGGTCCCCAGCTGGAATCGGAGTCTGCGTCACCGTGGGGATGGGACTCACCTTCGTGTACTCGTCTTTGGCCTTGGTCAGCATCCGCAAGATGTCGGCCTCCTTGCCCTCTCCTGAGCCAAGGCTCACAGGTGAGGCCCCGGCTCCCGCTCCGTGGTGGGCTTTCAGCTGTTCGTACTGAGTGAGGCTAGAAAAATAGAGGGGAGATCCACACCAGAAAAGACAGCTCAACACAACCAGCCAGTTCTCACCCAGTTGTTTTTATCTTGCTACAGTCATATTAGAAAAAAGACTGCTGGAACTGATGGGAGAGACATGGGAGTCGAGATCCCAAGCTCACTGACCACAGGACTGCATCTGGAGGGGGGTGGCCTCCGCCCTGCCCAGTGTCCTGTGGCAGCTGTCACCCAGCCAGGGCAGGGTTGAGGGGCTGGGACAGAGGCCAGGTGGCCCTGCAAGGCTGAAAGTATTCTCTATTGGGTCCTTCTCAGAAAAAGTCTGTGACTCCTTATTGTGAGCGTTTGGAGGGACCCCTGAACTGCTGGGGAACCCAATTCAGGGTTCTCAACCTGGAGACTGGGTTCCCAACACGGCAGATCCAGTCTCCCCCTTCTTCCAAAGTGCCTGGGAGTTGAAGCACAGCTGAGCCCAGCCCCTGTGTCCCGGGTGGTTTAGAAGCACAGCGAAGGTCCCACCCCAGAAGAGGGGGCGTGAAAACACAGCACTGGGAAGCACCTTCTGTTCTCCTGAAAACCTTGCAGAGGGGAGGCCAGACCGCTTCCCCGCTGGCATGGGGACACGTCTCCCTCCTATAGGAGGGCTCTGACCATAGCTCACACTTCCCCATCACTGCCATGAAGTTTGCGGGGAAAGAAAGCTGCGTGTTCGCTGAGGCTCAACTCTGAGGATGGGTGGGGAGTCCACATGCATTGCACTTGGCTAATTGCTCGTCACCAAGCAGGTCCTGCCCCAGCTGCTGAGGAATCGCCACAGAACCTGAGTGTCTTCACATGGCCTCCCGGCTGGGGGACACGATACCTTTTAATCTATATGAAGCCCTGCTATTATTATCCACCGCACAGTTTACAATCACAGGAATGTTCTAGGAACTAGCTGTTACGGTGGTAAATACCAGTTTGAACACACTTAATCACCATCTGCAGCCTGAGCTGCTTACCTAAAATTAGCTCTCACCAGCTCGGCTTTTTAGAAATCAGTCTTATCCATAAAAAAGTGCTCCCCACAGCCCACATTTCAGGGCCACTTTTGAGCCATACATCAACAGGAACCAGCCACAGGTTTGCATGTGGCCCCCCTTCTTGAGCCTCCCTCCCACCTTCCACCCCCAGTTCTCACAGGGCACTGGCTTGAGGTCCCTGAGCCATACAAGCAAATGCCCACTGGCCGTCTACTTTACAGATGGTAGTATATATGCTTCCCTGCTACTTTGGCCATTTCATTGACCTAGGATTTAAAACTGACAAACGGTTGGTTCTGTTGCAGATGGAGCTGCTCGCTTGAGCCTGTGTGGGAGGCAGCTGGATTCCATGTATGGCTGAGCCCAGTCCCGGCCCAGGGTCATGGCATGCAGGAAGCTCACTCGCTCCCAAGCTCTGAACCAGCCACAGGAATGCAGGGAAATAACTCCCTTCCCGTGAGTGGCCCTGCGGCTCGAGAACCTCAGAGGGTTGATAGACCTGGGAGTCTATAGATAGAGCGTGCTGATAGAGCGTGCTGACCTGGGAGTCCTCTCAGGTCATCAGGGGAGCAAGAGCGGGACCAGGAGACAGTCATGTAAGTACCCCCCAGCCTCATGCCGACCGGCACCAGTCAACAAGGCCTCGCAAGATTAATAGAAAAAAGACTAGGAACACAAAAGAGAGAGAGAGAGTCCATCTGCTGATCACTAAACTAGTATTAGCTCAGATATTTCTGAAGATATTGAAAACAAAGACTCAGCAAAGCCCTCGAAGAGTTACATGGGAGGGGGGTTCAAGACCCACAGGCAGATGGAGGGGAGTCCTTGGGGCAGGAGGGCACGGGGACCCCAGAGGAGGTGGGGCAGCCTTTCAGAAACACTCTGAATGCTCTCCTCACTGAGATATACCAATAGCTTTTCAGAGGAAAAAGCTGCTAATTTATAAACGAGGATGGTATTAAGGAAAACTGTTATCCAGAAAAACTGATATTACAGATCACATGCACAGAAAAAAAAAGAAGAGGACTACCCTACACAATAAATCTTACCATGTGGAAGCGTGAGACATTGTCATTTACGCTTATTTTTCATCTGGTGAGTAATGGTGAAGGTGTTCCTAAGCACGGTGAAGGGGCTGCTGTCAGAGACGGGCTCTGTTTACCCCGTGGTGCAGTCCCACACACTCAGAAACATAGAACACATCCCACAGCACTTACTTCTTCATAAGCTCTGCAATTCTTTGGCACTCTTCCTTGTCATAAAACCAAATTCCATAGATGGACACTGCAAGAAACACAGAGGACCAGTGAATCAGTGTCTTCAAGAAGGGGAAACAAATCCCCTTTCCACCATGAGGGGAGTACATACTCGTAGAATAAATGAACTAGTCGCTGGAGTCGAAGCTTGAAAACCTTGAGCTGGGGCTTTTTAAGCCCAAAGAGAAGGTATGCACACACACATGCATGCAGAGACACACACTGAAGTGTCCTGTCTATACTTACAAATACAGCACCTGGACACGACAGGCACGTGGCGAATGCTTAGACGGATGAGCAGACTGAAGACGAGCCCCAACTCTCTACCCTTCGGCTCTGCAGCGTCACTGCCTCACATGCCTTCACACACGATCACACACGATCACACAGAACTCTCACACAAACAACACGTTCACACATACACATTCTCACATACACATGCTCACACAGAGCTCTCACTCACACATACAAACACATTCACACACACTCACCACACACACATTCTCACATACACACGCTCACAGAGAACGCTCACGTACACAAACACGTTCACACATACTCCCCACACACATACATTCTCACATACACACGCTCAGAGAACGCTAATGCACACAAACACGTTCACACACACACACACCACACACACAATTCTCATATACACATGCTCATAGAGAACGCTCACGCACACAAACATGTTCACACACACTCACTCACCACACACACACAATTCCCATATACACATGCTCACACAGAGCTCTCACACATACAAACACGTTCACACACACTTGCCACACACACACCTTCTCACATACACACAGAGAGAACGCTCATGAACACAAACACGTTCACACACACACCACCTCACATACACATGCTTACAGAGAACGCTCACGCACACAAACATGTTCACACACACACTCACCACACACACACATTCTCACATACAGAGAGAACACTCACGCATACAAACACGTTCACACACACACAAATCTCATATACACACGCTCACACAGAGCTCTCACACATACAAACACATTCACACAGACACACAGACACACACACACACACGCTCCATCTTCTATAACTGTTGGACACCTGACACACATATTAGGCCTGGAAGCTTCTCTCCCTTCTCCTTTTTCCCAGAAAGGTATTATTAACTGAAAGATTGGTTTTGGAGGCCTTAAGTGAGAATACAGTGCTGGGAAAATAAAATTCAGTAATGAATCTGCAACTCCTAAGTGTCTGCACAGAATATTTACAACTTTTGAAAGACTAGATACAACCATGACTTAATGATTTAGTGATCAAAGAACAATGTGGCATAATACAGTTGCTATTGATTCAGTTAATTTTCAAGTAAGTCGTATATACTAGTATGTACAATCTATGTCATTTTTATAGCAAAGGCCAAACAGGTCCAAAGGCTCCCCAGGCGGCTCAGCAGTAAAAAATCCACTTGCCAGTGCAGGAGATGTGGGAGACTCGGGTTCAGTCCCTGGATCAGGAAGATCTCCTGGAGGAGGAAATGGCAACCCGCTCCAGTATTCTTGCCTGGAGAATCCCATGGACAGAGGAGCCTGGCAGGCTACAGTCCATGGGGTCTCAAAAGAGTTGGACACTAGTTAGCAACTCAACAACGACACAAACAGGTCTAAAATAAGTTTATAAAGATCTAGTCGAGGATCTGGTAATATTAATCACACCAATAACACATTAACTACATACACACTTAAAAAATCTTCACTGAAAACAGCTGCTAAGTTACAACAGGGCAATGAGAGTCAACAAAATATACTTAAAAAAATACTTTTCTTAATTTAAATTTCCAAAGTATTTAATTACATGGGTATTATTTGGTCATTAAAACATTTGTGATATTTTAATCACTGCCCCTGTCCCACCCCAACTCACCTACCAGTGGCCCTGTGGGTCTTTCTCTTTCTTGTCGGTAAAGACTCAGCGAAAGGTACAGGAAGTGTTGTTTTAGTGCTGTGTTAAGCAGATGTCTTTAAAAGGACTCTATAAATCTGACCCCTATAAATGGGGGTAATTTTTGTGGTCCGTGCACCAGGAATCTTTATCTTACCTGTGAGTGCAGGGGCGGGGCAAATGGAAGAAAAAACCCAGCTTTCTCTTGATCGGACCACTGCGCGTTCTTTGAAATACACACACATACTGCTCTCTGATACATGGACACTCTGGAAAAAGAGTCTGAGTTTTGAAGCCTACGCGCTGAGAGCCTTGGTAGCCAAAAGAAAGTCTTTCGCCCCAAGACCATTAAGTGAGTCTCTCAGGACTTGACTCTGGACTCTTCCTGGCCCATGGACACTGATCCCCGGTGCTAGCTGTCCGTACAGAGTCCCACAGGCCAACCCATCGCCGTGTGCTCCCCTGAGCGAGAGTGGATTGGACCACCGACACTACGATCACAGCGACTGAGAAACCTGAAGGCGTTGCGTAAAACACGCAACGAGGCTTCAGTCCTCGTTACAAACCCAGGATCCTGCTCTGTTCTCTGGTTACAGTGAAAACTTCCTCTCCGTGGAGATGGAATTTTCCAAAACTACCAAAGGAGGAAAGTGGTAGCAGCAGAGAAAAACACGTCACCAAGGAAGTGGAAGCCCAGTAGCCAGGAAACAGCAGCCATTTATGTCTCGTCAGGAGAACATGAAAGTAGAAATATATCAGTTGCCATTTTGGGGGGGGATGTTACACACTTGTGACACTTAAGGAACCAGGTTCTCATAAGGATCGGATGCCAAGCAAACCATTGACATAAATGGAAAAGCGGTCTATGTTATTACTATGAGAAACCCGAAATGCAGACGGAGGGGAAGATATCCGTGGGAACATGTTTCAGATGCTGATGGGGGAACGGAGAGGGGGCCAGGCCTGAAGCGATGGAGGGACACAGTAGAGGTTTCCTGAGGACCCGACTGACCGCTTATCTCTAAAGCAGCATGGCTTTAAGATTATAAGGGGGTCATATTGAAACAACTCTTTTCATCCCAGTTAATGTGCTATTTGAATGTACAGCTTAAAACAGTCGAGGAGGAAAAACAGATTTACCAAGTCCTCGCTCCCGAGAGAGAGCATGAGATAACACACAGAACTGGGCCTAACTTTCTTCTCCTTAAAATAGTTTCCCAGCCTGGGCCACATTCCACGGGAGCCCCCGCCTCTCGGGCCCGCGTTCCCAGCTGGGCAGGCCTATCGCTGTCCTGTGTCCCAGCGGCTGGTGGTGACCCACGCAAACCAGAGCCTGTCACCAGCCGGGAGGTGCCGAGCTGATGGGCTGATAGATCCATCACATCTCGCGTCCCTTCTTCCCGGGCGGCCACAGGACGAGGCCAGCCTGGGGTGGGCAGTGGGCGCCACAGGGAGGAAAGAAGACAAGCTGAACAGGACCGAGGGAGAAGGTGTACTCCTGGCATTCTCAGACTTGGGAGTGGTCGCTGCAGCCTAGCTCGAGCCTGGGACACGGGGTGCTAAGCGGTCAGCAGGAGATGCTCTGAGCGCTCCGGGGCCCCAGACCCACCATGCTGCGAGCCTTCTTCCCCCACTCCACGCCCGGGTACCAGCCGCTGCCCCGCCGCCCCGCCGACACCCAGGCGGGCTCCAGGGGTACGCTGGTGCATGAGGCTCAGCTCAGCTGCTCCTATGTCTCTCCTGGAGGTAAGAGACTCCAAGGTGGGGGGAGGACTAGGAAGATCCTGTTGATATTCACTCTAAACCAGTTAATGATGCCCAGGATGGGCCCCCCCATGCCATGAACACATTTTGGGTGCAGTCTTCTTCCTGTTGATGAATGCAGGCCTTTAACAACACAGCTGTGAAATTCTGCCTAAAAACTGCCTTGGCCTGGTTTATGTCATGCTTTGGGGATTCTTGGTTGAAAAGAGAAATGTTTGAGGCAGCAGGCAAGGTATCACCACTGGGACCTGTCTGTTAAAATGCCATCTATTTACGCCTTCTACTTTCCTTCTAATTCTGCAAGAAAGATGAGCAAAGCAGAATTTCTGTATTAGATTTCACATCTGAATGTTGAGGGTACAACAGACAGGAGAGAGAACAAGCTGATGGGATCTGATGGTGGTGTTTTCTTCTTTTTAAATTTCTCCAGCAGAAAAGTCTAAAGTTGATATTTGAAGAGGCTGGTTGAAAGGGTCACAGAGGGAAAAGCAGATGTCCTTGAGCGCACCTGCATTAGGGGACCTCCGATCCTCATTAGCATGGTGCGTGAGGTTATTCTGCAACCTCCCTGGGGATTAACTCATCTAGTTTATGTTTTAACAAATATTTCTCTAAATCGCTTCTTTGAAGACATTTGTCATTTGTTTCATAGTTGGCCTCAAAAATCTTTCAACTCCAAATCATGAAGGTGGTTTGTGATCTTTTAGCAATATTCATGCTAATGTGTGCAACTTTAAAATACAAGCCGTATTTCCATATGGTTACTCAGTAGGTAAGCTGGAACTGCGACGGTGACGTCTGGGAAGGCAGGATAGGACGTCGGATGTGGTACTGCTCCCGCCCCTCCCACCCCCTCTCATTCCCTTTCAAAGTAATCTCACAAATTTTTCTCAAAAGGATAGGTCAGTAGGCAGGAAAGAAGGCATTTAAGTCCTCTCTTTGCACTGGGAAAAGCCATGGAAACCAGGGAGTGTGAATTACACAAACCTCTTCTGGGCACTTAAGGATAAGCCCAAAATCTTAAAATTCCTTCAAACCCCATTCCCTTCAGTAAGTCTTTCTCAAATGAGTGGAATAATAATCCCAGTGGAAGGACCAAGAACATCTAATCACATACTTGGTGTAAACACTTGTTGTTGAGGCTTTGCTCGAATATAGAATTGCTTGATTTCTTGTCCTGATTTTCCCTTTATAGTTTTTGTAGCTGGACCCCAAAGATGGTGACTGATTACTGGCATTTGTTCCTAAGTGTGCGTGTGCGTGCACATGCACACATACACAGCTACTGTCCTTCCAAAAGACCAGAGGATAGTTAAACAGTCAGAAAGTGAGGGTCATGAACCGCCAGAGCTGCAGGTGGGTGCAGGTGGGCAGTTCACACGCCTGACACACTGGAGGCGGGGTAGACTCCCGCGGCCACAGTCCTGTTTCCGGTTCAATGTTTGCGTAAAATATGCCCCTCCTCCGGCTTTACAAACAAAATACATAGAGTATAAAAACAATGTTTATGTTTGAATGACTTGGAGACTTGGTTATAAGGGATGGGAATTCATCTTGTTTAAACTAAGGTTCATGTGAACTCTCACAAGGACCCAAGGGAGGGTGGAGGGAGGAAGGAGAAGGGGGTGCAGGAAGCGGGGTGTCTGAGGGCAGGGGTTGAGACGGGGGCTCTGTATTCACGGCTGGGTAACGGGCTGCATGGCTGCTTTGTGCTGACCGGCCCTTCCACCCCATTCGGACTCTGCACTAAAGACGCATTCCATCTGCATGCTCTTTAATGCCTGTAAAGTCACATTCTTTCATTCACCCTCTGCTTCAGCTCCACTGACCAAACCCGGACAGAACCTTCACTGGCCCCAAGAGTCCACATAGCACTGTTATCTTTGGCCCCTGGTCTGGTTCTTTTCACGTGACATGGTTTTATTGCACCTCACAAATCAGGGGTCCCATGATCTCCAAACACTGGAGGTTTCCAGTGGGTGAGAAGCAGCTTCTATTTTATGAGTGACTGACACACACACATTTTGGGAGAAACAGGAGAAAGCCTAGACAAATGCTGTGAAGTGAAAACAATCTTCCTCTTTCTAAATAACTTCCTTACAAAGTTAAGGCCATAAAAAATGACAAAGAATCAGCCTCTCGACTAAACTGGTACACTAATTTGGATCAAATTATATGGATTTCCCAACTGTAAATGAGAATTCAGTGTCTTCAGAGAAAAAGACGCGTTAATCTTCCAAAGGTTTCATTTCTAACAAATGCATGTTATGTCATTAGACCTTCCAAATCTCTACAGAGGTCTTTATGCTCCCCTAATGGGGAATCTGAGGTCTTGTCTCTGCCCTCAGGTTCATGAACAGTCACATGGAATCTTCTCAATTATATACTAACTTCCTAATTTTATTTATTTCAGGAAAAATTTGCTTTAGTCTGGGAGATTTAACAGAGTAAATAAACACAAAAATAAGAAGCAGAAATAGTCACGGGTGATAATAAATATAAATAGGAACAACTTCTTCTGTTTTGTTGGCCATTTAAATTTATAGTTTAATTCTGCCCATAAACTGGCTGATTAACCCCTAAATCTCCCAGAAGACAGGTATGGGCTCTCTGATGTGTCTTCCCTCCTGAGGCCTTGTCCTTCAAGACTCCTCGAGACTCCTGCTTCTTTGCTCCTATAGTTTCTCACAGATCCTTGGACTAAACAAAAAAAAGCCCATGTCATAAGTGTTTATTGCTGCTTCCACCGAATCACGAGCAGTGTGGTGTATCCAACAGTTTGTTGAGTTGAACTGAAATCCAAGACGTTAGATCTTGAACCATCATCTTCACGACAGGTGCCTCCATCCCGGCTTATACGTAGTAGTCTGGACATGGCAGGTCCTCCCCATGGCCGACCACACCTTCCCCAGGACTCAGAGCATGGGCCTCTCCTCCACCAACCCTCTCATGCTCCTGCCCTCAGTTTATTTTGCATCAAACACCTGGTCATCTTTGATCTTCTGCATAACTTATGCTGCTGGGCATTTGCCATCAGCTCCCTACAGCTGTGAATTCTCACAGCCCAACACTGCGTGGGCACCAATGTTCTCATCTCCTGTGTATTTATTATTACAACAAGGCTATCATACACCAGTCCCCCGATGGACTATCTGTCAGGCACCGGCAACTCTGAGCTCAAATAATGCAATTAATCTGCAGGTTTACAAGTGTTTCTCTTGGTGTACAAGCAACAGTGCTTTGGTGTCGTAGAAAACACAGATAGCATATTCCGGTCAAATCTGATGGTAGTATTCTGAAGCTTACATAGACAAGCACCTACATTATCTTAAAACCGTCAATTCTTCCCAAAACACACTGAAACTGTGTTATCCAGAGTGAATCTCGATATAGCAAAATAAGTCTTGTCTCATAGAATTATAGTTTGTGGGAAATATATGTTTAAGGCAAACATAAAACAGTATTTTTTACAGGTCAGAAACTTGCTTTGATGAAAAACAGACTTCCTCATGTTGAAATCAGATTACTGAATTAAGTGTTTACCAGTGATAGGAATAGCTTTGCTGAAATACACTAACCATAAAAATATATAATCAATGAAAAATTTCTAAGATTTCACACAGCAGTGGTTTAGTAATGGGGCCTCATGCCAGTTTGTGACTGAGGGAAAATAAGCTGGAGTTTCTGTACATCTTTCGTTTCAACCTTAATCTATAATTATGGAAATAGCAGACCCCACTTAACCCAGAGCCCTTTCGGTTATAAGCAGTTAAATTATGGTTTGGTGCCCTTGTTAAATTAGGGTCCTATGGTTGACATAGAGGATAATTCTAACACCAGTTCTTGCCTAAAATTTCCTTTCTCCAAAACCCATCAGGACATGAAAAAATTGTAATTTTTTCCTTCTGTGGGTTAAAAATAACATCCCAATAGCTTCAAATTGATTATCTGAGACTCCTTTCTAAGTGATTTTTGGACAAGAATAGACACAAACACTCGATGCAGCCGTCCTGAGTGATTGCCATGTGCAAAGCACTGTGTTAGGGGAAATCAAAAGACTCTTCGCTTGTTAATTTCAGAAAACATTTTAGAATCCAGTTACTCTCTGCCGAGATTCAGGATTCTAGCATGTCAGACTGGGCTTTCAAAAACAAATGATAAAATACAGTCATTGCCGAGCCGTAAGAGCAGCGCATAAATCCAGACGGCACTGCTACACAGATGTTTCTCGGTAAAGTCGAGGATGTTAAGTCTCTGTGGTTCAGATAAAATAAAAGTGACCTCTCTTTTTAAAAATATTTATTTATTTATTTGGCCACGCTGGGTTCTTAGTTGTGGCATGCAGGATCTTGCAGTTGCGGCATGTGGGATCCAGCTCCCTGACCAGGGCCCCCTGCATTGGGAGCGCGCGGTCTTAGCCACTGGGCCACCAGGGAAATCTCCCCAAAGTGACCTCTCTCTGACTCTCCTCTCAGGTCGAGTCTGTGCGTCACTCACACAGTGCTGTCACACGGGCGTCCTCGTCTACGCGTGCCAGACTGTTAAGTTCTGAGAGGAGAGTTTTTCCCTGAACTCTGTGTGAGGGCCTGTCTGCAGTGAGTCCCCTGGTCCCAAAGGATGAGGCGTGAAGTCCGCGTGGACTGGCTGGCCAGGCGAGAGGAGCACTGAGGACCCGCACAGAGTGTGTAACCCAGGGAGCCGCGGGTATCACAAGGCAACAGCGGAAACACGAGAGCCCACGGTGAGGCTCTGCTGTCCGTCAGGCTTTTCAGAACGGGCCAGTTCTTGAGATAACCTGTTCATGTGCTGAACACCGGCAAGAGAACAAAAAAGCAACTCTGGGTTTAAGGTTGGAGTGACAAGTGTCATCAGTCAGGTCCCCACAGATGTGCGCCCCTTAATCACGTATGAAAACACATTAGCTCCGGAGCTGTGGTTTGTAGGAAAGAGATCAATTTTTCAGTTAGAATGGCAGAGGAGGCTACAGACAATGAGTAAGATTAGTTGACCACAGTGTAAATTTAAAATTGCTTCTTTTTAAGAAGCACAGGCTGGGGGTGGGGGGTGGGGGAGAGTGTCCTTGAAGGCTGCCCTGGCCACTGCACTCATGCATAGCAATGAGCCCACTGATGGGACAGGGCACCTCTTCTGACCGGCATGAAAGGTCAAACTCCTGTCCCCACCCCCCACCCCGTCCCTGCCAACACGGTCTGAACGAGTTTAAGGATCTTTGTCTCTCTGCCCAGGTCCTGAATAGAACAACATTCTGTTGTCATTCCTGCAAACACTAAGATTCTGTATTTGAGTCTTTCGTTGCTGGGCGGGCTTTCCCCTAGTTGCAGCAAGCAGGCACTACTCTCTAGGTGGGGCGTGTGGGCTTCTCACTGCGGAGGCTCCAGGGTGCAGGGGCTTCAGTACTTGCAGCACTCGGCTCAGGGGTTGCGGCTCGCGGGCTCTACGGCACAGGCTGAGTAGTGCTGGTGCTGTGCGGGCTTAGTTGCTCCGTGGCCTGTGGGATCTCCCTGGACCAGGGATCGAACCTATGTCCCCTGCATTGGCGGGCGGATTCTTGTCCACCGTGCCACCAGGGAGGTCCCGTACAATTACTTTGAAGGGATTTCTGGACTCTAGACAACGTCAGCGGTTCAATACTCAACCCCTGAAGTTTCTATGGGAGACGGTGTGTACATATGCAGATAGGTGCTTTTGGAGGTGGGGCGGCACAAATCACAGTCCCCCAGAACAAGGCCTGGCCCACAGCAGGAAAACAGCTGACATCTGAGGGCATGGGGGAGGGAGGCAGGCAGGAAGCCCATCAGATTCTCAAAGGGCTCTGTGACCCCCAAAAGGTTAGGAAGTACTATCCGAGGCTACAGACATACCAGTAAGGATCTCAGAATGGAAAAATAAACTCGCCATTATCTGCAGGCAGATAAGGCGGCTTTCATTTCCCTAGTAATAAATTTACACAGGGCTCACTTTTAACCTTTCAAATTGCTTTTGTAGTAACTGCCTGAACTGATTCCAAGGTTAAGACAACAGAAGATAAAGCCTCAAGGTCTTAGAATCTGCTGGATTGGGAGAGCCTATGCTCCTCCCGGCGGCCTGAGGCCAAAGAGAGGTTGAACCTCTCCACGGGAACCCCCGGCATCTTCGGCCACCTGCCCAGGTTCAGGCACGCTGTGACCTGAGCTCAAGGCAGGATCTTTGTGTCAATCTCCATCATGAAGTTGGAAAGAGGGAGGAATTTTGGGAAAGCGGGGCCACTCTGTGGCTCCTTCTCAATCACCCCGAGCAGAACATCATTAAACTGGACAGAAACATCAGACATATGTAGGTGTGTAATGACTCGGGTTAATATACAAGTATCTGGGAGTTACTTTAAGTACATTATACCTATCTACTTATCCAGATCTGGTCATTTGCTGTGTTTATTTGGTACCACAGAATGCAAATAAAATATAAGATTAGGTCTCTGCCCACAAGGGGCCTGTAATTTATGACTCACGCCACTGCTTTAAGCATAGTGCAGGTGGTCAACGGCTAGCTCTTTCATGGTGACCTGGCACCGAGAACCAAGAGGTCTCACAAGAGGCTGCTTCCAAATTCTGACTTATCTGTGCAAATCTGACCGTCTCACTGCTATTATTCTCTTATGAATAAAGTTACTACGAGGATTTGTGGAGAAGTCTTTTGGGAATGTACATATTTAGTTAGAACAGAAGAAGGGAACGTGTATGGCAGTCATGATTGACCTGTACAGACAGGTAAACTGGATCAGTCTGGCAAGGAGTTTAGGTTTATCAGTTTTACTTTTTTCAAAGAACCAGTTCTGGGTTTTGCTGATTTTCTGTTTTTCGGTGTTTTATTTCATTGATTTCTGCTATTTTTCCTTCCTTCTGCTTGCTTTGGGCTTAATTTGCTCTTCTTTCTAGTTTCTTAAGGTGGAACCTGAATTACCCATTTGAGACCTTTCTTCTTTCCTAATAGAAGTATCTGACGCTATAAATTTCCCTACCAGCCCAATTCACTCACATCTGACACGTCTCTTCATCTTTATTCAGCTTGTTTTCTAATTTTCTTGCCTCTCTGACACATCAGTTATTTAGATGTGTGTTGTCTAATCTGAAAACTTCTGCGGGTATTTCAGGTATCAGTTACTGGTTTCTAGTTCAATTCCGCTGTGGTCAGAGAGCATACTCGGTATGGTTCCTATTTCTTTAAAAATCTTTAGGCTTGCTTTATGCCCCATGATAAAGCTGACCTTGGGTGCTGGCCCATGAGCACCTCAGAAGAGGCTGTCTCCTGCTGTGGTTGGTGCAATGTCTGATAAACGTCGATTACCTCAAGTGAGTTGATAGTGTTATTCAAGTCTCCTACAGACGTGCTGCTGCTATTTGTTCTGCCAATCATGGAAAGCGGAGCTCAAGTCTCCAAGCACAACTGCGGGTTTTAACTTCTTTCAGTTCTATCATTTGTCACTTTGAGTATCCTGAAGTTCTGTCGTCAGGCTAAGTATTTCGGGTGAATTGATCCTTTTATGATTATGTAATGTATCTCTTTACCCCTGGTAATTTTCTTTGTTCTGATGTCTATTTTGATATTAATATAGCATCTCTGGCTTTCTTCAAGTTTTTAAAAAATCTATTTTTAAAAATTAAGTACAGTTGACTTACAATTTTGTGCTCATTTCAGGTATACAAATGATTTAGCCACATATATATTCTTTTTTCAGGTTCATTTCCCATATAGGTTATTACAAAGTATTGAGTAGAGTCCCCTGTGGTATACCATTGGTCCCTGTTGTTTTTCTTGTGCACAGTAGTGCATATATATTACTCCCAAGTGGCCTTCTTTTAATTAGCATTCCCATGGTTTGTCTCTCCTCTCTTCTGCTCTGTTGGTACCTCCTTTCTTGCCTTCTTTTGGATTATTAAAATGTTTTAGCATTCGGTTTTCATCTATCTATTGGTTCTCTTTTTAAGTGGCTGCTCTAGGAATCACACTATACATATCTAACTTTTCAGTTTACCCAGCTATTTCACCACTTCAAGCAAAATGTAAAGGCTTTACAACTACACAGCTCCTGTCCCCCACCACCCTCAACCTTACAGCTGTCCTGTGAGTTACATCTACACACAATGAAGCCCCCTCCTGATACTGCTGTAACTTTTGCTTTTGGTAGTCATTTGCATTTTAAAGAATCCGAGGGCAGAAAAACATCTGTTCCACTGACCATTTTTTTTACTATTTATGTTGCTCCTCCTTTACCCCGAGGCCCCGACCTTCCCTCGGCAACTCTTCCCTTCAGTCTGAACAACTTCTTTCAGCCTCTACTTCACAGCAGGTCTGCTGACAGGAAAGTATTGAAGGTTTTCCTT
This sequence comes from Cervus canadensis, assembly GCF_019320065.1. Classification (NCBI taxonomy): domain Eukaryota; kingdom Metazoa; phylum Chordata; class Mammalia; order Artiodactyla; family Cervidae; genus Cervus; species Cervus canadensis. Next base: position 11,235,667 of record NC_057406.1, on the reverse strand, counting down.
TATCTGAGAGTATCTTTTTGTTTTACTTTCCTTCCCGAGGAACATTTTCACTGGAGATAGAATTCTAGGTTGACAGTTGTTATTTCAGCACTGTCTTCCAGACTCCATGGTTTCTTAAGAGAAATTTACTGTCGTTCAAAACATTGTTCTGTATGTACCATTTCTGGTTCAAGGCTTTTTGTTTGTTAAAGTCTGTTTTTCACCAGTTTGATGATGTTTATGGGCATGATTTTCTCTGAGTTTATCCTGTTTGGGGTTTCCTGAGTTTCTTGAATCCATACATTTGTGCATCACGAAATTTGGAAAAATTCCAGCCATGCTTTCTTCAAATACTTTTTCTACAGCAGCCTTTCTCCTTTCATGGGACTCCAACGACACAAATTCAGACTTTTTGGTATTGACCAACAGGTGCTGCGAGGCCCTGTTTTTTTGGTTTTTAACCTCTTTCCTGTATATTTTTCAGGTCGGATAGTATCTACTGATGTGTTTCATGTTCACTGACTTTTCTTTCCTCTGCCATCTCTGTACTGCTAGTAAGGCCATTCACTGGACACCCTATTCTGTCCCAAATGTTCCTTCTGAGTTCTCACACTGCTTCTCTGCTGAGAATTTCCATCTTTCCACTCATCTCTGAGGACCTGTCCCACCTCACAGGGCACAGTAACTGCCTTACAGCCAGCCACTGGCCTACCACGCCAGCATGTGGGTCATCTTGGGGCAGCCATCTGCCGACCGACCTTCCCCATGAGAGCTGTCAGATTTTCCTGGCTCTCTGTGTGATGGATAATCCTGCGTTGCATTTGGACGTCTTGTTGAGACTGTGAGACTCTGAGTCTTCTGAAAACTCTTCAAAGAGTGTCAAGAGGGTGATCGACTTGTTCAAGTTTAGACAGGAAGATGGTTAGACAGCATCACAGACTCACTGGACATGAATCTGAGTAAACTCGGGGAGATGATGAAGGACAAGGGAAGCCTGGCATGCGGCAGTCCATGGGATCGCAAAGAGTCGGACATGTCTGAGTGACTGAACAACAGACAGGAAGTCCCATCCTGCCTTCTGTAGATGATGGTTCCCATGTCAGCTCTATTTTCAGAGGTGTGTCTGCCCCTTGCAGACGCCACTCAGGGGCTGGCCTGGTGCGTGGTGGTGGTGGACGTGGTGGATTAGTTCTCTGGGCCTCGGCTGTGGTTCTGTGGCTCTGGTGTGTGTGTGTGTGGGTGTGTGTGTGTGATGCTCACAGGTGAGATCGGCTGTGGTTCTGTGGCTCTGGTGTGTGTGTGTGTGTGTGTGTGTGTGTGTGATGCTCACAGGTGAGATCGGCTGTGATTCTGTGGCTCTGGTGTGTGTGTGTGTGTGTGTGTGATGCTCACAGGTGAGATCGGCTGTGGTTCTGTGGCTCTGGTGTGTGTGTGTGTGTGTGTGTGATGCTCACAGGTGAGATCGGGACAGAATCAGGGGGTCTCTTTGTCCAGCGCACTCTCCAGCACTGTCCAGCCTTCTCCCCAGTCTTCTGGCCCCAAAGTCAGGGTATCTCTCAAGAGGTCTAACTTCTCACACTGTCAGGTAGTCCCCGTAGCCGGGCAGCTTGCAGGGTAAAGCAAAGAAATATCAATAAAAAAGCCCATATATATATATATGAAAAACTGAAAGTCGCTCAGCCACGTCTGACTCTTTGAGACCCCAATGTCTATACAGTCCATGGGATTCTCCAGGTCAGAATACTGGAGTGGGTAGCTGTTCCCTACTTCAGAGATCTTCCCAACCCAGGGACTGAATCTGCGTCTCCTGCATTACAGGTGGACTCTTTACTGTCTGAGCCACCAGAGAAGACATATGTGTATATATATGTGTGTACATATACACATGCTAAGTTGCTTCAGTTGTGTCTGACTCTGTGACTCTATGGTCTGTAGTCCACCAGGCTCCAGGCAAGAACACTGCAGTGTGTTGCCAAGCTCTCCTCCAGGAGATCTTCCCAACCCAGGGATTGAATGTCTCCTGCATTGGCAGGCAGATTCTTTACTGCTAGTGCCACCTGGGAAGCCTATATGTATATATATCTCCTAGGAGTTCCCTACACGCTTGAGGCCACAGGGGCCCCTTCTCCAGCCCCTCAGGCAGAAACAGGCTTCCTGTGGGATGTCATGTGCCTGTCACCCCTCACTGCCAAGGTGGCAGCTTGGGTTTGCAGGGCAGCCGGCTTTGGGCCAGGCTGGGAGGGGAGGGGAGACTCTTCACACTCTGAGCTCACAGCAGCCCACTCTCCAGGCCTCCACAGAGAGGCTCCCCCTGGTTTCTGCTGCTTCTGTCCACAGTCCTGGGACATGGCTCGCTCTCGAGTCACACTCAGGAGATAAAGCAGGAGCGAATAAACCAGGAGACTTGCCACCACACTGGCTGTTCTTCAAGTTCTCACTTCCCTTTTGATATGCCTGCTGTTGTTTACTCTCATAATCCACAGGCTCTCTGGTTTTCTGTTCTGTCCACAACTTTCACTGTAGCCAGTGAGAGGAGTGTCAGTGTGAACCTGCTCTATTTTGGCTGGTGTTGGAAGCTTATCTCTCACTCTAAGGACTTATGAACCAGCCCAGGTAACAGAAGCCTGGCCTGGGGACGGATGCAGGACTAGAAGGAGAAAAGGGCTGAGATCCGGCCACGAGCCGTGAAGGCCTCGAGCTCACTTTGCCATCACCACAACTAAAGCCCCTCCCGTGGAGACCGAGCTCTACAGACAGGGGCATGAGATGTCCCCTGCTGGCTGCTATGCAGCCCCACTGAGCCACCAGGGAAGCCCTCTCCAGTTGTATTTTTAATTTAAATTCTCATAAAAATAACACACACACACACACACACATATATATATATAATTTTAAATATCAGATGCTGTGAGGTTTTATGACCGATAGCAGAGTTCTGCTCTAGCCATGATGGGCCTGACTACTGTTGCCCAAAAGCAACCTTCTCCATGACAGTTACTTCTGCTCTCCAATTCTTTTCTCATCCAGCGATTTTTCTGGTGTGTCGATCTCTTTTCCTATATATCATGTATACGCTTTTTTTTTTTTTTTTAAGATTTTTTTTCTTGATGTGGAATATTTTTAAAGCCTTTTACTGACTTTGTTCCAGTATTGCTTCTGTCTCATGTTTTTGCTTTTTGGCTGTGCAGCACGTGGGATCTTAGCTCCCAGGGGTCGAACCCATACTCTCCGTGTTGGAAGGTGAAGTCTTAACCACTGGACCGCCAGGGAGGTCCCTACACTACTTTTTGATTCTTAAAAAAAAAAAATCCACTGAAGAGAATTTAGTTTTCTGACAATACATGCACACTCTCATCTAGAAACACACACACTTTTTTCCCCATACTTTCAATGTAAGTATAACACTATCTCACATTTGGTGTTTGTCTTCATGATCAGGAGAGCCAAATGGTGTACTATGACTCTATTTCCTTTTCTGTACAATGTTTTGTTTTCCCAGGAATTAAGAATTGCTTCATTTGTTGTTTTCCATGCCCTTAGCTTTCAATGTTCCTACATCATTAACCAAAGTCACTGAAAAAGGAACTGTAAATATCCCAAGAGAGTCAAACTCTTAGGTGTAAACTTTTTCTTAGACACACTTCCTAAAGCTTTTCATCTTCCTACTCTAATTAAAACAGACTTTTCTTTAGTTCAGATGCATAGGGGGTCACCATGGACTCTTTACCACTGTTCTCCGAATTCCTCTACCTCCAACTTGTGCTTGGATTCCCCCACTTTCCTGCGTGGCTTGTGTATCTGTCACAATAGCCCAGGTCACGCTGCACTAACAAACAACACTCGAATGTCAATGGCTTACACAGCACACGTCTGTCATGGGCCACCTCTGTACCGTGTCACCATCATTCCAGGACCCAGGCTGACAGAGCAGCTTCTGCCTAAACAACCTGAGTCCTCACAGCAGAAGGGAGAGATGTGGTCAGTCGGGAGTTGGTTCGCACATATCTGCTCACTTCTACCCACATCTCTCTGGCCAAAGTGACTCACACAACCATACTTGAGGCCTGGGGCAGGCGGGGTGGGGGCCAGGGGGAGGGGAGAGAGACAATTATACAAGAGCCTCCCGGAGGGGTGAGTGGAGAGGAACCAGACCACACTGTCTGCTGTCAATAGACCAGAGGTACCGCCCCCTACAGGGCAACGGTTAGTGGTCATGAAGAACAAAGCAGTCACTTTGAGTCTTCCTCTTTCCTGTTCATTCCATCTTGTTCATGAAATCCACCCTCCATCTTCATGGGTTTGTATCTCCTTTTTACTCCTTTATTGTCATTTCAGTTGTTTCAGGAATGTGTTCAATCTACCACGTTGAGCCAAAAGTCTACCAACCAATCACTTTAAAAGGGAACTTGTAGGATGTAGTCTAACTGAAAGACGAGGACTGTCTGAACTATCACTTCCACCCTTTTCCACCATTTGAGGCAGCTTTTCTCAGATCTTAAAATGTCAATGAAGCGTTCAAATTGTGCTGCTTTATGAGAACAAAACTACCCAATATGGTGAATTCTTTAAAACTGAGCAGTTTTCAAAAACAGCTTTGATCCCAAGTATCTTGACTTCTGCCTTTTCTGATCTGCTGTAAGCGCCAAGCTTATGTTTGCAATAAAATCAACCAGCTCAAAAGAATTTCATTCTGATTCTGTCACCACAGACAATACTATATTGAACATGCTGGCCAAGCTCTGAAATCTACCTGTCATTGTTGTCTGTAACTTATCTTAAATAAGATGATATAGTCAGAAAAATATGGTTCTAAAATACATCTCCCTATACCAGAATCTTTAGTTTTGAAATGGCAAAGACAGTAAAAAGTTACTAGAGGATAGTGATACACAAGAAATGGTCAAATTCAGCTTTATGTTACATTATTTTTATTTGATATTCTCTTTTCTAACAACTGAGATATAGTAGATTCTCAACCTAAAAAAAAGAAACTCGCTTTTTTATCTCTGGAGTGTACACTGCAAAACCAAAAGGTAAACCTGGCTCAGACCCCTCACTCCTCTGCTGGCGCTTCAGCTGCGTGGGCCTGCATGTCTGAGGCTGGGCTTACTCAGTTCAGATGCTCTTTCCATCTTAAAAAAGTTACAGACTCTATAAATTATGTAATCCCTCGAATCTCAGTTTCCTCATTTACAAAACAGAAACAGGAGGATTTCTAAGGAAAAGTGATGAGAATTAAATAACCCATAGAAAGCCATGACGTCATGCCTGGGAGGCAGGAAATGCCCAGTGAAAGTGTGTTGAGAAAATAAAATTTCTGTCCTAATACAGCAGCTACCCTATGTACCTTGAAAGCTTACAGAGGTCAAGCTTTTTGACAGCCAGGCTTAAATATCATGAATGCTTTACTGTAATAAAACCATACAAGTTGTATTTGGCCAAAATCCAAAGTTACTTATTCATTAAACTTTTTTTTTTTTAATTAAATGAAAGTTTGAGATTTCTACCTCTTTATTTTGCTCTTCTAAATCCATACACTTCTATAAAGGGACAGTTACCTCCTCAGGTACTAATTTTTTTAAACCTAGCGTTTAAAAACCTAGAGTCTGAAAAACTCACCAGAACCCTTTCTCAGTGCTGCCTCTCGACATGTCCCAACCTGGCCTGTGACACACATCGGTCCAAGTGAAACCTTAGAACTAACCAGAGAACCCTGTCTCAACAGAACTCGAGAGGTACAGTCTAAAAAATAGTCCTGAGGGAAGCTGGGTTCATTTTCCAAAGGCTGATGAATCAATCTATACATCATCAGAGAATATACAAACCTGGGGCAATTTATCATATGGAGTATCAGAGTTACTTAAAAACATCAGCAAGGTACTGACACTCTGAGAGCACCTGGAGCAAACCCTTCTGGGAAACTCTTGACGTCAGAGGCTGAAGGGGCTTTTGTAAATAAACTAAAACCAAGTGACTGACTGCACAGTCAAGATGCACCAGATAATAAAGACAAAAAGCAAAATAAATTCAGGAAGGTAAACAGATTCACTGCCTTCCATTCCCTGATGTTCAACTGACTTCATGTCTTCCCTATGGAAGCTCATTAGAGACACTTGAACGTGCACCGAGAAGGCTGCCTTCGATTTGCGCTCGTGCGGGACAGAGGCGAGGGCAGCCCAGCAGGTGCAGGGAAAGCAGCGGGCCTGGCGTCAGAACGTGTGAGTCTGGCAGGGCTGAGGCCCCAGGACACTCAGTTCTCTCGGCTGCAAAGCAGTGGGGAGCAGCCTGCCCCTCAGAGCTGGGACGAGGAAACGTGGGAGAACGAAGGAAAACACCTGGGACGGTGCATCCGATAGAAACATGGGTGAACCACGGAGGAGAGCCACAAATGGAATTTTAAATAAAAAAATAAAAAGCAGGTGAAATTAAGTTTAATAATACTTTTTATTTAACTCAATATACTAAAAAAGATTACCATTTCAACAGGTAAACTGATATCATACTGAGATTTTTTTTTTACATTTTTTTTTTTTGGTACTGAAGTCTGTGAAAATCAGCGTGTTTCTGACACTCACGGATCAGCTCAATTCAGACCAGCCGCCCACAGGAACGCACGGGATGGCGCAGTGTGGAGCCCAGGAGGGGCTGAGCATGTTTATCAGACCCTAGCAGACAAACCCTGCGGGGCTAAGGAGATCAACCACATCAAACAGAGCTTGTATTTTCCTATCTTTGGTATAGTATATAATACCTAATAGGTAATACTGCAGCAAGAATTGGTCAGTATCATCTATACTGACTAGACTCAGTATTTATCCAAAATAAGAGCAACCCAAAATTATTATAAGCCACTAATAGTCATTCATTTTATATTTATTTTTGTGGTTAATTTTGTTTATTAGGATTTGAATTACATACCAATCTCACATAGAATCTAATAATCTCAAAAAAAGAATATAACCTGACATAAGAATAAGTACACAAAAAATTTGAACTACAAGTTACAATTGATTAAACTACACCTTCTGGCAAAGAAACAGGAATAGGAAACAAAATATTTCTCTATTTTACTAAACTTTTCACTTCACAGGACCTACCATTAGAAAGTCATGTTTAATAGCTTTCTTGTAATTTTTTTCTTATAAAAGGTTAACTGCATTCTCTAAATAGGATGACCACCTATTATGACAACTCAGTTACATGTGAATATAATTTTAAGTAAATATAGTATTAAAGTGATGCTATACTTACTTCAGAACAAGTCAATGGGGATGAAGCACAAAATACGACTTGTGTTACATTTGTTACTAAGGTAACACTGGGTAGTACACAGTAGGCAAATTCTTGTATCCTGAGCTCAAAGAATAGGGTGGAAGATGAACAGAAACCATTTCTGAGCTGCAAAGTCATCACGGAGCAAAGCACATGCACCCGTGTTTCTGCAGCTCCGAGTTTGCACTCATTTCCTGTGTGGAGAAACTCCTGAGTCATATCACTCTCATCACTTTTGTGGGCCGCCCCACAGTGCAGCGCAAGTGGTCAGATGAGACACAAGAGTGAAATGGACATAGGACTGTGGGTGCTATGCTACCCATTTCAAGCCTGACAGGGACCATTTAGTTAACAGGACTTCAGCTTTACCAAGTGTTAGGAAGTTCTTAACAACCAAAACTCATTGGACTTTAATGTCTATTTACTGTGCACTCAAAAGATGGTGCTTCTGGAAGACAGGCCCCTCCCTCGAGCATCTCGTCGGATGCTCAGCCATAGGGACCCACAAGCTGAATCGCTAGTCGAGGTCCTCTGTGGACTCCCAGCCCAGGACTCACCTCTCCCGGCCCTGCTCAGGCTCACACACAAAGCAGCCCAGCTGTGGAGGATGAGCTTTAAACACTCACAGCTTCACAGTCACACTGTCTCCGTCTAAACTCTCCCGAGGAAGATGCCATCCCCCGCCGAGCCTTGCACCTCCCAGGCCACCCGTGCTGACCCCAGTCACGGACACCAAACACCACGACAGTCACCACGGTCCCTCACACGTGCAGACTCACATCTGGCATTTCTGTAGAGAAGGAAGGGGTCCTGTAGCAGGAAGTCCAGGTCTTTGGTGATGGGCTCCGTCCTGTTCTCCATGCTCAGCCTGTTCATGATGGTGAAGCCGTGCTTTGGAGACGCAGACCTAGAGGTCGCCAGGGCAGGGGACATGGAGAGGGGGCGTTCAGAGCAGAGCGCTTCCAGGACAGGGGCAGCCATCACACCTTCAGCCTTCCTGCCCCTTCACCGTGGGCCGCACCAACATGCGGACGTGTACGGTGAAGTCCAGCCCTACAAATCTAAGGGCAGGGGTTGGGGGGGCACAGACACATAGCTGGTTTCCCTACCAAGGCTGCAAGCTTCTTTAAGGCAGACATGGTAACCACTTTAAAAAAAAATACTGGCACATACTTTTAAAGAAGCTTGACTGTTGATATAGAGTGTATATCACAGTTACAGGAAATGTTAGTGTTGGTCTGAAATTGAAAGCTGCATAATTTCTTACAGAAACAATGCAACTCTGGTCAATGAACTAGTGAGGATACACAGTACAATTAAAACTTTATACAATTTAAAGCAAAGAGCAGATATCGACTTTTCTTCAAGATAAAGCCAACAGTCTTACAGATAAGCTACTATAACATTTTCTGTCCACAGAACTGTGCATTTAGTGACTTTTTAGTTTTAATTTTGTTCAATAAACCTGCAGTGCCTACTGTCAGGCAGGGAGAACCCTGATCACAAAGAAACTAACAACTACAAGTGCATCTGTCTACCCTTGGAGGGTAGCCAGACACCAGCCCAGTGTGCAACTTCCGTAACAAAACAAGGCACACGTGCAGGCTGCAGACTCACCCTGGGGCCGGGGACACGCCCAGAGGGATGCTGTGCGCAACCGGGAGAGACGGGGTCTACATCTCAAGTTCTACTTCACCTCCAACCATCTGACCTACTGACCACAGTTCTCCTTTGAGATTTATTTTAAAACTGATGGAAGGCCATCCTTGCCTAATTTATTTTACTTAGTGGTAGAGTGGTGCTGGGCATAAAGGCAGTACCAGATGTAATCACGACCATCATTTCAAGTTAAATTCTGGGGCAGTGTGAAGAGTGACTCCCAAAGCTCTCAACAGAGGGTGCTCTGAAAACCACCATGGGGCATAACTCTGTTACAGACAGACAGACATGGGGGGAAGCAAAGACATGGTTTTTAAAATGGATTAGGTGTTTTTACAGAATCAGAATTTGATTGTTCCAGTATTTTGGCAGCTCTGCAAAGCCTCTGTGGCTGTAGAGGCACTGCCTGTCACCTGATCCCAGGGATGGTCTAGTCACACCACGGTTTATCTTCAAAGGTGAATGGGCGTATAAACACAGATGACAGAGAGAGTGTATGCGTGTATGAGAAGAGTCTGCACCAGGCCTCTGTCCTGTATCTCTGAAACCTGCTGATGGTGACGGGACTCAGCTATGACATTTTATGTGAATGTTTATGTGAACAAGAAGTTTAGCTGTTAAGACAGTATTCACACTACATATCTCTGTGTATATGTGTTAACTATACAGATATTAACAATATCTGATAAAAAATTACCCTAAAACATGAATTTATTACATCTTTCCTAAAACTTATTTTGTTAGTTATATGACGGAGGACTCAGAGACAACTTTAATCTTGGATCATGCTTCTTTAAAGAGTCAGAGGCAAGGGTGGCCAATAACATTCTCTTCCAGACACTGATTAAATGATCTAACATTCTCAACAGTGCATTCCTAGTTCCTCATCAGTTCACTGTATTCAAGTACTTTGTACCACTCACTTGAGCTAAAGAATAAATATTTAATTCTGTTTTAAAAAGAACACAAAGATTTAAGTTCAGCTATACTGCAGTTCACATTATATTCTGTAATTTGTATTCACCACACTAGACAGATGACATTATTCAGTATTTCCTTCCGTATGTCAACTAGTTACTTCAAACTCAGACTCAGTGCCTGTACTTCTCTGAACTATAATAAAACTCCACTTGAGGAAGGGAGACACACAGAGCTAAAGACATGACTCAAAGGCTGTCAGCTTCTTCATAAAAGTGAAGGACTCTTACCTTGTGTAAACAAATAAGGTTCCCTCCACATCAGTCTTTTCCTAAGAAATAAAACAAACAGTAACATAAGCATATTCTCTTCACTAATGGGAAACAGTCACAGAGGTCAGAGAACACAAACATCTTAGAGAACAGGAATTTGATCCTGTTTCAAGTGGGGGTAATTCTTAGGGAAAGGCAAAAAGCAGACTTTGCCAGTGGTGACTTTGCTGCTTAAGCAGCAGGAAGTGCCCTCCTATTGCCATTTACAAACAAACCGTTGATGCCTCTCTTTACCGAGCACAGGGGCCACAACACCTCTGGTTGGACAAAAGGAAACAAACATGCTCCGCAGCCTCCTAAGAAAGAAGGGATGGTAGTAAATGTGCTGTCCACCCCTCTGTCTCTGGGCTGGGGGCACAGCCAGCGGCAGAAACCACTATTTTCACACGTCTCTCTCCTCCTCTGTTTTCTGGTTTCCTTTTCTCTCGTCATGTCCTGTCACCTAGAACAGAGGACCTGCCTGTAACTCTACTTCATCTACCACACAGAAGACAGCAACGCAGCTGTGGTTCTCAGACAAACTGATCACCTATCTGGTGCAGAATATTGAAATAAAGTAAGACGGAAACATCACCCAGCTAGGACACAAGAAATCTGCCTCAGAGGAAGTGGGAAACTTGTAAAGTGAAAATGAGAAGTGATCATTTCAGTTCCCTGGGAAGGGCTCTTTTCCAACTCTCCAGGCCCTGATGAAAATGCTCTTACTAAAAAAAAAAAACTTAGGTATGCATTTGTCTGATTAACTAGTAATCAGACTATGTAACTCAGAATTTTAAATATACTTTTGCTATTTACATGGCTTAATCTCAACATTCTATTAAACCTCTCAATATTTTGTTATTTTTTTATGTCCATTAGCAGTGTCATTCAAAATTTAAGTACTCTTGTCTTTTTGGTGAAAAATACATTCTTTAGGAAACAAAAGTGTAATATTAAAATGATAATTCTGAAGAGGCACACAAGAAATTGGAAGCACAAGCTTCTCCATGCTCAAGTAATTTCATCATCCTTAAATGGATTAAGTAAAGTGACCACTTGCTATGAAGACAGAACACTTTTCTGTCTTTCAGTATTTGACTCTGGACTATTTCATCCCATATCCTAGGCAGGCTGTTCATACAGATCAGTGTAGACAATGCTAATAGCCTTTGACTTGTTTGTTTTTTCCTTAATGAAGCAGTAACAGAAATAACCTTTTCCTTAAGGGGAAAAAAAAGGGCTTTAATGTCCAATTTTAGTTTTGGAAATTCAAAATGAGAATTATAAAAGGCATGTTTCTCCTGAAATTATTCTGACTCAAAACATGCAATTCTGAATTGATTTATGTTCTTTGTCTCAGTTTCTCCACTGAAAAGGGATGACCAGCTTACATCACCTAGATTTTTTTTTATTAAAAACATATTTTTCATCAAAGGCTCTATAACACTTAGAAAAAGGCCTTTGGGTGTAAATTTCTGGTTTATTATGGCTGAAACAGCTCATATTCATGCATTTTCTTGTTCCCTCCACAGTTATCCAGGGTAGCCAGATTTTTTTTTCTTTCTAGGCAAAGCCAGGTTTGGGGGTTTGAGAGACAGTGAAAGCAAAATGTTATTAGATCCTTCTTACGTCCTGCAAGTAAAGAAGACTTTTATGTTAAAGTATTAGTTTACAGTTCTGAGGGATTTTAGCTTAAATTTTAAAAGTACAATCTAATGATTTGATACTATATTATAAAAACTAAGAAGTGCTAAAACAATTCAGCAGTTCAAAATTTAAAATAATAAAGTAGAATGTAAAATAATGCTAGTCCACAAACTACTGGGGCTTGTCAGACTCGTGGACACTTTTGAAACAACATAATCTATATCTGATTATTCTGTTAAAATAATGAAAAGTCAATCTCCATTTACCCTCTAAATCTGCTTTTCTCAATCACATATGCAGCATCTGAGTCACCTAAGCAGCTTTCAACGAGTAACAAACGCCTGGGCCTCATACCCAGAGACTCTGATCTGGTGGGCTGTACTTCCTTTTCGGCAGCACCGGGTCTTCGCTGTGGCATTTGGGCACTTCATTAGTTGTGGAGCACAGGCTTGAGGGTGAGGGGTCTTGAGGGGGAGTGGGCTCAGCAGCTGTGATGCAAGGGCTCTCTAGATGCCCCCTCTCTAGTGCCAGGCTCCTCTGTCCATAGTATTCTCCGGGCAAGAACACCGGAGTAGGTTGCCATTTCTTTCTCCAGGGGATCTTCCTGACCCAGAGATCGAATCTGGGTCTCCTCATTGGCAGACGGGTTCTCCACCACCATGCCACCAGGGAAGCCCTAACTTTCCTTACAGCAGCTCATTTTCCATCCCTTCTTCATTCCATATTCCTCCTGTTGAATGCCTGAAGTCATTCTTCATCCATAACCAGTGTCGTAAGAACCATACTCCTTTATGTCCACCTCCAAGTACTGTCTCCTCTATCTCAAGAACGTCCCACACACTTTCATCAGGTTTCTAAAAGCCCCCACTGTGGAGGCAGATGGAGACAGGGTGACAGTTCTTTTGCCCCCAGCAACTGCCCTGCAGCTAAAGCAGGTCTCAGTCTTTTTTCCCCTGCCACCACAGCCTTGAAGATGAGTACTCTGAAATAAAGACCTTTTGTGGGATGAATTATGCACTGTCTGAAGGCAACAAGTCCAGGAAGCAGGAAAACATAACTCCTGTAAATAATGCATTGTGACACCTGGGCTTTCCGATGAGGCTATAGAAAAGCCTTGCCAGGTACCCAGTATTGTTAGTTACTCGGTAACTATGGTAACACGTGCCTGACTCACTGACCCTGTCCAGAGCCTGTAGGAAACCACCGCTATTCAAGGGGGACCCCTTTCTGTACACGTTAACTTCTCTGAATCCCCAGACTCTCGCCCTGCTGTCAAGTCACTCCAGGGAACGACACCTAAGGCCCTCATCTCTACTTTGGGATTTCCTCGGCAGAAGAAAGACACTATGCCTCTGGCACTTTTCCACACAGCAGGAAAGAGCTACTTGTAGAATATCTGCGTTTGAAAAGATGCCTTTGAAACTGTCCACCATGTCGGTCAAAGTCCTTTACACAAACACAGCCGACACTCTCCTCCGAAAACGGGACACACAGCCAGCTTCCTACCCCGGGACCACGCGGGACCCGCGTCCCTCCATTCCTGCCCTTTTCGGTGAATTTCCTCGGTTACGAACTTGGAGCAAAGCAGTTCTCTTCTCTCTCACGTCAGGACCCACTTAGTGTTTTCGCTTTTGTGAGTGGCTTTCGGGGGGGCTGCAATGACCGTCTGCGGGAGAGAGGTGGCGAGGCGACGTGAACGCGCTGGGCTGTGTCTCGTCGGGGCTCTCCTAGCGGCCGGCTGGGACATGCCGAGGGAGGTGTCCAACCCGCTCCGTGAGTCTGGTCAACGCCACGGGAGGGGCCCGGGGACGGGCGGTCAGGGTCGCCGGACCGAAGGACTGCGGGAGGGTCTTCCTCGCCCGCCCCGCCCCCAGCCTCTCCCCGGCCCCGTCCGCCCGCACGTACCCACTCGTTGGCCCGGTGGCCGAAGGTGTACAGGGCGACCTGGCTGGCCACGTCCACAATGCGGCTGATGTAGGGGTCGTGGCGCCGCAGGGCCGCCAGGCTGATGTCGCGCCCCTTCCCCGCCGGGCCACCCGCCGCCGCCATCTTCCCGTCGGCCCGCGGGGCGCCGCAGCCCTCTGGGCGGAGCGCTGAACGCGCAGGCGTCACTGGTAGATGGCCACCCCGCGAGGGCCCAAGATCGTTGCCACGGTAACCGCCAGGCTGCCCCCGCGCGATGCTGTGAACATCCCGGGTACCCGAGCTTAGCTGGACGCCTGGCACTTCTGTTCCTGGCGCTCCGCGGTCAGAACCTGTAATGATACACACGCCTCGAGCGTGCGTAACTGAACAGGGAGGGAATACTGCGATTTCTTGTGTTCGGACGCCAGGTGGTTCGCAAAATGTGGTCCTGGACTCCGGGGGTGGGGGGTGGGGTGGGGGTGGGGGCTCTGAGGCCCTTTCAGGGGGTCTGCGGGTCAGAACCATTTTCGCGACAATCCTGAGACTCACGTGACTCATGCCCTGTGCTTGCTTTGCACGAATGCTGCAAAGACAATGGTGGGAGAAAGTGCAGGTGTCTTAGCAGGAATCCTGGGAGGCACCGCGCTTTACAGGCCAGTATCGCTAGACAGTATACGCAATAAGGCAGAAAAACCATTACTTTTATTGCATTTCAACTCTTCGGTACACTTTTAAAATTCTGTGTGAAAAAAATAGGAAGAATGCGTAAAGCACGTGCGCCAAGCTGCCATATTTACTTCCAGGAAAACACTTGGATGCTTGAGTTGCAAGCTGAGCTATTTTTTTTATTTTTATTTTCACCAAGCGCTATTTTTACTTGAAAGGAAGATGGACAAAGTATGGTTATTCAGGAAGGCATTTGACAGACACTTTTAGAAAATAAATAACGTGCACCTGTCACTTCCAGGAAAACAAGGGGATAATTATTGTCGCCAGTGATAATTTTTGAGCTTTCAAGCAAGATTGAGAAGTTTACAACATGTGTACCCACTGCCATGAGCCTGACAGCTTCTCAATACACTAAGTGTTTTCTGATAAGATGGCTGAGTGCTTGGAAAGCCTGTGATGAGGGATTTGCTTTTAAAAACTTGAGAGAAAGGTGAACTGTTGATCACTGTGGTATATGTGTAACTGGATGTACATTTTTTGTTAAAATGTTTCAATAAAGTTTCAACATTTCTTTTATAAAGAAATTTGCCTTTGAGTCTTGGGGGTCTTTGGGCAAGGTCTACCTTCTGATAATTTCAGGTAGTATAGTTGTCTCTCTAGTTCTTGGTCCAGTGCTTTGTGCTGAATAGAGATTTGTAAATGCTGATTCTGTTTTACTCAGTCGTAAGTGGGTAGAATGTACTCATTAAATATCAGCTTTCTATAAGAGCCCATGATTTACAGAACACTGAGATCTAAGTTGGCATGAAAAAGAATACAATAACAAGTCCTGAACTTCCAGAGTTTACATCCTAAGGAAGATTAAAAACTTGAAAGGTTTATTTAATTTTCCATATTATAAAGAAAACAAGAAAGAAAAGGTGAAAGACCTTGAAGATTAGAGATCACACTCAGAGAAAGAAGATATATAATGCTGCACTGACTTGAGCATTGCTGTGTTGTTTATCTCCTAGTCTGAGAGCTTTATTCTCTATCCGCGGCCCCCCACCCCCACCAAAGCTTAAATATCTAAGCTTCTAGGAAGAACACAGACTTTTGTCTAATTTCTACTTGAATAATCTGTGTTTGTAAATTTGGGTCACCATCATTTATCCAAATATACTAAGTTACAGGCTCCAGGTTAGTAAAAGGCCATTTTAAATGGGCAAATTCTTTTAAAATTCATGTAACTTCAACTTCCACTGCCTTCCATAGTGTGGTCACACTTACCCTGTGTTTTCAGAAACCTCATCATGGTGCATCCGTGTGTGCTGAGTTGTTTCAGTCGTGTCTGACTCTTTGCAACCCCATGGACTGTAGCCCGCCAAAGCTCCTCTGTCCATGGGATTCTACAGGCAAGAATACTGGAATGGGTTGCCACGCCCTCCTCCAGAGGATCTTCCCGAACCAGGGATTGAATCTGCATCTCCTGCAGCTCCTACATTGGCAGGCGGATTCTGTACTGCGGAGCCACCGGGGAAGTCCCTCATCATGGCACCTTGGACGAATATTGGAGTCTTTGATTATTTTATAATTGTTGTTATGAGATAAGATCTGTGTTAACATTTGGTGTTACAAAGTTGTAAACCACAACTTAAAACAAGTTACAGTATGATTAAAAAAATAATGTCTGGGTTTAGGTTGTTTATACCTTTGCGAAGACTAACATAAAATTCACCACTTAAGGTAATTGTAAGAACACAGTATGCTTAAATTATTTAGAAATAGATATGAAACTGGAAAATGTTTGGTTTTCTAGCCACGTATTGATGTTTGTATACAAATGTAAACTGATGTTTTACAGCTTGCTAGTCTAGAAACATAAATACACAGTCTGCTCCATCAGTACTCCTTACTGTGTTTTGTTTGTGTTTGTGTGTGTGTGTGCTCAGTCGTGTCTGACTCTCTGCAACCCCATGGGATCTTCCCCACCCAGGGATCAAACCTGTGTCTCCTATGTCTCCTACAAGGGTAGGCAGATTCTTTACCACTGTGCCACCTGGGAAGCTCTAACTGTGTAAAGAACCTCTAAGTTGTGCATTTGTCAGGTTGTAGAATGTATTGGAGGGGAAAGAGGAGCTTCCAGGATACCCCTAAGAGTTTGTGATCCTAAAATGACTTAAATACCCTCTGATACCTTGCTGGTGCTGCCTGTATGGATTCCCAGCTCTTCATGCTGGACATTTTATACCAAAGGGTGACACGAGTGAGCAGTGAATGCCCTCTTTTCTCCCAGTGGAAGAAGACGGTCTGAAGCTGTGTGTGTTATCAGTTGTTCTCAATTCATGGTCCGTTTCTTTTTGAAGCAGCAGAGCACAGCAAGAAAGGTACCCCCTTGGAAAGGGAAACTAGTTTTACTTATTTTTAACCTCACCTGGTACTTCAGTTCAATTTAGTCGTGTCCGACTCTTTGCAACCCCATGGATTGCAACACTCACTCCAGTCCTCCCTGTCCATCACCAACTCCTGGAGTTTACTCAAACTCATGTCCATTGAGTCTGTGATGCCATCCAACCATTTCATCCTCTGTCATTCCCTTCTCCTCCCACCTTCAATCTTTCCCAGCATCAGGGACTTTCCAATTAGTCAGTTCTTTGCATCAGGTGGCCAAAGTATTGGAGTTTCAGCTTCAGCATCAGTTCTTCCAATGAATATTCAGGACTGATTTCCTTTAGAAGGGACTGGTTGGATCTCCTTGCAGTCTAAGGAACTCTCAAGAATCTTCTTCAACACCACATTTCAAAAGCATCAATTCTTCTGTGCTCAGCTTTCTTTATAGTCCAACTCTCACATCCATACACAACTACTGGAAAAACCACAGCTTTGACTAGATAGACTTTTGTTGGCAAAGTAATGTCTCTGCTTTTTAATATGCTGTCTAGGTTGGTCATAGCTTTTCTTCCAAGGAGCGAGCATCTTTTAATTTCATGGCTGCAGTCACCATCTGCAGTGATTTTGGAGCCCCCAAAATAAAGTCTGTCGCTATTTCCAATGTCTCCCCGTCTATTTGCCATGAAGTGATGGGATGCCATGATGTTAGTTTTCTGAATGTTGAGTTTTAAGTCAACTTTTTCACTCTCTTCTTTCACTTTCATCAAGAAGCTCTTTAAGTTCTTTGTTTTCTGCCATAAGGGTGGTGTCATCTGCTTATCTGAGGTTATTGATATTTCTCCCGGCAATCTTCTTTTTTTTTTTTTTCTCCCGGCAATCTTGATTCCAGCTTGTGCTTCCTCCAGTCCAGCATTTCTCATGATGTACTCTGCATGTAAGTTAAATAAGCAGGGTGACAATATACAGCCTTGATGTACTCCTTTCCCGATTTGGAACCAGTCTGTTGTTCCATTGGAGAAGGCAATGGCACCCCACCCCAGTATTCTTGCCTGGAGAATCCCAGGGACAGGAGCCTGGTGGGCTGCCGTCTATGGGGTCGCACAGAGTCGGACATGATTGACGTGATTTAGCAGCAGCAGCTGTTGTTCCATGTCCTGTTCTAACTGTTGCTTCTTGACCTACGTACAGATTTCTCAGGAGACAGGTCAGGTGGTCTGGTATTCCCATCTCTTTAAGAATATTCCACAGTTTGTTGTGATCCACACAGATAAAGGCTTTGGCATAGTCAATTAAGCAGAAGTAGATGTTTTTTCTGGAACTCTCTTGCTTTTTTGATGATACAACGGATATTGGCAATTTGATCTCTGGTTCCTCTGCCTTTTCTAAATCCAGCTTGAACATCTGGAAGTTCACAGTTCATGTACTTTGGGTACTGGAACTTGGGGATGATCATATCACAACTTCACAGGGTAGATGAGATGAGAAGAAAATGTCCCTGGAAAAGATTTGCAATGTGTAAAATGTTCTGCAAATGAAAACACTATTACTGTTATAATTATCCTCACCATTATTTCTAGTAGAAGCCTGGAAGGGATTCTTCTTGTCTAATTACCCAGCCAGGGCTCAGATCATCTCAACAAAGTTCACCATAAGTGACAATGGATACATTAAATCCCAAGGCAGTTCATCCCAATATTTTTATGTGATAGAGGATGTGAACTGAGACATATTTATCAGGAAGTTCACAATTAGAGGAAGAAATGATGTAGGAGATGTAGCTCAATGTCCCATGAGATGGCAAAGGGGTTAAGATTTTTTTTTGGATGCGCTGGGTCTTTGTAGCTGCATGCGGGTTTTCTCTAGTTGTGGCCAACAGGGGCTACTCTACAGCTGATGTACACAGACTCCTCTTGTTGCAGAGCATAAGCCCTAGGACATGCAGGCTTCAGGAATTGTGGCAGGCAGCCTCAATAGTTGTGGTTCATGGACTTCGTTACACGGTTACTCGGCAGCATGTGGGATCTTCCCAAACCAGGGACCGAACCTGTGTCTCCTGCATTGGCAGGCAGATTCTTAAACATTGGACCACCAGGGAAGTCCCAGGGGTTAAGACTGACAACAGTCATCAGGTCTTGAAACAGAGTAAGAAGGGGCAGAAGTGGGGAGGGAAGAGGCCTGATGGGGAGGAGAGAGTGGCCTGGAGAAAGAGTCAGAACATCTCCAGTCTGGACCCAGCAGCTGCTTGGACTGAGCCTCTGCTTGCCCGACCCAGAGAGGGCCTGGGGCAACCGGGGTTCTTTGGAGTGAGGACCATTCTTGCGTGTTCTCTTCCGGTGCCTCTTTGCCTCTCTCTACCACTCTCAAAAAATCTAGTCCTTCCACACCTATCGTCAGGGGTCAGGTGATGGCTTCATGGGCCTGGAGGGCGTCTATGATAGCATCTTTTCAGTTGCTGCCCAGAGCCCAGAGCAGGCTGCGAAGAAGAAGGGCCTTGAGTCCTCATGAAGAGAAAACAGGCTTAACACTCTAAGAGCTGACTGGTGGCTGACATGCATGGGCCCAGTCCCCGGTTACTCAGGGCAGTGGGGTGTGGAAGAGACAGACGGAGGCAGTGGACACTCTGCCTGCTTCATGACTGCCCCGAGGAGGGGATGGCGGAAGCCATGCAGAGATTAGCTGCTGGGTCTGTGGAAACACAGGCAGCTCTGTGTCCTGTAAGAGAGGAAGCTGCTGTTCAATGGGGCTGACTTCAGGGCAGAGTGGCTTGTGTGGGCTGTTAGTGGCTCGTCTGCTGGACTCTGAGCTGCCTGTCACATGAAGTGGGCGGCGTGGTCCTGGCCGGTTCATCGCAGTGGCACAGAGTCATCTAGGGATGGCATGATGGCCTTCTGATTTGAGCGGAGTCCACAGTTCTGGGCGAGTCTCCTCACACTTGTGGAGTAAAGGGTCTGGACGGTGCTTGCAGACTCTGTTGTTGAACCGTCCAGGTCAGGTACAGCAATCTTTGCCATCACGGAGAAAAACCCAGAAGCAATAATAAACAATCTATTTAATATGCATTGAAATTAGTTCAAGGGAGCAGCCCATTACGGACTCTGAAATGTTATGCCCTATCAAGGGTGAGGGTGGAATACTTTAGCCAAAAAGAAAAAAAAAAAAAAAGGAAGATTTTTTTCATCTTTTTTTGGTTGTGTTTCTTGTTCTCAGAGGTGTTGGGAGGGCGTTAGGAGGAAGGAATGCTTATCCTCACCATCTTTCCAATGGTCTCCTGCCAGGGTGATCAGTGCTCGCTGTGGACTTTTAGTTCAGGCGAAAGGCAGGTTTTTAACTCTTTGAGATGCCTTCCACAGAGGTTTGAAGGAAGCGGTCAGGAAGAAGTATCAGGGATGGGTGGAATGCATTTAAAGAATTTTCTAATAACTTGTTATTGTTACAACTGACCACAGCAGCTTATCACTTTGTGGTTGATTTTTCTCTTTCTGAACTAGTGTATGAACCCCCAGAGGAAAATGAACTGTGCAATGTTGGGCTGAGCTACACCAAAGTTCAAGGTGAGAGGCTTTGGAAAAACACATGCCTTGGTGGGGAGCAGGGACCCTGGAAGGGACTGGAGGCCCAAGGTGGGGACAGAACCTGCCGCTGTAGGGCTGTGTCCCGCAGTCCGGGCAAATATAGTCTCTGCTGGGCCTGCAGGCTGAGTCTGGTCCCAGTTTCACTGGGACACGGCCATGCCCACTGTATTGTCTGGGGCGCTTTCAGCCCGCAACGGTGGATGTGATGAAACCAGACAAACTTCAGTGCCTGAAACGGTGGCTCTCTGGTCCTTGACAAAGTCTGCTGACCCCCTGGTCTATGTTATTTAACAAATCAGTGAGTAGCTTGCATCAAGGACCCTCTACATGTCAGTAGGCACCCTTGGTGTCTGTTATAAACACACGATGGATTGGAAAGGAGACAGGACGAAGCCTTGTTACTCTGCCCAAGGAATAATAATCTGGTCAAGTAGACAACGATTAGCATATGTGGAAAGATGGGGGTAGTAAAAGACAACATATAATCAAGGGTAAACTTGTGACACACAGATAAGCACTAGGGTTTGCAGAAAAGAAGGGAGGGTTGGCAAGAGCCCCAGTGACTGGAGAAGGTGATACTGAATGGAATGAAGTTCTAGGACAAAAGCAAAATGGACGCCACTTGGGATCCCCCGGGATTGGACTCAGCCTCTATTCCCACTCTGTCATCTAAGTCACTGAGGCTTTTGGCCTCATGTTTATGGGATACTTTAATGACCAGAAATATATCTGAGTCCCTTGAACTGACTGATTTTTCTAGGATATGGGATTCCTTCAATCTCCCTAATGGCTTCCTAGGTGGCTCAGTGGTAAAGAATCCACCTGCTAATGCAGGAGAGTCAGGTTCTATCCTGGGGTCGGGAAGATGCCCTGGAGAAGGGCATGGCAACCTACTCCAGTATTCTTGCCTGGAGAATCTCATGGACAGAGGAGCCTGGTGGGCTACAGTCCATGGGGTCACAAAGAGTCAGACTCGACTGAGCAGGCACACAGACTTCCTAAACTTCAGAGGATTTAATCTCATTACAGTGGCATGATGTCGTTCTTTTTTGGAGACAGTACACTGCTGTGAGCTTGGGGTCGGAGGCCAGGTTCTGGTCCCCTTTACACTGTGGAGCCTTGAGGACTCGAGCATTCTGGACCTCAGTTTCTGCATCTGCAGAGTAGGGACAACGATAATGTCTGCCTCTTCACGTGGTCGTGAGAACAGCAAAGGCACGTGAAGTTGACTATATGAGGCACGGCTCCGTGGATGGTCCGCCACTGGCCACTGCTCTGGGAGACAGCAGGGTTTACGTCTGTCCTGGACAAGAGAGCCATCCTTGCTTCCAGAACAAAAACGGGTGCTGCACTGTTTATAAAGGCACTTTGAGCAGAGAACAAAGTACATTAGTGCAAAGTGCAAATGACCTCTCCCCGCTGTTTAGGTTACTGATGGGCTTGAGTCTTAATTTTCCACATGATGGCCACTGCCAGGCCCCCAACTCACTTCTGTGGTGTCCTGGGGATCCTGGGACGGGACTCGGGTCTAGACCTGCAGGAATCATGGCAGGTGTTCTCGGGGTGCCCGCTCCCTTCAGAGGCCAGGAGGGTTGGCAGTGTGATGGTCTCGTGGATGGTGGCGGGTGCTTTCCTGCATCTTCACCCATGTCTTCTGTTGTGGACGGAATTACATCGAAAGCAGACGGGTTTTCCTGATGTATAATGAGATGCTAGCACTTACTTTTGTGACTGTTGTGAGCCTTGCTGAATGAGCCCTCTGAGACACTCTGATGTCATCACAGAACACGAGGCTTTAAACCAGGGTCTGAGTGTTCAGGGCCGGCTCTGCTTCCCCTGTGGACAAAGCCTGATAGCAGCCTTACCTGTCTCCCTGGAGGTAACTCGAAGATGAAAGGGCAGGGTGATCACTGCATTTTCTGTTGGTGACAAACGGCCTCTGCCGTGCTTGACCTTCACTGCTGATTGTGGACACTCGGGGGGCCTGCTCAAGGAGGGACGAGGCAGTGGGGGGCTGCCTCTGAGTCCTTTCAGACTAATACACTAAGTTTTTAAAAATTGAAATATGGTTGATTTTGGAGAAGGAAATGGCAACCCATTCCAGTATTCTTGCCTGGAGAATCCCATGGACAGAGGAGCCTGGCAGGCTGCAGTCTATGGGGTCACAAAGAGTCGGATGGGACTGAAGCAGCTTAGCAAGCATAGTTGGCTTACAACGTCATGTTAGTTTCACATGTACAAGCAAAGTGATTCAGTTATATGCACATGTATACTCTTTTTCAGATTCTTTTCCATTGTAGTTATTACAAGATATTGAGTATAGTTTCCTGTGCTATACAGTAGGTCCTTATTGTTTATCTATCTTAAAATATATTTCTTTTTCCTTTTTCTTTTTTGCCATACTGTGCAGCAAGCAGGATCCTAGTTCCCTGACCAGGGATGGAACCGGTGCCCCCAGCACTGGGAGCATGGAGTCCTAACCATTGGCCCACCTGGGAAGTCCCTAAAGTAAATTTCTTAAGAACCTCAGACACTGAAGTCACTGTTTGATTTTGTTTGCTCTTACAAAGGATGACATGGGCTTGGTAAGAAAGTAAGAAACCGTCAGAAAAAGCAAACACCTTTAATTAGCTTGAGTTAGCCACCTTTAGCATAAACTGGGAGTGTCCTCAGAGTGGTCCTCACTGTAGCCCCTGTGTCAAAAGATGAGCCCCCTAGGTTCAAATCTGGCTCAGCTGGAAGGGGACGTGGGCGATTTACTATTCCGTGTAGACATCAGCTACCTTCCCTGTGAAATGAGGTTTTTAATGGTCCTGACTTTGTAGGATTTTTGTTGAGAGCCAAGCAAAAAATGCAAGAGCCAAAACATATCAAGTCCTTAATAAAAATAAATGACTGAGATGTTATTTGTTAATAGCAGAACACAGTGAGACCTCAGGCCTCCTGATTTCCAGGTTAATGCTCTTTCCAATGTGGTCATTTATCAAGGCCTATGGTGATCAATTTAGTGTAAAATGGGGCGCTTTGTCCTTTACAGTGATGCCGATGGCCTTGTTTCTTATCCCTTATTTTTAAGGCCTCTTAAGCTTCACTGTATTTCGGTGTCTCCCGCTTAATATAATTCATTTGTTTATCTGTTCATTCAGTTCTCTGATTTGACAAATATCTATTGGGTGTCTCTTAGGTGCCAAGTACTATTTAAATATCGTCAATATAACAAATACATTAAATATGGATCCTGCTTTCCAGGAGTTTAAAGTTTAATGGAGGAAAACCACTAAAACAAATGATTGTACCATGTGTTTATTATGACAGTAGATTTGTTAAAAAAAAAAATAGTTCTAAGAACAGTTTCCAGTTCTCCAGGCAATCTGGAGAAACAAAAAATTATTCCAGTTTTGCTATTAACTAAGGTGACAGATAACCCAATGGACATGAGTCTGAACAAACTCTGGGGGATGGTGGAGGACAGGAAAGCCTGGTGAGCTGCAGTCCATGGGGTTGCAAAGAGTCGGATACGACTGAACAACTGAACATCAACAAAGGTGAGCAGACTCTGATTTAATTGATATGGGATGTGACCTGAGCGTGGGGAATTTTTCAAGCTCCAGGGTGATTTAAATGTGCATCAGAGTGTGGGAACCTTTGATTTAGAAGCTTCCTGCTCGTTAAGAAAGTAAGAAAGAATAGAACTTAGGTACCACAGAGCAGAGAGAGCATCTGACTGGGCCTTTGGGACTTGACAGTGGGTTGCACTTGAAGGTTTTTAAAGAAGAAGTGACACCTAAGTCTCAGAAAGATGTATCTGGCTGTAATGTGGGAAGGGACAGGGCCGGAAACAGAGTATAGGGAGTCAGAGTGACTGAGATGTTTGCTTCTGTTGGTTTTCAGCTTTGAGATTTAATCACTACCTTCTCGCTAAACATCTAGGGAATTCTGCTGATATTTAGAAGGTTGGTTTTTAAATGAGGGTGGCTCCTTCAAGAGCCCTCAGCCATGTATGGGTTTCAGAATGACATGGAGATGAATTACCACTCTCATAAAAATAAAAGGACACAGATAGATTTTGTAATTACTTGGGTAATCTTGGCAATCATTATGCTCCCAAACAGACCTTTCAGAGGGAGGGCAGAGAAGGGGTGGGGTGGCTGATTCAATTACCTGGATGATGGCCAAGCACCCACTTAACATTGTGATTCGGAGATGGCTGTTGTTCTGTGTTTTCTTCTTTATCTACTGCTTCCAGTCATCAAAACACAATTTTGCTGTTGTTGGGTCTGTGGCGCTCACACGTCTCTGCCGGTGACGTCGGGATTCATTCCCCTCGAGCTGCATCAGGTTCAGCTGTCAGTCGAGTGCTGACACTGACTCAGTGCGGGGATAAGAAGCCTCTTAGGACGAGCCCGGCAGGAGAGCCCCTCTTGGCTGGGAGGCTCAGCCGACTTAGACAAAGCATCAGCTGCTTTCCAAATGGACACAAGACTCATGTCCCATCAGAGTGAGGTCGTGAGCACTCTACACAGCCCTTCATGTATAAAGAGCATTCTGAGCTCGAGGGGCTGGAAAACCAAGCCACTGGCCAGTCTACAGACCCCAAAATAACGCATCAAGGGCAGACAGGTGGCATTTGCTGGTTCTCCTGCTGTAAATACCCTCGCCGGGACTTGATTTTGCATAGCAGCACTATCCTGGCTGGACGTGGGCCTGGGGGAGATGTGGAGGTCCACTGCAGGAGGTGTTTCTGCCACACAGACATGATGGCGTGAACTCCAAGAGCAGACATGACACTAAACGCAGTAAAACGGTTGGGAAGTGATGAGCTTCTGAGTATTTCTTCCCTTTGTTTTGAATGTCATCATCTGTTTAGTTGTAGGAGGACAGAACTCAGTTTTAATGCTGGCTCTATCTGACAATTGGTTCACACAATTTCTGAAAATGGAGCACTCTCTTCTCTGAGCTGGTTCAAGCCGGCCCCACACGCCTCTGCTGGGAAAAGGGGAGTCAGGGTATCAAGAGGTGTTGGGGGTTAAAGAGAAGGGGCCCCCAACTGTGAAGTTCAAGGCTGTGGACAAACAGCCTTGCCGTCAGCTGGGATGAGCCAGGCCTGGCATTGAACAGACAGCGGTGCTGTTGCAGGGTAAATTCGGGCCCCTGTCTAAACCAGCGTGATTCAGAGAACTTGGGAAGAAAACTCAGTTCAGGGGCTTCCCTGGAGGCTCAGTGGTGAAGAATCCTGCCAACACAGAAGACACAGGTCCAGTTTCTGGTTCAGGAAGATCCCACATGCCTCGGAGCAACTAGGCCTGCGCGCCAAAATTTATTCAGCCTGTGCCCTAGAGCCTGCGCTCTGCAACAAGAGAAGCTCCTGCAGTGAGAAGCCCATGCACTGCAACCAGAGAGTGGCCCCTGCTTGCTGCAACAAGAGAAAAGCCTGTGCAGCAACAAAGACTCAGCACAGACAGAAGTAAAATATAAATAGAATAAAATTATTTAAAAAACTCAGTTCAGTTTGACCCTTACCTTAAAGGGGACAGAGAACTTGACTTAAGATATGGCAAATCTGATTCTAAACAGACAGCGCTCGAATGTCCATTTGAGCAGAACCATCAAGTGAAACAGCAGTAGAGCCTTCTGCTCACCATCAGGCTGGGGTTTCTGTCCTAATCTGCTCTCTTACCAACCTGCAAGCTGCAGTCCCAAGTCCATTAAAAAAAAAAAAATTTAACCCTCCCTTGAATGTTGCCTAAGGAGGGAGTGAGCTCCATCTCCTCCACTGAGAGGTACGAACCTGTTGTCTGTGGATGCTACTGAAGGCATGCCTTCCCAGGTGGTGCAGTGGGTAAAGAATCCGCCTGCAATGCAGGAGACTCAGGAGACGTGGGTTTGATCCCCGGGTTGGGAAGATTCCCCTGCGGAAGGGAATGGCTACCTACCCACTGTACTATTCTTGCTGGAGAATCCTAGGGACAGAGGACCCTGGTGGGCTGCAGTCCATGGGGTCTCAAGACAGACACGACTAAGTGCTAATGCACTGTTGGCACAGAAGACAGGCCAGACGGTGACTTCATGGAGCTGTCACTTTGGCTGCTAATGGTGTGAGGCTGGATGGGGCAGCTGGAGGGCTTGTGGGAAAGACGGAATGGGAGTCCTCAGGTGGAAATGTTGAGGAGCGGGCTGGAGTGGGATGACCTCTAGGGGGCATGTTCTTTGTGCAAGGGGACCCACTAGCCAGAGCATGATTGATCTGCTCACAGGTTTTTTTCGGTTTGACTGTGCCCTTAATGTGTGAAATAATATTTAAAATGAAATATGTACCTACACATCTTTAATAGTTCCCACTTAATTTGTCTGTAAGATCTCAGTGGTAGATGGTTTTCTGTTTCTACAGGCTTGCTTAGCTGCTCATTCACGTCCGACTCTTTGTGACTTCATGGACTGTCGCCCGCCAGGCTCCTCTATCCATGGGATTTTTCAGGTGATAATAGTGGAGTGGGTTGCCATTTACTCCTCCAGGGGAACTTCCTGACCCAGGGATCAAACTCCTATCTCCTGTGTCTCCTGCCTTGCAGGTGGATTCTTTAGCCACTGAGCCATCTGGGAAGCCCGTTCCTACATGTAGATGTTACTTTACTGCACTTCACAGACATTACAAATGAAGGTTTGTAGCATCCCTGTGTCGAGAAGACTTTTTTCCCACCAGCATTTGCTCACTTTGTGTCTCATGTCACTTCAGTAATTCCTGCAAAATTTCAGACTTTCTCAATACTATTCTATTTATTACGGTGACCTGTGATCAGTGATCTTTGCTGTTACTACTGCCAAAAAATTACGACTTGCTGAAGGCTCAGATGATGGTGAACATGCTTCAGCAATAAAGTATTTTTAATTAATGTATGAACATGTTCTTTTAGATACAGTGTGATTGCACACTCAACAGACGAAAGTGTAGACATAATTTATACGCGCTGAGAAACCAAAATGTTCATGTGACTTGCTTTATTGTGATATTCAATTTATTGCAGTGGTCTCAGACAGAACCTACCATATCTCTAAAGTCTACTTATTTCTCATGTTTTTTTTAATTTTCTGTAGATAGGAACTGGGGTTTCCCTGGTTGCTCAGTGTTAAGAACCCGCCTGCCAGTGCAGGAAACGTGGATTCGATCCCTGGGTTGGGAAGATCCCCAAGAGTAGGAAATGGCAGCCCACTTCAGTATTCTCACCTGGAGAATCCCATGGACAGAGGATCCTGGTGGGCTACAGTCCATGGGATTGCAAAGAGTCTGACACAACTGAAGAAGCTTAACATGCACACATATCAATATATTTTATTTTTGTTACAAACTGAGGTTCTTCTGTAATTTTTTGTTTTTTTTTTGGTTCCTGTTTTTAACTTTTCTAATTGGACTAACAAATCACTCAAAAGTGGAAAAAAAGAACTACTTGTGACATCTGGGGGGTGTGTACCATATAATATACATTCTGGGAGAACGCCATTAAAATGTGTTTGCTGCTACATTTTAAAAGAAAAACTGAAACTGCAAAATGATTCTTTTCCTTCAGGTTTTATGGGTTTAAAAAAAGTGGAGAAAGAGCTTTCTAATGTGTTCTTGCCATTCCCCAAAGAAAGGTACCGTAATGCTTGACTAAATTCAAACTGAGTTTTTCTGTTTGTTTACTGATGTCAGGCCAGCAATCTGCAAAATGACGATAGGGGCTGGGGGTGAAGTTCGGGACAGTGTCTCCCGTTTAATCTCTCTTCCAGCTTGAGACCAGCCCTAGAGGACTGCCTCACCCCCGGGGGGTACACACCATCCAAACAGCACAGCGAGGGGCTGGGGAAAATATTCTTTCCCTATTGTATGGCGTTGCCCATACCACATAATTGTAAATTAATTGGTTCAGATGCTCCTTCTTCTCTGAAGGAGACCAATCTGTCTCCCCTCCACCTCTCTTCTGCGTCTTTCCTGTTTGTTAAGCACCTCGGCTTTAATGCCTAAATGCTTCACAGCCGATTTGCGGATCCCCTTGACTCCCAGATACTGAAAATAAATTATGCTGTGGCCGCTATTTATATATTCCTGTTCGTCTGGGCCTCTGAGTTACGGGTTGTCGGCTGCCTTGAATGTTGCATCATAGCAGTTGTATAACCTCTTCCCAACACTGCAGCAAACTTGAATTTCTAAATGCCCGGAGAGTGAGCAGGGAGAATGGTGTTGACCTGAGCCTGGGTGTTCGAAACACAGGTTTCCTTTCCTGGGGGAGGTCTCTGTTGGTTGATCTTTCCAGAACGAGAGTGAGAGACTCATATTCTCCCTGACATTTCTTGCCCAGTTATTTATTGACCAAGTTTAATTATAGGGACCCAGTAAGACAACAGTATCAAGTCTATGAAGAATGAAGTGGTGCTATCGTGGTTGATGGAAAATCCTAATAGATCATCCAGCCTCATCATGTCAGGGCTCTTTAGAGAAAACACACATGTTCAGCATTGGACAGCTTGTCCCCTAAGAGGGCTCTGCTGGGCTGGTGGCGCTCAGAAGTTGGTTTAGAGGAATTCTTCCCTGAAACCTTTGCTGACTCAGAACAAGGCCACCGACACAGAGGAGCAGCTTTGAGCAAAGGGACAGAGGATTCTAAGTCACCCCTCGGTGTTAAAGGATGTCTCAGGGGTGGTGCTTGGAATGAAGGCTTTCAGGTTTCAGTTGCAAAAGAACTTTGTGAATATCTGTTCAAGTGGTTTTCAAACTGTGTTCCACGGAGTCCCGGGGTTCCAGGGAACTGTTCCAGAAACTGCTCAGGTTGTGGGGAGGGGGTCTGCTCCCTCCCTCCTCCACCTGAAGCCGGAACTGCTCCTTGATTTCATCTGTTTTATAGATTGGGCTTCTGAGTCAAGCTTCATTTTAAGAATGGTACAAAAGCCAAGACATGGAAGCAACCTAAATGTCCATGGACAGATGACTGGATAAAGAAGACGTGGTACACATGAACAATGGAGTATTACTTGGTCATAAAAAGGAGTGAAATAACGCCATTTGCAACAACATGGATAGACCTAGAGGTGATCCTACCAAGTGAAGTAAGTCAGACAGAGAAAGAAGAATACCATATATACTTATATGTGGAATCTAAAGAAATGATACAAATGAACATAGCTATGAAATAGAAATAGACTCACAGACTTAGAAGACAGACGTACGGTTGCCAGCAGGGAGGGGGAGTAGAAGACGGATGGACTGGGAGTTTGGGATTAGCTGATGCAGACTATCATATACAGGATGGGAAAGCAACAAGGTCCTACTGTAAAGCATAGGGAACTATATTTAATTTCCCATGATAAACCACCATGGAAAAGAATGTGTAAAAAAGAATGTCTATATGTGTATAACTGAGTCACTGCTAACTAGCAGAAATTGGTATGATACAGTAAGTTGTATAGCACAACTATATAATAAATATATAATAAAATAAATTTTTTAAAAAGAATGAATTCTGCTACTTGAAAAGGCAGTGTTAGTTGCTCAGTCGTGTCTGACTCTTGGGACCCCATGGGCTTCTCTGTCCAGGGGATTCTCCAGGCAAGAATCCCAGAGTGGGTAGCCATTCCCTTCTCTGGTAGATCTTCCTGACCCAGGGATTGAACCCGCATTGCAGGCAGATTCTTTATCATCTGAGCCACCTTAAATAGTTGGAAAACCATTGCTTTAGTTCAACTTCCCTTTATTACAGAAGCGGGTATTGCTGGCCAGAGAGGTTTATAATCTGCCTGAAGTCACACACGAATGATCAAGATGGGTCTAGAACACTGACCTCCTATCCATCAGTTCAATGCTTTTAAATTTCCCCAGTGACCATTGGATCCCTCCGTCTGGCCAGGACCAGCACAGACATATTAGCACAATCTGAGAATTAAAACAGAACCTAAGAGAAAGTGGGTCCTGTCCATGGAGAGGTGGGACCAGCCGGCTCTGGACATGGCCACTCTGGGCTGCGGCCCGTCATCCACCTCTTCAGCTTCTGATCACATGTTAGCACCTATGACGGTGAAATACATCAAGGCAATCTGCCCGCCAGTGGCGTGGCCAGAGATAAATACCTGACAAGCATTCACTTATTTAAAACTTGGTACCTTCAGGCTTTTTGAAGCCCAGCTTCCTGTAACTTGCCCTTAGACGTGCTGCTGCCTGTCGATCCTCTGACGTCTGGGGCTGTGATGAGCATGTTTGTAGAGATTTCCCACTTTTTAGCACCGTCATCGTGTGGCGGGAGGGACAGGAGCCCAGGCTGAGGCCCCGAGATTGGAAATGACTTGCTCTGTCTCCAGGGGTTTTCCAAACACAGGGCAGGAAGGAGACACAGCCCTGGGGACCCAGTCTACCCGGAAACCACTGCTTGTTCTTGGGACTGACGTGTTTGTATTGCACTTAAAACATCTTATTACTTTATTGTGGCAAAATCCACTTAACATAAAATGAGAGAGCTTACAGTGTCCAATTCAGTGGCATTAAGGACATTTGCGGTGTGGGACCATCCTTCTCTCCAGACCCCAGGTGCTCTCATCCTTCCTGGAGGGACCCCTGTGCCTTTGGCGGCCACAGTCTCCGTCCCCCGATGCCCAACCCCTGTCCACCTCTGATCTCCCTCTGTCCCTGTACTGGATGTACTGTCTCTCTGCCTGTTCTGGATTTTTCATGTCATGGAATCACAGTCTGTGGACTTCTGTTTCCGGCTTGTCCACTAAGCATGGTGTTTGCAGGTTTGTCCAACTGCAGCTCAGGCTAGCACCTTATTCCTTTTCATACATTTTATGTCGCCTCTTAGTTAAAGGATTCTATCCTCCCCCCATCTCCATGTACTCCATGAAGTGGGGCAAACTGGCTGTCCTTCGGTTTTCTGTTCATGCTTTCTCCCTCTATCCACTCTGGTCTTTGAAGAGGGGCCCTGCTGTGGCTCCATTCCTTTCTACAAACCTGCTCCCCGTCTCTCGGGGCAGGAGACCAAGGATAGAGGGAGTCCCTTCCTGCTGCTCAGGCCTGTGTGGGTGCCCAGGTATTTGTGGGCTGACCTCTGGGGCAGGAAGAAGGGAGGGGACAGTTCGGCCCCTGGGGGTTTCCTGGGTTTGCACAGACCCACCTAGAAGTGGCTTCCCTGGTGGCTCAGCTGATAAAAAATTCGCCTGCAATGTAGGAGACCCCGGTTCGATCCCTGGGTTGGGAAGATCCCCTGGAGAAGGGAAAGGCTACCCACTCCAGGATTCTGGCCTGGAGAATTCCATGGACTGTATAGTCCATGGGGTTGCAAAGAGTCAGACACGACTGAGTGACTTTCACTTTCACCTGGAAATGGAGCATCTTGCTGTATCGACCACCTCTGCCGGCTGGTTGTCACATCCCCAGCCCGGAAGGGGAGCCCTTGCTGGCACACAGGGTCACTGGGCCTCAGTCATTACATCACAAAGCAGGTTACAGAGCACTGAGCTGTCATCATGTCCTGATGGTGGGGTGATCCGTTTGTTAATGGGTGAGTTCCTGGTCTGTAAAGACGAACGTCTGAACTGCAGAGGAGAGATTAAAAAAAAATCATATGGGCATTCTCATCAGGCCCACTAATCCCTATTTTAAGCTTGGATCCAGTGCTGAGGAATCTCTGCACCCTCCCTTGGAGTCAATTAAGGTCCATTTCTTCACATTTTACGTCAGTTAAAGGAACACTGTCAAGATAAAATCTTGTCCAACATAGTTTTGATTTTTAAAAAAAATTTCCTGACTCTCGCAAACCAAGAATTTCATAGATTATTTTGCCAAAAATGTACTTTTCAAGCCAGGTTTCACAGGTTGGGTTTTTATCTGGGCTGTGATCCCATGCTGGGCGGCTGTACGGGGCTGGACGTCCCCCATGGTTGTCAGGTGGCCCTGGCAGCTGCATTTCGTCTGTATGCTGGGGCCTGCATCCTGGTCCCTGGGGTGCTGGTGAAGCCGAGTCTGCCTTGTTGATGGGGTTATTGGTGCTGAACTCGGGGCCCAGGCATGGGCCACAGCAAGGCAGAGCTGCCCACACGGGCTCAGTGAGGTCAGGGAAGGCAGCCAGGGATCTGACAGGAGCAGGGCTCCAGTGGGCAGGAGTCCACGGTCCACAGGGCTGACCCTGTGGATAGGCAGGGCTGGGTATCCAGGCAGCATGGGCTTGAACGAGAGCAGCCAAGGCAGAAAAGACCCGACATGGACTTTTGTACCAGACAGGAGGTCGGTAGCAGGTGGATGGTCAGTGGGAGGATGGCATGCTGGGGACCCTAGGTGATGCTAGATCCCAGGGCAGAGGCAAGCTCCAGGCTCAGCTCTTCCACCTCTGCTTTGGTTCCTGTGTCAGCCAAGGCCCCACAGGTGTGTGTCAGAGGCTGGAAGTCCAGCCAGGTCCCCACAGCTGCATCTCAGCCCTGATGGAGGATGGAGAACCTTCAGTTCAGTTCAGTTCAGTGGCTTTCATGTCCGACTCTTTGCAACCCCATGGACTGCAGCATACCAGGCCTCCCTGTCCATCGCCAACTTCCGGAGTTTACTCAAACTCGTATCCATTGAGTTGGTGATGCCCTCCAACCATCTCATCCTCTGTTGTCCCCTTCTCCTCCTGCCTTCAATCTTTCCCAGCATCAGGGTCTTTTCAAATGAGTCAGTTCTTCACATCAGGTGGCTAAAGTATTGAAGTTTCAGCTTCAGCATCAGTCCTTCTAATGAATGCTCAGGACTGATTTCCTTTAGGGTGGACTGGTTGGATCTCCTTGCAGTCCAAGGGACTCTCAAGAGTCTTCTTCAACACCACAGTTCAAAACCATGAATGCTTCAGCGCTCAGCTTTCTTTATAGTCCAACTCTCACATCCATACATGACTACTGGAAAAACCATAGCTTTGACTAGATGGACTTTTGTTGACAAAGTAATGTCTCTGCTTTTTAATATGCTGTCTAGGTTGGTCATAGCTTTTCTTCTAAGGAGCAAGCATCTTTTAATTTCATGGCTGCAGTCACCATCTGCAGAGAACCTTCAGAGGTCACCTAATGTCATTCTGTGGTCCCACATCCATATGGAGTCCGCTGCTCACCCGCCCCTGGTGACCTTGGCTCTCCTTACCAGGCAGACCCTCTCCTCATCCTCAAAACCGGACGAGCCAAAGGGTCAGACACCCTCAGTCTCCTAGGGGTCCAGCCTGTCTCCTTTCTCATCAGTGTGGTCTCAGCACAGGAAACTCAAAGGCCTGTCCTGCTCCCCTGCCATCCAGATGGGTTTGGGCTGCTACCTGTGGACCAGGTCTGAGTCTTCCACCTGTCTCATTCCCTCTTTCTGGCCCCATGCCAGGGCCTGAAGAAAGTTCCGCTTTCATTTCCACCCTTATTTTCTCTGGAAATGAAGTTTGAAAGTCAGAATGCTCAGTTCTCTTCTCTCCCATTTCCCCTTGCTCTGCAGCAAAGTGAAAAGTGAACGTGTTAGTCGCTCAGTAGTGTCTGACTCTTTGCAACTCCATGGACTGTAGCCCACCAGCCTCCTCTATCATGGAATTCTCCAGGCAAGAATACTGGAGTGGGAAAAAAAAGTGGAATACTGGAGTGGGTTGCCATTCCCTTCTCCAGGGGATCTTCCTGACCCAGGGATCAAACCTGGGTCTCCTGTGTTGCAGGCGGATTCTTTACCATCTGAGCCACCAGGGAAGCCCAAGAATACATCAAAGGTCTGACTTAAAATCCTGAAGCCAGGCTGCATTCCTGGTCGACTGGGTCAGCACCTCTGGGTTGGGACCCAGGCGTGTGTTCAAGCTCCCCCAGCGACAGCCCCCTCGGGATCACCCTGCTGAAACTTACCTGCAATGGACCAGCCTGAGCAGACCTGGGCCTGCCCTCCCTTTCCTGTCTGGGGTCACAGGCACAGATCCATCTCTGTAAGTGAGGCAGCACAGGGGTGGAGAGACCCCAACTGGCTAAAGGATGCTTCCCCTCCCAGCGCGCATTTCCTCATCCTTGAGTTACCTTGGGAAAGATGTAAAGTTAGGCACTGCCCACAAAGGGTTGGCTGAGGCTTGTTACCTGTAATACAGTAATTTGTTCTCATGCAACCTTTTTGCTGGAATAAATTTAACTGGCTTCTCTTCTGTCTTAGCATCTGTTTCCCCATCAAAGTGCCCACTGACCTTTCACCTTTCCCGGTCACACAGGCTCCGGGAGAGGTGGAGGCAGATTCTATCTGTGCGGGGCGCCAGCTCTCATGTTGCGGGGAATGTCCTCAGAGCCCAAGAAGAGCAAAGGGGTTTCTGTGAGGCCTTTATTTCTGTTTCCATGAAGAGCTCTCTGGTCCCACTTGGCCCTTCTCCGGATGTTCTGAGAGCGTCACCTCCAAACGACAGAGGTGGGGTCAAGGGCAACAGCCTGCCATCAGTCTGACTATGAGCGTGTCACCCTTAAGTTTGTCTGTTCTTTCTCCATCCTGAGACAGCCGTTTGCTCCTTCTGTGTGTGTGCGCTTGTGCTTGTGTGTGTGTTGAGGGTAGCAAGAGGGTGGCCCTACGCTGCTACCTGAACCCCTCCATGTGACAAAGAGTGTGCAGGTTGACCTGAATGTGAGTGGGGGGCTCCCCCACTGGAGACTGGGCCCCAGAGATGGAGAGCACGCCTGGGCACAGCATGGACCTTCCTGTGGTCCCACCCCCTGCCCATCTCTGCTGGAAGTCTTTCCCAGTGTTAAGTTTTGTCTGAGTGGTTGTATCATCGTGACTTCTGTTGGCCTCAGAGTCACTGAGCTCCTAGCAAGAATACTGCTTCATTCCGGCATACCTGCTCATGCCTGCCAATACCTCTCCTCCTCCACCTGGGAGGTTCAGTGCACATGCTGAGAAGAGGTTCTGTTGCTCTTTTTCTGTTGTTTTTTAAGATTTTTTTTTAATGTGGATTTTTTTTTAAAGTCTTTATTGAATTTCTTACAACAGTGCTTCTGTTTTAAGTTTTGCTTTCTGGCTGTGAGGCGTGTGAGATCTCAGCTCTCCAACCAGGAATCAAACTCACGTCCCCTGCATTGGAAGGCCAAATCTTCACTACTGGACCACCAGGGGAGTCCCCTAGGCTCTGCTGCTCTTGAAAGGATTTTTTTTTTTTAAAGAATGGAGTTAGCCTCTGGGTTTCCCTTCCCTTACTAACGAAACGTTCCAAGTGTGCCTTCACTTCAACTGGAGTAAAGTCAGGACAGTCGATGTTTCAGAGGAAAGCTGCTGGAGACGCCACGTTTCAGGGCTGCGGGGTTTGCAGGCGTTTAGTTGTTCATCAGACCAGCCCTTACCCTTGTCTGCTGTTCAAGGGGCTGCGATGTTTTCATGCACGACGCGTGAAAGGAGATGCAGTTTGGTGGTGTTTATTAGCGACCTTGCTCGTCCTCTGGACGGCGGGCGGGACGTGAGGGAGGTGCTGCCATCTCGGGCTCAGATTCTGAAGTAGAGAAAGGGAACGTGGCTTTTCAAGTCAGAAGTATTTATAGAACTAGGTTCTGACTTCACGATTGCTGAAGCCCTGGCGCTGGAAATAATAACACAAATCAGGAGACAGAGAGAATCTTCCCCCTCCAGAAACGCCCCCACGGTGCTGGCTCCTGGGCAGCCTGCTTTGTGAAAAGCCGAGGGTTGGCCAGTCTTATCCAAAGGTTTTTAAATTGAGGTTGGGTGGGCTGCAGGGAAATGCTCTCATAGACGCAGTTGAAGCATCCCTGGGGTCCTGCTGTCCTGGAGGGGGGCGGGTGTATGGGCTCCTGGCTCCTGAAAGCACAGGGAACCCGGGGAAGGTGTAGGCAGGCGCTCCCCACATGTGGGCTCATCGCTGTGTCCAGCTGCCCCTCCTCCTGGCACCTCAGCACCTGCTATGTGATGCCCACTCCCAGTGGCCCCGCTGCAGACCTACCCTGGGTGGTGCACGGGCTCAGGAACCCAGAACACAGGTCCCCTTTCCCCTCCACACCCAGGTGCTTTTATTTATTTATATTTTTAGATTAATTTTCTCATTGGAGTATAGTCGATTTACTGCTGTATAGCAAAGTGCATCAGTTATAGGTATGCGTCTATCCACTCTTTATTAGATTCTATTCCCATAGAGGTCATTACAGAGTATTGAGTAGAGGTCCTCGTTTATCTGTTATACATATAGCAGTGTGTACATCCATCCCGAACTCCCTTTTATCCCCGCCCCAAGCTGCTCTCTCACCATCGAAACAAAAGAGTTTAACTCGACCTTCTTTCCCAGAAAATCGGCATTGCCCCCATTCTTCCAGGCCAAAAGTCTCCTGGGGCCTGACACTGACCTTGTGGGGTTTGGGACTGATCTTCAGGGCCTTGAACAATGACTCCTACTGTAATACCAAGGGCAAAGATTCCCCAGCAATCTCACACGAAAATGCATGAAAAAAAAAACAACAACATCCCAGCTCCTCTCACTGAATCACCCCCAGGGTAAAATCTCCAGCATCCGTGTCATTATGGAGACGAGAGGGACAGAAGAAGCTGCCAATGTGGCTAAGGGTACCATAGGCTCCATGAACAGAAGCATGGCATCCAAAACGAAGTGGGAACAGCTGCTCTGAGCTAGTCACACCGGCCCGGCGGACGGCGCAGTCCTTTAACGAGGACCGCTGATAGAGAAACAGACGAGGGTGCCGGAGGAGGTGACAGTCACTCATGTTTTGGCCTGGAGAAGAGAAGATTCATGGAGAGGGAGGAAGAATTTCAATATGTTATTTAATATATCTTTAGTATCTCTATTAGAACATTTATTTAATAGTAATACTAGCATCTAAACGTCTTTGACATTTGGAATGTACTGATTCATTGTAATAATTGGGCTTCCCTGGTGGCTCAGATGGTAAAGTGTCTGCCTGCAATATGGGAGCCCTGGGTTTGATCCCTGGGTCAGAAATATCCCCTAGAGAAGGAAATGGAAACCCACTCCAGTACTCTTGCCTGGAAAATTCCATGGATGGAAGAGCCTGGTAGGCTATATAGTCCACAGGTCACTAAGAGTTGGATACGACTGAGCAACTTCACTTGTTCACTGGATTCATGCAGCCCTCACAACAGCCCCATGGGGCATGGGCGTCGGTGATTCCTGTTATACAGGACAACAAGCCCAAGGCCTGGAGAGGCCTGGACTCACCCAAGCTTTCACTTGGCAAGCGGCAAAGGGAGCCTCACCTCCCTTTGCCGTGGTCCTTCTTGTCCAAAGGCCACGTGCCATCTCCTGGGTCTCCCTGGAGTATGGAAGAGGGTGCACGGTGTCCATGTGAAGCTGGGAGCTGAGTGAGATCCACAGGGAAGACAGCACAGGGAGAGACTGAACTCTGCCTAATGGGGAACTTTCTCCTGGCCAGAGCTGTCCAGAGATGGAAGGAATGACCCAGCAGGACCTGAATGTCCTATAACCTGAGGTCTCTGGCAGAGGCTGCGGGGCTAAGGGTGAGGGTGTAGTGGGGCTGTTTACTGTCATAGGAAGGAGCCACCAGATGAATCTAGTGAAGCTTCCTGTTTTATTGCTCTTCCCAATGTAACTTCGGCACAGAAGTTCAGGAAGAAAGTCAAAAAACTCATGGGGCTGGCATCTGGTCACTTTGGAAACATTCAAAGGTAAATGGTGTCCTCCAGTGTGTTAGATCTCATGGTTTTCCATCCATCCCTTCATCCACCCATCCCTTCATCCATCCACCCATCCATCCACCCCTTCAATCCTTCTCTCTAGCCATTCCTCCATCCATCCTCCCACCCATCCATCCACCCATCCATCTGTCTATCCCTCCCTCCATCTATCCACCCACCCCTTCACCATCCCTTCATTCATCCATCCATCCCTTCATCCTTCCATCCATTCATGTATTAAACAAGGATTTTTCTGAGTGCCTGCTATGTGCCAGGCCCTGGAGAGGTAGTGGTGGGGACACAGTTCCTATTCTCAAGGAGTCTGTAGACCAGCAGGGCCCGAGATGTGGGAACATGCAGTTTTAATTCCACATGTGGGAGTAATTAGGGAGGTACAGGGTGCTAGGAGATGCCCAACCTAGCTTCTCAGAGAAGGGGAGACTCAGGAGCTGGTGAGCAGAAAGGGTGAAAGAGACAGCCCACGGGGGAGCCCTGGGTGCTCGGACCCAAGGCTCCATAGCCCCGTTGTGCAGCTCAGGTGCCAACCCCCCCAGTGGCACAGAAGGACTGAGTGCCCAGCAGGGCAGGTTTGACCTTGGCCGGGAGGCTCCTGCTGCTCCAGAATTCCCCGTTGGAGTCCTGAACAGGAGCCATTCCCCCTGGAATTCTCATGAGTCTGGAACCATACTGGATGTTTAAAAAGAAATAGGGAGACTGTTCTTTCATCCCTGGGGCTTTATGCTTTGTCTCTTGGAAACAGAGCAGGGCTGCTGTATCGCTTGTGTGCTTCTTGGGGTCCCTTGACTCCACTGGCCTGGGCTATAGACCACTGGACTTGGCTGGCGGGGATTGGCTGGGGGTGGGCATTAGAAGGGGCTAGAGGCTGAGGAGGAGTCCTGGGATATAGATGTCTCTGGTTCCTGCAGCCTCTTCTTCCCCAGAAGCCCCCACAAAACTTCCTCTGAGCAGCCCCAATCTCCCCTCATCCATAGAGAGCACTGCCCCTCCCATCTTCTGGGCATCCAAATCCTGGGGGGCAGCCCAGACCCCCCTGGGTCCCCAGGGTGCACATGCATCCAGGTGTGATCACAGAACCCCAAACATGATGGCGGAGTCATCCATCATGTTCCTACCTCCAAGGCAGGGCTGTACTTAAACCATCTCAGACAGATGGTTAACTGTCCTATTTTAAAAGATCTCCAGGGAGGACGATTTCACAATCCCTGTGGCTGTCTGTTCTAGTATTTAATCATCTTCATTACCAGTGAGGTCTCCTTGATGCCACATCTAAAACCCTTTGGTGGTGACTTCAGTCTCGTTCCTGAGGGTAGATGGTGTGGGTCCCCTTCTTCCGGGGAAGGGAGGTTCTGGTCTTAATCTTGCTGCCTTGGGAATCACCCTCTCTGTCCGAACACCCTTCTTTTCTGGGGTTTATTTCCTTTATTGGTAATTGTGGGGGTTGACTGGGGGTGATTCCCAAGATTCTCCAGCTCTAAGAGCTGTGACTACCCACATTAAAAGTGCTGCCTAGGTGTCCCGGCCATTCAGTAGCCCACGGAAATAATCACGCTTTGTCTCATGGTGAGCTTGGAGCTGCAATTTGAAGTGATGCTGCAGAGACCCAGCCTGGAAAGCCGTCTTTCCCTCATGATAACGAGGGATAATGTGATAACGACATCTTTCCTCGTGATAACCCTGGGGGACCCTGGGGAGGAGGAAGGGCAGGGCGGCCGCAGTCCCTCAGAGCTGGACCTTTCAGAGTCACACAGAGAAGGGACAGTCCATTCTGTGGGCGCTGCCTCAGCCTCCAGCTCCTGACAACTGAGAAGGTGACACCCAGAGGAAGGTCCTTGTGGGGGACTCCCCACCCTTCCCTACCTTTACAGCCAGTGCCCCAGGGAGGCATTTTCACAGAAGTCAGTAATGACCCGAGAAGGGGCACAGTGGCCCCTTGCTCTGCAGACATCAGGGCAGGGGGAAGATTCGGGGACCTGCTGAGGGATGTTTGCCAGGACCAGAGACAAAGGCTCCACAGAAGAAGCAAGAAGATGCTGAAGACAAAGTGCATTTATTCCCCAGTTTTTAAAACTCATCCTCGTCTGCTGCCTTTGGTATGCGTGTCCCTAGGAGCCAGCTCCATGCCGGCCTTTGGCACCTTGCTGTAGAGGCAGTTGGCAGCGTGGCTCCCTGGAGGCCAGGCGGGGTTTCCCCAGCCATGCTCGCCAGCATCCGCCTCACCTGGATCGCGTCCTGGGACAGATTAACCTGCCCTTCACTGGGATGCTCTACCTCCGCGAGCCCCTAAAGGAGACAGAAATAAAGAATTCGTTGTTGGGCAGGCATGCAAGGAATGTTAATCTTCTGCACATGTGAGTGTGGGATCGGAGTCTTTCTCTTGCATTTATTACCTGAATCATCCAACATGACCCTGGACTTCCCGTCTGCCCACAGCCATTCTTGAATGATGACGCCCTAGTTAGCTGGGAGTTAGAGTGTATGTGGGACCCAGCTTACTCTTTTTTTTAAAGCCCTTTTATTTTGTATTGTGATTTTATTTTGTATTATTTTGTAGCTGATTAGGGCTTCCCTGGTGGCTCAATGGTAAAGAATCTGTAACGCAGGATGTAATGCCAGTAATGCAGGAGACGTGAATTTGATCCCTGGGTTGAGAAGATCCCCTGGAGAAGGAATTGGCAATCCATTCTAGTATTTTGCCTGGAAAATCCCTTGGACAGAGCAGTCTGGCGGGCTACAGTCCCTGGGATGCCTAAAGAGTCAGACAAGACTTAGCAAATACATAACAATAGCTGATTAACAATACTGTGATGGTTTCAGGTGACCAGCAAAGGAACTCAGCCATCATATACGTGGATTGATTCTCCCCCAAACTCCCCTCCCATCTGGGCTACCGAATGACACCAAGTAGAGTTCCCTGTGTGGTACAATAGGTCCTTGTTGGTGATCCATTTTAAATAGAGCAGTGTGTACATGCTCATCACAAACTCCCTATGACCCCTTCCCCTCCCCCTTCCCCCCGGAAACCATACGCTCATTCTTGAAGTCTGTGAGTCTGTTTCTGTTTTGTAAGTAAGCTCATCGTACCATTTCTTCTTGGATTCCACATATAAAGGATGTCATATGATATTGCTTCTCTCAGTATGCCACTCTCTAGGTCCATCCATGTTGCTGCAAATGACATTATTTCATTCTTTTTAATGACTGAGTAATATTCCTTATTGCCAAATTCAGACTTAAACTGAAGAAAGTAGATAAAACCACTATACCATTCAGGTATGACCTAAATCAAATCCCTTATGATTATACAGTGGAAGTGACAAATAGATTCAAGGGATTAGATCTGATAGACAGAGTGCCTGAAGAACTATGGATGGAGGTTCATGACATTGTATAGGAGGCAGTGATCAAGACCATCCCCAAGAAAAAAAAATGCTAAAAGGCAAAATGGTTGTCTGAAGAGGCTTTATAAATAGCTGTGAAAAGAAGAGAAGCAAAGGAGAAAAGGAAAGATATACCCATTTGAATGCAGAGTTCCAAAGAAGAGCAAGGAGAGATAAGAAAGCCTTCCTCAGTGATCAATGCAAAGAAATAGAGGAAAACAATAGAATGGGAAAGACCAGAGATCTCTTCAAGAAAAATTAGAGATACCAAGGGAACATTTCATGCAAAGATGGGCACAATAAAGGACAGAAATGGTATAGATCTAATAGAAGCAGAAGATATTAAGAAGAGATGGCAAGAATACACAGAAGCACTATACAAAAAGGATCTTCATGACCCAGATAATCACGATGGTGTGATCACTCAGAGCCAGACATCCTGGAATGCAAAGTCAAGTGGGCCTTAGGAGGCATCACTATGAACAAAGCTAGTGGAAGTAATGGAATTCCAGTTGAACTATTTCAAATCCTAAAAGATGATGCTGTGAAAGTGTTGCACTTAATATGCCTGCAAATTCGGAAAACTCAGCAGTGGCCACAGGACTGGAAAAGGTCAGTTTTCATTCCAATCCCAAAGAAAGGGAATGCCAAAGAACCGTCAAACTACCACACAGTTGCTCATCTCACTCGCTAGTAAAGTAATGCTCAAAATTCTCCAAGCCAGGCTTCAACAACTTCCAGATGTTCAAGCTGGATTTAGAAAAGGCAGAGGAACCAGAGATCAAATTGCCAACATCAATTGGAGCATTGAAAAAGTGAGAGAGTTCCAGAAAAACATCTACTTCTGCTTTATTGACTATGCCAAAGCCTTTCACTGTGTGGATCACAAGAAACTGTGGAAAATTCTTAAAGAGATGGGAATACCAGACCACCTGACTTGTCTCTTGCTAAATCTGTATGCAGGTCAAGAAGCAACAATTAGAACTGGACATGGAACAACAGACTAGTTCCGAATAGGAAAAGGAGTATGTCAAGGCTGTATATTGTCACCCTGATTATTTAACTTATATGCAGAGTACATCATGAGAAATGCTGGACTAGATTAAGCACAAACTGGAATCAAGATTGCCGGGAGAAATATCAATAACCTCAGATATGCAGATGACACCACCCTTATGGCAGAAAGTGAAGAAGAACTAAACAGCCTCTTGATGAAAGTGAAAGAGGAGAGTGAAAAAGTTGGCTTAAAACTCAATATTCAAAAAACTAAGATCATGGCATCTGGTCCCATCACTTCACAGCAAATAGATGAGGAAACAATGGAAACAGTGTCAGACTTTATTTTTTGGGGCTCCAAAATCACTGCAGATGGTGACTACAGCCATGAAATTAAAAGATGCTCGCTCCTTGGAAGAAAAGTTATGACCAACCTAGACAGCATAATAAAAAGTAGAGACATTACTTTGCCAACAAAAGTCCATCTAGTCAAAGCTGAGGTTTTTCCAGTAGTCATGTATGGATGTGAGAGTTGGACTATAAAGACAACTGACCACCGAAGAATTGATGCTTTTGAACTGTGGTGTTGAAGAAGACTCTTGAGAGTCCCTTGAACTGCAAGGAGATCCAACCAGTCCATCCTAAAGGAAATCAGTCCTGAATATTCATTGGAAGGACTGATTCTGAAGCTGAAGCTCTAATAGTTTAGCCTCCTGATGCAAAGAACTGACTCATTTGAAAAGACCCTGAGGCTGGGAAAGATTGAAGGCAGGAGGAGAAGGGGACAACAGAGAATGAGATGGTTAGATGGCATCACCAGCTGAATGGACATGAGTTTGAGTAATCTCTGGGAGTTGGTGATGGTCAGGGAAACTTGGCATGCTGCAGTCCATGGGATTGCAAAGAGTCGGACACAGCTGACCAACGGAACTGAACTGAACTAAATATTCCAATCATATATATACATGTACTGCATCTTCTTTATCCATTCCTCTGCTGATGGACATTTAGGTTGCTTCCAAGTCTTGGTGGTTGTAAACAATGCTGTTGTATCTTTTCAGATCATGTTTTTCTCCAGATTTATGCCTAGGAGTGGGGTTGTAGGAGACCGAACTTACCCTTGAAATTGTTTGTTAGAAGTTGCAGGGTGCTGAGAAGGGTACACACTGTATGATTGCAATGATATGACATCCCAGAAAAGGCAAAACTACAGAGGCTGTACAAAGATCAATGGTGGGCTGGGGGCAAGGTGGGGGTTGGGGATGAAGTCCAGAGGATTTTTTAGGGCAGTGAAAATTCTCTGCATGCTGTTATTTTGATGCTTAAAGTCATCACATGTTTGTCCAAAACCCCTGGATGTACAGTACTGAGAATGAGCTCTTAGATGATGGAGTCTGGGTGATTGTGGTGGTTGGCATAGGTTCATCCCTGTTAAGACAGGCACCATTCTGTCAGGGGATATTGATAATAGGTGAGGTGTGTGTGGGAAATCTCTGCTCCTTCCTCTCGATTTTATTGTAAACTTAAAATTCCCCTTCGCTTCATTTGCTCCTTGGAAGAAAAGCTATCACCAACCTAGACAGCGTATTAAAAAGCAGAGACATTACTTCACTGACAAAGGCCTGTCTAGTCAAAGCTACGGCTTTTCCAACAGTCATGTATGGATGTGAGAGTTGGACTATAAAGAAAGCTGAGCACCGAAGAATGGATGCTTTTGAATTGTGGTGTTGGAGAAGACTCTTGAGAGTCCCTTGGACTGCAAGGAGATCAAAGCAGTCAATCCTAAAGGAAATCAGTCCTGAATATTCATTGGAAGGACTGGTACTGAAGCTCCAATACTTTGGCCACCTGATTCGAAGAGCCGACTCATTGGAAAAGACCCTGATGCTGGGAAAGATTGCAGGCAGAAGGAAAAGGGGACAACAGAGGATGAGATGGTTAGATGGCATCACCGACTTGATGGAGATGGTTTGAACAAGCTCTGGGAGTTGGTGATAGACAGGGAAGCCTGGCATGCTGCAGTCCATGGGGTCGCAAAGGGTCAGACATGACTGAGTGACTGAACTAAAATTGCCCTAAAAAACAAAACAAAACAAAGGAAAACAACAAAATAGTTGTTGGTGCACCAGAAATAGCCTAGGGCCCCCCAGAGGGGAGAGAAAAAGCAGAACACTCCTCCCCGATGGGGTCTCACTTCCTTGCAGGAGAAGAGAGACCTGAGAAGAGCATCCCCGTTAATGTATTAGTGACCTCGAAGCTGGAAGAGTTCTTTCCTGCGGGGATACTCTGCTGAGAAACAGGACACTTGAATCATGGCCTTACCTGAAGATTATGACTCTGCTCCTAGAGACTGAGTCCCTGGGTCAACAGGTGGGGCCCTGGGTGTCTGGGGGACAGGCTGGTTTCCTTATATACACATCACAAACTCTGTGGGCAGACTTTTAATCTTATGCCATGGCAGGCTGGCCCCTCCCAGAAAGGTGACCCCTGACACTCCTCAGACCCCGAAGTCTTCAACATTGCTCGCAGACACCCAGTTCTCGGCTCTGCATCACAGACACTTTTTTCTTATCTGTGTTATTTTGGAATTCTCGGCCACTTAGGACACAGAGTCCAGATTTAAAAATAAGCTGAGGATTTTGGAGGG
Source organism: Cervus canadensis (assembly GCF_019320065.1). Taxonomy (NCBI): domain Eukaryota; kingdom Metazoa; phylum Chordata; class Mammalia; order Artiodactyla; family Cervidae; genus Cervus; species Cervus canadensis. The sequence goes on along the minus strand of NC_057406.1, from coordinate 11,190,680 downwards.
TTTGTGATAAGCCAAGCACATAAAAAAGGAGAATTGTTGAGATGTGATACCGGAACTATTGCAGGAGATAGCTGGACCTGTGTTTGGGGAGGGGGGGGGCTAGCGTTTGACTTTGGAGAAGGAAATGGCAACCCACTCCAGTATTCTTGCCTGGAGAATCCCAGGGACGGAGGAGCCTGGTGGGCTGCCGTCTATGGGGTCGCACAGAGTCGGACACGACTGAAGTGACTTAGCAGCAGCAGTGTTTAACTTGTAAGGAACACTCATAGGTCTTCAACCATCATTTTCCTTTCCTCTCATCGTAGGGTCAGATCTGGCCTGCATGGAGTGTCTCCTTTTTCTTGCTGTTCAAGTCACTTCCCGGAGGTCCAATTCCTGATTGTCCCAGGCCCAGGTGTTTTCGTAGACAAAATCCGTAAACGTGAATTTTGTCAATGAGAGCTTGTAGAGACAGATGCTAGGGAGGGCAAACAGATAAATCCAGGTATTACAGATGGGACATGGGCAAAGGCAAGGATTACACATATTATGTAAAGAAACACAGTGTGTGTGGGTAGGAAATTGCAAAAGGCAGACACTGTGCGTGATGGTCTGTGGGCCAGAATTAGTCCCTCACACATAACGTGGGCCTCTGACTAGAAAAATAAGAGCCAAATCTTTCACAAAGAGACCTAGCCCCCAAAGAGGGTCTTTTTAGTTAAGTAGCCCCTAAATAGGGCTTCCCAGGTGGCACCAGAGGTAAAGATGTCCCTGCCAATACAGGAAACATAAGAGACACTGGTTTGATCCCTGTGTTGGGAAGATTCCCTGGAGGAGGGCATGGCAACCCACTCCAGTGTTCTTGCCTAGAGAATTCTATGGACAGAAGAGTCTGGTGGGCTACAGTCCATGGGGTCGCAGAGAGTCAGACACAAGTGAGTGACTAACACACACACACAAACACTATTCTAGGAACAGGAAATTTAAAGGCAAGTAGAATATGGTTCTCACCCCTGAGATGCTCAAAGTCCACTCGAAGAGATGGGAGGTAAAGAAATGACCAAATAAACAAATAGTACTAAGTGGTATAGGGGCTTCCCTGGTAGTCCAGTGGCTAAGACTCCAAGTTTCCAGTACGGGGGAACCGGGTTTGATTCCTGGTCAGGGAACTAGATCCCACACGCCACAGCTAAGACCTGGCACAATCAGATAAATAAACAAATAAAAATATTTAAAAAATAAGTAGTATAACTGGTGCTTCAAGACAGATGACTATAAAGCTCTATGGGGGACAGAGTGGGGGCCTCACCCACCTGAGCAGGAGCCAAAGGATGCCAGAGAGGTGCCACAGGTGGAGGTTGGAAACCAGGATGAAGGAGAGAAGAAATGCGGGGTCATTTTAGACCACGGGGCCCCATGGGTAGCAGGGAGCATTCCTGTGCTGGGCCAGGGGATTACCGGCCTTGCATCCCACAGGGCATCTTGTGGGCCATGAGTTCCGGAGCGTATTGAGAGATGCTGCCTGGGGGGTAGTGTTTATGCACAGAGCTAGAGGAAGGTAGAGACCCATTTGTCTGCTTGGTCACTTTGTTGAAAGTACGACAACACTAGATTTTTCTTTCAAGTCGTCCCCTCTTCATTCAACATTTTGCTCCCCAAACGCAGCTGCCCTGGCCAGTGGAGGCTCACCAGGACCTCAGCCATGAGAAGGTTAGCCAGCAGATTTTTGAGGTTGGACCATAAAACTCTGTTTTTTTTTTAAATCATTTATAATGTGGGCATTTATTGATAATGTACAATGGGAATGCTTTAGCCTCGCACTCACCAAATGGGAGTAACGGTGATGAATCCCCGGAAAGGGAGTTTGCTTTGCTGAACAATCCATCTCACTGGGACCTTTGCTAAATGCATATAGACTTGACAGCAAACAATTTAGCTAATCCAACTCCTACCCCTCTGGGATTTGTTTTCAGGGTTTCAAGGGAAATTTTCCAGCGGAAAGTGGTTACTTAGATAAAATTACTGAAATTTTATTGCAGGGATGGTTCTCAGGGTCTGGTGTGGGCTGGGTGACGTGGAGACACTGAGTGCTCTTGACTTTCTGAAGAATTGCTTCAAACAGATAATAGGCTCTTATGCAAAAGATGGAGGCCAACCACTCTCTTTTTCCAAAGCAGGAAAGAAGACAAAAAGAGGGCTGAAATTGCAGTTGATGATGTTTAGGTTGGACCAAGCAAGGGTCCTGGTGCTGCTACAGAGGGTCACAGATGATATAAAATCCCACCTTCCCAGTAGTAAATACCCTGCTGTGTCTATATGTCTATTCTCTGCACATTTTCTTTCTTCTTTTTTTTAAAATATTTATTTATTTGGCTGCACTGGGTGATAGTTGCGGCAGGTGGGATCCAGTTCCCCAAACAGGGATTGAACCTGGGCCCCCTGCATTGGGAGCACAGAGTCTCAGCCACTGGACCCCACAGGGAAGTCCCTCATGTCACATTTTCACATTAATGCTTCTCTTATGCTCAGACTCCTCTCCTGGGGGGTTTGTCAGTTGGTTTCTGAGATTGACACCATGGCTGATATTCAAAGGCCAGGAGAGCCTTGGCCAAAGTCACACAGCTGGGCATGAGCAGATGCAGGCTTTGAACCCAGAGTTCATTCCCATACCTGACCATCATGGCCCCAAGACAGTGACCGAGAACATGATAGGTTCAGGTTCTCCCGACGAGGCCCAGCTGGACTGCAGAATGGAGAGAATGAGAAAATTCAATCTCCAATCATTGAAAGAGCAAATACAGGCAGTGAAGCCCCAGAGTCTGTTCTGTTTAACTTTCCCGATGGAAACCACACTGACAAATGGAACGATTATGTCTTGGAGTGAAGTACAAATAATCAGAGGTCGGAAAGATCGCTCAGGAGTATTTTCAGGGTCAGGTAATTGTTGTTCAGTCTCTAAGTTGTGTCTAACTCTTTGCCACCCCATGGACTGTAGCCCTCCAGGCTCCTCTTTCCATGGGATTTCCCAGGCAAGAATACTGGAGTGGGTTTCCATTTCCTTCTCTAGGGGATCTTCCCAACCCAGGGATCAAACTCAAGTCTCCAGCATTGGCAGGCGGGTTCTTTACCACTGAGCCCCCAAGGAAGCCCCCAGGGCCACATGAGTGTGTGCTAAGTCGCTTCAGTTATGTCTGACGCTTTGCAACCTCGTCTATGTTAGCCGGCCAGGCTCCTCTCTCCATGGTATCCTCCAGGCAAGAATACTGGAGTGGGTTGCCATGACCTCCTTCAGGGGATCTTCCGCACCCAGGGATCGAATCTGAATCTGTTATGTCTCCTATACCGGCAGGCGGATTCTCTACCACTAGGGCCACCATAGTTTCTGGGATATTGTGATCATGTGACACTGCTTTCTTTTCTCCGAGAAGTTCAGTATAAAAACCTCATGAAGAGAGGTAGGTCCTTCAAGATCATGTTGGGGGTGGAAGATAGAATGAGAAGGGGAACCAGGGCTTTTTACATATTGCCCACGCGTATACTTACCTGGCACATGTTTGCTGCCAGAAGCCCACCGTCATTCCATATAAATACAGCCTCAGAGGTCAGGCCAGCTCGGGCCTCCATGGACCTCGAACTGTGCCAATTCCAGAGTCTCCACACCATTTTGCTCGCATAGCTTCCAAAATGAGTTTTGAAAAATTATGTGTCTCATCATACATTTCAAGTTGACATCCCCACATTTTCATGATAAGTTTAAATGGTTGTAAATGATGCAATTTCTACTGCTTTGTAACTCTTGACAGTTAAAAGTAAAATAAAATCGTTGCATCACTCTTTAAAAAGTTTCCAATGAAATATAAACACCGAGCTATTTGAAACCTTCTATTATCCATTCAGAAATACATGAAAGCTCTTTTAAAAAAAAAAAACAGAAAACAAAGATTTCACATCACTTCTTTTTCTCCTTGGAAACATAGTTCCATTCCATTTCCTCCATAAAGCTTTACCCTGATGCAAGATAATTTTGTGCTTGAAAGTCTTTCATTGATCATACTACCTTGCCAGAAAAAGAGATATATAAATTATATTTAAAATAAAGTTCCTGTGACTATAAAGCTCAGTGCCACAGATTTCTTCCAGGTTGAACTATCGTTGCAAATATTATTAGTGTACAATTGAGCAAGGGCTTCCCTAGTGGCTCAAGTGGTAAAGAATCTGCCTGCCAATGCAGGAAACACAGGTTCAATCTCTGAGTCAGGAAGATCCTCTGGAGGAGGAAATGGCAACTCACTCCAGTATTCTTGCCTGGAGACTCCCCATGGACAGCGGAGCCTGGTGGGCTACAGTCCATGGGGTTGCAGAGTCAGATGTGACTTAGCGACTAAACAACCACAACAATAAACAACATAATTACATGATGAGCTTTAAAAGTAGCTATCAATATAAAATTTAAATAGTATCAGAAGTGTATCTCTTAAAGAGATGTGTGATTGGGGGGGTATGGGACCTGATTAAAGGAGCCTTTCTAGATAGACATGAGTGTTTCAAATGCCTCTGTCTTTGGTGCCTGGAGGGAGTCACATCACAGGCAGATGGACCCAGAAGGATGGAGGGGGGTGAGTTGGGGTGACAGGTCTGTCTCTCCTCTGTAGTTGGGGGGAGGGATGGCTGAGAAGGGTCAGAAAAGAAAGGACAGCCTCTGCCCCAGGTTGTCCTTTGTCCAGTGTTAAGGTTGAGCACATAGGAAATTTGAGGGTCTGGAAACTGTTTCCATTAAAACCCATCCAGATACCATGTGGGTTCCTTGAACACATTTGAAGATGCCATAAACCACTGCAAACACTTGGAGCCCACTTGGGGAAGTGTCAATGTGTACTGATTCACCCACATAAGGATAGTTTTCATCAGTTCGTCAATATAAATATAGGCATAAATATACCTGTACCTTCAGCAGGCTTAAAGAAGGAAATGAGTTTGGAGGTATTTTGTCTGTAAAATCAGTCAAAATGGATACTGTCATTGATATATCTGAAACAAATAAAAACAATAATATACTACACAAATTACAGATGCTCTCAATATTCTCCCATCACAAGGTCATTATGGTTACAACCTTCCCTCTTATGAATTAGAACCATTGACTGATTTTACGATGATTGGAATGGAAACCGATTCAGCTGATTGGAACTTGGCACATCTCTGATCACCCGTAGGTCACGCTCAGAGTTGTTGACTTCCGTCAGTCTGTTAGTCAGGACAGGCAATGGTATACATCGGCAGAGACTTCCAGATTTTGGGGGATTAATATAATAATAGCTTACTTCTCTCTCACGCTACATGTCCAGATGGGGTCAGTGCAAAGGCTCTCCTTCACAAAGGCATTGGGACATCCTGGCCAGTTCATTCTTCTTTATCTCGCAGCTAGTCCATCTGGATTTCAGGGCAGAAGAGGACAAAGGGGCATCACGAAGGGCCTCTCATGATCTCAACCTGCAAGGGACACATCCCTCTACTCAAGTGCTTTTGGTCAGAACCAGCCGAATAGTGTGTCCAGATACAGGAGAGAAGTGAATGTTTCCATGTGGCCAGAGTGGAGGAAAACAGAATAGCTTTGGGACTAAACTGCAGTAGAAGTTTATATAGGTGTCACTTGATAAGCAGCATTAGTCAATTTGGGGAAAAAAGTGATCACCAAGGTTTGGTGGTTAATAATGAAATAATGAGGTTCTATTCAATGCAAACAATGACTATAGAAATAGGACTGAACATGAGCAGGGCAGAAAATTTTAATCTGATATGAAATACGGCAATATGGCAAAACTGGTAAACTGTGAAGGAATGTCATTGGTCGTCAAGGATGCTGGTGACACAAGACCTCCCTAGGGCAGTGATGATTCTACAGGGTCATGTGAGGAGACAGTTGGGAGTGCTCTGCCATGACTGAAGGCCGCCAGGTTCTTGGTTGCACCAGGCTCCACCAGGCTGTTGAATGGAAGTGATTTGGCAAGTTAACAATGCTCGCCTCCCAGGAGGCATCCTTTCTGTGTGCCCTGTAAGCCCCCCAGACTCAGCTCTGCCTGCCTCAGATGTGTGATGGGGCACTGAACTTCTGTGAGGGTGGTGGTGATCAGTGATAATGCTTCTGCCCCCGGGGCTTGGAGAATCGCCTTCCAACAGCTTCCCAGAGACAGTGACTAAGCCAGATCTAGTACTCCGTGGGATCAGTCTGAGGGCATTTGGGTTTCCTTCCTGAGGATGTAAATATTTGGAGAGATTCCATTCTGTGTGGCCTGTTTTCATATTCGTGACCTTACCGGATTTGAGACTTTTAGCCTCCAAAAGTGAGAGACAGAAACATATCTGTCATCTTAAACCACCCAGCAAGCTGTCAGTTTTCGGCAGCCTTAAGACATTAACTTCCCAGGTGGTACTAGTGGTAAAGAACTCAGCTGCCAACGCAGGAGACTTTAGAAATGCAGGTTCAATCCCTGGGTCTGGGAGATTCCCTGGAGAAGGAAATGGCAACCCACTCCAGTATTATTGCTTGGAGAATCCCATGGACAGAGGAGCCTGGTGGGCTACAGTCCATGGGGTTGAAAAGAGTCCGACACGACTGAAGTGACTTAGCGAGACACAAGACTGTAACACATGTGGGAACCTGTGTCCATGGTGGCCTTTAAGGCCCTCAGAAGTGGGCAGCTGGGGATGAAGGGGTCTGCGGGGTTTCTTCTGGAGTCAGCAGGTCACCCACAGGAAACTGACTTCCCGGGGGCCTTGACGAGAAGCTAAGAAAATCATTTCAACCATTAATCGGTTTTCATGCATCAGCTTCTCTTTGCAAAAAGCTGTAGGCCATGGGTCCCCATTACTTGGTTTTTCACAGGAGGGGTCCCAGCTGGCTGGGTGCCTTGGCCTGGACTGGTGTCCTGCTGATACAGAACGAGACCCAGATGTGGAGAGCCAGTCGCCAGGGGCAGGCCGGCCACCATCCTGCCGCTATAAGTCTTAGAGTTGAGTTGCTGGAGATCACAAGGGTGGGCCTGTCCTCCCTGGTGTTCCTCCTGTGATGTGAGGATGCTGTGAATGAGGGCTGAGCCCCTTCGCCTCCAAACACTCTGGCCTCCCCTTGGGGCTGAGATGGGGCTGAGTTGCCAGGAGCATTTTCGTTCAATGCAATGTGCATAGATAACATGGCTGTAAAATCAGGTTCCAGTCTAGCCTCTGAGGAAGAATGGCCCTACATGGTCCTATGTGGTCCTTCATGGAGGTAAAGAGGTTTGGAGGGCACATATTATTTGCCTATCACCTTTACCTGGTCTGAAACGCCCACCCTTATCAATACTTTCACATGGACAATCCTGCGGATTAGAAATTAAAGACTGAAATGTATTCCCAGAAGGTCACTGTTACCTGGAGCTCCTGGCCTCTCTCCTCTGCACAAAATGACTGACACTCTAAGTTATCACCTCAGACGGTGAGCGTTTGAGCAAAGATCCTGGACAGGTTATTTCTGCAGGAGGCGGCGGCAGCATTTAGTGTTGAGAGGTGGTCAGGGTGGACAGAGGGAGATGGATGGGAAGGGACCCGTGGGGCTTTGATGGAAGGGTTAATCCAGGCTGACTCCTCAGAGGTATTCCTGGCTGCAGGGGGCTAGTGGGGGTGTGGTTCTGCCCAGCGGTCTGGCTTCCGAAGCTGTGGGCCAGACAGGAAGAAAGGAGAAGAGAAACGTACCCGTCATCCCACCTCCCAAAGAAAGTTACTGTCAACATTTCAGGATGAACACTTTTTAGCCTTTTTCCTAGTTCAAATACACTCTTGCCTTTAAAAGAAAAATGGAATCATAACACACATAAAACTTTATAGCCTGTTTTCTTACAGTGTAAATAGTCTTTGTCCATATCACTGGTATAATTCCTTGTTGTGGTTCACATCTCTGTATGGGTGCTCCCTGGTTTATCCACGAGACGGGTGACAGCAGAGACTCTGAGGACAGACAGCTGGGTTCAGATCACAGGTTTTCCAGCATTCATCAGCTGTGAAGTGACCCTCATATAGCACAGCATAGCCAGCTCTCCATGTCCACAATAGTCTGTAAAACAGGAGTAATGGTGCTTCCCTCATAGGGTTGTTCTGAGGAGCAAATGACCAAAAATCCTTTTTAAAAAACTGAACTATAGTTAATTCACAATACTGTGTTAGTTTCAGGGGTACAGAAAGTGATTTCATTATATACATATATATGTATGTATCTATTCTTTTTCATACTCTTTTCCATTTATGGTTTATTACAGGATATTGCCTATAGCTACCTGTGCTACACAGCAGGTTCTTATTAGTTACCTGTTTTGTGTATGATAGTGTATATGTGTTAATCTTAACCTCCCAATTTACCTCTTCCCTCCTTGCCCCTGGTAACCATAAGCTTATTCTCTCAGGCTGTGACTCTATTTCTGTTTTGTAAATAAGTTCATTTGTACCCTTTTTAAGCTTCCACATATAAGTGATATTATATGATATTTCTCCTTCTCTGTCTGACTTACTTCACTAAGGAGGATAGTTTCTAGGTCCATTCACATCACGGCAAATGCCTTTATCTCATTCTTTTTTATGGGTGAGTAATATTCCATTGTGTAAACTGTATAAATACACCACATCTTCCTTATCCATTCTGTTGATGGACATTTAGTTTTCTTCCATGTCTTGGCTATTACAAACAGTGCTGCTTTGAACATTGGGGTGCATGTATCTTTTTGAATTAGAGTTTTCATCTTTTCTGGATATATGCCTAGGAGTCGGATTGCTGGATCATATGGTAACTCTGTTTTTAGTTTTTTGGGAACCTCCATACTGTTTTCCGGGCTTCCCGGGTGGCACAGTGGTAAAGAATCTGCTTGCCAATGCAGGAGATGCAAGATGGGCAGGTTTGATCCCTAGGTTGGGAAGATTCCCCTGGAGCAGGAAATGGCAACCCACTCCCATATTCTTGCCTGGAGAATCCCATGGATGGAGGAGCCTGGTGGGCTACAGTCCATGGGGTTGCAAAGAGTCGGACACCACTGAGCACTCAGTATACTGTTTTCAATAGTGGCTGCTACAATAATGTCTTACTATTTTCACCTAACCAACCTTTTATGTTGGGTATTTAGATTTTTTTCCAAGTTTTTCACTCTTACAAATGTATTGTAATTAACAAATTCAGTGCACTCTTAATTGCTTCCAAAAAAAAATTTTGTGATCACTTTAAGGAATATTTTCCAGAATGAATCATGCACTCAACATACAGTGAGTGTCCCTGTACACCAAGCATTAGACTCACACAAAGAAAAATGAACACAGTTCTCTTTCTGAAGACATTTAAGATGTAGTGGGAAGAGGGCTGGAGAAAAGGCACCTTCGCATCCAGATATTACACCATACACAACACCGGAAGAGTGCTTGTCTGTAGCACCCCGCCCAGGAGAGCAGAGGCGAGAGCCTCACCGGGGGGTACAGTCAGGTCACGAAAGACAGAAAGATCCCTCCTTGGCTCCCACCACCTCCCAAACCTCAGTAGGAATTCGGGATGGCTTCTGTTTGACACATTGAGAATCTGTTCCTTGGAAAGGGAGCACCCAGGGATGTGTTCCAAAATGAGAAGCTGAGATATGGGTGCTCGTTGGAAGACCAAATATTTAGAAAGTACCTTTTTCTGGAAGGCAAAGAACACGTTTCACAGCTGAAAAGAGAAGTGAAAAACGAAACTGGAGAGGCATGAAGGTAATATTTACTTGCTAGATTTACATGGCGCCTACCTGGAGAAAAGCCTGGCTGTAAATCCTGCCGGTGCCCCTGACACGGGGCACCAGCTCTCAGTCACCCAGCTCCCTGTGAACCCCCTAAGGCATACTTTGCAATCATTTTGTTGTGGTTGTTCAGTCGCTAAGTCATGTCTGATTCTTTGTGACCCCACAGGCAACAATAAAGATAAATAAAAATAAATAAGAGACAAATAATAAGAAAAAAAAGAGTTCACAGAGTGAGTGGGCTATCATTTATTCCGAAACCCAAAGATAGGTTTTCATCTTTAATTCTCAACTTCTAGCTACTGTGCTGTTGTTTAGTCACTCAGTAGTATCTGACTCTTTGCGACCCCATGGACTGCAGCGAGCCAGGCTTCCCTGTCCTTCACTATCTCCCAAAGTTTGCTCAAACTCATGCCCACTCTGTTGATGATGCCATCCAACCATCTCATCCTCTGTCATCCCCTTCTCCTCCTGCCCTCAATCTTTCCCAGCATCAGGGTCTTTTGCAATGAGTCAGCTCTTCACATCAGGCGGCCAAAGTATTAGAGCTTCAGCTTCAGCATCAGTCCTTCCAATGAATATCAGGGTTGATTTCCTTTAGGGTTGACTGGTTTGATCTCCCTGCTGTTCAAGAGACTCTCAAGAGTCTTCTCCAGTGCCACAATTTGAAAGCAACAATTCTTCTTTGTGTTCAGCCTTTTTTATGGTCCAACTCTCATATCCATACATGGCTACTGGAAAAACCATACCTTTGACTACATGGACCTTTGTAGGCAAAGTAATGTCTCTGCTTTTTAATGAGCTGTCTAGGTCTGTCATAGCTTTTCTCTCAAGAAGCAGGCTCCACAACTTACCAACCGGATGATTCTGGACACACAAAGTCTCTAAGTCTCAGTTTCTGTATCTGTAAAATGGGGATGGCAATCACAACAGTAGCACCAGCATTATCCTTGCACTGAGGATGAAAGGAAATAACGTGATGGAACACCTGTCACAGCCCAGCCCACTGAGCACTGTCCGATATTGTCATTATTCCTTTATTGCAGTGTGTTCAGTTCAGTTCAGTTGCTCAGTCATGTCCGACTCTTTGCGACCCCATGAATCGCAGCACGCCAGGCCTCCCTGTCCACCACAAACTCCCGGAGTTTACTCAAACTCATGCCCATCAAGTCGGTGATGCCATCCAGCCATCTCATCCTCTGTCGTCCCCTTCTCCTCCTGCCCCCAATCCCTCCCAGCATCAGGGTCTTTTCCAATGAGTCAACTCTTCACATCAGGTGGCCAAAGTACTGGAGTTTCAACTTCAGCATCAGTCCTTCCAATGAACACCCAGGACTGATCTCCTTTAGGATGGATTGGGTGGCTCTCCTTGCAGTCCAAGGGACTCTCAAGAGTCTTCTCCAACACCACAGTTCAAAAGCATCATTTTTTCGGTGCTCTGCAGTGTGTAGAGGGGTGCAAAACAATTTTAGTATTAGTTTAAACAAATAAACAGGTGCACGGACCTCTGAAACACAGTCTATGATGGTGCACTCTAAAGCTAAATGGAAGGGATCTTCAGATTTGTGTCATTTCTGATTTTTCTCTTAGCTTGAAAATTGAGTGTGAACACACCAGAATGGTAAAGAAGCCAGATTTCTCTCCTAACCAACCAAATCTAGACCACTGTTCACGGTAGAATGAAGAAGATGGATAAAGCTTAATACCTCTCACAGGGGCCTTGGCATTGTAAGCTGGGGCCCAAACCCTTGGCCCAAGGAACGGGGCTGAACCGGTGAGGATTCAGACACGAATCCGGGTGCCTAGGGAGGCATTTTGATGCATACTGTGGTGGCATCTTAGGGACTCCTTCCACACTTTTATTAAGTTAACGACCCTCTGCCAGACGTCGGTCTGCACACTTGAGATAAAGTGGAGTGCAAAAAGGACAGAGATCCCTGCCCTCAAGGGGTTTACAGTTTAGTGGGGGAAACAGTCAATAAACCATACAATAGATGAATAAGTAGACTATATGGTATGTTACACACGGATTAAACAAAAAAATTCAAAGTGGAGGAAGGGGAGACTGAGGGCCCTGGAGGGGCTGCTAGGTGCAGTGGGAGAGTGACTCAGGACCTCTGCATATGCTGAAATCCACGAGTTTTCAAACTCCTTTTATAAAAAGGTGTTTGGCTGTTCCCGGTATCTGCGATTGCATATTGGCGTTCCGTATTCGCGGTTCCACAGGCGCGGACTCAATGAACCATAGATCCATCCGCGGATCCACTATACTAAGTGGGGTGGTCAGGCTGAATCTCGCTGAGAAAGTGTGATTTGAGCAAAGTCTTGAAGAAGATGAGGGGGTTCATCAGGTAGATAGCTGAGGCGGGGATTGCAGGCAGGGCGGGCAGCTACAGCAAAGGGCTCCCGGGGTGTGTGAGTGAGGAGAAGGAGGGGTGTCCTGGAGAGCCTGGGGGCACAGAGCTGGGCGGGTGAGGCTGGATCAGGGACACCAGAGGAGAGGCCGTGAGGGCACCTGGACTCACCAGCCGCGGGTCCCTGGAGGCTGCCCTGAGGGCCTGGCTTTTACTAAGTGAACAGGGAGCCCTGCGGGGGGTGGGGGGTGGGTAGGCGCGGTTGCAGAGAGGTGCTGACATGTGACCCTTTAGGTGGTGTATTGAGAAGATACCCAAGGACAGGAGGGGTTCGAAAGGGGACAGACCCTCTGCAGGAGCTCGAGTGAGGGGCATGTGGGCTTGGGCTGGGGTTGCAGCGGGGGAACTAAGAAGTGGTCACATTCAAGAGTCTTCGGGATTTCCCCGAAGGACCGGATCAGAGAAAGCAATCAAGAACCACTCCAGATCTTTGGTCCCATCAACCGAGAGACGGGGAGCCTGCTGAGGAGCAGGTTTTGCACCGAAAACAAGGAATTCCGCATTGAATCTGTTGGGTTTTGAGATGCCCGAGCGGAGACTGAGTTGGCCATGTAGCCTGGCGTTCAGGAAGACGGGTCTGGGCCGGACACACAAATCTGGTCACACCACGGACTCAGGAGATGGATGGGCTCCCCCCGCGGGGAGGAGGGCGGCTGGGGAGTAGGGTCTGAAAGTAGGAAGCGGGGCGTTTTCCCAAGTGGGAGCTGTAGGCGCCCCTGCCAGGGCCCAGGCAGCCCAAAGTCAGGAGCCCGGGCCTGCAGGGGGTGCCATGGACCTTCCGTGGCTGCCTGAGGACGGGGAGAAAGGTCCGCCGCTCCGGAAGGAAAGAGCTCCGTGGATTCCCGCCGGAGTGGCAGAAATAATTAAGAGGAGAAGGTAAGGATCTCGAGTAGCACACGTGCTCCGGTGCCTCGGAGGAATTAAGAAACCTCGGTCTATTAATCTGCTCAGACATCTGGGCACCGCTGCCTCGCCAGGAGGCTCCGCCCCTCGGGCCCTCTCTCCCTGCCCTGTCTCTCCCCATCCTCGCCTCTCCACGCCACTCGTGCAACCGCCCTGGTCCTAATGGATCAAACAGAGCCTTGGCATCGCGACTCCTTTTGCTCAGTGGCCCGACCCTCCGAGACTCTAGGAGGGCTGATGGCAGCCCCTCCTGGAATTGCGCGCCCGAGGCCTCTCCGCCTTGGCGCCCGCGCAGGACGTGGGGGCCGGGGCGGGGCGCGAGGGGTGTGTCTGGACGGCATGTGGGCCGAGGCGCGGGCGATCCGGCGAGCTGGGGCTCTAGCCGGACTCGAGTCGGCTCCGCGCGCCCCGCGCTGTGCGCCCCGCGCCGTGCGCCCAGCCCCGCGCGCCGCCGCCACATCTGGAAGCGTTCAGCGCGTCCGCCTGGGGCGCGCCGGGCGGGCGGGCGGGGCGGCGGGCCGCGGGGTGAGCGCCGCGCTCCGCGCTCCTGCCCGCGGCTCCCTCTCGCCGCCTCTGCAGAAACAGCTCCTGCCAGAGCGGCGCGCGGCGCGGCCCGGAGCGGCGGCGCCTTCCTGCCTCCTAGCCCTCGGGACTCGCCGGACCTTCGGGCAGAGAAAGCGGAGCCGGGCCGGGCAGGACGCGCCGAGAGCAGGCGGAGACGGTTCGGGCTAGCGGCCGGCGGGCCCTCCCCCCGTCCTGGGGTCCGCGCGCCCCTCTCCCCTTCCGCCTCCTCTAGCTCTGCCTCCTGATTTATTTTCTCAAATGCTGTGGCCGCCAGAGGTGCGGCGCTGAATTCTTGAAAGGGGCCCGGATGTGCTGAGGATGCGTTACAGCCCCGCTGAAGGAGGCAGGAGTGGAAAGGAACGCTTTCTGGTGTTTGATGCAATGATGGGGATCAGGTAATCGTCAGAGGGAAAGAAGAGCTGCTGCAGACCCACGGCTTCCTCGATTCTGCACGAGAACCGCCGGCCCGGAGCAGGGATCAGGGCAGACCCGCTCGGGGGTGTTTGACATTTCCTCCTCTTCGTGGCTTCTTCTCCTGCTCACACGATTCTTGGTCCATGGTCAATGAAAACACGAGGATGTACATTCCGGAGGAGAACCACCAAGGTAAGGCTGGATCCCGCCGCCGCGCCCGTCGGCCTCGCCCGCGCGTCCTTCTCCCAGAGCGGCCGGGGGCCCGCGGGACCCGGGCCGAACCGAGCGGAAAATCCCCGCCCCTCCCCCGCCTGCGCCCGCGGGCCCCCCGAGCCGCGCGTCCGGAGAAATTCCGGGCGAGGGGAAAAGTTCCCAAGTGTCTGCTCCGGCCTCGCTGGCTCGCGCTCGCCAGGGGAGCCCGACTGCCCGGCCGGCGACGCCCCCGGCCCCGCGGGCCGGGGTCCTCGCCTCGCCCGGGCGCGGCTGGGAGCGCGCGCGGGCGCGCGCCCCGCACCAGGCCGGCCGGCGCCCCCGCCCGCTGCCCGGCGCCCCGGCCCTGCGCCCCCGCCCGGGCAGCGCGCTCCAGGGGGCGGGTGGGGCCCGAAAGACGGTTGTGAGTCTCTCGGCGCCTCTCCCTTTCCTTCTCCCTCTCTTTCCCTCCCGCTGTGTCCCCCTCCATCTCTCCCTCTCCCTGTGTCCCTCTTCTCGGCTCACCTACACCCTCCCACCTCTCTGCAGCCACTGACCCCGCGCGCCCACGCCCCGGGTGTTCTTATTCGCACCCACATGCGGGCTAGCACCTGAGGATGTCAGCGGGGGTTAGAAATCGGGCGGTGTGTGGGCTCTGCTTTCTCATGTTTTAAGGCAATAATAAAGGGTGTGCCGAGCTCACGCGGCTGTACACTGTCGCCCAGTGTTTTCCAGCGTCTCCATCCTTGGCATCAAGTGGCAGCCGCTCCCCCTGCGAGGGGGGAAGGCTTTCAGGCAACTCCCCACTTCCTGGAAACTTTCTCCCTCACACCCCCCCACCCCCGCCCATATTAACAAGTTATTATTTTTTGGCACTGCTCAGCAATTAAGGTCAAGATGGAGCGGAGAGGGCTGGTCTTGCTGGAGTGTGGCCGCCTCCAGCTCCGGCTGGGCCTCCCCCATGGCTTCCTCTGCCTCTGGGTGCAGGCTCTGCCTCGCCTCTCCCAGTTTCCCAAGCCTCCCTGTTTACATGCTTCCTTCCAACCTCTTCCTTCTCAGTACCTGTCGCTGTTGGTCCTGCTACTTCCTGGGCACATCAGGTGCTCCTGTGAGGACAGCCTGGTGGAGGGATTGTCTCCGTGTCTCTCCTTTCCAGCCTCCTCTCTCCTTTGCCCCCAGCCTCACCCTTAGCAGGCAGAGTCCCTACCCTTTTGGAGCCAGAGGCCGCCGGGCAGCTTCCCTGGGCTCGGTCCAACCTGAAACTGATCTCCAGCTTGGGTGGCCATGGGGAGACTGTGGCCTCTTTTGGTAGAAAGGATTGTGTCAAGGGCCATGGGTTCTAGGATGAGCCATGGCTTTCGGGTCAGGAGGGCAGCTCTGTCCCCATGTCCCACCCCTCACCTGTTTCCCTGCGCCCCTCCTGATGGAGTCCTGGACGGATTCAGAGGGAGGCGGGAGAGACACAGAAGAAAGGGTGATGTCTGTGAAGAGCGGAGGAGGGTAGGTTTCTGCCCTCGGGGATCCCGGCTCAGTCCAGGCAGCCTTGAAGCGGAGCGCCCAGTGGCCACGTCCTGGCTGTCACCCACAATGGCAGTGACCTGTAGTCATGATTGTTATTCACATGGCGATAATCCTCAGCAGTTCCTAGGGTCCCCTTTCTGTGCAGGACAAATCCTTCTTGGCCCTTTTCCCCCTTCCTTTTGCCCCCCGCCCCGCCCCGTCCCCCAGCGCCTCCTCCCCTCCCATCTGCGGAGAGCAGACATTCAAAGTAGGAGCCGAGGCCCTGTGAGGTCTGCGAGGAAGATGGAGGGGCCGGCAGGCAGCAGGGCGCGTGGCCGGGCGCGCTGCCTTCCCAGCCACACGCCACAAACGCTATGGCAACCTGGATCCCAGTCCTCTCCCTTGAAGCCGCAGTGATTATATAATTCTCGGAGCAGTTTTGCCTCCTTTCCTGGACGTGGTTCTCAGGTGTGAGAGCACCAGGACCCCTGTCTCCCTGCTGCCTTCCCCCTCCTCCCCCCCATCCTTGGCATTGTTGGGGTCTTCCTGGGGCAGGAGGCGAGGAGGAGGGGCAGACCTGGAGGAGCAGGAGTGTCTGCCAGGAAGGGCTGGCTGTGGCTTCGGAACTAACGGGGCGATGGAACATGCCCGGGGTCAGGGTTTCAGGACCCGAGAGGCCTGAGGAGCGGATGATGACGTCGGGCGGGTGGTGACAGGCAGAGTGGAGGGCTGGAGAAGTTGCCGGGGCTGGGGGTTACACCCTCCTCTTCCCATCGCTTAGTGCATGGGTCCTTTCGCCCTGGTTTGCAGTGCTGTGTGTGTGTAGGGGGGCGGTCAGGGTGTGGAGAAGGGGGTCAGCACGTTGGTACAGCCCACAGGTTCCCCGAGGGCTGGCCCCTGACCCCAGGTCCAGGCTGGAAGGGGCTTGTGGGCCTCCCCTCACCTCCATCTCCCATCTGCTCTGGTCGCTTGCCAGCCTCCCACTTTTCTGGGCTGATTTTCCATTGCAGGCTCCAGCTAGCAAATGAGTTTCTTAATAGTCAACCATTTAACAAATAAAACATCAGAATGTCCCTTATCTGCTGGAGATGAGGCAGAGGGGGAGGCGTGTTCTGGGAGTGAAAGACACACCGTGCTTTTCTTTTCAAAGCGGGACTTAGTGATGCGGCAGGACAGTCCTCATCGTAGTAAAGTGATAGCAATCACAGTGAGGGGTCGGAGGGCATTGTTACCTTCACCCCAGCTTGTGCAGGTTGAAGAAGGGGTGACATTAGCTTCTCTTTCTCAGAATCTGCGTGGAGGAACCTGGAGAAAAGGGCTTTTAAGGTTCCAAATACCGTTCCTAGTACCGTTCAGACACTTTCCAGTGTATCAGAGTACTAGACAATCGAATCTATTACAAGAATCAATTATTCATTATTTCCACAGAGCACATGCTAACAGTATTTAAATGTGCGCGCGTGTATGCGCGCATGCAATCACACACACACATACACACACACACTGAATAAAGAAGAGCTATTTTAAATAGATTACACAAGAGCCTAATGCCCTCTGGGGACGTGGTACATGGCAGACAGGAAGACTGGTGATGTAGTCCTTGCACTGTTGCACACCTGTGCCTCTCCTTGGGTGAATGGTTCTCCACAAGTTGATGCTACAGGTACAGGAGATGGTGAGCCATTGGCCCATGAGTCTTGGAGATGACTTGGGACTCTTCCTTCAGTTTTCTCTGTGACTTAGAACTGCCCGAGATGGGTTCTTCTGGGTGTAAGCTGGATGCAGAAGGAGACCCAGGGGTGTCTCGGGTCAGGGTCTGAGGGCCTGCTGATCTTTGTGTCCCCCACCTCCTAGCACAGCCTTGACCCTGGGGGGATGAAAGCAGCTCCCAGACCAGAGGGGCTATGCTTCCTGCCTCCTCCAGGAGATGGCGCTCCAGGGCCTGGGCGTCAGGAGGGGCACCTGCGGTGGGGGGCACAGGTGAGGGCAACCTGGCTGCTATGCCTCGTAGGCATACCTGCCCCAGGGCAGAGGCCCCGAAGACTGGGGTGCCCCGCCGTGCACATGACATGCCCTCACGACCCCCTTCCCTCTCCAGTACTGAACCCACTTTGGATTTCTCCCACCCCATCATCCCTCCTGCCCCAGCCCTGCAATGACCTCTAGCACAGGCAGCATCCGCTAGGCTGAACCTGTCATGGCCCTGCATTAATATCCTCCCTGTATGTATTTCCTCCCCAGATTAATCTCC
Organism: Cervus canadensis; assembly: GCF_019320065.1. Classification (NCBI taxonomy): domain Eukaryota; kingdom Metazoa; phylum Chordata; class Mammalia; order Artiodactyla; family Cervidae; genus Cervus; species Cervus canadensis. Next base: position 11,172,684 of record NC_057406.1, on the reverse strand, counting down.
CCAGGGCTTGGTGACCAGAGGGGCTGGTGGGTCCCAGGCCTGGCCTGAGGCCCTGCTGAGTGTGGGGCCGGGAGGGGCTGGCCTGTGGGGTTGCTCAAAGGCAAGAAGATGTTCCCCTTAGAAACAACTGGGTAGACACTTCACAGCTCATCTCCGTTTATGAGTCTGGCTGGTGTCCTGGTGTCTGGAATGGCAGCAAAGCTCCTGAGACCTCGGGTAGGAAGTGACTGAGGTCTGTTCTGCTTCTCAGCACTGGGTCCCTGCCCCCCTCCCCTCCTCCCCACCGTGTTCTCATTCCCATCCCTTTCTTTGCTCCACCTCCTAGCATAGCATTGACCCTGGGGGATGAATGAACTTCCTCGGCTGTTGAGGCAAGTTCCTAGGGCCCAGGAGCCCCAGGCGATGCTCTGACAGTGCCTGAGGAGCTGAAGCACCCACCCCTCCTGGCCCAAGACCCTCCGGCTGGGGTCGGAGGTCACTCGGTGGTGACCTGTCAGCCGACACCGCCTCACGGAGACTCTGGAGTTCGTGCTCTGCGTTCAAAATCGGGAGACAATTTTATTTTCCAGTGTGGACTAAAGGATACCCGTGAGGGACTTTCCTGGCAGTCCTGTGGTTAAGACGTCACCTTCCAGTGCAGGGGGGGTGCAGGTTCAATCCCTGGTCAGGGAGCTAAGGAGCTACATGCCTTGGGGCCAAAAATCCAAAATGAAAAACAGAAGCAATATTGTAACAGATTCAAAGAAGACTTTAAGAATGGTGCACATCAAAAAAAAAAAAATCTTAAAAAAAAAAAGGAATCAGATGGATTGTTTGGGAAACACCTGGAGACTTAACAACAAGACTAATTAGTGAGATAATCGCCCTGATTGAGTCTGTTTCTAGGTTCTGTCCTCACAGTTGCCTGAGTCTATCGTGGGCTCTGAGGATGAGAGCCGAAGACTGATTAGAAAAAAAATTTTTAAATGGCATGGGGAATTGTTTTTGCAAAATATCAGGTGCTAAATATTTAGTGACATAAGTGCTAAGCGTTCTGATAATGAAGCAACACTCCCAGCCACGACTGTCATTATTAAAATAATTTAGTAAACACCTGTTTTGGTGAACCTCAAGGTTACATACTGTACCAAACAAGTGGAAGTGACAGGATCCCTCTGGGGAAATGGAGGGCCTTCAGCGCTGTTTCAAAGTCGGGTGCAGGGGCTCCCTGGAATCCACGGGGGCAGGAAGCAGGGTGGGGGCTGGCAGGACTCCTGTGTTGTGGGGCCCAGGTCCCAGATGGGTATCCGTTACTTGAGGCCAGGCCTTGACCTGGGGCCCCTGGGGCCTCGCCACTTCTTTGCCGTGTGAGACGGGGTGGGAGCCCTGGAGGGTAGAGCTGGGAGGGGACTTGGCCTCAGGGGCTGCAGGAAGAGGCCCAGCTTCCCGGGGTGTCTGGGAGCATGTGGGGCACACAGCTGCTACTTGTGGGACTGAATTCACCTAGGTGGGGATTTACAGGACAGAGGAGGGCGGTTTGGGCCTGCAGCTCAGGAGACAAAGAGAGGTTGAAAACAGGCCCTCACCTCCCCGGAGCCCTGGGTGACCTCGCTCTGAACGGAGGTGAGGGAGAGGAGGTCTAACTAGCCGGAACCGAAACCCCACAGTCCCGTCCACAGGCCCCAGACAGCTCTTCATCACAGGGCCACTTCCCGGTTGTCCTCTGGTGTGTGTGTGAGAGTGTGTAGGGACAGGGAGGGGGCGGTTCCACACTCGTGTTTTCTGAAGGGTTATCAAGCAGACCTAGAATAAACTCAAGTCTCTTCGGGAATTTACTTTCCAGGATCAGAAGATTTTAGGGGCAAGAGAAACGGTAGGAACCAACGCCATTTCCAGCTGAGCAAACAGGCCCCTGCAGGGTCACTCAGGAGAGTTGGGCCTGGAACCCACCTCCATTCTCCATCCTCCTGCCATCTCTGGACCTACTCGGTGCCCGCCGATGCTCTCAGAGCATCGCTCAAGGTTTCTGGTTAGACTTGGCTTAATAAACCTCTTGCCCTCCCCCATCCCTCTCCTGACCCTGCTTTTGTTCTGGCTCAAGTCTTTTCTGAGATAGTAGATTTAGAAACAGACTTGGGGCTATCTTTCATTGGAAAGGTTTAAACATTTCTTAGACGACAGAGTAAAAGTTTGTGCGTGTCCACAAGAAGCTCCTGCAAAACTCAGATCACTGTTTTGTGAACGGACATGCCTCCAAGCCTTTTTGTGTGCTCCCCACCTTTCTGCCCCAATCGGGGCTCCCCTGAGGGAGCGACGAGCCTGTGTTGCCAGGCTCCCTTGGCAAGGAGTTGGCAGCTGTTCATGGACCGGCTAGCTTTGTTGTGTGTACAAACCACAGGGCAGGGTGGCCATGCAGGTGAGCTACAGGCAGAACAGGTAGAAAGCATGGGGCGGTCAGGCTGCAGCTGTCAGAGGCCAGGGTGCTCCTGAGTCTACTGAGCTGGGCGAACAAAGGCCCCCCTGCTCCCTTGTCAGGGCTCAACCCCCAGGACCCCTCCTCTTCCCAGGAGACATTTAAAGAAGGAGAGGTCTATGGGAAGGGGGTCATTTGGGGCCTGCCTCCACGATCCCCAGAATCTCTGAGCCTTTGGTGGCTGACCTGATGCTCCCAGAGACTGGAAGACCTTGGAGGCTGAGCTGGTCTTCAGCTTTAGGACCAGGCCTAAGCCCTGCTCACCCTCAGAGGTGTGGCCTCTGAGGTCCCGGGAGGAAGCCACCATTTCAGAACACAGTGTTGCCATCATTTCATGAAATATTCAAGCTGCCCATTTGCCAACAGGGCTTTCTTTTAATACACTCGGCTACTCATGGTGCTGCCTGCTGGAACCTAGCTGAAAAGAAAATAAAATAATCTTGTCTCCTGTCCTTTAGAGAAGCAAGCCAAAACCCAGACAGTAAATGAATGTTCTTCTCCGTATTGCCTGTGGGCAGAAATGTTGAGAAATGTTGATTTGATTACTCAATTAAGCTCTATTTACTTTGTAACCATTGTGTCATGTTCAGTCATTTTTATACTTTTCTCCTTCCAAAATAATCCATGTTGGGCTAAAACCTTTCATAGATGTTAGTTAGCAAAAGTAAAGAAGAGAAAGAAAGAAAAATAAATAAGCCTACACCTAGAAAAATGACTTGGGTCACATTTTTTGACTTGATGTCTTTCTCTGAGATGTTTGAAAGAATCAGGTCCCCATTTTTGATCTGTGGGACGGAGACAGTAATCCTTAGCCAGTCGGCTTTGCAGGGCAGCCCCGAGGCTCCGAATGGAGGCTGGGTGTACATCGCTGTGTGGTGGCAGCTGGCTTTAGCAAATCACAGGACACCAGCCTGTGAGGAAGCAGGGCCATGGAACTTCCGTAGCATTCAAGAAGCGTTGAAGGTGGTGTTGGGTGGCTGACATTATTTAAAACTTCAAGGATGGAAACGTGAAACAAAGAGAAATAGAATCTGAGGCGGCCTGGACAATACTGAATAATCAAAGGAGAAGGGAAAGACCATTCGGAGAGGGCTGGTCTTCTGGTTTTCTTGGCACGTGGCAACCAACCTGAGCCTGTGGGCTCTCAGGACTGTGGGACGAGCTAGAGGGTCGGGACCCAGGGAGGCCAGGCTTCCTCATGACCATGGTCCCCGTGTGTGGCCTGAGGTTGAGGTTCTGCCTTCTGAACTGGACGGAAGTCCTCTGCTAGTCCAGACCTTGAGAGCAGGAGGTTGGGCAATCAACCTGTCCTCACTGTCCATGTGAACTCCCCAAAGCTAAACAACCACTCTTTAGCCCCAGAGGACAGGCCGTCTGGCAAACAAAACTTTGCTTCAAATGTCAACCTTGGCTTTGGAAAATAAGCATTAAAAAAAAAAAAAAACATATAGCAAACGTGCTGGCGGTTTATAGGTAAGGGGCGGGAGCAATTCCATGCGGCATCTTGAGACACTCATCAAATAGGAAAGGGCTTTAATTTTACATGGGAAGTGACAGACTAGCCTTTAGTTTACTGAAGCAAAAATAATCTCATCGTCAAAATGTGTGCTGGGAAACGTGCGTTTAACTTTGTGCCTTGCACCGCTCGCCACCTGCCTCCCAGCCTCTGGGCCTGTGATCTCTGGGGCATCCATGTCTACATTTTTATTTTTAAAATAATATGTTGTAGCATCCATTGTTCTGTGTTTGTAGATGGGGCAGGAGCAGTATGCTTTGTACTCTCTTCCTACCGTTACATCCTATGTCCATCCTAGGTGTTGCATGCTAAGTTGCTTCAGTCGAGCCTGACTCTTTGCGGCCCTATGGACTGTAGCCCAGCAGGTTCCTCCCCCCATGGGATTCTCCAGGAAACAATACTGGAGTGGGTTGCCATGCCCCTCCTTCAGGGGATCTTCCTGACCCAGGGAACAAACCTGAGTCCCCTGTGTCTCCTTCAGTGGCAGGTGGGTTCTTTACCACTAGCACCACCTGGGAAGCCCCGTGCATCCTATGGGAGGGTGTTAATGACATTTTTCACATGAGGGAACTCAGGAGCAGTGGTCTTGATAACGGGGTCAAGGTCATCCTGATGCTGTTGGAGCCAGGAATTAAGTTCAGGTCTCTTGGACTTCCCAAGCACGTGCTGTCTCTCTCCTCTCCCCACCTGGGGCCGAGGAGAGACGACCTTGGCCAGCCTTGTGTCGCATGGCTTGGATGTGCCCTGTGGAAGCTGCGTCTTCCGCCGGTCACGGCGGTGGACAGACATCTGAGTGCTTGTGCTGCCCTATGGTCACTCCACACGCCTCCGCTTGCCATTCCCTCTCCGAGCTGTGCATTTGTTCCCGAGCTTCCTGCCTGGACCCTGCTTGGTCCTCAGATCCCAGTGGGGACTCCATCTGTCCAGCTTTGGCTTTGAGATGACTGCTTCGTGGCAGGGCCTAGCTTCCCCGCCTTCTTGGAACGTCTCCCCAGTAATCTCCCCCTGGAAATAGGCCCTCCATTCTCCAACCCGGGTCTGATGAGTTTAGGGCCCATCCTTGCAGGCTGAGCTCCCAGACCGCATGCGTTATCCATTTATTTATTTTTAAAGAACATGTTGGTGGAGATATGTCACTTACCATAAAAGATACATTTCATATACCTTTAAAATGTACAGTTTGGTGTTTTTTAGTATGTTTACAGGGTTGTGCAAAGCCTGCACATATTCATCACCCCAGAGATAGAACCCGCACCCACTGATAGTCACTCCCCATCCCTGCTTCTGTCCCCTGCATCTCCATGTGACTGTGGATTCTCAAGCATCATTGACTGTGATGTTAATCCAGTCACTGGGGCTCACCTGTGCCATCCCACTGCAGGTGGCACATCCCCTGAATTCAGATCTAGGTCACTTGTGACGACCCATCTGATAAACGACCCACCTGATAAATGATGCAGTTAAAAGGAAGCACAGGAGGTCAGTTGGGGACCCAGGTATCACTTGGAGGTGAGATCGAGCACTTTCTTTCAGTTACACAAAAAGTGATTTTAAGGTTTATTTCTTTTAACTCAGCAAAGCTAAGTCTGTAAGGCACATCTACTGATAGCTGAAGATGTGAATTATGACCTTTAAAAATGTTTTATTATAAAATATATATAACAAAGTTTTTCACTTTAACCAGTCTTAAGTATACAGTCCAGTGGCGTGAAGTATATGCACAGCATTGTACAACCATCACCAGACTATTTCCAAAACTCTTTCCTCACTCTAAACAGAAACTCTGTAAGCTCTAAGTAACAACTCCCCATTCCTCCTTCTCCCAGCCTCTGGTAGCATCTAATCTGTTTGTCTGTGAATTTTTCTATTCTAGGTATTTTATTTACGTAGAATCATACTATATTTGTCTGTTTGTGTCTAGCTTATTTTATGTGATGTTTCCGAGGCTCATCCATGTTATATCATGGGTGTCAGAACTTCATTCCTTTTCATGGCTGAATAATATTCCACTGTATGAACCAACCACATTCTGCTTATCCATTTGTCAACTGATGGACACTTGGACTGTTTCTGCCTTTAGGCTACAGTGAATAATGCTGCTGTGAATATCAGTGTACAAGTATCTGAGTTCTTGCTTTCAGTTCTTTAGGGTACAGACTTAGAAATGGAATTTCTGGGTCTGAATTATGGCTTTTTTGTTAGAAGAGCCCATTTCCTCATGTGGCTCCACCATGTCAGAACACGCCATCCTGTGTACACAAGGATATTGTATCAGGGAATTCCACTGTGACGGTCATGAGGGTTAGTGTGTTCCTGAGGCTCCCTGGGCTTGTATCAGAATTTTTACTTTAACTAGGTGTTTAACAATCCAGCAATGAGGAGTGACTGATGCTGCTTCCCTTCCAAAAAACAAAGAAGGTCTCCAGACTCAGCTCAGCCCTCCCCTTCCTGCCAGCAGGGCTCCGGAACGGCAGGAAGCGGGTGTTAGGTAAGACAGAGATAGTTTGTGTGTCCCCATCTGCATCTGTCCAGGAGCATCCACTCTGGGAACCATGAGGACCTTGGGAGAGGATGGGTCTTGTGTGGCTAGGCTGAGCCATGCTCTGTGGCCCCACATCTGCACTGGTGGAGGGCTCTATCTCCAGCCTGGGGGCTTGCCTGGGGGTGCTGCTGTGCCCGGGGCTCTTGCCTGCACCTTGCACAACTGCAGTCTAGGCGAGGGAGGGAAAGACACTCAAGGAAAAAGGAGCACTCAGGGAAAAGAGTCAGGAACAGAGGGAGGAGGGGAGGAGACAGTAAGACATGGCGGCCCCATGCGGGGACCAGTGGCCAGTTACTGACTCAGGAAACCCTTTCATTCTTGGGATGGCTATTTTTTTCCATAATTGTTTTGCCTAAAAGTAATAACATCACTTTACTTTTTGGTTGCTCTAGAATACCTTTTCAATCTTGCTCTTGTCTACTATCAACTATCCTTAAAAAAATTGTTTTGAAGTAATGGGACAAGTTTTATGATTTCTATTTTTTCAGATAAGGAAACCTGGGCTTAGAAAATCTGAACAACTTGACTTATTAAGGAAGGAAAAAAAGAATCAGTTTTGGGTTTTTTTTGAGAGCGAGAGAGAAGATCAGATGGTAGACTTTATCTTATCTTTATCTTTGTGGGCTCATATATGTTCTCCCATTTATTCCTGCTGGAGCCCTATTAGAGCCAGACAGCTTTCTGTGCTACAATGGCTTGTTGACTCTTGGTCTCAGCTCCTCCTGTAGCTTGACCGTATTGATCATCCATCAGGGCTTCTTGTCCTGATGCAGGCTGACCTCCAGCCCCACGCCCAGCTCCCCGATTGGCAGGTTCAGCTGGGGCATAAGTGTGTGCGCTCTTTTTCAGATTAGCAGAGTTGAGCATGCTAAGTCAGAATGCAGGTCAGACCTTTGGCAGTCTGATACTTACTTTAATCCGACTCTTAGTAAATCCCCATCTTACGGGCTCTGCCTTTGCATCCCCTCTCTGGTCCTGTGCACAGGTGTGTCTTGGCTGCTATCCAGAGCTGAAAGGTTGCACAGCGTTTCTCCAAGGTCAGAGCCTCTGTCACCGTGTCTGGCTGCCCAAGACCTCCTGGGGATCTGAGCTGCACATCCGAGGGGATTATAGTGACTCAGATGTCATATTTGGTCTGCAGTGGATAAGATCCTGTGGCTCTGTGTTTCAATTATTTAAAAGGCAAAATTTTTGACCTGTGCCTGGCTGTCTAAACGACCAAGTGACAAGGAGCCTTTTCTCAGGATAAATTGACTGTGAAATGCCCTGAAAACGGAGAATCTCATTCCAATTTTGGTGAAAACAATCCTAAAAGTTGCTTTTCCTCTCCCAGATTTGGTGTGGTCCGTCATTCTCACTGTGTTGTTGGGCACCTGCTGTCTGTAAGGTGGTCTGCTCCTGTGACCTTTGGTTACAGCCCCTTGGTTGTCCCTTCCTCTGTGGGGGGGGGGGAGGTGGTGGGCATGTAGTCCAGAGGGAGGGAAGATGCAGACACCCACGACGGGCAGAGTGTGCCTGGCGTTCCAAAGAGATGAAGATGAAGGGCTCACAGGCTTAAAGAAGGAGATGTACGGTCAAATGGAGTAAACAGGGAAAGCATAGGTGACAGAGCTGGACCTTGAAGGGCGGGCAGATGTAGGTGGGTCCCAGCAGGAAGAGCAGTGTTGACAGGCTCAGGCACTGGAGTTTAGAGGAGTGGGGAGTTGAGTTTGCTTAGAGCACAGCCCTGTCCGGGGAGAAGTGGAGGGAAGGCTGGCATACACGGAGAGCCCTTGCCTTGGGGTGGAGTCTGCCTCTCATTCTGGAAGTTGTGCAAGGCTCTCTGGAGTGTTTGAGCAAGGGTAAGGGGTGACCAGAGCCTTCCAGGAGCCTAGTTAGGTGGCATGGTAGAGTGTGAATTGGGGCCTAAGAGCACAGGTGGAGGGACAGTTCTGAGGCTGCTGTCAAGTCCAGGGGAAGAGGGAAGAAGGGGTTTTCTCAACAAAGTCCTTTATCCAGTGGGTGGGGCTATCTAGGTGGGTGGGGCTATATGGGTGGGTGGGGCTGTCTACCTGGAAACAGCTATCTAGGTGGTTGTTGTTCAGTCACCCAGTTCAGTGCAGTTCAGTCACTCAGTCGTGTCCAGCTCTTTGTGATCCCATGGACTGCAGCACACCAGGCCTCCCTGTCCATCACGAACTCCCATAGTTTACTCAAACTCATGTCCATTGAGTCAATGATGCCATCCAGCCATCTCATCCTCTGTCATCCCCTCCTCCTCCTGCCCTCAATCTTTCCCAGCATCAGGGTCTTTTCAAATGAGTCAGTTCTTCGCATCAGGTGGCCAAATTATTGGCGTTTCAGCTTGAGCATCAGTCCTTCCAATGAATATTCAGGACTGATTTCCTTTAGGATGGACTGGTTGGATCTCCTTCCAGTTCAAGGGACTCTGAAGAGTCTTCTCCAACTCTCCAGTTCAAAAGCATCCACTGTTCGGTGCTCAGCTTTCTTTATAGTCCAACTCTCACATCTATACACAACTACTGGAAAAATCAGAGCTTTGACTAGACCTTTGTTGGCAAAGTAATGTCTCTACTTTTAATATGCTGTATAGGTTGGTCATATCTTTTCTTCCAAGGAGCAAGCATCTTTTAATTTCATGGCTGCAGTCACCATCTGCAGTGATTTTGGCCCCCCCACAAAATAAAGTCTGTCACTGTTTCCCCATCTATTTGCCATGAAGTGATGGGACCAGATGCCATGATGTTGGTTTTCTGAATGTTGAGTTTTAAACCAACTTTTTCACTCTCCTCTTTCACTTTCATCAAGAGGCTCTTTAGTTCTTTTTTGCTTTCTACCATAAGGATGGTGTCATCTGCATATCTGAGGTTATTTCTCCCTGCAGTCTTGATTCCAGCTTGTGCTTCATCCAGCCCAGCATTTCTCATGATGTACTCTGCTGCATATAAGTTAAATAAGCAGGGTGATAATATACAGCCTTGACATACTCCTTTCCTGATTTGGAACCAGTCTGTTGTTCCATGTTCAGATCTAACTGTTGCTTCCTGACCTGCATACAGATTTCTCAAGAAGCAGGTCAGGTGGTCTGGTATTCCCATCTCTTTAAGAATTTTCCACAGTTTGTTGTGATTCACACAGTCAGAGGCTTTGGCATAGTTAATAAAGCAGAAGTAGATGTTTTTCTGTAACTCTTGCTTTTTTGATGATTCAACAGATGTTGGCAATTTGATCTCTGGTTCCTTTGCCTTTTCTAATCCAGCTTGAACATCTGGAAGTTCATGGTTCACGTACTGTTGAAGTCTGGCTTGGAGAATTTTGAGCATTACTTTACTAGCGTGTGAGATGAGTGCAGTTGTGTGGTAGTTTGAGCATTCTTTGGGACTGGAATGAAAACTGACCCTTTCCAGTCGCTCAGTCGTCTCCAACTCTTTCCAACCCCATTGATGTCTGCATGCCAGGCTTACTGGTCCTTCACCATCTCATGGAGTTTACTCAAACTCATATCCATTGAGTCAGTGATGCCATCTAACCATCTCATCCTCTGTCATCCCCTTCTCCTCCTGCCTTCAATCTTTCCCAGCATCAGGGTCTTTTCCAGTGAGTCAGTCCTTCACATCAGGTGACCAAAGTATTAGAGCTTCAGCTTCAGCATCAGTCCTTCCAATGAATATTCAGGTTTGATTTCTTTTAGGACTGACTGGTTTGATCACCTTGCAGTCCAAGGTACTCGCAAGAGTCTTCTCCAACACTTAGTTCAAAAGCATCACTTCTTTGGTGCTCAGTTTTCTTTATGTTCCAACTCTCACATTCATATCTATCTACTGGAAAAATCATAGCTTTGACTATACAGATCTTTGTTGCCAAGTAACGTCTCTGCTTTTTAATATGTGGTCTGGGTTTGTCATAGCTTTTCCTCCAAGGAGCAAGTGTCTTTTAATTTCATGGCTGTAGTCACCATCTGCAGTGATTTTGGAGCCCAATAAAATAAAATCTGTCACTGTTTCCATTGTTTTCCTATCTGGTTGCCAGGAAGTGAAGGATGGGGCTAATGGGTGGGTGGGGTTATCTCCACGGCGGGGGGGGGGGGGGGGGGGGTGTGAATCTAGGTGGGTGGGGCTACATCGGAGCTATCTCCATGGGAAACTCTATCTAGGTGGAGAACTTTCTGGGTGAGAAGGGTAGAGGGTGGATTTGGAGGGCTAGTGGAAGATACCCAGCAAACATGCAGGATTAAAGTTCACTTAAAAGTGAGATTTGAAGCTGTGGAAGTGGATGGAATTATTAGGGAAAGCGAACAGAGAGAAGGGGAGGATGCAGGGCTGAGGACGGAGCCCATGTGTTTAAAGGTTAGGAAGCAGGTAAAACAGCCAGCGGGGCCAGGGTGGTGGAGGAGAGCCTTGCTCCTGCAGGGCCACAGAGAGCAGGGGGAGGCCATCACTGTCAGCGTCAGGTGGGATGTGGGAGAGAGGAGAGGAGATGGGAACTGAGGCAGTCCACTGGATTTGAATCTGCTCTCAGGGGACCTTGAGAGTGGGTCCACTTGAGATGGGCCTGACCACAGGGAGGGATACCTTGGGAGGGGAGAGGCCTTTACCTGGATGCCATTTTCACTGCCCTTCTAGGCTAGGGAAGTGGCCCAGCTGCTGTCTGCCTGCCCAGAAGCAGTGTGCCATGATGGCCCTCTGGGGCCTGGTGCCCTGTCACCCTGTGTGGTCCCATCTGGAAAGCCACCTGCAGAGTCCAGCCTTATTCTGGTGAATCTCGAGGTCACTGCTGATCCCAGCTGGGCTGGGCTGCAGGATCCTCTGGTTCCCCTTTCCCTCTCCAGGGGACCCGGGCAGGGTTTTGGCTGCAGAGGGAGCTCTGAGTCTGATGTAGGAGTCTTCCCAGTGCTAGCCGTGTCACTTTCCAGACAATGGATCCCAGGCCTGGACCTGTTGAGTCTGGCTTGGCTCTGGTAGAGTGGAAGAGGAGAGAAGAAAATCCACGAGAGAACATGACCAGAACAGAAATGCTGTGGAGTTGGGTGGGCCTGGTGGCATTCTGGAGGCGGGTGGTGGGGATGCCCACAGACATCACAGCGTGAAGTATTGTTCACACCCATTTGGCTGTGGACGGCCACAGGCCAGCACCTCCCAGTGGTTTAATTAGGTCATGGTGCATTTGAAAGGCAGAGGGGGAAAATGGCAATAAAGGTCATCTAGTAGTATTTTCAGACCTAGAAGTAAGTGAACAGAAACTCTAGACCATAGACTTTTAGGGAAAGTTTCCCCTAGCACTCGGGGACCAAATGCTAAAAGTTCCTTGGTATGTGGTGTGTGCACGTGTGTCAGGGAGAGAAGGAGCCGGAGAGAGACAGCAGTGGACTCAGCTTGAAGACAGTGACTTTCATGGGCTGCAGGTGTGTCCAGGTGCCAGGAGACTTATGTGTACAGGTACCTCTGCCTCTTGCTTTGGTATTTGGTGGACTCGATTCACTTCCTCATGTCTGGGAATCTGTATCCACTACCTCCAACCCCTTGACTCAGAATCCATTTATTCTTTTAACCCCATTTATAAATGACTGTGAGTTAAATATTGCAAAAGCAGTAAGTGAAGTACAGCAGGAGAAAACGTGAGTGTGCTCCTGTGCATACTGTCAGCTGCATGGAGAGATAGTAGTGGAGGCTCAAATGCAGCAAGAGTACTTCTGAGCTTAAGTTTTTTTCTAAGAAAAAAATGTCTTGGGGGAGGGGCAAGAAGAGTGTGGAACAGCCTCACGATTTCAAAAATAGTAGCAAAGAAAAGAGGTTTTGGGTTTTAAAGACATGAGGGTGTCTTGAGTCTTCTTAGCGCTGTGTATGAAGTGACTGGATGGGGTAGAATTGGGGTGCTTTACACCCCACACAGTAGATGTGACTAAGGAGGCACACCTGCTTCCAAGAAAGTCTTTGCAAAGAATCCTTACTGCATCTTGCATTCTTTTCCTTCCTTCTGGATTCTTTCCTTAACAGTGAAGCTTATGTTTTGTAGTTTTTTGGGTGGTGGTCTATAGTGGTAAACTTCCTCAGTCTCTATTTGAAGTTCTTTCTTTTTCTTTCTTTCTTCCTCCCTCCCTCATTCAAGAATGATGGTTTCATGGTACACAATTCTATGCAAGCTGTTGTCTTCCTTCAGCAATTGGAAGATCTTCCATTGTCTTCTGGACTCTATTGTTGCTGATGAGAGGTCTGCTGTTGGTCTATGTCATAATTTTGATTTTTAAAAGATACCCACTTTGTCTTTAGTATTAGGCAGTTTCACGATATTGTGTTATTACATTAATTTTTTTTTTAAATCTTACTTGTGACTTGGTGAGATACTTCAACCCAAGGATTTGTATCATTCCCAGTTCTGGAAAATTCTCAGTCATTTTCAACTATTGTTTCTCCCCTAGACTATCTATTTTATGCTTCTGGAACTCTGCTATTAAAACATGTACTGATTTTTCTCATTTTACTGTTTCTCCTAGATGCTCTTTCATATCTTATATATCATTATTTTCCTTTGCTACACTCTAGGGAATTTCTTTAGCTCTGTTTTCCAATTCACCAGTTTTTTCTTCATTTGTATCTAGTCTACTGTTTTACCTTTAAATATATTTTTATTTTTAATGACTATTTTATTTATTAAAGTTCTATTTTGTTCTTTTTCAGACCTTTTATTTTTTAATAATGTATTTTGTCAATTTATGATTTCTCTTATGTATTTTGTATTTTTAATAATTCTAAATAGATATGTAATATTTATAGTTCATTTTCACATTGTTTTATTGATTTCAACCCTGTGGAATGGCTCTCCTGTTTCTTATATCTGCTGACTTTCCCTGATAGTGGATCACTTCCTCCTGTGATATAAATTTTGAGTGGGAGCCCATCTCCGTTGCGAATTTTTTTCTCTTGTGGGTTCTAAGCACATGAATTGTGGAAGTGATGCTACAGTGTCATTTTACATTTGCCTCCAGTGGGTAATCTTGGTGGTTTCACTGATCTAGAAACAGTTTTTAGTATTTGCTCGTTGACTTGGCCCAGAGCACCCTGGTGCTTTGATTTGCCATGAGAAATTATTCTCACACCCAGAATCTCAGTCAGAGGCAGGGGCCTTGCTTATAGGATGGACTGACTCGCATAAGCAGGAAGCTTTACAGCCCATCACGGCTGTGGTCAGCCCTGCTGTGCTGTCCCCGCTTCCTGCTCTCCATCATCACAGCCCCTCTTAGCCTTGTTGTTAGAACAGCCTCATTGCAATACTTAGGCCTCATTTTTGTTGTTGTTCAGGTGCTCATTTGCGTCCGACTCTTTGCGACCCCATGGACTGCAGCACGCCAGGCTCCTCTGTCCTTCGCTAACTCCCAGAGCTTGCTCAAACTCATGTCCGTTGAGTTGGTGATGCCCTCCAACCATCTCATCCTCTGTCATCCCCTTCTGCTTTCAATCTTTCCTAACATCAGTGTCTTTTCCGATGAGTTGGCTCTTCACATCAGGTGGCCAGAGTATTGGAGCTTCAGCTTCAGCACCAGTCCTTCCAATGAATGTTCAGGACTGATTTCCTTTAGGATGGACTGGTTTGATCGTTCAGAAGCCCATGGCCTACTTCAGGCCTTACCTGTGCTTTCAGATTGTGCAGGGGAAGAGAGTCATGACCTAGTTTTCCCCTTCTTCAGTCCCCTCTTCCCCCCACTGCTGGGCTTCTAGGCTTGGGGCAGAGGAGAGGGGCTCAGAGGACGCAGGGCTCACGACTTTCTCCTTAATGCTGGGCTGTCGGCTGTCAGCCACTGTCTTACTCTCTGCTCTGGCAGCTGCCTGAGTGCCGACTGTTTCCTAGGACACCTCTGTGAGTTCTTGGAAGGTCCCCGTGGGGTCCTTGGTGCAGGCCATGTGGTCTCTGCCAGACCTGTTGGGAATCTCTGCCTCTTTCTGCTGGGGCTTGAATCCCACCACTTACCCGTCGTCCACTCAGCCCATCAGGACGAAGGTGTTTGGTCAGCATTTGGGGCTGCAGGCTGCTTTCTTTTGCCACCCTGTCTGCAGAGCTGCCCCCAGAGAATCCCAGGCAGGAAGCACACTCCATCCCTCAGTGTGTGCGTTCCCAGACTCGAGAAGACACCGGCCAAGACTTTCCCGGGACTAGCACTCCGTTAGGTCCAGACCAGGTGTGTCAGGTGGCTCACTGTTCTGTCTTCCCTTGGGGAACTAGAGTCAGGACAGACTTATCAGTCACTGATCGATCAATCAGTCACTGTTTATGAGCGCTTCCCGTGAACTGGCTCTGTAGCAGCCTCTTGGCAGCAGGCATAAGCGAGCAGAACCAATTCTGACAGCCGTGCATTAAGTGTCCACTGGATGCCAGAGAGTCGGTGAGGACGCAGTGATGAGTGAAACAGATGGGCGCCTGCCCCCCTCAGCGCTCTCAGCAGGGCCTCTGGCTGCATTGCCTGGAGCCTCCTCGGTGGTGGCCGCATGGTGCGATGTGGCAGCTCATTTGCATGAAGAGGAAGTGGGTCCTCCAGACTCTGGAAGTCTCTCTCGGCCTTCACAGAGCTGACCCATCAAGGACCATGTGAGATGCAGACCAGGCCAGGAGAGGAGCAGCCCTGGGGATGAGGGTGGACTGGTGTGAATGATGACTTTGTGGGGCGCAGTAGCTCTCTCTGTGTCACTGGGCTTTATCTCTGCTTGTCCCCCTCTTTCCTGAGCTCCTGCCAGGCTGTGGACTGTCCATGTCACCCTCAGGGACCCAGGGCTCTCCTCCTCTGTGCCTAGGAAGGGGCTTGGACCCCGCAGAGCCGTGCAGCATGGTCCACACGCTTCCTGGCAGTCGTGGGGTGACTCGAGTGACTGCTGCTGTCCCTGGAGGCCAGAGCCTCCAGAGGGTGTGGAGGTGCAGTCAAGACTTGTTCCAGGAGGAGCAGGGCTACCTGGGCCCTGCTCAGACGGAGGTTGGAGTCAGCTATTCCCATTTTTGTACAGATTTAAGTCATTTTGTGTCCTCTCTGATGTATCTGTGTGTTCAGCCTTTTGTCTAATTGTGAGATAAAAGACTTCATCTTTTTTTTTTCCAGGAATTCCAGGAGTCAGCAAGCAAGTTCAGGAGGAATTAGTAAGACTGAAATCACTGAGCTGGTGGCTTCAGCTTAAATCAGACGAAGGGCATGCCTAAGATGACAAATGATTCTGGGTCCCCTGTGGACCTGGGACTGGTCAAGGGGCCTGAAGTGCTGCCCAGGAAAGGATTCTGGGTGCGGCAAAAGCTCAGGGCAGCGAGTGCAGGGCTTGACTAGTGATGTCTGCCCCAGTCGCAGGCAGAGGGTGGTGCCCAGCACGACCTACTGTTTTGGCTGTGCCTGGGGAAGTCGGAGAGTCGCCCAGGCTCTTTATTCAGCGGGCTGATTCATTCGGTTCTGTCAAACCAGTAGCCAGTTCAGTGGGGTAAAATATCAGCTGAAATGTGTTTAGTATAAGATAGGAAAGAAAGGAAAAAAAAGTACCCATTTTATAAATTCTGTTTCTCACTTTTTATTCAGCCGGGTTGGTAAATCATGGACATACTTTAAGAGTTGAATTAAATCCGAGAGCTTCTAACTGCTGGTCTGACTTTGCTGGAGGAGTCACTCTATGAGACTTTATGGTTTTATTACACTGTCTTTGTAAACATTTTTCAAAACGTTTCACACTGAGTATGTGATTTTGTTCTCATTGGATCCCGGGGATGCTCAGTGGTGATCTGACCAGTTGGCACGAGTAGGCGAGGGGCTGGCCCTGATCTTGGCTCCTTCTGTGGTTCTGTGAACTTTCTGAGTGTCCTCTGGGGTCTGGAGGAGACTTTCATCCAGCTGGTTACTGTTGCTCTGCTGTCTGGGGGTCAGGGCCTGTAGCCTGGTGCAGGGACTCAGGGTAGCATCCACACTGGCTCGAGAGGCCTGTTTCCCCAGCAGCTGATGCGTTAGACCCCACTGCCCTGATAGAATGCTTCGGGGTTTGTAGGATGGAAAATTCTGTTTGGAAATGAGCACAGCCCATAGTCATCCGCGCCCCGGAGTTGTCAGCTGAGCGTCTGAGTCACCCGCACCGTCTCCTGGCGCCCGCGGCCTCCTGGTCCACCTACAGTGGTCTGAGCTTGGCCATATTTGGCTTTCTTGAGCTGGTTGGCTTTGGACATGTCTTTCAACCTGCCAACACCCGAGTGGGGACCCAGATCCAGCCTTGCGTTTAAGTGGCAGGCAGTAGAGATGTCCAGGGATATGGGGCCGTTTACTGAACATAAATCAGTTCTCGGCTGGGCCTTGCATTCCTTCGGTTGTGAACAGTTTAGCCTCATAACAGCCATGTCTTCTCCCCCTGCTCTCCCCAGCCCAGACCACCACTGGATTTATTTCTACAACCAGGCGCTTTGAGGATCACAAGGGGTTCCCTCTTTCCTCCAGAGTATTCCTTTCCTCCCCAACTTTGCAAAGTACGTCTCACCCACTGTCTCATTGAGGTAGGAACTCATCTCATCTCCATTTCACAGAAAAGGAGAAAAAGCCTCAAAGAGCTTAGGGAATTTGCCTAAGGTCACACAGCTAATAAATGATGGAGCTGGAATTTGAACCTAGCAGCTGTTTTCCGAGCGTTTACTCTGGAAAAGCCCTGCCGTGATTATGTTGTTTCTCTTCTAATCTGGATAGCCTGTCGTTGGACTTTTGAGATTTTTCTTGGTAGTTTCAACTGCAACCCATACGCAGGCAGCACCAGCTTGTGAATCTGCTCAGACCTCCCTCCGGGGAGAGGTGTGGAGTGAGGAACAGGCGTCGTCACGGCAGCAGCATCAGTACAGTGGTCGGGTCCAGACCTCAGATGCAAGACGGCAGGGTCCCGGGTATCAGGTCCAGTTTCTGCTCTGCCTGGGTTCCTCCGGGGAGTGGGCACACCCAGTCTGAGCTGGGATGCTGTTGGCATCCACGGAGCGCTCACAGGCAGAGGGTGCATCCTGGCCTAAGCACAGTTGGTATGCTTTGAACTAATCTCTAGGGACTATTGTGGGTGTTTATCTGCAGGCTCAGAGATAAAACTCAGGGAGGTGGGTCAGTAAGAAATGCTTGGGTTGACGTCCACTTGACACAGCGGCTATTTTCCCAGGGACTTAGGGCGGCCGGATACAAGGGGCCTATTTTAGGGACTTCCTTTATCGGTTTGGAATTGTCACTGTCTGCACTGCAGTCAGATGAGACTAGCCTGGATTTGCCTTCCCTGCCTTGAGAAAGCACCATCACACAGGCTTGCCTTCTTCCCCAGCGGGCTCACATGTCTGGGCCCTGCATTCTCTCCCTGCTGGCCCGCAGACATAGCCTCCTGATTCACTGTCTAATTTAGGGCAGAAACTTGCAGAGCAGTGTCAAGAGGGGCTGTTTTCACTTCTGGATTTTACACACGCTTAATGTTCTTGCTTTGAATAGGCTCCAAGAGGATATAATAAATAAAGCTGTGCACACATCCATTGTGGAGGCAGCCAGCCTCACGGGGAGCTGCCTGCTTTGGGGGATAAACCACATTTCTTTCCCCTTCTTTTCCCCTCCCCCTCCCTTCCTTCAAATATACTTTTCATTCATTAGACAAAACAGTCTTCCAGGGGTAGAAAGGGCACGCGATTGCATCTCTAGCACCAGGTATTTTGCAGCCATAAAATTATCTGCCTCTGGCTTTTCTTCCCAGTTTGATCCCCATCTATTCTTGAGTCAGACACACCCGTCTTGGGCCACTGCTGAGTTCTATAGGATGACACAGTTCAGACCAACTCCTACTTTATGTAATGGGACTTCTAAAGTGGACTGCCTGTTGGAAAGGCCCGGGAAGCCTCCTGATCCAGGGTTGTGCTCTGCAGTGCTTTTCGCTGAAAGGAAAATGGAGAAATGAAAATGGACTGTCCACCACGGAGGCCAGGATGGGGTGGAAACAGCACCATGATGGGGAGCAGGTTCCGAGCCAGGTGTGGGTGTTACAGGAACCAGGTGAAGCTTCTTGTGCAGCCATGACGCTGAACAGTTTTCATCGTACTGCCCACACCCAGCTGAGGGGTGAGCAGACATTTGTGTCCGTAATGGTCAGTGGGGAATTTGATCTAGGTACACCTACTGGCTTGGAGAGGGCTTCCCTTGTGGCTCAGCTGGTAAAGAATCCGCCTGCAATGCAGGAGACCTGGGTTCTATCCCTGGGATGGGAATATTGCCTGGAGAAGGGAAAGGGTACCCATTCCAGTATTCTGGCCCAGAGAATTCCATGGACTGTATGGTCCATGGGGTTGCAAAGAGCTGGACACGACTGAGCAACGTTCACTTTCACTAGCTTGGAGAAGGAAATGGCAACCCACTTCAGTATTCTTGCCTGGAAAATCCCTTGACTGGAGGAGTCTGGAGGGCTACAGTCCATAGGGTGGCAAAGAGTTGGACACAATGTTGCATGCATGCGTGCTGGCTATGTGTGTGTGAGTGTGTGTGTCTGTGTTTGCGTGGTAGTTTGGTGAGGGTTTCATGCATTTTGTTTGAATTTGAACCTTAGCTAATCTTCTCAGCAATGTTTCATGTTGGGGATGTCTCATATTTGACATTGGGGTTCCAACTTGCAATTCATTGTATTAATAGATGTCTCTTTTATTTCACTTTTTCTTCTCCTGTCTTTTTCAAGAGAGTGGGGAGAGATTTATGTATGGGTGATGCAAAGTACATCATGTTATAGATTATAGCTTTTTAATTTTTATTATCTTTTTAAAGAGAAAAATTAGTGCTTTGGGCTCGACTGGACTGAGTCGAGTTTAGAAATATTAATAGCCATGATCCATTGAGTGTCTAGTGTATGCTAAGCTTTAAATCAGGATCTCTATGTGAATTGTGTATTTTAAGTCTCAAAACAGTTGTGTGCCATAGATATGCATATTTTAACTGTACCAAGAAAGGAATCGGTTCCCCATGGCTAATGCTGTGGTGCTCCATACAAGTTGGGATCTGGATGTCGAGCGTAGGGTTGGAGGTAGAGAGTGACTTCTGGTCTTAGGCCTCTGAGATTCAGGGGAGCAGGAATGAAGCTTTTTCGTGAGGATGGAAACCTAAAATAAATTCCTGGTAAAGAAAGAGAGATGAGTCTGGGGCTCCTTCTGCCCCCTGACCTGTACCCTCACAGGATGTGTGTGTATGCTCACTCAGTCGTGTCTGAATCATTGCAACCCCATGACTGTAGCTCACCAGACTCCTCCGTCCATGGGATTCTCCAGGCAGGAATACTGGAGTGGGTTGCCATGCACTCCCCTAGGGGATCTTCCTGACCCAGAGATCAAACCTGTGTCTCCTACATTGAAGGCAGATTCTTTCCTACTGAGCCACCAGGAAGCCACAATAGAATATGACTCAGCTCTAAAAGAAAAGGGAACCCTGTCATATATTATAATAGGGATGAAGCTTGAGAGCTTTATACTATGTGAAATAAACCAGACACAAAAAGACAAATTCTGGGAGATGGTGAAGGACAGGGAAGCCTGGTGTGATGCAGTCCATGGGGTTGCAAACTGTTGGACATGACTTAGTGACTGAGCAACAAAAAGACAAATCCTATATGACTCTACTTGTAAGAGGTGTATAAAGCAATCAAACACTCAGAAACTAGAATGGTGGTTGAAAAATGGTTAAAATGGTACTTTTTATGTTTTGTGATTTTGTTTTTAATTGGAGAATAATTGCTTCACGATGTTGTGTTGGTTTCTGCCAACACTGTGTTTTGTGTTTTTTTACCACACACACAAACTAGGTTTAGGATAATTGATGCCCAAATGATCCTTCAAAAATAAACACAAACGGGACTTCCCTGGTGGCTTGGTGGTAAAGAATCTGCATGCCAATGTAGGGGACATGGGTTCGATTCCTGATCTGGGGGATCCCACGTGCCTCGGAGCAACTAAGCCCGTGTACCACAACTCTCAAGCCCATGTGCCTGAACTCCTGAAAGCCCGAGTGCCCAGAGCATGTGCTCTGCAACGAGAGGAGTTACCACAGTGAGAAGCCCGTACACTGCAGCTAGAGAGTAGCCCCTTCGCACCACAGCAAATACCCAGCACAGCCAATCCATAAAAATAAACACAGATGACTCTGAAGAAACGTCTACATCTCAGCGTCCTCAGTGCTTTCCTAAGATAAGCGATCTTGGCTGAGGACATATATACAATATATGTCACAATATAACTGTACAGTATAAAACAATATATATAACACAATATATATATATAGTGCTAACAATATAAACACAACAATATAAAACAATATAGTATAAAACACAATATATACAATTAACAATATAAAACACAAACTTCATGAAAAATAAAACTCCACGTACAAGAGCCAGCAGGTATAATGAGCAGCAGAGTTAGTGCCCTGAGAACTAAAGTGACAGGGTGGTTTGAAGGACCCATAGAACAAATTGCTTAGAACAGGTGAGGAGATAAAAGAAGAAATAAGAAGCCTAATAAAAGAACAGCTCTTTATGAGAAAAGAGAAGGTTTGAACAAAGAGCCCGATAGTACTTTTGGAACTGAAAAATGGTCATTGAGGTAAATAAGTTAATGGAATGGATGAAACATCAGAGTAGACACAGCTGAAGATAAAGTCTGGGACTAGAGGTTAGACCTGAGGAAACTGCCCAGAATTCAGTGCCGAGAGATTAAGTGCTGATTCTATGAAAGAGAAGATAGAAGAGTCAGGGTTGGAACCAAAAATTCAATATATGTCTAGATGGTATTCCAGGAGATAAGAGAAAGAAAATGCTGAAAAGACATTATTTCAGAAGCTAATGCCAAGGACTTTCCAAAACTGAAGGAAGATACTGCTGTGTAGGTTGTAGTAGTGCACTGAGGATTGGGTAGGGGGATGTGGCACCCATCGGCATCTGGACACTCAGCGTGGAAAACTGCTGGAAAGTCAAAGAGAGTGAGAAAATATTAAAAGCAAGCAGGGAGAAAAGACAGATTATCTGCAAATAGCAGACTTCATCAAAACCACAACAGAGGTTAGAAGACAATGCAACACTGTCTTCCAAGTGCTCAGTGGATAAGAAAGTAGAATTCTACACAAAGCCAGAGTATCTTTCAAGAGTTAGGATGAAAAGGCATTTTTCATATCAACAAAGACTGAGCGCGTTTACCTCTAAAGTGGTCGTGGCTGAGAGAGCTACCAGGAGACACGTGAAAAAAAGAAGCATTCATTGTTTCTTTTCTTTGAAAGAAGGCTAAGATTTAGGATGATTTGAAAACAAAGGAGTTGTAAACATTGAGCAATAGTAAGATTAGTGATGGATGGGGTGGTGCAGAGATCAGAATTTAATGTGTTCTTAGGTCTTCATGTTTTGCAGAGGAACTGTGAGCTCTCATCTAAAATCCTTCATATTTCAGAACAAAGAAGAGAAATATTCAGATGTTGCCTTGGGACCCCCATTACGATCACTAGAACCACAGTTTATGTGTCCTGGATTCTTTCGTTTATGTTATTTCATTTCATCTCACAGCAACCATATGAAACAGATGATCGCTCCCATTTTGCAAGGGGAGAAAACAGGCGGTGTGTTTACCTTTGTATCCCCAGCCCTCCAAGGACTGCACGGCTATAAGTGCGCTCCAGAAATGGGACCTGGTGACCCAGCAGAAGTCAGCGTGTGGTCACAGCATCAGGAAAGTGCTACCCGAACTATCCAGCCTCAGTCCCTGCCATCCACAGGGCCCTGCCCCCACCGTTTACCTCCCTGGGCAGATGACCTCTCTAGTCTCCTGGGTGACAGGTGCCCCTCAGCCCTGATGCCCTGGCTGTGCTTCCACCGTGGGTCACAATCCAGCAGAGCCTCCCAGGCCTTTGTTGTGGCTTCTCAAGGTGCCTGCGAGGTGCTGGACGCCGTTGTGGCCCCGTGTTGCCAGGAGTGCAGTGAGACCGGAGCATCTGAGCACCCGCCCCTCCATACCTGCCTGGCCACCTGCCCCGCCGGCCTGCCCCCCCAGGCCGGCTCGCTGTGGTCTCAGAGCTCAGATTTCTTTATGAGGAATTAGCGGCAAGGACACTAGCATCTGGGTGACACCAACTGGAAACGAGCTGCTAAGCTGCCTGGGACCCTGTTCAGTTACACGCTGGGGGTGAGTGCCCAAATATCCTCCTTCGTGGAGGCTTGGTCAGCATCTCTGCATCCAACAGAAGGCTCCTTCTTCTCAGGTCTACTCGAGAGTCTCTGTCTCTCTGTATATTTATATGTATGTATGTGCTGTGCTGAGTCACTTTGGTTGTGTCCGACTCTTTGCGACCCCATGGACTGTAGCCCGGCCAGGCTCCTCTGTCCAGGGGATTCTCCAGGCAAGAGTACTGGAGTGGGTTGACATGCTCTCCTCCAGAGGATCTCCCTGACCTAGGGATCAAACCCATGTTGCTTACATCTTCTGCATTGGCAGGCAGGTTCTTTACCACTAGCGCCACCTGGGAAGCCTGTATGTATGTATAGAATATGCCAGATTAACTGGTGAAGCCTGTGAGAATACACTGTAGTGGGTTTGTGTTTGGGTTTGTTTAGTCTGGACTTGCTATGTGGCTCCCGAGTCACCTGCTGCTCTCAGGCTGCCGCAGCCCTCAGCTGGCCGCCCCACCTGGCTGGCACGTAAGAAGAAGGGGATCTGTGAGTCACCGGAGGTGCCCGGATATGTAACATATGTTAGTAGCTTGTTTCTGGCTCCTCACACATCACCGTCATCCTAGGAAGGTTTCGAGGCTGTGCAGCGTCTGGGTGGACCTGAGTTCTGTCCATCTCCACGCGGCTTCCCTGTGCTAGCAGGCCTGGTGGACAGGTGGTGTCTCGGAGGCAAAGAAGGCTCATGCCTGCTAGTGAGCACTGTGTCTCCTCCCGTCTCTCTGCTTCCCCACGAGAGACCCTGGCGGTGGGTCCTGGGGCAGCTGTGATGTCGAGTTGTGTCCTGTGCCCTTGTAGCTGAGACAGCATTACAGTGTACCAGGGCCTGGAGGGTCGGATTACCCCTTCCTTCAGGGGACAGCTCGAGGTTGGAGGGGGGGGCGGCGTCCACCTGGCAGTGTGGGGACCTGGTCTCCCGTCTGCCTCACCCCTTCTCAGGTGTAGCCTGGGAAAGCCCGAATCCTCAGTTTCTCCAGCTGTGAATTCAGGGGATCAATCTCCATGTTGTCAAGAAAATTGAGTGTGATGATAATAAGAGAAGATGCTGTGTAAACCCTAACACACAGCACTCATATACGCTATCGTTCCTCTTGGTGCTTGGAGAATAGATTGGGGAGGTTAATGGCCCCTGGTGTTCCATATTTCAGTGCCAGGAACCATGAGAGCCATCTATATATATATATTGATTAGTGATGAGGTATGGAGGCCAGGTCTTTAGTCATAAATGCATGCGATCATGCAGTCACTCAGGAGCAGGTATTTATTGAGCACCTGCTAATCGCCAGTGTTTACAGCCACGAGGGAATGGGCCGGTGGAGTTGTGAGCCATGTTCCCTCCAGCTTCCCAAATTCAGAAAAATCAGGTGCATTTTTCAGAAACTGAAGTGTATTCAATATAAAAGATTGTCCCTTATGCCGGTAATATCTCTCTCCTGTGCTTTGGTTGACAAATGTCTTCTCTTTTATGAAATGATGGTGATAGAAGATGGTAGTTGAATTTTGAAAAGTTGTTCAGATAGCACACTTTAAAAGGTGTTACCAGTCCTTGAAATCCAAAAGCTTAGGACCCGCAGGTCCAACCCAGCCTCCCGCCCATCGTGGATGGTCTTTCCCTTCCTAACAGGTGGTCATCTGACTTCTGCTCTGATGATTCCGTGGAAGGGGTGCCTCATAGACTCACAAAACAGTCATTCTGGTTCGGGAGAGCCCTTGTTTTTTTTGAAATAAGATAAAGTTGAAATATGCCATCCTGGGACTTCCTGGTGGTCCAGTGGCTAAGATACTGCACTCTGGATGCAAGGGGCCTGGGTTCTGTCCCTGGTCAGGGAGCTAGATCTCACAAGCTGCAACCAAAACTCCTGCATGATGCAAGGGAGATCGAGGATCTAGTGTTCTGCAGCTAGGACTTGGTGAAGCCAAATAAATAAATAGATATTAAAAGAAATCTGCCTTCCTGTGACTTTTGCCCATGATCCTGACTCCTTCCATCTGGAGTGAACAAAATGCATTTACCCTCTGGATTTCTGATGTGTTCTTTCTAACTTGTTTTCCAGGGTTCTCACCCCACTTTCTTCACCCAGTTCTCCAGGGCTTCATTCTCACCCTTCACCTTCTCTGGGTCACCTGCCAGAGGTCCCTCAAGGGTCCGTCTCCCAGAGGGACATTGGCCCAGCTGTGGGCTGATTTGGGCTGATTCCTGCCTGCTGGGCCCTGAGAGCAGATTAAGGAGGAAAAGGTCGCTTTTGCTTTTGGCAGCTGCGCTGACTGCTGACTCACAGTGAGTTACAGTCTGCTCGACCCCGAGGGTCTCTGCCGTCTAAATCCCTGATAAGCTGGGGTGCCGCTCGCCTTCTGTTTGGGCAGTGACGTCTTTTCATGTAAGTGCAGGACTCTGTGTGCGTGCCTATTATATTTCATCTTGTCAGTTTGGACAGGTCTGCAAAGAAGTTTGCGTGGTTTCAGCGGATTCAGGTCACTCGACTCTTGGTTCAACCTTCCAGCTTACCAGCCGTTCCTCCCAGATTTGTGTCAGCAGCGCAACTGACAAATCTGTCTTCATCCAAATTTTTAATTCAGCATTTAAAAAGCAAGAGCCAAGGACGGAGCTTTGGGCCCCATCAGTAGAGACCTTCCGAGTTTAAACCCATCTGTGAATCTGTGCTCCAGACAGCTGTGCACAGGGGCAGTGTGTCTGCGTGTCAGCCAACTGCAGACCCAGCGCTGGGGTGCATGTCCACACTGGGGGTGCGAGCTCTGTTCCCAGCATTGGCAAGATGACAACGCCCACATTTACCTTTTCAACCCACATGTCTGTCTTAAGTTCATGTTTTTAATTTGCTGCTGCTCAAGCCTAGAATAGTTCAAGCTCCTCCACATCAGATCATTGTCTGTCTGCCCCCAAAAGCCTTTCTTCCTTTCCATGGTCACTGCTTCGGGGACGGTGCCACCATGGTGGTTAAGCCAGCTGCAGGGTTCCCTTCTTCACATCTTCGTTTTTCTTCTCACTCCACAGCCATTTCCGTCTCCTGGTCCTGGAGCTTCTCCTCCCTCAGCGTTTCGTCGTCCACCCTTGGTCTCTGGTCTGTCTTGCCTTGGTGACTGTAAGAGCTTGTCCATCCTGGAAGAGCTAGTCTATCCTGTCTTACCCCTCCTGGTGTATCCTGTCTTACCCCTCCTGGTTTATCCTTTAGCAGCAGTCCCCAAACATTCTGACACCAGGGACTGATTTCATGGAACACAGTTTTACTGTAGACCAGGCAGGGGAATGATTTTGGGGTGATTCAGGAGAATTACATTTATGGTGCACTTTATTTCTATTATTATTACATCAGCTTCACCTCAGATCATCAGGCATTACATCCTGGAGGCTGGGGACCCCTGCTTTACTGCGTTGCCAGGAAGCAGAAGCAGACTGTTTATGTCCTTATGCTGCTTCAAGCCGCGTTGAAGGCGCTAGGCTTTCACCGTTGGCCTTCACTCGTCCCGTCAGCTGGATCGCTTCTTGCTCCCTTGGGCAGCCCCACCCATCACACGTACCACCTGCTGCTGGTTCCCGGATACAGCATGTTCATTTGGGCTTTGCACACGTTCTTCCTTTCACAGTTTATAGTCACCGACTTCTCCTCCTTCAGAACTCAGGTCAAGCTTCCCTCATTTGGGGCTCCCCTGCTGACCGCTCCAGCCAGGGTCAGGGGTCCCTCTTCTGGGCGGCAGTCACACTCGGGCAGACTCATGAGATACTGGGTTGTGTGGTTTAATAGCTGTTGTCTGCCTCCCCCACCCTTACGCAGAGAACTCAGTGACTGAATTCTCTTGACTGTCATAGGTGCAGCCAGTGCAGGGCCTGGCGACATGTGCTCATAGTTTGCTGAGCACATGGGGGAGTGGGTGGCCTGGCGCATCATGACCCAGTGACTGGTAATTTCCCTGCCCGTCAGTCCTCCAAGATTCTGTGTCTGCGGCTTCTCCTTGGTTCACGGGCCTTGTCATCTCATTTAAAAAAGCAAAAGAAGTGCTTTGACGTCGATCAGGTTTTGCTCCAAATCATCTGATTTCTCATCCCCTCTTGGCAAGTTCAACCCCATTTTTCCTGTCTGGAAGCTGGTTCTTCCCCTGCCCCCCACAAGTCCCTGGTTGGACACAGGGTATACTTTTTGGCAATGTCACCACGCAGGCACTCCTTGCCAGGTGGCTTCCCACAAGGGGCTTCAACCACCCAGGCCCCTCTGATCCTGTGCTCAGCCCGCGATCAGGCCGTCAGAATGCTCTCCATCCAGCTGATACGGGGGTGGAGAGGGTTGCAGACGGGGAGCAGGGCTCGTGTGTGGGAGGCTCTCCCAGCTGGGACTGGCTGCAGCGCCATCGCTGCTGTTCACGCTTCATTGGCCAGAACTTAGTCTCCAGGCCACCGTGTCCAGCTGCCAGGGAGGCTGGCCACTGTGGGCTCGCTGTGGCCCAGGAGGAAAGGGACACAGACAGTGGGGCATTAACACTTCCTGCCACACCCTCACTCAGTCTCGGCTGTCGTCCCCGCGTGTCCCTGGCTGCACCCTGGAGCCCTGCTGGCCCCGGTGGTTCTTTCTGTGCTCAGAGCACGCTGGCTCTCCCATCGCCGGGCCTGGGCTTTGCGCCTTGCTCTCTGCCTTCCCGTTCTCCGAACCCCAGTCCTCTCTGCTGGCTGGTTTGGCTGGACTTGCCTCCCCATCTCTCCAGTCTCCTAGCAACCCTCCTTGCCCTGCTCACGTGTCTGGGCCCGGACCATCTGATCCTTGGCAGCTGCCGGCCCTCACCATGTGTGTGCCTGGATGGGAGCCTGTCTGAGTCCAAGTCCCAACAGGACAGAAGAGAGTCCTTTCAAATGTCTCATGCTCTGAAGTCCTTCCTGGGATGCTGGCTATGGATTGAGACTATTTTTAGAGACAATTAGACAGTGTGAAGACTAGCAATGAGAGTCGTAAAAGAAGACAGTGGAAACATGGCTTTGGGAAACCGAAGGAACTGGCTGTGTGTCTTGGAGGAGACAAGCCTGAAGGGTAGAGCCGGTCTTTATATATACGTGCAACATTGGTTTAAAAATTGCTTTAAAGGGGATGGCGTTACAGTAGACGTTCTTTTGTTACTCTGAAAAAGAAGAAAGTGTCTCACATTTTAGTGAGGGATGTTTGGGTAAGAGGCGAAGAAAGAATTAATGAATTCCAGAATGCTGGGATCTGGGGATGGGGGCCAGAGAAGGCAGAGCCCATCTCTTAGATGTGACCTGCTGGTGCCTGAGGCAGATGGGTAGCTCAGAGTCTTCCCTTGCTCTGCGGTTCTTAACAAAAGAATCTGGTGCTGTGCTTCCAGTTCATACCTGTTCTGAGAGATGCTCATAGGAAAAGTATTTGTCTGTGGGTGATATTTCCCAACCATTTCATAAGCAGGAGGGGCTATTGTCTTCTTGATTCAAGAGCTGAGATGCCTGAATTCCATGACCTATTTTGTCATCCACTCGGTCTTGGATGGTCTTGTCCATTAAGTGGGGATGGATTCACAGGAGGTGTGGTTGAGCTTGGAAAGGAAGGAAGTTTTGTCACAGGCTACAACAGGGATGAACTTTGAGGGTTACACTGAGTGAAATACTCCAGGCACAAAAAGACGACTACTGTCTGACTCTACTTGAGTGAGGTCCCTAGGGCAGTCCGGTTCGTATGGTCCAGGATGTTTGTCTTAGTGTATCCTAAAGCAAGTGAGAAACATGAATGAATTCTCAACCACACCTGCAAATCCATGTGGGATCTTCTCAGACCAGGGATCGATCCCATGTCCCCTGCATTGGCAGGTGGATTCTTACCTACTCTGCCACCAGGGAAGTCCAGAGTCAGTTTCTTTGCCTTTTCCAACTGTCAGAGGTACCATCCTCCATCTGCCGGGCTGGCATGCACCCTTCCTGTAGATACTGTACACCTCCATGGTGCACACTCGGGACACACATGTTTGCATGTGCTTGTATGCGTGTGCATGTGCCCAGTCATGGGAGGAACTTCCTGTCCCAACCCCACATCCCAGGCAGGCATCCCTCCCTCTCCCGGTCATGACTTGTTTCCATACTTGCTTGATACCCCATGACTTGGGGTCAGTGGGTGGGGCTTCATAGTTCCTTGGCTCAACCAGCAGGTTGGACAGGGCACTGGTCATCCTGACTGGGAGCCCCAAGCCCACAGTTTTATCAGGAGAACTGCCTTTCATCTCTGTGCTCAGCACAGTGTCTCAGGTCAGGTGCCAGCGGCCAGGGTACCACCCATCACACAGCTTTGTGTGGTGCAGCCTGTTTTCTAAGGAAAGGATGCTCTTCTTGGTGAGATGCTGAGTGAGGAGAGCAGAGCCGAGCAGGTGACCCTGGACCCCGTCCCCTCCTGGATGTGTGTGGAGACAGGTACTCGCCATCCAGGACCCAGGTCCGCTCTGCCCCTGTCAGCCAGCTGTCATATCCCCATTTCACAGATGGGAAAAGCCAAATGTTGGGAGGTTCCCACCGAGTCAGACATTTGAGGGCACTGTCGAGCTCCAGCACATCAGTTGGGCCAGGAATAGCGGCCTGGTGAGGCAGCAGGTGCCCAAGGCTGGGTGCTATGGGGAGCGGGCACCACACAGCCCACTTCTGGAGCCACGGCAGACTCATCCATCCATCCGTCCACTGGGTCTGTGGTGCTTTTCAGATTTAAGAGTTTATTAGCAGTAAAAGGGGAAATTCAGGAGTGAGGGGGGACATCATCTAGAAGGTACGTTCACCAGCACATTCCAAATGATAAATCCTTCCACCACTAACACCTAAATTCTGGAATCAGGGAATGTAGAACCGTGTACAGGGCCTTAGAGGTCCTTTGGTCAACTTGACTGAAGCATAGAGCAGGGATGAACTTGTCCAGAGTCACACAGTCCCTAGTTGGGAGTGGGGAGCAGATATGCGCCCAGGACCAGCACACCTCGTCCTGGTCTCCTTGACCTGGGGTGGAGGGGGGAGGGCTGAGGACTGCACCCTGCCTGGTGGGCCCCTGCATTCCTGTGGGCCCGGAGCCAACTCACATGGACAAGGTCAACAGTGAAAGAACCCCAGTGAACAACCGCAGCTTCGTGTATGGCTGCGCCTGCTAAGGGCTTGTAAAAGTTTTGGAAATCCTTGGAACAGCTCAGAGCTGCCCAGGCCTCAGACGTGTGGCTCCCCCGCCCGGGCTCTGGGGGCTCACGAGGGACATGGCTCCAGATGGGTGCCTCCACCACCAGGCTTCCTCCTCGGCTCCCTTAGTCCCTCAGTTCCCTTGGGGTTTCTCCCTAGTGTCCAGGGTTTCCACACCCTTTGCTCTCCCTCGGTCTCCACGGACCAGCTCCAGATCTGAGTTGTCAAAAGGTTGTCACCCTCCTGATTGCCAGAGGGACTCAGTTGGAGGACAGTCACGTAGACGGGGCCAGAGCGGCAGACCTACGGAGTTCCACAGCATCTCTACAGCCCTGGTTTCTGCTCTGTGAATGTCGCTCCCTCCTGGGAAGAAAAATGAAAGTGCTTTGACCTCTGCCTTCCCCTGCATTCTTGTACATGGACTTTCTCATGTCCCCTCCCCCCACTACCACTTTTCCTCCTGGCCCAGACTGTGGGTGCACTGGAGGCCTGGGAAGGGTCTGGGAAGCACCAAGAATGACCCCCAGTCCCTGCACCCCACTAGGACCCACTGTCCCCTCCGTCCTCCTTGGAGAAAAGGATGGATTGAGGAGCCAGGGAGGGCCCAGAGGCTCCTGGTCTTGAAGATGTTCAGGAAACCTGAGAAGGAAGAAGGGAAATGGCTGCTTGGGGCTCCAGAAGGACAAGAAGCAACACATGCAAGGGAGAGACACAGGAGGTTCTGAGGGAAGAGCAGGAACTTGAGATCCAGAGAAGCTGGATCAGTCGACTCCAGCCGGGGTCCCATGCAGCATTGTCATTGGCAATGGGAACTCTCAGGATGCGGAGGAGAAAGCAGATTCCCTCAGCAAAGACATCTTTTTATACCTGCTATGTGGGGTATGGGCTATGGAAAGAAGCCATTGCAGCTGCCTACGGATGCTCCTCCTGGGGATCCTCCAGTGCCTGGGGATGCTCCATCACCTGGGGATGCTCCTCCTGGGGATTCTTCATCATCTGGGGATGCTCCAGTGCCTGGGGATGCTTCATCACCTGGGGATGCTCCATCATCTGGGGATGCTCCAGTGCCTGGGGATACTCCATTGCTTGGGGGTGTCCCAGTGCCTGTAGATGCTCCTTTGCCTAAGGATGTTCCAGTGTCCAGAGATTCTCCACCTGGGGATGCTCCATCACCTGGGGATGCTCCATCACCTATGGATGCTCCAGTGCCTAGGGATGTTCCAGTGTCCCGGGATTCTCCACTTGGGAATGCTCCATCACCTTGAGATGCTCCAGAATCTGGGGATGCTCCAGAACCTAGGGATGCTCCAGAACCTGGGCAGAGCCAGAGATAGTCTGAGATGGTCAGACCCTCAGGTCTGAGCTTTCTCTCCCACAGAGGGTGGACCTGTCTGTACAGGTGTCTGAGTCTGGGGATGTTCTTCCAAGGTCTCTGAGTCCAACACTCATCCCTCTTTGGCTTTTAAAACAAAATTGAATTAAATAAAGCTTTTTATTTTTTAATATTATTAATATGTAAAATGGACACAACACAAGTTACCATTGTAACTTTGATAAAGTGTGTAATTCAGTGGCACCAAGTACATTTGCACTGTTGTCCTCTCCGCACCACTGTCGTCTCCAGAGCTCTGCCCGCCCCCTCCCCAGCCCCTGCTAACCTATATGGTACTTTCTGTGTCTCTGAATTTGACTACTCTGAGTATCTCCTGTAAGTGGAACCATGTGATATTTGTCTTTGTGGCTTATCTCACTGTGCATTTTGTCCTCAAGTTTTGTGTTGAAGCGTCTGACACACTGCGTCAGAATTTCTTTCCTTTTTAAGATTGAATGATAGTCCATTGTATGTATGACAGAGTGTTGATCCCTTCGTCTGTCCCGTGCATCTGTCGACAGACACTGGGGCTGTTCCCTGCTTTTGGCTGTCCTGTATAATGCTGCTGTGAACATGGGTGTCCCCACTTTCTTCTTCTGTATAAATATCCAGAAGCAGAATTGCTGGATCATATGGTGATTTCTATGTTTAATTTTTTGAGGAACCACCATGCTATTTTCCATCACATTTGCACCATTTTACCTTCCTACCAACCTCACCCAAGCCTTCTGCTTTCTCCATGTCCTCGTCGGCACTCGTTACTTTCTGGTGTTCTGATGACACCATCCTAGTGGGTGTGAAGCACCCTTCTTGTCTTTGAGGGCTTCCAGGTAGACTGTGTTGAGACCCTGAAGTCCTGGGGAGACCGTGGGATGATAAGCTAGAAAAGAAATGAGGGCTGGAAAGCTGTCCTCTCTGCTGACTTCTTGGCCATGTGGGCCTGAGGTGGGGCTTGCCCAGGCTGGCTGGGGGCAGCCACTGAGCAAGGTCGAGCACCCCCTCCCAGGCCAGGGAGCAGAGGGGTGTGGGTGGTGGGCTGAACCCTCTCGGCCCTTGTCCTGAGGCCAGTGTGGAGGAGACCTGGGCAGCGAGGAACTTGGTGGGAGTTGCACCAGCCTGGGAGGGGTGAGGGGCTGGACCACAGGGTTCTGAGATGTGAATATCTGGGCTGGGAGGGACTCTTATGGTCGCCGCTGAGCCTCCTTACTCTAAAGAAGGGGAAATTCAGAGCCACAGAGGGAAAGCGAACCTCCCGAGCACCCCGAAAAATTGGCTACAGAGCAGGGCCTGGGATTCATGTCTGTTGGCTTCTGGCTTGGTTCTTCCCCCCAAAGTCAGGAGAGCATCACGGTGGGTTCATGTCTACTCGCAGCCTAGTGTTTACAGAGGGGCAGTGGCCTCAGGGCCACTTGCTCATTTTTCGTTGCTTTTCCACATCTCGTCTGCCTGCTGTCTGGCAGAGGCTTCACAGGGATAAATGAGATAAACGGCATTGACTTTTCTAAATGAAAGAAGCGTCATGCTCCATGCAGAGTACATCTGTGAGGGGCCCGTGAGCATAGAGTCGGCTCCATCCTGCTTGTGTCCCACCTGGATGAGGAGTAACCATGTCTGGGGGAGGACAGGGAGCTGTGTGCGCGTGTGTTTGCATGTATTTGCATGTATTTGCATGTGTTGTATGTGTGGTGTGTGCATGCCGTGTACGTGTGTACAGGGCCCCAGGTGTCCTGACCCGACTCTTTTCCCGGCCTGTGCCCATATCTGTTCAGACCTCATGGCACCCACCTGATATTACATGAAATTGGACAAGAACCTGATGCTGGTTCAGCCACAGCAATTTCTGGAAGGTTAACTTAACACAGTCAAACAAAACTGTAACTTTTTTTTCTCTTTCATTATCAAAGAATGATTTATTATACAGAATTTGGAAAACAAACTAATGAAAAAATAGCTGGTACTTATAAGGGTCTCCGTCTAAAGTAGTCTTCTGAAGGTTGTACATTTATTAACTCGTGTGTGTTAGCTTCTGTTATCATCTCCGTTTCCCAGGTGAGGAATCTCAGGTACCAGGAGGTCATGTGACTGGAATCCGGCCAGCCTGGTTCTGAGTCCAGGGCCCTGAATGCCAGGCTGATCGGCCCCACGCAAATGAATGTCACTCATCACTGAAGATAACCACTAGTAACATTTCTGTTTTTAAAAAATAATAAATTATTTTATAAGTTTTTCATTATTTAGTGGCTTTTATAAAATTGGGGTCCAGGACGAGTGAAGAGGAGGGCAAAGGGACCACGAGGAGACTTGGAAAATAGTGCAGGGACAGCTCAGGTAAGAGAAGGAGCAGGCACACAGCTCATGGTTGACAGGCTCAGGAGACACCTTCGGGGCTCGACTGGGACGAGGGCTTCCATCCTGGCCAGGATCTCCTAGGCTGGGTTCTGTGGGCTCAGCTGGGGTTGGGGAAACATCAGCATCCCTGTCTGCCCATTGGGAAAGCGAGTTTCTCATTCGTCTAGTGTGTTAACCCTGAAGAATGACCTTTTGTTTCTGAGTTTTTTGTTGGATCTTAGAATCTCGTATGCTTTGAAGATGCATCTTCCTGCATAGGGTGGTTATTTCCTGATCAGAAAATCCACCCACCCAACAGCGTCTGGATCAGGGCTGGATTGCTTTTTTTAAGTTCCTTCACAAGTTGGGATTCGGTGCTCTGGAGGACTCTCCCATTTCTCACACCTATCCC
This sequence comes from Cervus canadensis, assembly GCF_019320065.1. NCBI lineage: Eukaryota > Metazoa > Chordata > Mammalia > Artiodactyla > Cervidae > Cervus > Cervus canadensis. Next base: position 11,138,716 of record NC_057406.1, on the reverse strand, counting down.
TCCTCATCCTGCTCTTCCCGTCACGACTTTCTCTGGATATGGATGGCCCCGTCCACGCTGTAGCTGCTAGGAATGGGAGGCTTGTTGTTGTTCAGTCGCTCAGTCGTGTCCAACTCTTTCGACCCCATGGACTGCAGCACGCCAGGCTTCCCTGTCCTTTGCTGTCTTTTGGAGTTTGCTCAAACTCATGTCCATTGAGTCGGTGATGCTGTCCAACCGTCTCCTCTTTGCCCCCTTCTCCTCCTGCCCTCAGTCTTTCTCAGCATCAGGGTGTTTTCCAGTGAGTCGGCTCTTCATTTTGTGGCCAAAGTATTGGAGCTTCAGCTTCAGCATCAGTCCTTGCAGTCAACATGCAGGGTTGATTTCCTTTAGGACTGACTGGTTTGATCTCCTTGCTGTCCAAGGGAGGCTACTTAAATGCAAATGAACTGCAATCAAACATGATTCAAAATGTAGTTCCTCAGTTGCACTAGCTGTGTCAAGTGCTTAAAGCCAGGGCCTGGGGCTACCACGTTGGACGACCCAGAATTACAGAGCAGCTCCATCATTGTAGAAGTTCTGTAGGACAATGCTACTGTAGCCTGGCTGGGTCAGTCGAGGTCAAGGTTCAGACCTACAACAGACACTGCTATAGCCATTTTAAGAGTAAAGATACCTTTTTTAAAATTTTATTTATTTGGCTGTGCCTGGTCTTAGTTGCAGCATGTGGGATCTAGTTCCCTGACCAGGATCAAACCCGGATCCCCTGCATTGGGAGGGCAGAGTCTTAGCCACTGGACCACTGGGGAAGTCCCTGAAAGGTACTTAATTTAAGGGCTTACAAACCAGCTAGAAGGATTGGGGAAGCAGGTGGCAGGGGATGCATTGGGAGTGATCCCAGAACCATGCTGGATTGCCAAGGGGACTAGGGCCATGGGATGATGGGAAGCTGGGGGATTTGGACATGGCCTTGCCTGGAGCTGGCTTCAGATCATAGCATGTTATCTGCAGTCCAGGGACCAGGAAGCCACCGCCAGAGCTTTCTGTCTCTACTGAGCAAGAGTAGTAACATGAACACCCTCCCCACTGAACTTCGTTTCAATTCAGGCCGTGACTTGGTCAGCCCCACGGCCACAGCAATCTGGCTGCAGGGAGATCGGAAAGTGTGTCCAGCCTCTTTGAGACAGGAGGGCGCAGGGGAGGAGGGTGGATGGCTGCTGAGTCAGCCCATCCGGAGCCAAGAGGGACCCCAGCCTCCCCATGGGGAGCACCCCGAGCTGCGAAGGCCGGCCTGGACTGTCTGCTGAGCCCAGACAGCGTCCCGTCCTCCCCGTGCGAGCACCCGGCTATCTCAGCAACGCGCTCGATGGAGAAGATTAATGGCCTCCTGGTTGCTGCTCATTTGGCCTTTAATGGGCAGAGAGAGCTCGGTTTCTGTTTCAGGTCGGCTGCTCTGCTCTTAAAGGGAACAGAGGCCCCGGGTCACCACGGGCTTCTGCGAAGACCTTGGGTGGCTTCTGACCAGAGAGAAAGCACACACCTTTGTGTTACAGGAATGCATCCATCTCTGTAAATCAGCTGAGGTTGTACTGTGTGTGTTCAAAGCCCGGCCATTGGGAGAGACCCCTCTGTGTGCAGCTGAAGGTGCCAAGGCCAGAGAGGGAGGTCGTGTTCACAAAGCTGGTCAGTGGCTCCGAACTCCTTCCACACACATGGCTAATTGGGGGTCCCTTCTGGCACCGGGGGTTTGGGCTTCTCTTCTGAGGGTTGATGTGAAGGCATGCTGGCCACTGGGGTTTACACTGGGGGGTCGGGGAGGGGATTTGAGAAGGACTGCCTGAGCTGAGAGCAAAGGGAACAGAATACTGAGGACATGCAAGGGTCCTGGGGCAGGTGAGGACAGAGCTTGTCTGAGTGAAATGGGGCCGTGACGGCAGGAAAGGGGTGGACCAGGCTGAGGGAGGAAGTGCAGAGAAGTGGGCAGGGCCACTGCTGTGGGCTCACAACCCATGGCAGAGCCTTGACTTTGAAGAGATTTAACTGGGAGGATGATGGGGCCTGATTCATGATTGATATTTCTAAAAGGTCACTCTGCCTGCTGCCTGGAGATTGGACTGGGGACGGGCAGGAGGATGAGGGAAATAGAGCTGCCGCCGCATCTCAGGCAAGAAATGGGTTGCGGCCTGGACCAGGCTGGGGCACCAGAGGGGGGAGTCATTGCTCACAGCCTCTTCCCTGGAAATGCTCCTCTGTGGTCACAGCAGGGAGCCTGGGAAAGCTCGTCCTCTCGGGTGCGGATGGCCAGTCCCAGCACTGTTTTCCAAGTCGTCCTCACCAGGATGTCGTCATCACGGGCCTCAGTGAGCAGAGACTGGGCCTCTTCTGGGATGGGGGCCCTGGGGCAGGTGCATACAGGCAGGCAGATTAAAGAAAACCACTTGGTTTTTTGTCTCCAGGCTCCAGGTCCCAGCTCTTTGAGGGCCCCCAGGGGAGCCCAAGTCCTGAGCTCATCTCCTGTTTGAACCCTAGCAGAGCAGACAGTCCTGAGGCTGACTGATGCCTTGTCCTGGTCCCTTGGAGCAGAGCCGTGGGTGCAGTGAGAGGTGCTGCCCAGGGCAGCTGGGCTCCTTCTCAAGTGGGAGACACTTTCTCCTATACAAGGAAGGTGTCCACTATGAATGCCCACCTGTGTACACAGCTTGGTCGGCTGGGCTGCCGCCCTGGGCTTGGGCAGATCGTCCGGGAAGGCAGGAGCTGGAGCTTACTTAGACAGTGGCATCTTTTCAGCTGGCAGCCAGGAGACTGAGCTTTGAATCAGCTTTGTAATTTGAAAATTGGTCTCTTTGCATTGGGTGGTTATTTCCTGCTAACAGAAGCCGTCAGAGACACAGAGCGCTTCCCTCCCTCCACGCTCTGCTCTGGAGCCATCCATGTGGGGTCCGAGATGGAGCTTTTCATTCTCAGATCGCCGTGTCCTCTTTTCGTGGGCCCCGTGGGTTCTGATGGAGCCTCAGACCTGACTGGGGAGTCATCCCAGGGCATGGGGGACAGTCACTTAGGGTGGGAAACAGTCATGTGGGGTGGGGGAGGCTGAGCTGGGCCTTGAGGTATAGCCTCGGCAGGGGCCAGCCTGCAGGGCCACACATGTCTCTTGTGTGTGTGTTTGTGTGTGTGCATGCGTCTGCGTGTGTGTTTGTGTGTCTGTCTGCGTCTGTGTGTGCATGTGTCTGTGTCCCTGTATGTGTCTGTGTCTTGTGTGTCCGTGTGTGCGTCTGTGTGTGTATCTGTGTGTGTCCGTGTTTGTCTGTGTCTTATGAATCTGTATGTATGTGTATCTGTGTGTGTCTGTGTCTTGTGTGTCTGTGTGCCTGTGTGTGTGTCCACACACCTCCCACCCCCATCCTGGTTGCAGGGCTGCAGCTGTGCTCGGGCCCCAGGACTGAGACACTGAAGGTTGTTTTCTTGCCCTCTGGCTGGGGAGGCTGTCATTCCTCTTTTCCCCGCGGGCCTGTTCGTGTGTGCTTCTCCAGATGGTGCTCTCCCGAGAGGTCCCAGTGCTCTGGGAACGGTTCACAGTGTAAATAAGGTCACCGAGGCTCGAGTGGCTCCGAAGCCAGCCCACCCAGACCAGCCTTTCCAACTGCCTCTGGGCTCCGTGGGGCCCTGGTTTTGACGGCTTGGGGCCCAGGATGCACCCACGCCGGCCTCCCTGGGTGATGGGTATCTTCTCTGCCTTGCTGCCTTCCTTTCCGACATCATCCGTGGACTCTGGGATGGTCAGGTTGGCACGTGGCTGGTGCTGTGAGAGAGCTTGGGGGGCTGGGGGACACCTGAGGGCAGCAGGGAGGCAGGTACCATCGAGGCCTCGCATCAGGACAGAGTGTGGCCTAGCGGGTCCTTGTGTCAGAGGGGTTCACGGCTGCTTCCATGGCCCTGTGGGAAGAGGAGTGGCTGATCCAGGAGCTCCGGAAGAGGCTGGCCAAGCCAGGGGTCGAGGAAGGAAGGTGGCTTCTCACAGATCAAATTGGCAAACAGGGTCACAGCCCCTGCTGGTGAATCTGGTAAACACATGGAACCTGGCCACGTCGGACCTGCTTGGTCCAGGGTGGCATGTCCACCCTCCTCCACCCTGGGGGCCCCGGGGCTGATGCCATGCTGGATGGTGCCTAATGAGGGTCACATCAAACACAAAGGGTCTCCTTGGGGTCAGAACTGCAGGCCCTTCACCCCGAGGCCACGAACTGGGCAGGGGGTTCATGGCCCCCTGTGAGCACACACACACGGAGCGAGTGGACACAGTATCTCCAGCCTCACTCCACATCCTCTGCTCTCGTGGGTGACGGGAACCCACACCTGATGGTTGTCACAGCGCCCTTGTGCAGCAGGTGCCTTGATGCATCACGTCCTGTCTTCCAGTCTCTTCCTCTGGGGCCTCCTAAGAAAGGCAGAGGCCTGGCCGAGCAGGCTGTCCCTCGCTGTAAGCTTGGGACCCCCCACAGTGATGATAGCGGTGAGCGTGTGAGGGGCAGGACCCCTGTCTGGAAGGGGTTGGCTCCTCTGGGTCCTTGACGGAGACGCGGAGCCCGTGTCTGCAGGGCACAGGCCGTGTGTTGAGGAGAGCTCAGAGGCTGCTCTCCAGGCCGGGAGTGGGGGTAGGGTTCTGATGCCACAGGGACCAGATGGCACCGGTGCGGGAGCAGCTGCCATGGATGGGAAGGTGCAGACCAGCTGTCACCTACGCGGACCTGGAGGGCTCCTCTCGGGCCCAGCGGGTGGGTCACGGGCACCTGTACCTCTGTGAAAAAATGCCACCCACCCGCCCCTCCTGCCTGCACAGCCATCAGTGACCTGTCACGATATGCCTTCCTGTAGTGCTCAGAAAAGTCCCAGAGCCCTTAAGGAACACAGCGCGTGGTGGTCCCATCAGTCAGGTGGCGTGAAACTGGAAACTTCCATGTGTCACTGGTGTGATGGTGGGAGGACGTAGACTTGGGAAACTGGCAGGAGTGGCAGTCCAGACAGGTAGGGGCTTTGAGGCACTTGAGCAAGCGCATTAGGTCTGCAGGGGCCAGAAAGCCAATTGAGATCACCTTAAGTGAAGTTACCTAAGGCGTAAGGCTGGAGAGCTCAGAGGTGGAGCTGGCATCACGTGTGGCTGGACACAGGAGCCCAGCGGTTGTCAGAGTCTGTCTCCAGGACGGAGTGTCTCTGGGATCTGAGGCTAAGCTGGGTCACGTGCTCATCTCTGAACTGGCCCTTGTCGGGGACAAGGTCGGTGGTGAAGGTGAGAGGGCCAGCTGGGAGCAAAAGTAACTTTGAAGGGCAAACCTAGAAGGGTGAGCCCAAGTTGACTGTGGGAAGGAGGGGCACTGGGCGAGGCACCACGTGGTCATCTGGGTCCAGCCTGTTCTGAGGAGGGGGACGGGGCCCCAGGAGGCGGCCAGCAGCTTCCCTGGAAGAACCCCGTGCACATGACGCAGAGAAGAGAGTTATTGAAGGAGGCTTGCAAGTGATGTCCACACCCCTGGCCTGGCTCTGGCCACTCTCTCCGGGGCGACTGACGTGGCCTCCAGATGCCAGGCTCTTTGCCCACAATGTCACCCCATTCTCGCAGCACCTCCTCATCCCACGGAGCCTGGCCAGTGGCCAGTCTCAAGGTCACAGGTCATCCCAGGGGCCCGGACTGGGTTGGTCTCTTGGTGGACCTTGTAGGCTTCTCTGGGGAGGTGTCAGCGGGCAGACAGGGGAGAACCCACCAGGCCTGGGCCGTGTTGTGGGGACAGTCTTGGAGCTTTGTGTTGCCTTCAAGCCAGAGCCATGCAGAGGTGTCTATGCTGGATTCCTCTGGGTCCTGCCCAGGTTTTCTGTCCCTCTGTCCCCTCCTGGCCACACCCACTACACAGCGCCATTTCCCAGACGCCAAATGCTACACAGTGAGTCACCCCGAACAAGTGGCTCTCTGCAGCGCACACTGGGCTGCTCCAGTTTTTGCAGGTCAGGAGTTCAGGAAGGGCTCCCTGGGCCGTTCTGGCTTGGGGTCTTGTCGTGGGGTTGCAGTCAGATGACAGCTGGAGTCGCTGGGGGCTGGACAGGACTCCCCACCCCCACTAGGCTGGTGGGGCTTCCTGACAGCGTGGTGGCCCAGGGCTGGTGTTTCAGATTTTCCACTTACCTTAGAAGTCGCCTCTGTGTCACCTCTGCTGAGAAAACAATCACAGAAGGCCAACTTATGTCAGGAAGGCCCATAGATCCTATTGCTCAATTGGGGGGACATCATGGGACATGCTGTCGTGATTTAAAACCCTCACAGCTGCCGGCTCTCCTTTTCAACAACACCCATCGCCAGATGGGTTTGCGGTACCTGGATGTCACCTTGCTTTGGTCCAACCCCTTCATTTAAGATTCTTACTTTTATTTTGGAGCTCAGGTCAGAGATTTGAGTGAATTATACCCTCCAATTTGCTGTACATTTGTCAGCATTGATTCATGCAGCGGCTCTCATTCATTCATTCTCTTTTTCCTGTCCCCGTATCCTGTTCTCATTTCGTGCCTCACCTTCTGTAGACAACCATTCAATTCTATTCTATTTGTATGTGTGCTTATAAGTATATATTTTAGCTGCCATGTGTTGCATAGCATATTTCTCCTTTTCTGCATCCTCGCTGTGTTTCTGAGATCCCCAAGTGCTTAATGCATATTTTCCTCTTAAAATGAGGGGAGAGACATGTCCAGGGTCACACAGATGACCTGGGCTGAACTCGGACCAGAGCAGACCCAGGGTCACAATCTGGTGTTTCCATAGGTCGCCTCCCCGGCTCCTGCAGTGGTTTGAAATGAAATTTTTAAAAAGATACTTGCGAGTCTGGGGCCCAGATCGCATTGCCAGGGCTCCTGGGTCCCCCCCGCAGTGACCACTGTCCCTGTCTTCTCCTGCAGGTCCCAGCTATGGGAGCCCGCGCCCGGCTCACGCCAACATGAACGCCAATGCAGCCGCGGGGCTGGCGCCCGAGCACATCCCCACGCCGGGGGCCGCCCTGTCCTGGCAGGCCGCCATAGATGCGGCCCGGCAGGCCAAGCTGATGGGCAGCGCTGGCAACGCGACCATCTCCACCGTCAGCTCCACGCAGCGGAAGCGGCAGCAGTACGGGAAGCCCAAGAAGCAGGGCAGCACGACGGCCACCCGCCCGCCCCGCGCCCTGCTCTGCCTGACCCTAAAGAACCCCATCCGGAGGGCCTGCATCAGCATCGTCGAGTGGAAGTATCCTTTGGGTTTGGCCGTGTGGCCTGCGGCGGGTTGTTCTCAGACCCCTGGGTCGGTCACCGGGCGTGGTTGGAATGCAGAGTTCTAGGCCCTCCCCAGCCTTGAGTCAGCGCCTCTGTGGACGGGGCCTGGGAAGCTGCCTGTAGAGCCAGCTCCTCGGGGATTGCTCCGTACATAAAAGCAGTGTTTAAGGAAACAAGACTAAGGGGCTGTTTCTCCTCGCTTGACGGGCTGAGCTTGCTCAGGGCTCACTCAGTGAGGGTTGACATGTCACCTCCTCCTGATCTGTGGGCTGGCACAGCCGTGTGACCTCCCCGTGAGGTTGGAGGAGTCCATCAGCGTTCCTTGGGGGGTTGGGACAAAGCGCAGGTGTCTGAGCTCTGCCTGGGCCTGGCTGAACTCTCCAGATGCAGCTGGGTTGGGGACCACCAGCCTGGGGGATGACACAGACCCCGTGTCTGCATAGAACCCGGTGAGCGCAGGCTGCAGAGGACGAGGCTTTGAAGGGCTGGGCTCTCACGGAGCAATCCCACCCAGGAATCATGGGGTGGGGGAGATGGGAAGGCCCCTGAGGGTGAGTGCGTGTGCCTCCGACTTTCCCAGTGAGGACACGGAGCCTGCAGATTGGCACAGACAGGACTAGGACCCTGGACTCAGTGCCAGGCATTTTCCTAGGAAGAAGCCATCTGGGCAGGCCCACCACGTCTCCTGGGGTTTAGGGCGGGTGTTAGGTTTCATTGACGACTTTCCATGGAAAGATTTACAAGTTTTGGGAGTGGATGAAAGGTATAAGGAGATGACTCGAGACAGAAGGACATTTCTGTTTAGCAAGAAATGTTTGTTCTGTCAAAGCCTGAACCCCTGAAGTCCCAAATCACTTGAGAGGAGGTGGCCTAAGCCCGGCATAACTGCAGAGCTGGGCAGTGGGTCCCGGGGCCGAGGCGTCCGCTGCCTGGGTCAGAAGCTTGGATCTGTGGGTCCCCATCAGGCTGCTGTCAGCACCGCTTGGTCGGGGCTGTGAAGGGGCAGCCGGGCCATGTGTCCAGGGTGGGGCAGGGGGCCGGGAGGAGCTGAATTCGCTCTAACCACACCAGAGATTCAGATCCAGGTGCCCTGAACTCACATCCCCGCTCCCTCTCCCCATGAGTCCTGAGTTTAGGAGAAAGGCACTGGTGAGGGGTGGGGGGGTGGTTGGGGGAGGCCAGGAGGAGGCCAGCAGCTCAGCGGGGCCCCAGGGGGACTGGACCTGGGTCTGAACTCCCAGCTTACAGTGGACATCTTCTCTGCACCATGCAGCCTTGCTTACTGGCCTGAGTGGTTTCTGAGCTTTAACACAAGGTGATGAAAGGATAGTCTGAATTTGGAGGCTGGGGGCCGTCAGAGCAGGAGACACCTGGACTCAGCTGCCACCCACCTGCGGGGAGGGGACAGGTTGACATTTGAGGCCTGGCTCTTGTCCTGGTTGCCTGGGGGAGCCCCAGGACAGATGAGGGGGACCAAGATGCCCAGCCTGGGCTAAGTGGGGACAGGGCGAGAGGGAAGAGGCCACGTGGGAGGGGGCCTGAAAGAGCCAATTTCCTAAAAACACTTAGGGTGGGACTTCCCTGGAGGTCCAGTGGTTAAGACCTCACCTTCCAACGCATGTGGTGCGGGTTCAATCCTTGGTCGGAGAACTAAGATCCCACATGCCTCCCAGCGAAAAAAAACAGAACCATAAAGTAGAAGCAATATGCAACAAATTCAATAAAGACTTGAAAAATGGTCCACCAAAAAAGTTCCCACAAAACTTTAACAGCAACAATTGCTTGGGATGATTTCAGAGTGGATCAGTGTAGAAGACTCCTGACAAATTCAGACTTCAGAGCCAGACTTTCTGGTCCAACCCCATCCTACCCCAGCGAGGGTGACTCTGGGCAAGTTGACGCATCCCATCACCTTCTGTTTCCTCATGTAGGAATGGGGTGACAACTGCCCACCACGCTGCGGTTTGAGCAGGGCGGTCAGAGCAGGGCCTGGCGGGCAAGCCTTTGGTCAGCATCAGCATCCAGCCTTCCTCCCACCAGCATCCCAACTCCCCATGCATCCCTGACAAGCTCAAAGGCAGCACGGCCTGCTGGAAAAGATGAGTCAGGAGCTCTGGTTCAGACCTGACTCCGCTATTTGCCAGCTCGGCCCTGGGAGGCGCTGCTTTGTTTTCTGGGTCTGTCCAGTGGAGAGGCTGGGTGCCTGCTGCAGGTGTTCTCAATAGCAAGAAACTGACAGTGTTGAGGGGGCATGCTGGGTGAGCGGATGCCCAGCTCCACCCTCAGGGCCGAGGGGACCCACCCGTAGGCAGCACAGTGTCCAGGGGGCCCTGAACTGGAGGATCACCAATTCCTTCCAGGCCCCAGGCTGCCCTGAGAACTCAGATCCCGGGACGTCCATGGCAGGGGAGTGGACAGTGGACTCTGCAAGCAGGGGTCTGGGTTCTGGCCTGGCAGGTCAATGCCTGCTGTGGGTCTTGGGAGTTTCTCAGGCTCCCTGGGCCTCAGGGGTTTGGACCAGGCCGTCTCCAAGGCCTTTGTCTGCTTCAGGACTTGTGAGCTCTGCAAGCCCAGGCTTCCCTGGAGATGGAGGCGGTCCCTCCCTCCACGAATGTCCCTCCTCTTTCTCATCCTCCTCTGGTGAGGTTCCATGGTCTGGGCTGGAAACGTGGCTGTGTTGGGGAGGAGGGGACATGGGGCTGGAAGAGCGTGAGCCAGGCCCTTCCTCTGAAGCACCCCCACCCCCCACCCCATGGCCTTCCATCGAGGGTGTAGGGCAGAAGGTGTATGATCACAGTTGCTCATTTTTGCATCTGCCTGATATTTTGATGCAGAGATCCGGGCACAGGGACCTCCTTAAGGGTTGGGGAGTGAGGCTTGGCTTATCCCCACACCCCCCACCCTCCAAACCCCAGCACAACCTGCAGCAAGTCAGGAGACCCTGGGATGCAGGCTGCCCCACCCCCACCCCGAAAGCAGGACCTCAGTAGATGGAAGAGACCCCTGCACCCAGCTGCCATCCCCCACCCGCACAGATCATGCTGCTCTGCTGCTGGGGTCCAGAGCCCCTAGCCACCTTCAGGCTCTCTGGAAGCTGTCAGAGAATAAGGAGGAAGAAAAAAAAAAGACTCTGAACTTCAACTTAAAAGATTGAAAGTATTATTTCCAAATTTCGCTGAAGAGTCGAAGTCAAGTCTCTGCCTTGAGCCCCACAGGGTCTTCCTGTTTCAAGCCAAGCCTTGTCGGGCCCCCAGTGCAGTCGGGCGAGCCCACGGGCAGGGCGGCCCGGGAAAGGGTGGGCGGGGGCGAGTCCCGGCTGGAGCAGGCCCCAATCTTTAAAAGCAACCCTGTGCACACATGAGGGAAAATGAAGTCCAGTGCAATCTAAATAAATAAAAGAAGGGAAAAAAGTTTTAGAAATCTGTGTTTACTCTGGCACGCGACTGGCCTCCACTGCTTTTGACATATTAGGAAAAATTTTGGCGGGGCCCCATTAGAAGCACTTAAAAAGGCATATGTTTCTTTTCAGAACACAAGGGGCTTGGAATGTATTGTTTAAACAAAATTCTTATGAATCTTCATTAAAAAAAAAATATATATATATATGTGTGTGTGTGTGTGTGTGTGTTTCACTGGTGCTTCCCGTGGCATTAATTCCTTAACTCCCTCTCCCCAGGCCATTTGAAATCATTATTTTACTGACTATTTTTGCCAATTGTGTGGCCTTAGCGATCTATATTCCCTTCCCAGAGGACGACTCCAACGCCACGAATTCCAACCTGGTAAGTGCACCGCCGCGTGCCCGCCTCTGCACAAGGGCAGTGGGGGCTAAGCTTGGACCATGCGGATGCAAGCCAGAACATGCTTGATGTTACAAAAGTTGACCGAGCTTGGATGTCAAGGTCTCTTTTTTCACATCAGCTGTCTTATCTCGGCCTGTTGTGAGAAAGACTGTTGCAGTCAGGCGATTGTGAGCAGGGTGCGTGCGAGTGTGAGTTCTGAGCAGTGGCCCGTGGGTGCTGTTTCCACCCGCATCCTGGAAGGGCAGGTGTCTGCTGGAGCGAGTGTGCCTTCTGGATCCTCTGTCGTGTTTGCTCCCAGGGCCGTCATTCCGCTGAGGGGTCTTTGCTCAGGTGATTCGTAGGCTTGGTGCTCGAGAAGTAATTTCTAGGAAGCTTGTAGGAAAGTTTGCTTTTGCAGCCAAGATGGACTATTTAGTTAAGAAGGTTTTATGTTCTTGGGAAAGGCGGCTTTCCCTCTGGATGGTCGGGAGGCCAGTGCTGGCAGTTTGGGGTTAGAACGTGTCCATGGAAAAAGCGTGGAGGGTGTTTACTCTGTGCTGAGCCTGAAGTCATCACAAAGCCGTCTGGGCACAGAGGGGGCTGTGGAATGCAGCTGGCCCGACCAGGCACCCCGCGATCCTGGGCCGCCCGCCGGCTGGGGGTAAGTCCTGCCTCTCCCCTCCCCTGCCAGGACTCCAGAGCTTCTCACATGACCCCACAAAGTGTCTCCTGGGTCATTGGCAGCTTCCTGTAGTTAGCGACAGGGGACAGTTGGTGGTTGTTTCTGCAAGAAGCAGGAGAGTACCCGGGCCTCCTTCTCCTGTCGCCAGCCTCTCTTGATATCACGGGGTATCAATTCTTGTGCTTTTTGGTCTGACATTTTCTTAGGCCCCTGCAGCTAGTGTGTCTGATGCCTGTTTGGACTTCACGGCCTCTGCCTGGTTGTCTCAGGGAGCCTGGGCTGTGTGTGGGGTCAGGCTCCAGAGCTGGCTGGCGAGCTGAGCGATGACAGGGCAAGCAGAGCCTCGGCCCAAGTCCACGTGGCCTGCCGAGGTGTGACCTTGTGTCAGCAGGCAGGAACTCTTCGCTGTGGCAGAAGAAACACACCAGGGGTGTCCCACAGGCCCCCGGAAAGAGCAGGGCCTTCCTTGGTGCCACTTCTTCTCTGAGTATCATTTCATGTAACTGCCCCCACCGCCAACCGACCCATCCTCCGTGAAACCCTACAGCCTCTCAGTTAATCTGCAACTTAGAAAAAGACTCCGAGGCCTGTTTGCCAGCCAGTGATGCTTTGGGTCGACTCTGGGCCAAGGCTCAGAGGGGGTTGCTCTCATCTTAGGTCCCAGAGACGGCCCCTCACCCAGAGTCCATGAGGGTGGGAGGTGTACAGGTGGGCGCTCTGGGTGGCTGAGTGCTTGCTGGCACCTCCTCATGCTGGGCTAGAGAGCAAGGGGTCCTAGGATGTCCTCCGGGCTGGAGCGGAGGGACCGTGGTTTTAAGATCACTTCACAGGGTGATGGACAAGCTCTGAAACTAAGCAGTGGTGATGGTCATACAACTGTATGTAAGTTGGACCCTCACAATGGGCAGATTTCCTGGTATGTAAGTTATACCTCAGTTAAGCTGCTCTGAGTAAAGGGTGACCCTGCACAAGGTCATGCTAGTCCAGGCTGCACCAACGGTCCGTCTTCCATCTTCCCCCATGAGGGCTAGCCCACGTGGTGGAGGGGAGGTGGTGGGGGGCAGCCAGGACCTGGGGAACCTTACACTAGGAATCGGGGTACACCAGAGACTGTGGGGGCTGAGAGGGGGTTCTGGTTGCTAAGGCAGTTGCTGCCTCTCTAAAGCTCTGGATTGGGCAGTGACCGTAAAGTAGGGAAGTGTGCTCGGATGATGGAGAGTTTCCTCCAGCCTAAATACATATACAGAGACACACACACACATATACACAGACACACACAGACATGTACAGAGACACATAGTCACACAGATACACATATACACAGATACACACAGTCACACATATATCAGACACAGACACACATACATGTACACAGACACACACATCACTTATATACACAGATATACTCACAGAAACATATACACAGAGACACACATACAGACACACAGACACACATGTACACACACAGTCACACATATACACAGATACTCACAGTCACACATATATACAGACACAGACACACATACATGTACACACAGTCACACATATACACACATAGGCACATACACAGATGCACGCATACACACAGAGACACACATACATGTACACAGACACAGGCAGTCACACATATACACACAGTCACACATATACACAGACACACGTACATGTACACAGACACTCAGAGACACACACCTACACAGACACACATTTTGAAAATTCCTCTCAGTGGGTGGGGGGGGGTCAAGAGATGCCTTCAGCCGGGAGAAGGTGAGCTTTAACGGGATGAGGGGCGGTGACTGAGGAGCCTGTGGACAGAGCAGGAGGAGATGCAGTGGGCAGGTGTCAGGCAGGACTCCAGAGACACTTCCTGCTGGGGGAGGGGGGGAGGGCGGAAGGACCCCCAGGCCGGGCTCTGGGCACCTGCGGCAGGTGCAGGGGAAGGGTGGTGCAGGTGGACAGGAGGAGCGATGGGGCCACCAGGGAGGTTCCGCCTGAGAGTCGGAGGGAGATGGCGAGCGCCGAGTCTTCTAAGCTCGAGAAACAGAGACTTAAACCCATAGGAGACGGTGGGGGGTGGTTCACACTTACGTGGCTGGCAGCTCCAGGCCGACAGTGCGGAGAGCGGGCTGGGGCGCCACGCGGAGCGGGGGCTTTGGGTCCATAGCCTCTGGAACCCTGAAGCAGGAGTGCATGTGGCTCTTTATGGAGCTTTGAGGACCAAAGCCGTCCCCTTGTCCCACCAGAATGTGGCCCCCAAATCACTGACGGGCCTCTGAAAGGAAGCTTGACAACCTCCTGTGACTCTCATGGCTTTTTTAGAACAAGAAACTGCAGTCGCAGAGTTCTGCTCAGAGACGGAGGCAATACTGCACCCACAGCAGAGGACCTGGGACCTCAGAGCCTGTGGATCCCCTTGGGTGCGGCGGGGAGCAGCTACAGTGTGAGCCCACGGGACCCAAAGTCCATGGGTTTAACTCGCCCCCCTGGCGCCCCTGCTGCTGGGAGTCACTGGCTGCTCTTTGGGAAAAGCGACCCAAATGTTCGCCCTCCTGCAAGTGGGGCCCCGTCAGCTTGCCCTCTCCCCATGGCTCTCTCTAGGGTCCAGACAGAAAGAGAAGACACATCAGCTGCCCAGAGGTGTGTCCTCTGTCGAGTCCAAGAATAACTCACTTAGCAAAGACCCTCACTGTCCAGAAGGAGGGGGTCCCCCTGACATCTGCGGGCCCATAGCCACCCTCCTGCTCTCGACTTCCTTCCTTCCTCCCGCCCGGTTCCTTCTCCTTGCAACCTGCTTGATACAACCCCTGTTTATTTTCCTAGCACTTTGCTTTTTTTCTCCTTCCAGGAGTTGAAAAGTGTTTCAGTATGGAATTTTTTTTTAATGGTCTTTTTCTCATTATTTAAGTAAAAGTCTGTTTGTTTTATGCTCCATCTAACATATGCCGTTGCACCCAAATCCGTCATCTTTATCTTTTCCTGGTGCTAGTGAAGCAGAAGGAAACGTGAACTGGCCCATAACACGGCACTTCTTTCCGCATTTTTCACGGCCTTGTTGCTGGCAGTGCGACCTGCCAGGCAGAGCATCCTGTAGAGATAGTATGTGAACACCCCCACACCCTTGCTGGTGGCTGCTGCCCTGCAGGTAAATTGGACGAGGTCTCCTGAGCTCTATTGCTGGCAGGGTGGACTCATCATGTGTGGAAAACTCCCAGCTCCCAACAGACACTGAAGTCGGCTCAGACTTGGATTGGGTTGAAATATTAAGAGAATATATTTGGCATCTGACCCTGTGCAGACAACAGAGCTGTGTTGGGTTTTCTGAAGCCAGAACCAGGTGGTTCCAGAGGGGCGAGGGGCAGAGGAGAGGCCAGAGGAGGAGACATGGGGGCTGGGGCAGGGGGGATGGGCTCAGCAGAAGGGGCCAAGTGTCAGGGAGAAGGCGGGACTTTCCAGTTTCCCATTTATGCTGTGAGATGGGGCGGCCCCGGCTGGTTGTAAGGATGGTGAGTTCAGGCCTGGGGGCCATCAAGGTGCCGGCAGAGGCCATGTGTGCTGGTCGGAGAGCTCACAGCCCGAGCCTGGAGCCCCTTTGTCTGGTCCTGGATGCAGGTCCCACAGGGCCCTTTGGGAGAGCTTTTGTGGGCGAGGAGACACACAGGCTGTTGGTTTCTGGAACCCTCACCCACGGAGGATATCTGGGCTGCCCACTCACAGGTCTCATCACACAGGGAGAGAGGCAGAGAGGCCTCATGGCTAAAGAAGGGTCCCTGAGGGGCAGCCCCCCACCACAACTCACCCTGCAGGGCCCATGTTTGGACCATGTTTGTCCCTGCTGGTCAGCTCAGGAGCCAGATCTTGCCTGAGCCTGTGGGGTCCACTTCCAGACTGCGCTGGGCTGAGGACACCCCACGGCCTGTATTTAGGATGCATCAAGGTGTGTGTTTGGAAAGCAAGCAGAGACGTGGGCTCAGACCCTGGTCCTCCCACAGTGAGCTGGGCCTTCTTGCACCGTCAGGTCTGCTGAAGGGTGAGATGTTTCTATGGGGCCTGCGTGTATCGCAGCAGAGTCGGGGCCGGTGTGTGTGGTCCCCAGGCGTGGGAAACCCACGGACAGGTGATGGCAGGTGGCCCTCATCGCCGGTCCTGTCTGTGGGTACTCAAGGTGGGGGTGTGGATGGGGTGGCTCAGAGCTCAGCCCGGCTCCTAACCAGGGCCTTGGGGAAACGTTTCACTGAGGCAGCCCACCCCCGCCCCCCACCCCAGCGCTGCCCTGGGGTCTGCTGAGTTGGTCTGGGAGGGACCCGGTGCAGCTACATCCTATGAGCCATTCTGGAGCCAGGCCTGCAGCAGTGACCGGGGGAGAGAGGGACTGGACCGGGGTGAGGGGTGGGGTGGGGGTTCTCCCCTCAGTCACTGAACCTTTCTGTTTGTGTCTCTTCCGGCAGGTGGGGCCGGGAGACCTGCTTAGTCATAACAATTCCCTTTTCCGAGCGACCAGCAGGCGCCAGTGCTCTGCAAACACTGCTTCTAATCCCCACTACAGTAAATGGTCTTGTCTGTTTACTTGTTTACTTCAGGGTGGAGAATTCATCCCAGGAAGCTGCTCTGTCCCCAGTGCCTTGGGCAGGGACCAGCACCCGCCAGGCTCTTGATAAATATTTGTTGAGTGAGTGGACGGGGAGTGGACGGAGCCTGCCAGATGGCGTCCCTTTAGTTCAGAGAAGCGAAGTGACTGGTGAGAGGGGGCCAAGTGTCACATGGACTCACGTGTGGGGGTGGTGGCCCCTGTTCCCCTGAACGTGCATGACTGTGAGCGTAGGAAGGGGTGGGAAGAATCCTCCGAGACAAAGCACCCGTCCCCGCACCTCACCCCGCCCGTAGCAGCATTAAATGGTGTTTTAAAAAATCAACTTGGTTCTGTTGCAAAATAAAAATGGTAAATGCTGGGGTAAGCAGGGTTACACAGATGACTGTCGTAGGACGTGGTGTCTCTAACTCAATAGTAATGTCTTTGTTCCATGTGCAGACACCGAAGTGTTGTGTGGGTCAGGGTGATTTGGGCATCGCGGTGACCCTGTGAGGCCTTCTGTCGTCCTATTTCACAGATGAGGACACTGGCGTTCAGAGAAGGGACATGGTCTGCCCTGGAAATGCAGGCATCATGGCGTGGATGCGGGCGCCTGTCCTCAACCGTCAGGAGACAGCTACCTCGTGTGCTCATCAGGCGGGGGTTCCCTGGACCAGGCAGAGGGTGCCACCCCACCTCCCCATCACAAATGGTGCAGGTTTAGAAACACCTGCAGCATAGAAAGCTTGTCCTGAGGACTATGCCCTTGGGAGAGAGGCTGGGCCATGCAGGGAGGCCAGGGTGGCCAGGCGGCTGCCCTGGGGACCAGGCATCTCCAGTGGTGGAGAGTGCTCCCGGACAGAGCCCTGAGTGCAGAGACTCCTCCTCCCTTCAGTTTTCAGAGACGGGCACTGCCTACTGCCTGCTTGCCAGCGGCCGAAGCTTTGAAGTCTAAGTGTGTGACACCCCTTGCCCCGTTTTTATCCACCTGCATTCATTTGGCTTAGCAGCAGCAGCAGCATTCATTTGGGGGGAAAACTCTCCCTATGTACACTCACACTCTGTGTGATGGAAGCCCTTCCTGCACCAAACTCCTTTTAATTTAAATATATTTGAGGAAAGCCTTTCTCGAATATAAAATCCAAACCCCTGGATCCTTCAAAGGAAATTCTGAGCAGGTTGCGTCATTTCTTGGGACTGTGGTGCCCTTGGACGTGTCAAGGGTTGAGCCTGCTGTCAGGCCGTCGGAGGGTGGGGGACTCTGGGTCCCTGCAGCTGGGGTCTTGAGTGGCCCCATGGGATTCCTAGGGACCCCGGCAGCTGCGGGCACCTGTCTGCTGGGCGCTGGCCCTCAATGTGGGCTGCCCACCGCGTGGGCTTGGTGCTGGGGCAGCAGGTCCTCATGGTGTGTGCGTGGGAGGAGCTCATTGTGATAAAGTACCTTCCTGTGATTTGTTGGTCTGATGACCTTGATCCTGGCTTCTTAGGAGTCTTTCTCCTAGTTGCCCCTGGGGGGCAGGGGCAGTGAGGGGCTGAACGTAGGCATCTGAGATTCTAAGATGATTAGCAAAGGCCCTGAAAGCAGTGATGTGTGTGAACTGGGGTAGAAAACCGATAGAAGAGGTTTTCCTGGAGAAACTGCTCTTGAGTGAAGCCTGAAGCCTGTGGGGAGTCGGCTAGACTGATGGTGGGAGGAGGAAGATTCCGAGTCAGAAGAGGAGGCGGGACTCCACACAGAAGGTACCGCTTTGACATGTAAGCATGGGTTCCAGAGCCCAGTCTAGGACCATTCTGGGGGTGATGGGAATTCATTCACCAAAAATCCTTACTGGGCGCCTGCTGTATACGGCGCAGCCCCACTTAAGGCAGATGCCCTCAAGAGGCATCGTTTTAAGGGAGAGAGGTAACAGCACCTAATTTAAAAATGAATTATTCAATTGTAATTGACCTCTAAAATATTGACGTTTGGGTATGAGACTACGTTTGTTGTAAGTTAATATTTTACTTATGCTACTGAAAGAACAAAGCCCAAACTAATGATCGCTTACTGGCCTGGAAGGAAGGACTATATCACAAAATCTCTTAAATCGTGATTGAAAAAAAATGTTCTAGGGTTGATGGTGGGATTTTTAATCCTGCTGAAATTTAACCCCTAGATCATGTAACTTGAGGCTTGCAGCATCAGACGGATGAGGGGTGAGGAGGAAGGGACAGGTATGGCTGCTAGAAGGATGGTCACACCTGTCCTCAGGTACAAGGAGGGGAGTTCCCGGAAGTCGGAGCCGAGCAGAACTGAGCAGACCTCTCTGCCACTTTGTGGAAACTGTTCAGCAGGAAACTCAATTGTATGCAAAACGTTTCTGCATTTTCAGGGTGCCTTACTGTTGGGAAGATGCTATCTGATGTCATTTCTTACCTCTCAGGACAACTTGAAATCCACAGGTGTCAAAGTCATCTTTCTCTCCCTGTAGCCAGGCATTTTTAGTAAATGTTAATTTTTGTAGCAAAAAAATTTCATTTTTATCCTCCTGTAATCAGGAGGATTACTGCCTGAATTTTTTTTAATGGGAGTGTGCATTGCTTTATCAAACTCTGGGAGATAGTGGAGGAGAGGGAAGCCTGGTGTGCTGTAGTCCATAGGGTCAAAAAGAGTTGGACATGACTGAATGGCTGAACGACAACAACATGCATTATTTTTTATTTTTTGGCCGCAACATGCACTATGTGGGATCTAGTTCCCTGACCAGGCGTGGAACCCAGGCGTCGTGCATTGGGACCGCGGGTCTTAACCACTGCACCACCAGGGAAGTCCCTCCGAATAATTGTATTCTTTTCCTTTTCTCCAAGGTAGGCATCTTGAGTTGGGCCTTTTGGAGCAAAATAATAAAACTTTTTGTCTACTCTGGTGGCCTATGTTAAAGCTGTTTCATCTCAAATGTCTGTAATTCTGTAAATCGAGTCAGCTTCTCTCAAACATGCAGGTGAATCTGTTGTCCACTGGCTCCTTGCAGATGGCACGTTCATTTGTGTGATGTGCATCTGATGTGAGGGTTCCTGACAGCATCTTCGGGCAAGCTTGGGGTGGGAAACCCAGATCTGGGCCCTGCAGACTTGGCTTTCTTGGTGTCTGGCCTCCACTGAGGTTCTGTGCTGTGAATGCTTCCTGGGAACGTTGCCTCTTTGTGGTGAGTGTTAGGTCATTGCCATTGGTTTGTTGCTGAGAAGACAGGAAGATGAGATGGTGGAGAGAAAAGTGGAAGGGGGCTCAGGGTTCCCAGAAGAAATGGGAAGGGAGCAGAGTTGAGGAGAGAAACCACATCTCAGGACAGAGGAATCTAGACGAAGCTGTGAAAGCAGCATGGCTGGCCAGCAAGAGAGGAGACGTAGATTACAGAGTGAAGGGAGACATTGACTGCCTTCCCAGGCTTTTTGGGGGCATCAGTGGGGCTTCCCTGGTGGCTCAGATGGTAAAGAATCTGCCCTCAATGTGGAAACCCTGGGTTGGGGTTTGCAGAATCAAAGAATCAAACCCTCAATGTTTGATCCCTGGGTCAGGAAGATCCCCTGGAGAAGGGAATGGCAACGCACTCCAGTATTTTTGCCTGGGAAATCCCATGGACAGAGAAGCCTGGTGGGCTATGGTCCATGGGGTCACAGAGTCAAACATGACTGAGCGACTAACACTTTCGTTTTTTTTCCACTTTGAGTAATTAAACAGGCAGCAGGCTTTCTCCCAGGTAAGTCATTGTGAAAAATTCACCCTAAACACCCGGGTTTCCATGCTCTCAATTCCCAGTCCTCAGATTACCGTGTCAGTCATGTGGGGTCCCCTTGGAAAGAAGGTGCCACAGCGCATGGGCACAGTTTGGAGGATGCTGGGGGAGGGGTACATTTGTGCAGCTTCTAGGGCTTTTTGTTGTCTGTATGTTCACATGCCTATGTACACTCATACACGCACTTACATGAAGCCTGTCAAATTTTTCAAAACTTTCCGGAGGAATTAGCATCATAAAATCATAAAGAAATCTCCGAAGGGCCTTTGGAGCCGAGAGGGGCGGGAGGCAGCCCACATACATCACTCTGAAGGAAACCCATCACCTGCGCAGCCCCAGAGATCTCGGGGAAATCTCTTATGAAATGAACTGCCTGCTGCCTGACAGTCTCTGGGAAGCATCAGCTCTGCCTTCGTCCTAAAATATTGCATTGAGAGGACCTGCCATGGAGACGCTGATCCCACTTATGGGCATTGGGACGCAAGTGTCATCTAGCCTCTGTTTTTGTATCAGCCCCGCCATTCCCGTGGGCATGTTTACCCAGACTCTCCACGGCCAGGCCCGGGCTCTGCTTTTCAGGGATGTATTCCAGTCCCTGTGTTCTGAGTCACGTCTCCCTTTAATCAGACTAACAATGGGCACCACTGTTGCAATTCTGGAACAGGTGTCCCGTCCCAGGGACCCAGATCTTGATCACGACTCTACAGCTCTGCCGTGTCTAGCTCTTGTGTGCAAACAGTGAAGCGGGTTCAGAGGCAAGGTGACCAAGCCAGGGCCACCCGGGGGAGGATGCTGTGAAGTGAGGGTGTGAGGCACGCTCCGAGTGACTCTGAGTGCTTGTTCTCTCCGGTGTGCGAAGGGTTTGAGACCACCTCCCTCCGGATGTGTTCCCAAAGGGGCCTGAAAGGGGAGAGGGTGTGTGTCTGAGCCCAGCAGTGACTCTCCCCGCCCTTGGTCGCGGGGCAGCTATGTCCATGGGGCTCAGAACTTGGCCCCCATCTGGACCAACACTGAAGGTGTTGTTCTTGGCCTCTCCAGGGAAGATGCCACAGAACACTTGCTTTCCTGGGGTCCTCTGGGCAGTGGTGATTCAAGTCTGGAAGGGTGTGGTCTTGGCATCCACCTGAGCAGCGGCAGAAATCTTGCCAGTGATGTTTGGGGCTTGTGTGGAATAAACTCAGAAACTGATGGGTTTGCTAGATGTTCGAGCGTCTGAGGCTGAGGAGGAAAGGGTGGGTCTGGGCTGGGTGGGACCGTGTGCTTTGTTCTCCGGACCCCACAGAAGCACTCAGAGGGATGCTCATGTTCAGACACCTGTGGGCTGGGGGAGCATCCATCCCAGGCTCTAGAGGGCCAGGAGAGAGGAGACAGCCCTGATGAACACACAGAACATCACAGTCCTTTCTCCTGGACTCGCTTAGAAAGCCCAAAGTGCATTTAACGTTTCCATTGTAAGACTTCTCTCTGCTGATGGCATTTGGAAAGCTGGCCTCTAGGAAAAGCCCAGCGTAGGAATCTCCTGGGAGCAGCGAGCAGACTGTTGCCTTTTCTGATTTCCAAAAAGATCTTAATTTTTCCTGACTGTTTATGCACCTTCCACCACACCAGAAAGCTTCTGGAATCAGGGCTGCTCTTGGGGAACAGGAGTGGCCCAAAGGGCAGGGGCAGAGACTGGTGTCTGCTGAGAGCAGCAGGTAGGGCCTGGACTTGGAAGGCTGAGCCCCCAAGGCATGGCGGGTCCAGGCTGGGGCGTGGAAAGTCCAGGTGGGTCCAGGCTCTGGTCCAGATCCAGAGCCTGATAGGTTTCCTTGGTCTCGTCATGAAGGCTTTCATCGTTGATGATGTACTTTGAGTTCACTCTTGGGAGAATGGCTTGGGAGAACAGTGGTAACTGTTCCCCCAGGGCAGGTGCCAAGGGCCTGAGGCAGCCTTGTCCCAGTGTCCCAATGTTGGTTTTGGTTTGGCTCTCATGCCTGAGTTCACTGTTGGTCTGTCTTGAATGATGAAGGGATTGGAGGGGTAGGAACCGACTCAGATTCCACTGGATTCCACTGAGCTCGCATGCTCTGTTCAGAGCAGACTCTACAGTTTGTATGGCAGGAATCAAGTTTATGGATCAAGTTTATGAATCAGTGGAACTAAAAGAAAAACTAAACTAAAAAAACTAAAAAACTAAAAGTAAGATTTTGCTGGGGTCTAAATAACATGGAAGTCGCCTGTGCCTTAGCCAGCGCTGGGTCCCACAGCCCTCCGTGTTGGGTGACTGGAGGGCTGTGGTCCACCTGCATCCTCTCAGTGTCGGGAAGTGAGACAGATCAACCCTGGAAGGAAGATGAAGCCACAGGAGGTTAGTTCCGAAGAAAACAGTGTTGGGGTCCACCCGCCCCACCTGGTCGGCGTGGCCCAGGCCAGCAGAGTGGAGGGCGGAAGGAAGACTCACTACTCATCTGAAATTTGGGCATAAATTTCCATGTCTTGTGAGTCGATGGAGGACTCGGCCCCCGTCACGCGATCTGCATTGGTTGGCCCTGAAACACCCTCTGGCTGCTTGTCTGACAGGCCCTCATTCCAGGGCGTGGCGAGCCCCAGCACAGCTGTGGAGGGGCACTCTGCCCATGTGACTCTCCACTTTAGGATGGAGGCTTCTTTTGAAAAAACTGTGGTGAAACATTAAAAAAAAAAAAATCCACCCTTTTACCCATTTTGGAGCGTACGTACGTACCGTGTTGCCTGGGTAGCTGTGAGGACACTCACACTGTCATGTGACCATCACCACCCTGGTCTCCAGGACTCTGCCATCTTCCCAGATGGACACTCCATCCCCATAAGCACGGCCTTCCCCTCCCCCAGGCCTGGCCCCCACCTCCTACTGTCTGTCTCTGGTTCCTCAGAATGGAATCACCTCTCCTGCTGTGTCTGGAGGCCCCCAACTACGGTGGGAGGAGGTGGATGGATGCTCTGCCAGGAAGGGCCAGGGACTATGTTCTCTGGGGATGTGAAGGCTTCAGGCTGTGGTTCTGCTTCTCCCTCCGGAGTGGGGTGCAGCCCGTGCTGGACTGTCCTGCCTTATCCTTCCATTTCCCTTCCACAGGGCGGGGCGGGGCTGGTGCCCATCTTCTTTGTGGGTAGGCATGGACCATGAGTAAGACAGTTTGGGAACAAACAGGGAATATTCACTGTCTCAGATGAGCTGAGTAATCATTGGACCCCTCCAAGGTCCACCACTTCAGCTGTCCTCTCTGCATCTTTAGATGGTCCCTGCCTCCCAAGATGCTGGGCAGAAGTTCTTCTAAATTCAAGAAAAAAGGAATACTCTGCCTTCCCCAGGGATGCTCCTGAGGGCTCTTCTCCGTCCAGGAATGTTTTCCACGTAAAACCCTACAACAGGCCTCCCCAGAGGGTTTTCCCATAGGTTCTCCATTTGAGAGTCTTGGTTCTTCCTGACTACTGGATGCTTAGTCACCTCCCCCAGTGACAGCCTGGACTGAACATCCTCCTGGCCAGGCTGCCATCGGGGGCTGGAGGTGGGAGTGGATGGGGCAGGTGGATACAGAACACACCTCAGGGCTACACTGGCCATGTCCGGGCAGCGAGGAGTCAGAGCAGGGAGGCGAGCGTGGGCATGACAGACTCCTGGAAGGACCTTGTTTTCCAGCTGGGAGCCCGGGTTTGATTCTGGAGTTGGTATTTTCTATTGTGGCTGTGATGCCCTGGATCCACTGGGCAGAGGGGTCTCAGGCAGGGTCAGAGAGGTCCCCGAGGTTCCCACACAGGAGAAACCAAAACCAGCAGATCCCACTCCCTGGGGCCCCAGCCCTCCCGGCCCTGAGGCCTGGGAGGTCCATCCAGAGTCTAGCTCACTCTGTGCTGTTTCCTCACAGGAGAGTTTGCTTTACAATTTTTCATTAATCTGTAAAAATACGTTTTATGCATTCTTCTGAATCGATGTTATGTTTTATAAAAATAGAATAAAGTGATATGGTAATGAGGGAAAAAGCACAGCAGTTTAGAAATTGTGACTGAATGCCCTCCTCCCAAACCATGCTGAAATTATGATGAAAGAATCTTTAAAAAATGCATAAACTGCAGAGATAAAATGAATGGAAAAGAAGACAACAGCAACCATATGTGTGTGTGTATACACATGTGTATATCTGAGGGTTGTTCTCATTTGTTCATTTTTATGTTTGAAATATTCTTTGATGTCTTATTAATGCCATGGTCCTTAACGACCAAACAGCTGCAGCCAGCCACATCATGGAGCTTGGCTTTCCAACACTTTCGTGGAGGCCTCCCAGGTTGAGACAATCCCCTGGAGAAGGGAATGGCTACCCACTCCAATATTCTTGCCTGGAGACTCCCAAGGACAGAGGAGCCTGACAGGTTACAGTCCATGGGGCTGCAGAGAGTTGGACACGACTGAGCGGTTATTTTCACTTTCACCTTCCCAGGTCTTCTAGGTTCTGTTATGTTTTCCAGCCCTAGGAAAGTTGATGGTGATCAGCACACAGAGCCCCGACCAGGTCTTTCTCTGTAGACACATCTCAGTTGGATGTGAGCATACACGTGCTGCTTAACTCAGCTCTGATGGGCGCAGGTGGCTTCAGCACCTCTTTTAAAGCAGCGTTAATGTCTGCTGCACCACAGAAGCAATGCCTTCCTGGGCCCTGGTGCTGGGTGAAGGTCGGAGCTGAATCCAGAGCTTGCTGGAGAGGCCCTACCTCCAGGCAACCCAGCCTGCCTCCCTGCCACCCAGGCTGAGACAGGTGGAGGTTTGTCCTCTATTGACGACCAAGGAGACACTCTTTGGATGGGGGCGTGGCTGGCACAACCCAGGGAAGGACGGCTGAGACTCCCCAGCTGTCCCTCACTTGCTTTCACGGTGCAGCCTCCAGTCCTCTCTAGGCTGGAGATCTGAACATCCCCCAGCATCTTTCAGGCTGGCAGAGGCAGCCAGCCTGGAGAAGAAAGCACGGAGGACACATCAGAGACCACCCTGCAGGACGACTCAGCCACAGCCCCTCCAGCTGACAAGCCCACTCACCACTCCTGTCAGTTTTCTGTTGTTTAACTCTTAAATATAATCCGTCAATTAAGGACACTTAAATATTTGGAACTCCCTTAAAGTGAAAATAGAAACCAAACAAACAAGCAAAGGATGGATATTTAAAACAGAAAATGAAAGGAGAAACCTTAAAAAAAAACAAACAAAAACCACCAACAAGAGCATCCTTTTCTGTCTTTAGAGAGAAGCAACAAGATGCTACTTCCCTGAGACAGAAACTAATTTCTGTGAAAAAGGAATATCCACGAAACAAAAAGGAACTCTTGGAAATTCAAAATGTTGTAGCTGAGGGCTATGAATCATTGACAAACAAAATTAATGGATCTCCAGAGACGCAGGGCAAAAAATCAGAGCTGGAAATTAGGAGGGAAAAAATATGACAGTGAGATGACCAGTCCAAGAAGTACAGCATCTGAGAGCTTGAAGTTCCAGAAAGAGGTAACTGAATATGCAGTGAGAGATGACTCTCATGGATACAGTCCAGAACACTGCCTACAACTAAAGGGCATTAGCAGTCTACTCTGTGAGTAGGGCTCACAGAGTGCTCACACAGATGGGCACATCACTATGAAAATATCAGGAAAGTGAGAACAATTGGATAGTCTTACAAGTTTCTAGAGAGAAAAAAAATGCATTACAAAGGATCAGGAGTTAGCCTGGTTTCAGGTGTTTTAACATGAGAAGCAAGAAGACTGGGGCAGTGCCCTCAAAATCCTGAATGAATAGGATTTCCAGTTGTGAATTTTATACCCAACCAAATTATTGCCCAAGCAACAAGTAGAACAAAGACATTTTCAGGTGAATAAAAACCTCAACAACAACAAAAACAGCTAAAAGAAAAACCCCAAACTAAAACAAAGTTAGCTCCAGTGCAGCAAAGCCATTGGAGGAAGTTCTCCATCATGAAGTGGGATTAAACCAAGGGAAACATGGGATTCGGAACATAGAATCCAGCTCAGAGAAAGGCAAAGAGCATCTGTGAAGGGGATCCCTTCCTAGTCATCACGATGCAGGATCAGACACTGATCCCAACAAATTGCCATGCTATTTAGGATGCTGGAGAAGGATCAGAGAGAGAAAGCCTCACTTCTCATATTGGGAAAGAAGTTAAAACTTGGTAAGAAGTTATAGAAGCACATGATTTAAAAATATGGAATTAACTACCCAAAGATACAGCTAAGTAACTGAAAGTGGTGTTTGTTAGGGAGGAGGAAATAGGGCAGTCAGAAAGAGAACTGTGGATTCGTTTGTCTCTGTTTGCTTTGCAATGAGCCTTTGAGAGCTATTTGACTTTAACCTATGTGGATGTACAACAGATAAGAATGAAAACTGGAAGAACCCCCCAGCTTGTTGCTGAGACGCGGGGATCCCTGGAATCCTGTACAATTCATTCGTTTACTCAACACTTCTCTTCCTGATCCTCTGTAACGTGCCAGGCATGGTGGCAATTTCTTTCTTCAGAGTTTGTCAGTCTTTTCACTGCTGCCATCTGGACAGCCCTGCTGGCGGCCTGTCCCTCCGCTCTGTCCCTGGATCTCTGCAGGGTGAGGCTGCAGCTCTCATGTCATGTCCAGAGAGTCAGGCTTGCCTTCTTCCTGCTCTTGAACAACAGGTTATCAGGGTGATGCATTTTGCTTTTTCTTCTGAAGGGGAGAAGCAGCCAGGGGAGAATCCCACACATTCCGGGGGGGGGGGTCCTTAGAGGTGATGGACACAATGTTCTGACCTGTGCTCTCCCTGTCTCCATCCTCCATGTTGACCAATTCTTCACCTCCTGCTTCCCCAGAACACCGCATAGTGTAGGCAGATCAGGGCCGTTAGGGAAAGCCCACTGCAGCCCTCATGGCCCCTGATATTTACACTTTTGCTCCCTGAAATCTCATTAGTTGAGACCCAATTCTTTGAGTTTGGAATTTAAGGAAAGTGCAAGTGAGTCTAAGAGGAAAAGTACCCTGAGCCACTCTTGTGGTCATTTCCAGCCCAGCGTCCTCACACTCTAGCAGCTCATAAAGGGCATAATGATGGCTCTTGTTAATATTTCAACACTCCTAATGGAAACTGCCCATTATTCCAGATAAGGCTATAAAGAGTCACTAAAACGTCAGGGTCCTGTGGTCTCAGTGGACAGAGCCTGAGCTGACCTGGCGTGGCCGCTCCATGCAGACAAGGGGCCTGGATTCGTGGCCGTCTGTCTCCGATGAGAAACGGAAGGGGAGATTGGAGTTACCAGTGCCGTGTGTTTTGTTGACAAAACCCTGGCAGAGGCACTGCTGGGTGGTGGGATATGGAAGGGGTCTTCGGGAGAGAAGAGTGGGGGTCACCTCATGCTCCTCCTCAGAGGATTTGTGGCTGGTGGGGCCGAGGGCAGAGGAGGGGGCGTGGGGCTGAAGACCTGCAGATCTGAGTCATTGCAGGCCAAGGGCAGCGCAAGGGGTCTGAGTGTCCCCTCTCCTCACAACTCAGACTCCGTTACTTGGCCTGGTTGCAGCAGAGATAAATTCTCTAACGTGATCAGGGCCAGAGAGGATGGGAGCCTCGTGATGTGAAAAATGATGAAGCTGGTGGCCTCCTTCTTGCCCTGCACGAGTCCTGGCTCCATCCAGACACAGCCAGTCCCTGGGTGGGGGCAGGGCTGGCCGAGGATGCTGCTGGCAGCAGTGACTGTGCTCTGGCTCCCTGCGGTTCTGGCTTCTGAGCCCAGAGCAGAGGAAGCCCCTCTGGAGACTGTGCGAATCTTTGCTGGTCAGTTTCCTGGCTGGTGACTCAGGGGTGGAAATGGCTTGGGGATTTTTGTTTTTGTTTTGTTTTCTTTGGAATCAGGCACTGGATAAACACACTTGGACTCTGGTGCTGTGGGGCCTCCGCCACCATGCCCTTTGATGTCCTCTGATCTTGTGTCTCCAGCCAGATTGGGAGGCTGCTGACCTCTGTGTATCAGTTTCTCGTCTATAAAAAAGGGCTACTCATGACTTCCTGCAGGTCTGCTGTGAATATTAGGGGTTTCGGGGCTCAAGTTCGGTTTCACCGAACCTGTCCACCCTTCTTCCTTCCTAGGCTCTCACAGGAAGGGTATTACTTCCAAGGAGCGAGATCTGGGTGAGGGGTGACCACCTCCTTCCAGAGCCCAGCAAGGTCCCAAGAGGCACCCCCTCACTGGGTACTCTGGTTTCCTCCCACCACGTCCAAACCAGGCTCCGAGGAGCAGTGTGAGAGCCCACGTGTGCAGCAGGATGGCGATGCTCAGCCCAGCTCCACGGAGAGACGAGCCCTGAGCCCCACTCAGTGTGTGCCACGTGGAGGCTGGGAGCGCAAGAGAAGGCTGGAGGAAATGAAACAAAAACCAGACACGAGAGGAGAGGGCTTGCCTTTGTGGTCCTTTAACCCTGCCTGTGGAGTTAGTCCCCGAATGCGGCCAACTAGCGTCGTCACTCATCCGTCGTTGTTGTTCAGTGGCTAAGTCGTGTCTGTCTCTTTGTGACCCCGTGGACTGCAGCATGCCAGACTTCCCTGTCCTTCATTATCTCCCAGAGTTTGCTCAAACTCATGTCCATTGAGTCGGTGATGCCATCCAACCATCTCATCCTCTGTCATCCCCTTCTCCTCCTGCCTTCAATCTTTCCCAGTATCAGGGTCTTTTCCAATGAGTCAGCTCTTTACGTCAGGTGGCCAAAATCTTGGAGCTTCCATTTCGGTGTCAGTCCTTCCAATGAATATTCAGGGTTGGTTTCCTTTAGGATTGACTGATTTGATCTCCCTACTGTCCAAGGGACCCTCTAGAGTCTACTCCAGCACCACAGTTGGAAAGCATCAGTTCTTCGATGTTCAGCCTTCTTTATGGTCCCACTCTCACATCTGTACATGACTACTGGAAAAACCACAGCTTTGACTATATGTACCTTTGTTGGCAAAGTGATGTCTCTGCTTTTTAATGTGCTGTCTAGGTTTGTGGGGAGCCCTAGAAATGCAATGTGGGTGCCTGGCATTATAGCAGAGGAGGAAACGAGAGGACTGGGGTGGAGGAGGGATCACTCTCCCAGGAGGAGAGTTGGAAATGATGACTCTAGAACCCCTGGCTCACTGACCCGCCTGGGGGAGGGGCCTCTCAGAGGGGAGCTGTTGTCTTTAGCAGGGCTCTGCCATGCCCAGAGTGCACGTCCATGCTGACATGAGGTTTCCCTGTCTGTGGTTTTGGGGACCACTTTCCTCAGAACCAGTACAAAGCAAACAATCTTGTTGAGCAGCGTCATTAAAACTAGAAACATTTCTGTCCCTCACTTGCCTCACGTGGGTCTGGAAAACCCATGAGTGTGCCTTCCGCATTTAAAAATATGACCACTGAAGTTTGTGCAGTGCTTTAAGTTTACAGTGATTTCCTCATATACCATTTGAGCCTCCTAAGAGCCTGTGACCTGTTGGCGGTGGTCTGAGTGTCCTCACTAGAGATGAGAAGACATGTTCACCCAGCAAGTGCTTGGCAGGACAGGACGCGGTCCTCACGTCCGCAACCGGACTCCCTTCTGTAACCTCTAAGCTGCTTCTGCCCGCCGTCCCAGGCCTGTTACAAGCCTGGCTATGTTCTCATCGCTTCCACATGGAAGGCGTCCTGCGCACCTTCTTCCGTCTTCCAACGGGGCAGGGAAAATGGCTTTCGGCTTTGGTGAAGGTCCACAGAGAAGTGGGATCCAGAAATGTCTTCGAGTCTGGCCCAGGTGCCAGCAGAATCTGGCCAGTGCATTTGCCACGCTGAGTCAGGCTGTTCCCCTGGCCCCAGACTTTGGGAGGATGTTGCAATGACTCTGGCAGCCCCGCGCGTCTCCCTCGGCCTCGCAGGCATTCCAGTGATGATGACGGCTTGTCGGGGTCATGGCCCTGGTACAAAGCATGGCTATTTGTGGCTGATGGAAAACATAACTGGAGCCACCTGCTTGCAGGGCTGGCTTCTCAGGCTTTGGGGCTGGAACCAGCTGGAAGGAGATGTTCGGCCAGGCCCACTGGTTTCTCCTTCCTGCTCGGGACCTGGAAGGTCCATCTCTTTGTCTGTCCTTTCCTCCCTGGAGTCTCCCTGCTTCCTCCCTGGAGTTTCCACGCCCACGTGCTCAGGTCCCTGCTGTGGTCGCTCATGGTGCTACTTTGTTCAATCCCCCCTTGTGCTGTTTTTGGACGTCTTTGCGCACGGTTATCCTAGCTGCATTTCTTGGGGCCAGACGCGGAGTCTGCCTTGTCCTTCCTCTGTCTCCCCATGCCTGGGTGGTGGGCACCACTGAGTGATAACAGATTGGTCTTGATGAAATGTGGCAGGGGTTACAGGCCAAGTACAGCTCTGGGAGCCCAGGGACATGGTTTTGTTACCTGGAAGAATTCCCCACCTCCGTGGGTTTCTGTCCTTCCCTGTGAGAGGGAAGAGGTGAACAGATGATCTCAAAGGCCCAGACCTGAAGTTCTAGGACCAGTGATGGATCCGCCGAGAGCCTCCTGGCTATGGCCGCACTCATACCCCGTACTGTAGCCTGTTGGGATATCTTTGGCTTGTCATTGGCATCTGTGACTTGGTTGCATGGAACTTTAAAAAAAGATCCTCTTTTTATCTCACAGGGAGGTCCCGGTGAGAACGGGGGAACATTGAGGAGTGTTTAGAAGTGGAGACTTGGAGTATTCCTGCCTGGAAAATTCCATGGACAGAGGAGTCTGTTGGGTTACAGTCCACGGGGTTGCAAAGAGCCGGATACCACTGAGAATGCACACTTGCACTTGGAGTCAGACAAGCCTGAAAAAAATCCTAGTTCCATCATTTATAGGTGTTGTTCTTGAGCAGGTTACCTCTGTAAACACCACCTTCTCGTCAGAAACAGAGTTCATGAGACCAGCCTCTCCAGGAGAGGGGGTTAAGGGAGATGAAGCAGGTGTGGGGCACACACAGCTCAGTAAACAAAGGCGTGCTTAATACTTCTTGCATTTGGGAAGCAAAGGGTGTGTCTTCTAATCCTTCCGTGAGCACATTCTCTCTGTACACTCTTGGTTGTACTTTAAGACGATGCCTTTATCATTTTAATAAGCAGTATAATGATTTGCAGAGAATCATTTCAGTTCTAATAGGAACACTAGCAGTACTAATGATGCACGATGGTGTTTGAATAGAGTCCCGTAATTTATGGAATTGGAGAGACTTACAAAAGCATGCGCTGACTCTCTGGAGTCTCAGATTTCTGGTGAGTGATTCAAACAGATGACTCTTCCTGCCAGCGCAAATAAATCAAGTGTAAACCTTTGCTTTTCAACCAAATTGTGGAAAATGGAACAAATTCAATGATGAAAACCTATTCGAATGAGACAATTCATTCTTGAGGGGATTTACTAACAGGAGATTCTCCAGTTTGTCACTGACCTACCAAAAGCAACAGACCACAATCGTATATGCTCTTTTTTTCTTTCCCCAGCAGTTTTGGGTTTAAGTAACTGGAGCTTCTCAAATATTAAAATTGGAGGGTAGCTCAGTGATCCAAGCAATAGAGACTGAAAAAGACTTTGGGCATAAATCAAAATTTTCTAACTGTGTTGCCCCAAGATGCTGGGAAAGTTACTTAATAACCTTGGATATTTCCTCTTACCAACTGCAACATCGGCATGATGAATATGACCTGGATTTAGAGAGTGTTAGTGGGGAAATTAAATGCTAAATGATTTCTTTCTGTTTAAGTGAAAAAAAAAAAACCTATGTTGAGTATTACCTTTCAATCTGATATGTGTGTGTGTGTGTTAGCCTGAAGTTCAAGTATTTGCAAAGATTTCCAGCACACTATGACTTTCAGAAACAAAGGAAAGAGTTTGATCAAAATAATGTCTCTTCATCGGGTGAGCTAGGTTTGGACTTCCAGATCGCTCATGTTTTATCTCGACGATTAATGTTTGGCTGAGTTTCGACATTCGCTCCCAGAGACAGAGAGAATTCCAGAAGATAAAGGAGAACCATTATGCCAAATGTCAGTGAAGCCTCAGCGAGCAGAAAGAAATAATGGAAGTGGTGTACCTGGCAGAGGGCATGTGGCTCATGGGGGAACAGCTTCGAAGTGTCTTCTGTCCATTAATCCCTTTAGCATTCCAGCTCTGCTTCCTCAGAGGTGGATTATCGTGAGGAGCTGTGTTACATCAGCCCGCAAGCCATGGTCCCAACCCCATTAGGCCCAGCAAACGTTCTGTATTGCTGGGTTAATGGGCTTTGGAGCCATGTTTACCCACATCTACGGGCTTGTCCCACTCTCAGCAGTCCCACTGGGGGCAGAGGGATGCCTCTGCTCTCATCTATGGGACTGACTCTCTGTCACACCCCTTTGGAAGGTGAGAGGAACCCAGGTGGGATGGGACGTGACAAGTGCTCGGGTTATATGTAGGTGAGCTGACCAATTCTGCATCGGACTTTGGTATTTACGTAGGATTTTCATGGTGGGTAGACACACTGTTTCCATTCAAAATGCCTCATTAAATTCTAAGTGAGATACCTAAGGTGTGTCAAAAATGAAAGGCAGAATTGCTTCTCTTGAAGTCTTTCTTTGTCTAGTATGATGGGCAAAAGGGCTTCCCCGATGGCTCAGCAGGTAAAGAATTCACCTGCCAATGCAAGAGATGCAGGAGATGAAGGTTCAGTCCCTGGGTCAGAAAGATCCCTAGGGCAGGTTGGGGCATGGCAACCTACTCCAGTATTCTTGCCTGGAAAATCCTATGGACAGAAGAGTCTGGTGGGCGGCAGTCCATGGGGTTTGAAAGAGTCGGACATGACTGAAGCCACTGAGCATGCATGCATACATAATGGACAGAGTCTGCCAGTTTCTAAGCTTACAAAAACCTTCTCAGTCTGTGCTGTCGTATGTCAAATGGCAATAGTAATGATAATGCCCTCCTTCTTTCTAGGTTAGGACAGTTGCATGGGTTGGTATTCGGTGAATGTGCCCGCCTGACATTGTAAAAGGCACTCTGTGAACGTTAGCTAAGATGACATGAACTAGTCTAAGGGAAAAGGTCAGTAGACATGTTGGGAATTGATACTAAGAAGGAAGAAGACTCATATTGGGAAAAGTGGGGTTCAGGGGGAAGACTGGCAGGCAGACTTCTGGAAGTGGGAATAGGCGGGGTGGTGTCCGTGACCTCCTTGCACAGAAGTGACCTGCATCAGACAAAGCAAGAAAAGAAGGACGCAAGCAGCGTCAAGACTGTGAGTGTGGTACAGAGGGGCCACCCAGGTTTCAGTGATGCTCACACCTTCACTACCATTCTCAGTTACTGTGTTCATTGCTTTTTTCACTCAACCCACATTTATCATTCAACCTGTGCTGTGCACTGATGTTATTGACAAAAATTATTCACTCCCCACCCTTAAGGAAGATGAAGAAGGGGGCAGGGAAGTCACCAGACAATTGGACAATAAATTCGTGAGTGATCAGGAGGAATGAGGTACACTGGGAAGGGTTCTAGGAGGAGCTACACCTGTGATTAGGTGAGTAAGAATCACCTAGAGAGGGGAGAGGGCTTCTCAGGTGGAGGTTGCTGCATGGGGAAAGTCACGGATGACAACGGATGACAGAATGTCTGACAATCCTTGTCTGCTAATTCCCACATCTACTCATTTCAGAGTTGGTCTCCACTGTCTGCCTGTTCTCTGAAGCATGGATCGTATTTTCACATGTCTGGCTATCTTGGATTATATTCTGGATATTGTCAGTGATCTCTTGTAGAGCCTATGAATTCTATTATGTTCCTAAGAAGAGTGCTAATTTTTTATTTTAGCAGGCACTGACTTTGATTGAACTCAAACACCAAGACCCACCTCCCCTGGGGGCAGAAACTGAAATCTATGATCAGTTTTATTAATCTTAGCTGAGTTGCTTGGAATCTATGTCACGCAGCAGTCAGGGATTAAAGTCCACAGTAGATATTTCAAGAACTCCAAGCAGTTTAATATGCTCAGAGGACAGTGTGTGTGTGTGTTGGAGAGAACTAGAAGGACATGCAGCTTAGAGAAAGGCAAAGGCCGTGTGTTATACTAAGGAATTTGAGCTTTATCCCAAAGGCTGTGTTGGAGAACTTTAATCAGAAGTGTAAAATGATCAGACTTGTGTCTCAGAAACATTTCTTAGCATCTGTGTGAGGGATGAACCAGAAGGGGTAGGAAGATAGTTAGGAAGTTTGTGGGTAGAATAGAGTTCAGTTGTCTCCTCCGTGAGACGAGGAGTTGAACTCGCTGACTATTAGCATCTCCTGTGGGTTTAACAGCCTGTGCTTCCCACTGATGCCCTCACTTGGCCTCCTGGAGCCACGAGTTCCTGCAGGGCTGTGTTTTGCAGAGCACTGCACACAGCTTTTGAGTTCAGACTGTAGATCACGCAATTAGAGGAAAATACATTGATGGTGTTCCATGGTCTATGAATAGTTTAAGGTAAAGAGGGGACAAGGCAATGCACGTGGATGAACCACAGGTAGAAACAGCCTCCCAAGGTGTCCCTGGCTCTCCTTTCAGACCTCCCGTATCACAACAGGTATATGGTTAATTCCATGTGATCTTAAAGGGCCTATGGCTAATCTGGCTCTGAGTTTTTTAGTCCTCCAAGAGAAGGAGATAGGTTTGGTATGGGCCCGGTGATATGGACCCTTTGCAGTTGTTCAGTCGCTAAGTCGTGTCTGACTCTTTGTGATCCCGTGGACTGCAGCACGCCAGGCTTCCCTCTCCTTCACCGTCTCCCTGAGTTTGCTCAGACACATGTCCACTGAGTTGGTGATGCCATCCAACCGTCTTATCCTCTGCTACCCTCTTCTCCTCCTGCCCTCAATCTTTCCCAGCATCAGGGTCTTTTTCCAATGAGTCAACTCTTCGCATCAGGTGGCTGAAGTATTGGGTCTTCAGCTTCAGCATCAGTCCTTCCAATGGATATTCAAGGTTGATTTCCTTTAGGGTTGATGGGTTTGATCTCCTTGCTGTCTAAGGGACTCCTCTTCTCGCGTCATATCTTTCTGCCTTTTCATACTGTTCATGGGGTTCTTGGGGCAAGAATACTGGAGTGGGTTGCCATTCTCTCCTCCAGTGGGCCGTGTTGTCTCAGAACTCTTCACTCTGACCCGTCTGTCTTGGGTGGCCTTGCACAGCATGGCTCATAGCTTCATTGAGTTACACAAGTCCCTTTGCCATGACAAGGTTGTGATCCACGAAGGGGACCCTTGGCAGTAGGGTACTCAAACTGGGAAGGATGAGAAGATATATTTGCTTTGGTCCCCTGAAAGGCTCAGGAGATGGTGTGGGTGTGTTGACTTCATCATTTCCTGGTTCTGGACCAACAGGAAAGTGAGGCTTCCCCAAGCCTCAGGATGCGCTGCGCCTTCCCAGACTTCCTGGAAGCAAAAAGCTCCTTTGTGTTGAACCGCAGATGACACACGGGATGTCCTGGGGAGGCTTTTTGTATGGGGAGGAGCTGACTGGGGACGTATCTGCTGTGTTCTGTACAGGAACCGCAGACAGCAGTCGTGGGGGCTGGAGTGAGTTTCAGGGGTCGAATGAGAGCTATGGACAGGCAGAGGGCAGGAGGAGGCGGGTGCATCCCGCTGGGGGTTTGTCCCCAGCATTCACCCAGTGTGGGCACACGGTGGATGTGCAAGAGACCTCAGGCCCAGCCTTGGCTGGCAGATACAACTGGGACTTTCAGCCTGGCCAGGGCTGAGACACCAGAGGATTCTCTGCATCTTTAGAGAGAGGAATTTTTGCTCAGACTCATTCTTTTTAATGCAGCTTTGACACAACAGGGACTCTTGAGGAAAGAGGTGTCCTTCCTGTATGGAGGTGAGCCCTCTGCTCTGATGGACCTGTGGTGGTTTCGGTCACACACTGTTTTAAGAGGGAAAAGTCCCCTTTTACAGCAGGAGACAGACAGAGGATCGGGCATGGCCTCAGGAAAGCAGAGGGTCAGGCTGTCCTGGCCCTGGGTGTGCCATCGGCTCAGCCGACCTTGACCACAGGGCTGGGTCTTGGCCCCGGAGGGAGAGAGCCTACTAAGGAGCCAGTGACTTCAGGAAGATTGGAATAATTAGTCAGTTCTCACTGCTACAGTGAGTCACCCTCCTGGAGACACTGCGTTCCAACCTAAGAGTTAGGAGCTGGGGCAGAAGACGCCTGGCACGGTTCCCGGGGGATGCACAGAAGCCACGTGGGGCCCAGGGGCCTCTGTTCACGTCCACTGCCCCTGCTTTTGCTCCCTCCTTCTGCCTTCAGCAGGAAGGGATGTGGGATCCACCAGGTTCAAGGCTGAGCAGGGTGGAAATGGGAGGATTGTGGGCAGAATTCAGGCTGGACCCATGGAATTCCAGGGCTGCTGTATCTGCCCCGGGGTGACTGGTGGTCCTGGCTTCCTGGTGGGAGTGGGACCATCCCTCCATGGGAAGCAGGAAGGGGCTGGAGTCTCTGTGACCTTCTGCCATG
Source organism: Cervus canadensis (assembly GCF_019320065.1). Lineage (NCBI taxonomy): Eukaryota > Metazoa > Chordata > Mammalia > Artiodactyla > Cervidae > Cervus > Cervus canadensis. The sequence goes on along the minus strand of NC_057406.1, from coordinate 11,102,132 downwards.
TGGCCCAGGCCGCCCTGTGCCAGCTCGTGGCAGAGGCTTCTTAGGGTCGGGCAAGTTTCTGAGCACATCTTTGCCCTGGAGCATCCCCCTATGGGCAGGGTATGCATGGTCTGGAAGTGAATGGATGTGGTTCCCAGAAGCCAGGCCATGGCAGCGCAGCCATTGAGGCCAGATGTTCTGTAGTTACCTGGTGACAGTCGGGGTGTGTGTAACCAGACACAGCTCCTCTTGGAACCAAGAAGGTCGATTCCCAGAAGCTGACCCTTGGTTTTCGTCCTCACAAGGCCCCTGTTCCAACCAACTCACTAAAGGGAGGCTGGGAAGAGAGTGTGTGGCTGCCCGCCCAACCTAAGTGCCTCGGAGGTGCAGGCAGGACAGGAGCCTTCCTCCCGGGACAAGGGGGGATGGAGGAGGTTCGGGAGGAGTCTGGGTGGAAAAGTCCAGATGGGGGAGTAGATTGGGCGGACCCTGCTGCTTCCTGGCACAGGAGCTTCTGGGCATCACCTCACCTTTGGGCCTTCTTTCTGCTCGGCCTTCTCTCACCCCTTTCCTTTCCTCCACGGCTATCTTTTAGTGCCTCTCAGGGGCTGTTAAGTGCTAAAAATCCATTGGAAAATCAACAAGCTGACATTTTGGGAGCGGAACAACAGAAATGGGTGAACAGCTAGGTAAGTCAGGTTATTTGCAACCCTGGGCAGCGTAGTGACGTGATGGAGAGGCCTGGGATGTGACTGTGTTCACAGAGGTGGGAAAGCCTCCCTGGGGCCGTGGGTCTGGGCTATGACCCCTTCCTGTCAGGTCTGGGGAAGCATCATTCTAAGCAATAGGGCGGCTGGCCCCCTGGCTCTGGGTGGGGATATCCGGTGGGGCAGGCGGCCACGATGCCTGAGGGAGCCTGGAGGCTGGTGTCTGCGTCCCCGGGTGGAGGAATGCTCCCCGGACTTGTTCATGCTTTGGACAGCGAGCAAGCAGTAAACTTGGATTGTGTTAAGCCACCTCCGTGTTGGTGTTTATTTGTTGCAGGGTTAGCACCAGTGTCTCCACGCGGGACGCAGCACAAGGACCCGGGTGCAGAAAGGACCACCCGTGAGCGGCCAGGGCACATGGTGGGTGGGGGCGATACATGTGCCCCCTCCCCGCGTGGTCGTGCTGGAGGCTCTGTCCGCCTCTAATGCCAACTCAGAGCCAGCTCGTCACGTCACCAGGTCCCCAAATTAAGCAGTAATGTGCTTGTCCAATAAGCCCCATATGGCTGTGATGAGTCAAGACCACATTCTCTCAGCTTTAAAAATTAATATTATTAATGATGATAATGAAAGCTCCCAGTTTTATGCCATGCTTTTCTCCTAAAGGGCTCAAAATGCAAGCATTAACGTATGTGTCCACGCAGCCCACCAGCTGTGTCTTAGGAAGGAATGGGACGTTGGGGGGACAACTGCGTTCTTGAAGACGAGGCTCACATCTTCCCCCTGTCTTTATCCCATAAGGACCGATCTTCTTTCCTGGCAATAAACGGGAAGAGTGAGATAGAATTAGGGAAATGGGATTATTTTAATGTCACGGTGAGGAAATGAAACACAAAGAAGGGACTGGAGTTAATCAGCCGCCATAGAATGCCTGGTTTGGGACATCTAACAGAGACTTGCCCAACGTACCTTGTTCACGGAGAGAGGGTGTGGGGTGGGGACAGGCTGATGGGCTGGGCACGGGAGCTGGAAGGGGCCCCACTGGCCTGGGAACAGCAGTAACTTTGCATCTGGTGAGGAGCAGATGGACTGAGTTCTGAGGGGGCGGGGATGTTGAGGACCAGAGACCAGCCTCATCGGAGGGTTAAATGTGGGAGTCCTCCCAGAACCCCGAGATGCTTCATAGAACCCAGGCCATCTGCGGGGCGGGGCATTGATGTCTGAGGGGAGGAGTTAAAAAGGGCTGAGTCACAGGGGTCACAAGTATCGAGGAAACCATGGAGACCATGACCTGGTCATTCGTCCACTTCCAGGAAGGTCCACCACCATAAAAATGTTCATTAACCTTTTATTCAACAGGTATTAATCAATTGGCTATTACATGCTTTTCTTACTCTGGAGGAGCTTGTAATTAAGGTGACTGTATCATTTATCATCCAAACTGGGACACATTTGAGAAAGAAGAGGGTCACTGCTAATGTCTACGTGGGGGTGACAGACACACACGGAGACTGGCCTGGGCAAACTGGGACGCGTGGTGACCCCACCGTGGAGCCCCACCCACTCAAGACCAGTGCAGGAGATGCGGGCCATGTGGACAGTGTGTAGACGGTGCCTGCATCCATGGGTTCATCCTCCCGTCAGAACCCTGCTCGAGCCCCTCCACCCACCCCACCGCCACTGTAGCCACAGACTGCGTTTATGGCCTCTGGAGGTTACCTAACCTTCCTGCACCCCGGAGCCCGTACCTGCCTGGCAGGGTCATGGTGAGGATGACGTGGGTCCCTGCAGGTTGGCCAGAGCAGGGCCGGCCACTGCAGACAAGCCGCTGTTACCAGGGGAGCCTGGCGTGTCTGCACTACGGTCGGGCTCCTCGTCCGGGAAACGGAGACTGCACACCGGCCTTTTATGGGTCTGGAATTCAGGGCACGTTAGTCCCCCTCCCCTGCAGCTGACATCAAAGTGTGAGCTTAATACTTTCCACACCAGTTCACAGATTTATGACCTAATATATTTAGAGGTGGTTCAAGAACATCTCAGGAGGGGACAGAGGAGGAGCCCATGGGGAAGGGAGCATGGATGCGTGGCCTTACATGGAAGAGAGGTGAGCGGGGACCAGAGGGATGGGTGGCCAGGCTGCACCACACTCCCGGGCCAGGCCAAGGCTCTAGGAGGCATGGGATGGCCTGGCCTTCATTTCAGGATGAAAACCAGAAGGCCTTTCTCTAAACCTGGGTACCTCTGCCGCCAGATAAGACCAGCTCTTCAGCTCCCAGGGTTTGACCTCCACCCACGGCTACAACGAGAAGAGCACTCAACTATTCCAGCTAGTTTACTGGGTTTTGTTTTCGCTCTCTTTTTTAAAAAAAAAACTTCATTAAGTTCATCCACAAAATAGGACGTTATATATTTTTAAAGAATGGTTTTATAATGGAAAATTTGAAACATAATCAAAGTAGCTAGACTTACTTGTGCAGTGAGTTCCCACGTACGTATCTCCCAGCTCCAGCTTCAGCCATGATCAACGCTTGCCAATTCAGTTTTATCTCTTTCCCTCAAGACTTTTTTTTCCTGAGATGTTTGAAAGCAAATTCCAATTTATCTGTAAATACTTTGGGACACATCCCTTACAGACAGGACTTTTTAAAAAATGTAACCAAATGCGTGTACTACCCAGACAACAATACCAACAGCAAAAATAACCCCAGTAAATCCTTAATATCCCCTAACATTCAGTTTATATTTAAATTTCCCTTATTTCCCATTATTATCAAAATGCCTTTTATTCTTGGTTGATTTGAATCGAGCCTCATAAGGTCCAGATGTTAGATTTGCTTGTATGTCTCCTGAATCTCTTTTTATCTACAAATGTTCCTTCTTCCACTTTTTTTTTTTTGTTTGTTTTTATTTTTATTTTTTTATTTATTTATTTATTTTTTTTTTGACTCCTTCTTCCACTTTGAATGTCATTTTTTTTTTTTTTTGAAGAAAACTGGGTCAGTTGTCCTGTGGACTGTCTCATATTTCGATTTGGCTGACTACCTCCTCATTTTGTCTTTTTTAAAATTCCGTTATCCTCCTTATTGTCTGTAACCTAGAACTTAGATTCTGGCTTCATTTGTTTTGTAGGGTCAAGGGTTTTGGGGCCCAGTACATCCACTGGGGCTACATGAGAAAGTGCTTTCAGCGATGCTGAGCCCGGGGAGTAGACTTGGGGGTGTCATCTTGGCCCCTCCGCCATAGAGATCTCCCTTAACCTCTCATCTCACATTTTCAGCATCTGTCGATGACCGTTTTTCATTATTTCATTGGAGCTTGTGAAACATCCATATTTTATCCCATTGTTCCCTTTGCATCTAGCACCCGGAAGTCTTCTGGACAGAACAGTCCCTCATCAGCTTCTTGGTTACCTTGATATGCTTTTTAGCAGGACACCTGCTTATCTTTCATTGACCTGTTTTCAGAATCATAACTTGGTGCCCTCGCAAAGGAGGCTAGATCTGTCATTAATTAATTAAGCATATATTATTGAGTTCTTCCAGTGTGATAACATTTCCCTAAATCCTGATGATTCAGCAGTGACAGAAGGTAGAAGTCGCTGCTTTATTGGAACTCACCTTCCAGTGGGAAGACAGACACTAAAGGAACCTGTTTACATGCTGTGAGAGGTGATGACAGAGGGAAACAGGACAGGGCATGGAAGTGCTGGAGAGTGGGAACTGGGTTCACATTTAAACAGGGTCATGAAAGCCCAGGAGAAGGTGACATTTAAGCCAAAACCTGATAAAGGTGGCAAATGAGCCATCTGCATGCTGGAGAGGAGCCCTCCAGGCAGAGGGGCTGGAGGAATAACAGGGGAATGACAGAGCCAGCATGGCTGGTGTGGCTGGCGTGGCCATGAAGAGATGGGAGTGGGGGTTGGCAGGACAGGAGGTCGGGGGTGGGCGCGGGGAGGGGCAGATCATGTGGGGTTTTCCAGACCACTTACGGGCATGGGTTTCCCCCTGAAAGAGCTGGGCATCCGTGGAGGATGTGGGCAGAGGTAAGGCATGACCTGGCTTATGGAGCAGAAGTAGGCAAGAGCAGAACTGAGTTCAGATTGAAAGCAGAGAGGGTCCTTCCTTCCCGGTAAGCTCTGAGCATCACACTGACAACTGGACTACAAGAAATGCTTCTCAATCCATCCTTACATGTCCCGAGGGGTAGCATTCTCTTCGGCAGTTTGACTGCTTTGTATCATCAAATCCCAGGAAAGAAACCTTCCTCCCCGGACTCCTAACAGAACAACTATCCATCCATCATCTCAGAGAAATGGCATTCCATCCACTCTAAAGGTGGGATCCGTGGGGCTGTGCCTCCCCTTGACCCATCTCCTCATTTGCTTGGTGGTGAGTCTGTCAGGACATCCTCACCATGGCTGAAGGGCTGGTATTAACCAGCCAGGGATATCCAGTGAGACTTTCCTATGAGTCCAGGGCTAGGCCAGCATTTGAGGTGCCACGGGCTGTACATTCATACACCCACCCACCCACCCATCCATCCACCCGTCCATCTACCCATCACCCACCCATCCATCCACCCATCCATCCATCCATCCATCCACCTACCCACCCATCCATCCACCTATTCACCCGTCCGTACATTCATACACACCCACCCATTCATCCACCCACCCATCCATCCATACACACATCCACCCATTCATCTACCCACCCATCTATCCATATACACACACACCCACCCACCCTGCCACACACCCATCCATCCATCCATCTACCCACCCACCCATCCATCCACCCATCCATCCATCCATTTACCCACCCACCCATCCATCCACTCATCACCCATCCATCCACCCATCACCCATCCATCCAGGGTCACCACTGCAATCATGGTAAGGGTTGACTTAACAATGTAGGCTGGGCACCTTTTTTCTTCCATCCAGATTTCCCCAGGCAGCGTGGAGCACACCTTTTCATATGTGCTACCTTTTCAGCCATCCAGAGAGCCTTTTTGTGGATGAGCATCTGTCTGCCTGTGACTCCTGCCCGTTATAGGCTGCTTATGAATTTCTGGGTGCTTAGCAACCAGGAGAGGCAAGGATGCAGGCAGCCGGCATGCCTGTCAAGTAGCTGCTCCCCTCTCTCATCTTCTCCTCTGGGTTTGTATCTGCAGCGAAAGCAGCCGGAGAGGAACCCAACCTCAACTTAAATAGTGACTTTTTAAATAAATAAAAAAAACATTTAAACTGAATCTAGTTCAAGCAGATCTTGCCACAAAGAAAGCTCACAAGCCTCCCTTCTCATCCTCCCCTGTCGTTACCTTGGATGCTCCACTGTGACCTTCTAAGATCTTTTCCACAGATCTGACTTGAAGCGGGGGACAGGCCAAGAGAAGTGAGGAGGTGGAGGAGGCCAGGTCACTGCACATGGCACAGTTCTTCTCCAGCTGTGGGTTTGCAGAGAAAAAAAGGACATAATGGGGGAAGCAGGTTTTCCCAAGAAGGGACCTCATGACTTAGAGTCTCCCTGCCTCTCATTAGGAGAACCCTGCTGGCTGCGGGTGGAGCAGGCATGTCAGGTGGACGGTCCTCAGTGGCGGCCAATACTGTCAAGGTAACGGGACAGACATGCAGAGCCCTCGCATCAGGAGACATCGCGAGGGGCAGAGGCTGGTGGGAAGAGCGAGCTGCCGCCTTTACTGTGTCACCAGGGGTCGGGCGCAGTTCAGTGTTTTTCTTAGAAACACCTGTGGGAGGCACGATGCCAAATGGGTGGTGCTCCCTGAGCTGCGTCTGCAGACGGTGCAGGTCCGCAGAGGCTTGGTGGTGGGTCTGAGATGGAATCAACTCTGCACCCCTGACTCGTGGTGTCAGGGTATCTGTGCCTGGGTGGGCTGGATGCTCAGACCTGGAATTTTGGCCCCCCTGGGTTGTCACAAAAGGCTACAAACATCTCTCAGCTCCTGGAAATGCCCTTTTCTCCCCCGCCCCCCACTCTGGGCCCAGGGTTGGCCCGGCCACTTCCTTCATGACCTGCTTCCCCCCACGGAGCCTGTGGGGCTGCTGGTACCAGATTCTTAGAAGAGCCTGTGGCTGTGCTCTTTTTTCAGATGAATTCCCCAGGTTCCGAGAGGAAAACAAAAATGTGGATGCAACGGGGGTCTTTTCTATGGCTGGAACAACCTAAGGCTTGTCTAACAGATTAAACAAGCATCAGAATGAACGTCTGAGGACGTGGAATCCGGTCTTTTCTGATGCTTTTCATGTTCTCTGGTCTCTCCAAACACCCGTGACCGTTCCAGGCATCCTGCCGGCTGGAGCTGGGGTACAGTGCAGAACTCAGGGGGTGGTGCGTTACCAAGGATTCAGAGAGCTCCGCTGGGCCTGCTGGGGGTCAGCTAGTGAATTGGTGATTTAGGCCAGACTCTTGATCGTGCGAGTTGTCTGATGAATGAAAACGTTAAAACCTATTGGTGAGCTCAGCACCTTAGACCCAGAGACTCCTGAAGGTCAGGAGGACTTTGGAGGTCATCCAGCCCGTCGCCTCGCTGAGTGCTTGGTCAGTAGCTAGTACGGGGGCTGGCGGCATTCTGGGAAATGGCATCTCCATGCACAGTTTATAGGGAGGCTGATCAGCCCACCTCTTCCCACCACACACTTTCTCCCTTCCTTGGTCTCATTTATTTGGGAACAGTTTGTCTAGCATCCAACGGTGAATACAGCAGAGCTGGGCTGAGACTTACAACTAGGGTGAGCCCCCCTGTGTCCCTGGTGCAGGGGGAGTAGGGAGGGCAACAGGTTGCAGTTTGGTTGGGGGATCTCACCGGCGGTCACCAGCAGGTTTTGCTGGCAGTGTCCTCATGAAGAGAGGTCCTCAGCCTGCCACATGCTCTGTTGTCAGGCTGGGACCTCAGTCTTCTGGGGCCTCTGGTGCTCCACTTGTTAAATGGTCTGATATTACTTCCTTCAGGATTTCTATGAAAATCAAGGTAAATACATGAGTTCATTTGGGGAGACCACTTGGCCTAGCACCTGGCTCAATAGAAGAGTGTTCCCTTTCTCTCTTGACTTTGGGGGAGACCCTGCAATGCAGGAGACCTGGGTTCGATCCCTGGTTGGGACGATTCCCTGGAGAAGGAAATGGCAACCCACTCCAATATCCTGGCCTGGAGAATCCCATGGATAGAGGAACCTGGCGGGCTACAGTTCACAGGGTCGAAAAGAGCTGGACAGACTGAGCGATTTAACACTTCCATTTCCACTGAACCTGAGGTCTGTGGCGCCCACATCCTGGTCACAGGCTGGTGCCCAGCCGTCCTTGTAACTTCAGTACAAACTTTCGCGCCTTCCCTGGAGGATCTGTCTCGGTGGGTGTGGGGCTGCCCAAGGGTCTGGAAAGTACCCCAAGCGAATCTGAGGCACAGCCAGGTTTGGAGACCTGCTGAGAGTATGTGCAAAAAAATGTGTATGTGTTTCCAGAGAAAGGCTCCTTGGCTTTGCTCATAGTCTCAAAGTGCTTCAGCCTCCCACAAAAATCAAGAACCGCTCTTGTGTACCCAGTGTGGTCCAGTGGCTAAGACTATGTACTTCCAAATGCAAGGGGCGCAGATTCGATCCCTGATCAGAGAACTAGATCCCACATGCTGTACGGGAGTCCAGAAAAGAAAAAGGCAAGTGAGTCTGAGGAATGTGAGTGCAGGGCCCTTCGGAGGCTGGCAGTGCCAGGGTCCCCCAACCCCCCGCCACCCAGCCCCTCACTCCCCAGCCCCAGGTGCCCAGGACAAGTGGCAGATCATCTGGCTAACTGACAGGTAGCAAAGTGTGTGGAGCATCGCCTCAGTTGTGTCTGGAGGTCCTTAAGATACTCGGTTGTAACCAGCCTGAGAAGTTGACGTGGAAAATGTTTCCCTCTGGTTCCCGTAAACGTAAAATCTGTTATGAATTACATGCATCTGAGAGAGAGAGACAGAGATTTGGTGTTTGCAGGAGAGCCAGTCCCTGCTCCGTCTGAAAGCTTTTGCAATTTTTCCTAATTGGCCTGCTCCTTTTCTGTAACGAATGTCCTCCCTGTTCCCTGTCCCCTCCCCCAGGGCCCACAGCTCCTGGCTTCCTGGCATGAACATGGTCTTTCCCAAGATTTCAGGTGTGTGACGGGAAACGCAGGCTGGAGGGCAATGTGGAACTCCGGGTTTGGCAGCTGCGGGGGGGGGACTTGTTTTTCATCTTCTGAGCTTAGGAGACCAGGACTTTTTTTTTTCGTTTCCTGGAAACTTGGTACATCTCCTAAGATACTCGGTGCACACCGGGGCCTTGGGCAGCTGGAGTTGGCACCCATGGTGCTGGTCGAGGCGGGGCTGCCTGGTTTCCTTGGCCCACGTGGGACTGGGGTCAGGCTCCTGCCAGGGTGGCCAGGGACCAGGACGGGGAGTGTCCCTGCCTCCCCTTGGACAGCCAGCAGGCAGCAGGGCTCCTTCTGCCCACTCAAGATTTGTTCTTAATTATTTAGTTAAGGATGGAAGGAAAGAAAAGAGAGACAAAGGGCCCTAGGGCTCAGTGACTGGGAGAGACTGAGGTGGAGACAGAGTCAGAGCAGAAACACCATCGAAGAAAGAGGGAGGCGGGGGGATGGGGACAGAGGAGCCGGAGGCGGAGGGATGGGTCTGGAAGGGGCAGTGGTGACGTTGCCATGATGATTAAGCCTTGACTGGGTGGGATCAAGTGCCTCCTTGGGAGGAAGGACATCCACGTGGTAGTGAGAGGGCTTCGTGGGTGATGACACCTGCCCTGTGGACATGACCCCCTCAGTCCTGGGGACCATCCATGTGGGAGGTATCTGGCCCCACTGGTCTAGGACGCAGGCAGCGAGGAGGAGAGCTGGACTCGGACACGCGTGCCACCTCCCCCTCCTCCTGGGACTGCCCCCTCCCCTCCCTCCCCTGTGTCACAGACTCCCTGTGATAGTGTGTCCCATATCTGCACGTGTCCAGAGCCTCCCCTGGCCATCGCTCTGTGAGTGGACGGTGAGGTCTGCATTCTGCAGGAGGGACCCTGAGGCCCGGCGAGGGGTGGGCCTCAGCACCTTCCCCCCCGGGGCTGGCCGCCCCTCTGAGGAGCCGTCCCTTCCATGGCAGCTGCTGCATCTCAGGAGTCGATGTGCATTGGGACTGAGATGGGACGGGGAGGCCATGAGGGACAGAGTGGGCACGCGCGCCTTCCTGGGGGTAGCTGGAAAGGCGAGGCCTGGATGGTGGCCCAGTTCATTCCCGGGGCTCCTGGGAAGGCTCCGCACTAACAGAGCCCAGCGAAGGTTCTTCAGGCAGGTGGGAGAGAGCCTCCCTTCAATGCTTGTGCTGGTGACCAACAGGCCCAAGGACTGCGCAGCGGGATCAGAGGCCCCTATGGGGAGCAGCATCCCCAGGGGCAGAATGCCTCCCTGTCCTGTGGGTTCCCCTCATTTAAAGAGGAATAGCTAAGATAGCAAAAGTGTCATCATACTCAGAATTAAAGACAAAAACAGAGAAAGTTATCATCAGTGTGGTACCAAGGGCCCCTCTCCCCAAATCTGGTCCCTCTGTCCTTTAGCATCTCAACCATCTTAAAATGTATCTACGGACCACACCGAATAGACTGTTTTTACTGTAACAAAATTAGAGAGAGCAGTTGTATTTTGTATGCTGTCGACTTTTATTAAGGATAAATTATTCATCTTGGTCTTGCGTCATAAACTCTGTTATTCTGATGGATAAGTATGCATTGAGCTGCATTTTACTAGCTGACACATTGTTAAGTTTTGTAGGCATGGAGTTAAAGTTTCATTCTGATTTTGCAATTTTCTTTTATATTTTGGACCCAGTCTGGTTTTGCTTTGCTTTTACATTTCAAATGTTTTTGTGGGTCAGCGGAAAGCTCATGGGGTATAGACATTGTGTCTCTTAGGTCTGATGGATAAAACCTCCTCTGTCCCTCCCACCCTCACCCCCAGAGACAGGAAGAAAGACAGAGATGGCTGCAGTGGGCTGATGTTCAGCCTCTAGTTTTCCCATCTCCTCTTGGCTCTTGCTTTTATGACAATGAAATGTAAGATGCCTTCTCTGGGAAACATGGAATCTTTCTAAGCATCCTAAGCAGGTGACATGTCATCAATTACCTGAGACTCTGACGCCAAGGGAGGGGTGTGGATTCTGAACATGAAGGTCAAGTACCAGAAGGGTTAGGGCAAGGGCCTCGAGAGGGCTAGCTCCTCTGAAGACTCTGACAGGCACCTTCATGTGACTCTGGTTTCACGTGGACCCTGGACTTCTACCTGGCTCCACAAGGAGCCTTGCGTTGGTGCAGTCCTGACATGGGTGCTCCGGGGCTGTGTGTGCAAATATTGAGCACCCGGGGTCTAACTGAGCAGAGAGAGAACTAGGTCTGTACAAGGAGAGGAAGGCTGGAGGGTCCCATCCATGGAAACAGGGTGCTCCTTGTACTGCTCAGGCTGTGGGGACTGAGCTGTACTGCCCAAGACGGGGGGCTAGCTCTGGCTTCCAGGGGCCAGGTTCAAGGAGAGGGCTGCTGACCATGTGTTAGAAAGCTGAGTGGAACCCGTGGGGAAAGCTCCCCTTGACCACGGAGACTTACCCCATGTAAGAACACCCAAAGCGGGAAACTGGGACCATTAAGAGCTCTGATAACTAGTGGTCATTAAAGAAGAGAAGGAAAACACAAAAAGACTCAGGGAGGTCTTCTTCAGGAAAATGAAGTACAGATCCTTTCAGATCCGTGGTCTCAGAGAACACAGGGGTCTGGGAGTGGCCGCCTGGATCAAGGTCAGGGTTGGGCACTGGCACTTCTGAAACCCCAGAGGAGCATCTTTTGGGTCCCGCCTGGTGTTTCTCCTTTAAGGGACTAATGCATTCACCCAGAACCAGTCCTTTGTCTGTGGAACTGGATCCCCTTTCTACCCTGAAAATGAGATGACGTGAAGCCCCTGAAAATATGTTTGGAAAAGGGAGGCCTTTTCTAGCATGATGCATTACCGTAAAATGACACAGCCTCACTCTTATTGCCTAATTAGTAATATTTCACTTCTGTGTGAAATGGTGTGTTTAAACATTGCCAATCGATTTAAACAAAGGATTTCAAAATGCTGTCGGAAGGAGCATAGCAAACACTTGCTGTCAGGTAACATCTCTGAGGGTACGTGTTGTCACCTCCTGGGGTGCCTGCTCTTGGGGGGACCTCACCGAGGAGGAAGGTTGTTCCCCATCCTGCTGTATTTTCTGGCCTATGTTACCTTTGCCCAGGGCTGAGCTGGTCCTGGGGTATTGGTTTTAATGAATTGTTAGGGTGTTGGAGACGTACGTTGGGCTCAGCTGGGCCCTGTGATTCATTCATTCTCTCACTGATTCATTATACACCTGACAAGATGGATGTCAACTGTGTTCTAGGAGCCGAGGGCACAGAATGAGTGTAACACAACTCCTTTCCCCCAGGAGGCCAGCCCAGGGTGGGGTGGGAGGGGAACAGGCGTTCTGTGAGAAAATCAAGATCCACCCTGGTGGGCGAGGAGGGTGGTAGAGAGGGGAATACATTTTCATGCCCTCCTTGAAAAAAAGTGTAGTAGTCAGAGCAGCCAGTCTGCTGTGACAAACATAACCTCAATTCCTGGTGGTTTAATGGGATGAAAGCTTATTTATTGCTTCCATCACAGCCCAGTATGGATTGGAGGGCAGCCACAGGGGTTACTCAGGAACACAGGCTTCTTTTCTTTAGAGGTGATGCCACCTCCGTGGACCTGGGGCTTTTCCTCTGGATCCCCTGACTCTAACTGACAGATAAGTGATGAGAAAGAGGGCATGGAGGGGTGCACCCTGAGGGGTGCACCCTGAGTTTTAGGGCCCAGCCAAGAAGTGGTACCACCCCTGCCCCTTTTCATATCTGTCCCACCGTCTGGACACTGTGCACATTGCTGCCTCCTGCAGGTGAGACTGGGAAATGCAGACTGGCTGAGGCAAGCAGGTGTCTCCCATGGAGGTGGGGGCCGGGTGGTGGTTGCTGGGGGGTCGGGGCAAGGAGGGCAGGAGCCGCTCCATCAGAGGGAGTGTTGGTAAGGGTAGAGTTTGCCAGTGATGATGTGGGGTGCTGGGTGCCAGTAGGAAGTCAGCAGAGCATGGGAGACATTCTGGACAAAGGGAGTGGACATTAGCTTGGGTGTGACTTGAAGAAGTGGATTGAGGACTTGGCTCACAACTGCCGGTGGCATGACCTTGGGCCTGGTGTCACCTCCAGCCCTCCTCACAGGTCGTCTCTGAGATGTGGGTGTGACCTGGGGACCCGCCCTCTGCAGTCAGCACCAGCTCGAGTCTCACCAAGAACCACTTTCTCTGGTCAGCCCCTGCCCTCTGCTCTGGATGCACTCTGACATGGACCCTTGTACTGACTCAGACACACACACACACACACACACACACACGGGATTTTGTGGGTGCAACAATCTGCGCCAAGTTTTGGGAAGATCAGGGGAGTTCACACCACGGTAATGAGTATTGAACATTTGATATTTCTAGGCCTGAAGAGTCCTTCAGGCATTTTTCCAGCCTGGGCTTCAGTGTTTTGATGTATTTCTTGCTTTCTTGCTTTCTCACTTTCTCCACCTTTGTGGCCTGAACAAACACCCCTGCCCACTGTCCCTGCACAGAGCAGTTCAGCTCCTTCTGGCCCCCACCTGCAGCCTCAGCTGAGACCCCCGCTCTGTGTGTCCCGCATGAGCTTCCCCCCACGAGGGACCCTCTCCTGTGGCAGGGAAGACGGAGAGGTTTGTGTCCTGTCATTTTGAAGGCTCAACTTTTGTTTTAAGTAACTTTTTGTTTGTCTCATGTTTAATTTCACTGAGGTTCAGATGGGAGTGTTGCTGCCAGAACTGCAGGTTGCTGTGAGGATTATGTAAAATAATCTATGGAAGTGTGTAGATGGGGCCCAGCACCTCGAGGATCCTCGGTGGAAAGGCAGCCCTCCAGGTCTCTCCCTGCTGCCCTCAGAGTCACGCTGGCCCGTGGTCAGAGGGGCGGGGTGGGGTAGAGGAGGGGAGGTAGAGGTGCCAGAGGGAGGGGATGTCTCTAAAGGAAGTAGGGATGGGCAGGAGGGGGCAGATGGACCAGTGGCCAAGGCTGAATAGGACCTCACGTCCTGACACTGCCCGGCTTCTTGGAGCCGGCTGGAGCTGGCGACCGTCCAACCCGTAATCTCCCTCTCAGCCCCAACTCAGACCTTTAGGTTGGATCCCAGAAGGGACTGCAGTGACCATTCAGACCACTGTGTTTGGTGTCAGTGGAGCTCCCAGCCCTTGTAGGAAAGAGACCTCTGAGGCCGTTGGTCCAAGTTCCCTGAGATGCTATGGGCTCCCAGGCCATGCCCATCCCCAAGTGTGCTCTTATTGAAGTATATCTTCCAGAGTGGACCCTGGTAGAGAAAAGCAGGGCTTTCTCCAGGAATGGGGAGCCTCCAGTGGCTTCTGCTTTGGAGATTGTGAACTCACTGATGGAAACTCCTGAGACTGACGGGTTTGTGTGCTGACGATGCTTGGCTGGTTTAACGCAGGGTTCCCTGGATGAGGAGTGCGGACCCTCCTCTTGGTTTGGGAAGCCCCTCTCATCCATCCGTCCTGAACGCCTGGGATTTACCAGGTAATCCCCTTCATAGTGGGCATTAATGAATCCAGGGCTCTGTTACTTCTCAGGTGATTTGCTGTGATACAGTACAGTCACGATTTCCTGGCAAGTCTTCCTAGGGGTCGAGAGAACCTGGATGAGGTCCCATTGCTAAGGTATTTTGAGCTTTTCATGAAAAAGTGATTTCTAGAAAATCTCCAATGTTTCAACTGCTCTTTTATTCATTGTCAGGTTGGTGTTTCAGACTTAGACATCAGAAATGGCATTTAGATTTCCAGGCTGGCCTGTTTAACCCATAGCGTAGCTGAAACACGGTACAGTTGCTATGAATCATACTGGAAAATAATATGCGTGCGGGTGAGTAATCCAGAACTGCTGTTATGGGCTCCCCATGCTGTGAACCACTTTGGAAGGCAGGCCTTCAGCCACTCCAGCCAGGATGTAGACACATCCACACTGAAGGCTGAGAAAGATGTCAGGTTACTCTGAGACTCTTGGGGTCTGCAGTGCAGCCCCGGGGAGGCAGCAGAGAGCGGCCCGGTTTAGGTGCAGTCCTGATGGTTCCTGTACAGGTTTCTTCCTCGGTGTTTCAGATACCACGTGGACCAGCCCGTCCAGAGCTAATGGGAGCCAGGTGGATAGGGGGCAGGGAAGACCCCGGCGGCTAGAGCTCTGAGCCTGTTGGCAGCTTGCCTTCTGGCTGAGGATGGACTGACAGGAGCTGCCCAGCAGGACTCAGTCTGGCCCTTCCTACCAGCCCCTGCCCAGCGGTGGGTCCCAAGCTGCGCCTTCCTCCGGGTGCCCCGTCCCATTCTTCTGTGGTGGGGGCCGTAGCTGCCAGAACAGAGGTGGACAGGTAGATCCCAGCACCCCTTTGGCTGCTTGTAAACTGAGATTCCAAACTTAGGAGTGTGTCTGCTCTTCCTCTGGGGACCCCTCTCCTGCATCCCTGTGTCTTAGGGGCTTCCGCAGTGGCTCAGATGGTAAAGAATCCACCTGCAATGCTGGTTCGACCTTTCGGTCGGTAGGATCCCCTGGAGGAGGAAAGGCAACCCATTCCAGTATTCTTGCCTGGAGAATTCCACTAAAGCTGCTCCCTGGACCACTGAAAGTGCCCAGTTAAATCCTGAGTGCTGTGAGACCTAAATTCAGACTATACCCCAACAAATCAACCCGAGTCTGTATTTCTCATTGATTAAAAAAAATTAAGACTCAGTGATGTAGTGTAATTCATGATTATGCAATAAAGGCCTATTATGGATTGTAATTCTGCAGTGACTAACTTTATTTTATTTATTAGTGTTCATTTAAATCTTAGCTTATTGTATGTTCAGTACAACAGGGACTACAAACATTTTTCTTTAAAAATCATCCATTTAGAATTTTCTCATCAATTTAGACCAGACTTCCCTCCCTCCTTTTCATCCAAAAACATTCAGATAAGTGAGGTTTTCCTTCATTTAAATCAGTGATTGAATAGGACTACACTGGAGGATAACTGGTTTTTGAACAGGAAGCACCAACCTGAAGTGAATTTTATTAATTTCAAAATCTGACATTTTGAGACCCCTTTAAAAGGGCCAGGGCTTCTGTAAATAACCTCCCAGGGTATCGGTTTGCTGCAGAAATGAACCCTGTCTTGAAATGCAACATTCAGATCATTTGAAAACCACAGTGTAGGTTCACAGAGAATGGGCCTGATTTACATTTTCTGGGTTTAGTAAATTCAATTCAAATTTATTTCCTCCTAAATGAGTTTTCACTACCGGAAGGCTGGTGCATGGAAATGACCCTCTGTCATTGTGGTTGCCTGCTCCAGCGGCCGAGGTGGCCTTTGGACTGGAGCCCAGGCCAGGGTTGGGGCCTCTGTCTCTGCCTCCCCCAGACCGGCTCCTGCAAGGCCCCGTAGTGCGTGGCCTGGGACCCCTCTCCTTGGGGACTCTGAGATGGTCCTGGGTGCAAGGATGACGGTCTTTAGCCATTCTCTGCAGCTCCTGAGATGTATATGTGGGGGGCCGTGAGCTTCTCCACGTTACCGGATTGTGGGGACTTCAGTTTTAAAAAACAGAAATGGAACCACATTTGAGGAAAAGGCAAATTCCTACAGTGTCCTTGGTAAAAAGTCTTTTTATTTCCTCCCCTGCGGTCCTCAGGCTACACCAGATGAAGCCTGTGCAGGTTGTGGAGGAAGGATCGGATGGGGGTCCTGGTGTCGGTGCCGGACGGGGAGCCGATGGATGGGGAGCACAGCTGCTCAGGCCCCTCAGAGGCCAAGCCCAGAGCAGCATATTGACTTTTTGTGATTTTCAGTTTTCAGTGAGGGGATATGAGTGTGAACGAACTCCAGGAGATGGTGAAGGACAGGGAAGCCTGGTGTGCTATAGCCCACGGGGTTGCAAAGAGTCAGACACGACTGCGCGACTAAACAACAGCATCAATTGTGTTTAATCACGTGATGTGTCTACCATCCAAGAATCTCTCTTAACTTTCCCTGCAGCGTCTGTAGGTCAGGTCCCAGCAGCGTGAACTCCTCCCTCCCTACACGTGTGGCCACACCTTGTCCCTCTCACGTGGCTCCAAGTTGTTCTTGTCATGCCCCTCATGTCCTAGCGGACCTTGAGGCATGGTCCTCCTGGTCTCTGTTTTCTGCCAGATTCAGGGTGGTCTCACTGTTCTTTAGAGCCTGCCCGCTAAGTAGCTTCAGTCGTGTCCAAGTCTGTGCGACCCCATGGACTGTAGCCCACCAGGCTCCTCTGTCCGTGGGATTCTCCAGGCAAGAATACTGGAGTGGGTTGCCATGACCTCTTCTAGGGGACCTTCCCGACCCCACCAATTGAACCAGTGTCTCTTATGTCTCCTGCATTGGCAGGCAGGTTCTTTACCACTAGCACCACCTGGGAAGCCCATTCTTCAGAGAGCTCCCTGGAAATCACTGGACTGCTGTAGCTGGTCAGGGCATCACGGGGCAGCAGCAGCGTTTGGGGAAGGTCCTGAGGGTCTGTTGAGAGCGAGAAGACCTTTCCCAGAAGCATCCAGCTGATGCTGGCTGCTTGGCCAGGAGGTAGTCGAGTGTCTGTTTAGCAAGGAGAATGGATTGTCTCAAGCAGTTTAGATGGATCAAAATTTAACTTGCTTGCTGGGAGAGGGATGCACGCCCAACAGGACCCGGCCCTGCCAACTGGGGGAGGGAGCCATTGTTTCCTGGGGGCAGGGGGCAACGATCCCAATTCTGTCCTTGGTCTTCCTAGCAAGGGCTCAAAGAACGCTGATCATCTGTACTTTTCTAATCCTTCGCCACATGCAAAAATATGTGTATTTTTCTTTCTATGTTATGATGAGTAGGGAAATGATCATTGATGACCTTGGGCCTCTGTTTCCCCTCTTCTGAGCTGGACCAGGACAATGCACAAGCACAGTGTTTGATAAACTGGGTTGACTTACAGGGTCTTAGTGAAGGAGGAAATGGCAACCCACTCCAGTACGGTTGCCTGGAAAATTCCATGGGCAGAGGAGCCTGGCGGGCTACAATCCATGGGGTTGCAAAGAGTCGGACACGACTGAGAGTACACACACACGCACAGGGTCTTAGAGTTTGAAGGCCTTAAATTTCCATCCTTTCATTTGACTAATAGAGAAATTGAGGCTCAAGTTGCCAGGAAGGGGTCAGGGGAGGCGGCCAGGACGCAGTAGCTCATTTAGCCGAAGCCTTGTCTTATGGCTTTTTTCCCACTCTCATGATGCCTGACCCCCCTCCTACCCTCACCCAGGCAATCAATTCTATTGTGCTCTTTAAAGTTTTATCTCTGTCCAAACCTGCACAAGAACTGAAGCACTAATAGCAGTCATTCATAGCCCAGCATGAGTATGAGCCGTTTCATCTCTTAAGTCTTCTCTGGAATCATTTAAAGACGTTTCAAGCTTTATTAAGAGGCATGGGGATTACTTTGGGGGTGGGAGGCCTTGAATTCTCTTGTGGGTCTTTCCGAACTCGCCACTGGGGAGCTGTCCCTTCTGCGCTGTCTCCTGGGGGAGGGCCCGCTTAACTGTCTCCAGAGCCGCCGCTCAGAGGAGAGAGGGCAAGAGTGTCCTGCCGATACCCCCAGACCCTCCCCTCTCTGGAGGTGTCTTGTGAGTGAGCCTGGAGCTCTGCTGGTGGGTGAAGGGCCTCAGCCCCTTGGAAAGGCGCCAAGCCCACCTGTGACGCATCTGTGATGAGTCCCCACGTGCCCCACCTGGGACAGTCTTCTCTGCTCCACATAGAAGGGCTTTGTTTCTTGAAATCAAAGTGCGCGAATGCAGAGACCTGGGGAGTGGCTGTTTGTGCTCCACAAGTTTCCTCTTTTTCTGTGTAGATAGCATCTTGGAAACCCCATTACAGACTCCTGGAGTGCTCAGGAAGTGACTTGATGTCCACACCGAGGGTGGTTTGCAGTGAAGCGTGTATAGCTGTCCCACAAAGGGCCGAGCCTCTGACCTGCTCAGACGGAGGAGCAGCGTTAGGGCAGAGAACCAGGTGTCACATCTGCTGCCCGCTTCTGTCCCCCCCACCCAGGACCACTCACAGGATGCGGCCTCACAGTTCTGGCTCCCTCTCCCAGGGGCTCTCATTTGGGAGCTGTTGGCATTCCGGCTGGGGCTGTCCTTCTCTGGGGCTGGTTCTCCCTCAGAGGGGCTGTCTAGACCCCTGGCCTACCCCCCTTTAGTTCCCCCACCAGCTCCACTCCAGCCGCAGGGACGTCTACTCCATGGGATCATCATTAAACATGTCGCCAGTTAAGGGTCAAAACTCCAAACCCAAAACCCTCTGTCATCACGTCTGCCCGTGTGGTTGTCACCCCGGCGGACCGTCAGGTGTGTGAAGCTGAGGGCCTCATGTGTCTCTGAGGGGGAGCCCCTGGGGTTCAGCTGGAAGCTGCAGGAAGGAAACGGCTGTGGGCCGGGCAGGTGGTGATGGCGCCACCCCCTGGGTTGCTGTTTGAGTGGGAAATAGTGTCCATGGACCTTCCTTGGAGGTTAACCCTGATTTGAGGGTGTCTAGGGAGGCAGGAGGCAGGGGGTGGACAATGATAATTTTTCCCACTTGAAATACTGGGAAGTAGGTTAGCATCTGTCACTGGACACCCCACTTTCAGGACTGGGTTTCGGACATGTGCTTTTCACACATGGTTGCCGTCTCGAGGGAATGTGAAGTCGTGGGGGTGACGGGACACACAACGAGAACCGAACTTTCACCTGAGGAACGTGGATGAGGTGTGGATGGGCAGCCGTCCATCTCTAGGTTCTCAGGGGATGAGGAAAAGCTGAGTCTCTGGGCGGGGGTGAGTCCCTTCACAGACGGACCGGATCCCTCAAGGCCCGAGGAGGTTGGGGGCAGCCAGGTCAGAGGTTGCAGCTGTCAGAACCTCAGGTTTTAGAAGTTGCTTCCCACGGACTTCCCTTCAGTGCCTCGGTCCCTGGGTGCCGTGTTAAGTGTAAAGCAGTAAATGAAGGGGAAAAGGGGCCACAGAGGGCAAGACGGTTGGAAGGCATCACTGATTCAATGGACACGAGTTTGAGCAAACTCTGGGAAATAGTGAGGGACAGGGAGGCCTTGTGTGCTGCAGTCCGCGGGGTCGCAAAGAGTCAGACATGAGTGAGCAACAACAACAAATAAGCAAAGAAGCATGAAAGGTCATCAGACTCTTTCCATCTAAGAGAGATTTCAGGCATTGAAACGTTGAGCACACAACACAGTTAGGGCAGAACAGACTCTAGGTGCCGAGAAGGACAGCAGACAGAGCGGAAAAGGGTGGTGTGGGGACCCTGGGATGACTGCGCTGGGCGGGGACTGTGCTGTCAGCTGAGATGCTTTCAGTGAGACCTTGCCCAGGACTGCCCATGTCATCCTCACTGCCAGAAGAGCCTCTGCCCGTCCAGGCTGGGACCCTCTGCTGCTTCCAGGGAGGGTCCAGGGGCCTGAGGAAGGGGCTTTTGGGAAGCGAGGGGCAGTGGCTGTTTACCAACCAGTAGAGATCTGTCTTCATGTCTAACGATCGGTTCTACTTGCCTTCCAGCAGTTGAGGGGTCAGCACAGACTAGGAGGAGGGTGAGCAGAGAACCCAGGGGCACAGGTCACCTGCCGTCCATCGCCTCAGCCCGGAAAAGGTGCTTTGCCCTGTAACAGAGGTTTGGTCTTTCTCTGGGGTCATTCTTCCTGGCCTGTGAACCCCACATAGAAACAGTGGGGAACCTGGTGTCTGCAGCCACTTAAGTGCTCTAGTTACCCAAATCCACGTACCCCTAGCCCCTGCCCCCCAGACCTCCCCCATCCCGTCCACAGACCCAGGCGGAGCAGGGCAGAGGGCTCAGAGCCAGGATGGTCCTCCTGGTCGGTGGCGTCCATCCTGACGATGGGTGATTCCGAATGTCACCCGGGCCTCCCTGCTGTCTTGGTTTTCAGGGAGGTGTGTTGTGATTGGACTTGCTTTCATAAAACAATAATCAAATGCCTTTAAAAACTTGGGTCACTCTGAGTATCGGTAGGGTTCAAAAGCAAACCAAAGGGGAACAGACAACGACGATCCTCGTGAACAAACAAACGAATGAAATAGTCAGAAGTGGCCTGTCTGGTGGTTGTGATGCTAAGGAATTCACTGGGAGGTAGGTTGTCACATGCCTGAGATGTGATGGATCTCAAGACAAACGGTGTCCCATCTGTGTGAGACAGAGAGGAAGACAGAGACAGAGAGAAGAGACGGTGAGAGAGAGGGGGAGACAGACAGAGACAGACAGGGAGACAGACAGAGAGGGAGACAGACAGACAGAGATCGAGAGGGAGAGACAGGGAAGTGAGTTGAAGCTGCCGTGTGGGGTGTAGGGTGTGGCTGTTGCCTCGTAGGGTGTGACTGGCTCACCCCACTGTGTACACAGGGCCCTATTAGCAGTCGTTTGGCCAAGAATAAAGGATCCCTAATTATATGTTAGAAATACAGTTTAAGGAGCTGGAGTTTAAAATAACTGTCTTGAGCTCCAGTGAGCTCTTCTCTGGAAACCATCCATGGAAGGATATTTGTATCCCGAGAGGGTCTCAGGGGCAAAAAGCAGGGAAGATTGTCTGTGTTTCAGGCAGTGGCCTCCTGGAAGGTTCCTCGTGCGTTTCTTTGTGACAGTGATGCCTGGTTTCTCAAGAGCTGGGGCCCATCCAATCCCCCGTCAAATTCTCGACTGAGACCAGGTTTAAAATCCAGTGCTGTGAGCGCCCCGTGGCCTTCAGGGTGTGTCTGTCTGTGCTGTGCGTAAGCAGCTGGTGTCAAAGACACAGCAAGTCAGGCTGCGTATAATCAGGTACCGAGCACCCGAGAGGGGCCGGGGCTGGGGGACTGATAACCTGTCCTTCTCTCCAGGAGACACTTGCATTTTACTTTCAACCGGTTTCTAAAAATGGCAAATGCAAAGTAAGAAAACAAGTTTATCCATTGCAAGAAGGCAGGCAGAGGGAGACGAGTCAGATCTTTGCTTGGTGTGATTTTATTTTTATCTTTCGCTTTTGCATCAGAACACCCAAGGGCTCGTGCAGGGCTGGGTGTCAGCAACTTCACAGGGGTCACAGTTAGAGACTGATCTTCCAGGAGGGACAGGACACGTGAACTCTGTGGAGCTGGGAACTGATGGTGCGGTGGCATGAAGTGGGGTGTCCTGGGGGACACGATGAAGGTGCTA
Source organism: Cervus canadensis (assembly GCF_019320065.1). NCBI lineage: Eukaryota > Metazoa > Chordata > Mammalia > Artiodactyla > Cervidae > Cervus > Cervus canadensis. The sequence goes on along the minus strand of NC_057406.1, from coordinate 11,080,095 downwards.
ATGGCAGGTGTGGGATCCAGGCAGCCCCCTTCCCTAACCCTCAAGGAAGCCTGGATTTGGTGGGGGGGGCCTCCCTTCTGAAGTCTGGGAGGCTGGCTGACTTCAGAGTAGAGGTGGATTTCAACCCAGTCCCCACATGCTGGTAGGTGATCTCAGAGTCTGCGACAAGGCGGACGTGACCCACTTGAGGCCGGTGGCATCCCGGGGCAATGGCCCAGGTTCCTAAAGATGAAGCATGCCGTCTGTGCTGGTGTCTTAGAAGGAAAAACAGGAAGTTCATTTGGTCATCCATGTGCATGTCTGGGTCACCCTTGGGCACTGGAGACATTCCTGGGACGGGTTGAAGCCCCTCCTCTGGAGTAACCCCACCCTGAGGTCCACAGCACAGAGAAGGAAGGGCGTCTCCTGATGGGCAGTGAGATCAGGCCGGGATTCTGTGTCTCCCAGGGGCTGTGGGCTGATGCCCGGAGCCCTCTCTCAGAGTGCATCTTAGGAGAAAGGCTCACAGTGCTTTCAGAAGAGCCCTGTTGTGGGCGATGCCAGGACTGACTGTTCCATTTGTTTTGTGGTCAACTGAGGGCCCTGCTGCAAGCCCAGGTTCCTGGGGAGCCTGGATGTAGGCACTCAGCCTCGGCTCCAAGAGCGGTAATCAGGCGGTCTAGCTGAATCAGGAGTCCTCCTACGGCCGTTGCTCAGGCGCACGCGTAACTTGGAGTTCTGTCATTTCCAGGGTGCTACCGCTATTCCTAACGCTCATAGTAACCGCTGCCCAGTAACAACCATTGGGTTGGTCCCAGTGTCCTGGCCCTAGGAATGTCCCATGTCACCAATACATGGGCCCTCCAGTAGGTCTAGGATCTGACTTTGCATCTGCGACCTTGAACTTCTCTAGAAAGTGAAAGGAGAAGTGTTGGTCATTCAGTCGTGTTCAGCTCTTTGTGACCCCATGCACTGTCCATGGGATTCTCCAGGCAAGAACCCTGGAGCAGGTAGCCATTCCCTTCTCCAGGGGATCTTCCCAACCCAGGGGTTGAGCCTAGGTCTCCTGCATTGCAGGCAGATTCTTTACCATCTGAGCCACCAGGGAAGCCCCTGAACTTCTCTAGAGATGATGCTAAAAGCAGACTTGATGGCTATTGTTGCTTGTTTTTGTAAAAACAAGAACCTCTGTGGAGTCTTGTTGGAAAACCCCAGTGCGTGCCTCTCTGCAACTCAGGAGGACCCCACCCCTGATGCTCCTTCTCTTGAGAATGTAAATCAATTTACAGGGCTTTGGTCTTGCTTAAGAGGGTGAGATTCCAGGTACCATCAGCCAGACTTGCACTCAAACTCCCAGTCCTTCTGAAGCTTTTTCACTTGTCATCCCCTTTCTGTGTTTCTTCTGGTTATTTGCACCAGCTCAGGGGATTGGAGGCAGGAACTGGCATTTAGATTAATGACTGGATGGTCCAGAACAGTCAAAGAACCAGAAAATAAAACACGTTTTGTTCTGCATTATTTATTTTTATGGGGTGATGGTGAGAGAAATAACGACTTTATAATTTCTTAAGTCCATACTTCTTGCACCGATATTAACATCAGCTACTGTTTGCATTTGCTGAATGCACATTGGCCATGGTGGGTGATGGGGCGAGATCTCAAGGGTAAGTGTGACAGCGAGGAGGAAGCTAGGAATTCAGGTGTTGCTAAGGCTTCACTGGAAGCATTGGTTCTAATGACCATAAACTCTAAACAAATCATACTTGAAAGAAATCAGGCAGCTCTACATTTGACGGAATCCTGTTATGACTGCTCATAGAGGAAATCATTCCCGACACAGTTCTGGATTTTAATTAACTTGATCTGCGTAAAGCATGATGCACCTGTACAGATGATAAGTCATTTTGTCAAGAGTAGAGACCTGGCTAGGGAGAAGGACCTAGTGCTTGGAACACAGAGCTTGGCATTTTAGAGGGAGGGGTATTTGTCCTGGTCAGATATTCTCACTGTTTATATCCTGCTGTTCACCGGGGTGCGGTCTCTGCTGTGCTTGTCAGTTGTTGCCCCCCTTTCCTTCATTGAGTTTGTCGTGTGCCGTGTCTGGGGTGGTGTGGACGCCGAGGTTCTGAGGGCAAAGTTAGACGTGATTCCTGCCTTCGTGGGGCCCAGAGGCTGTCAGGGGAGCTGTACAGAGGACTCACAGAACTGCTGGGCACCAGGCATTGTCCCCTCTGATGCTCTGGCCTCAGAACGACCTTGAGAGACCCTGGCAATGACCCCATGGCTGCCCCTTGGAGGCATTTACAGTCTCTCTTTGATTTTTATTGTTAGGATACCTTACTTTGGGGAATTAGCATCATGCTGGCTCTGCTGGTGTCAGAATCAAGGAAGGAACTGTGGAGAACCCGTGCTGCCTGATCCACGCTCCTGACTCCCAGGGACCCCTTAGGGCTGGGGGCCTCCTGATGTGTTTTCTGGGAGGAAAGTGGTCCTCAGGAGAGAGTGCTCTCAGCTGCCCATCCTCTGAGAGCTGAGGGTCTGGGCGAGCACCAACAGCCCAAGGCGGCCTCTGGAGGTGTGTGCTGAGGTTGACCCTCGAGGTCAGCCCCTCCCAGGGTGGAGGAAGCACCCCCCAGGCTCTGCAAGGCAGTGTCCAGGTGCTGCTGGTCCCCCCTGCCTTTGGGCTATAGCCAGCACCCTGGCCGGTACCCCTCCTTGCTCTCCTGGCGGTGGGCAGCCATCGGGGCTGCCTGAGGAGGCGGCGGCGAGATCTCTGCCTGTTACTCGCCGACGTGGAGACATCACGGCTTTATTTTTAGGCTTCGCTAATTCTCGCTCTCCTCCTGGTTCGCGGCTCCCTGGCAACAGCTCGTTGTCATGGCAACCCCCATGTTAGTGAGGTTCTCGGTGTGTCTGTTCCACCCGGGCCAGGACAAGGACAGCAGCTCTGCCAGGATCTGTCCAGCCCCTGGAGGCTGGGCGCCTGACATCAGGCCCAGAGCATCAGGAGAGGGCTGGAGGGAGGGGTGGTTTTGCTCACACATGTCTGACTTCTTCTCGGTTTGCGCCTGCCTGGGTTTAGGGCAGCTTTCCTGCAGCTGGCCAGTAGGGCCCTGAACCCTGAGCCCTGAAGGGAGAGGCGTTTGCTGCTGATCTGGGGGAGGTGAGAGTCCGGTCAGAGGTGGGAGGCAGTGACCCCACCGACCTGTGCTACAGGCTGCTGTCCTGGGTGGGAGGGGGCAGACAGGGTCGCTGCAGCCTCTTGGGGGTTTGTGCTTCCCATCCCGAAGGTGGCTTGAGGCCAGCACCCCAAGTCCTTGCACCAGCCGGCCGAGCGATGCAGGTGAGGCCCCAGGGCTCCGCTCCCCAAGCCCGTTGTGTGGGTGGCTTCCTGGCACCCCACCCCAGCCCCCCCCCCCCGGCTATGTGCTTCTGTCTCTTCACCTATAAATTAAGGATAATAGTCATATGACTGTGTGTCAGAACTTAGAGCAGTGTCTAGCTTAAAAGGATGATGGTTGGATGCATATTAATCCTTCAGTTTGGTCATTATTAATTTTCACAGGAATCTTGTGAGATAAATACCATTGTTTTTCTCTAATTACAAATAAGTAAACTGAGGCACTGAACTGCTGTCCTGGTCACAGGAGGTGGTGGGTAGGAGCAAGGGAGGCCAGGCGTGGGGGTCAGAGGCCAGGCTCGGGGTCAGAGCAGTGTGGGGAGGACCCATCCTCATCTTCCCCAGTGAGTCCTGAAGGTGCTGGACCACACCATCAGTGCCTCCTCCCTGTCTCTGCACTTCGAAGGACGGGACTGTTATTCCGTTAAAGATGGAGCGGGCCTGGAAATGCTTTCCTACCTGCTTACTCATAGCCACACTCCTTCCAAGAAAGAAGCGGGCTCTTAATGCACAATTAGAGATGAAAGGCTGAACCCAAAGGAGGTGATGCTCCAGTGGGTGTTTCTCAGTTGAAATGTAATAAGTCCAACTGCCAGGGCAATTGACTGGTCATCAGACTCTTTTTGCTTTCGATGGGAGAACAGGGGAGAAGCTATTTGCAGGACAGAGATGTTGTACATAAAGAGACGGGCCCCGGAAAAAGGAGAGGGTGAGCAGCGAGGCGCACGCCTGCACAACTGTCTGGGAGGGGCTTTAGAAGCTGGAGTTCAGGGTCACCCATGGGGCCTTGGCCCCCGGTGTTTTCACAAGCACCTCTGTGTGACAGCCGTGCATGGCCAGGCTGAACCGCTGGTTTAAAGACAGAAGCTCGCTCGCAAATACCAGCATAGAGTTTGCAGTTTTCCAGGCAGGGACCTAGGGAAGACTTGTTCTGATTTCAATTTGCAGTGAGACCTTCTGAAATGTGCTTCAGGAATTAAGAAGTTTAGGTGCTTTTTTTTTTCCTTCAAAAAAGCAACTTTGTATTTCATATAGAGTATAGCCAATCAACAATATTGGGACAGTTTCAGGTGAACAACAAAGGGACTCAGCCATTCATATACATGTGTCCGTTCCCTCCCAAACTCCCCTCTCATCCAGGCTGCCACATAACTTTGAGCAGAGTTCCATGTGCTCTATAGTAGGTCCTTGTTGGTTATCCATTTTAAATATAGCAGTGTGTTACATGTCCATCCCAAACTCCCTAACTATCCGTTCACTTCATCCTTCCCCCCAACAACCATAAACTTGTCTTCTGAGTTTGTGAGTCTGTTTCTGTTTTACAAATAAGTTCATTTGTATCATTTCTTTTTAGATTCTGCCTATAAGGGGTGTCATACACTATTTCTCTTTCTCTGTCTGACTTAAGGAAGTTTAGGTGCTTTTTTTAAAAAAACTATCTGTGCACCCACATTCACAGCAGCAGTAATCACAACAGCCCTGAACAGAAGGAAGCCAAGTGTCCACCAAAGGACAGTGGGCAAGCACAATGCGATCTGGACCTGCAATAGCAGGTGACTCAGCCTTAAAGAGGAAGGAGGTTCTGACACCTGCTGCAACCCGGATGAACCTGGAAGACGCCGTGTTCAGTGAGAGAAGCCACACAAAACCAGACAAACGCTGTGTGACTCCACTTACAGGAGGTCCTTCGAAGAGGCAGATCCAGATCCACAAAGTGGAAGGGTGGTTACAGGGGCTGGGGGAGGGGAGTGAGGAGCAGTCTAATGGGACAGAGTTTCTGTTTTGCAAGAGGAAAAGCTTAGAGTTTGAGGATGGTGTTGGTGATGGCTGCATGGTGATGGGAGCGCAGTTAGTGCCTGTACTGTGCACTCAGGAAGGACTGAGATGGTCAAGGTTATGTCGTGTGTTGTTATTGTTGTTGTTCAGTTGCTCACTCGTGTCCAACTCTTTTACCACCCCCTAGACTGTATCCCACCAGGCACTTCTGTCCATGGGATTTCCCAGGTAAGAATACTGGAGTGGGTTGCCATTTCCTCCTCCAGCGGATCTTCCCGACCCAGAGATTGAACCCTCATCTCCTGCTTGGTGGGTGGATTCCACCAGGGAAGACCATGTCTTGTGTATTTTACCAGACTTAAAAACATTTAATTTCAGATTAATAAGAATCATCTGTTTGTTTTAATAGTTTAAACAAAAACAAATTTATAAAGAAGAAAGTTTAAAAATTACCACGTGGTATTGAGACATGTTCTCTTCCCAATGTGGCTGTAAACATGAATGCACATGCACACACACACACTCACACACACACACACACAGAGTGATCTTGCTCTCCCTGGGTTTTGCTTGGACAGTTTCACACTGACTCTCAGCGAAACTCTTTCAGGGAGGTGGATCTAACCACTTGTTCACTGAGCCACACAGAACAGCCGAGTTTGGAATCTGAGTTACAGCCTCGACACACCTGTAGCCTTGTGACCTGGACCGGCTCCCTCTTTGCAGGTTGTCTTAGAAACGCGATGATGCCCAGTCCCACTGGAGCCCCTGGGACATGGTGCTGATATTGAGGAGCCCCGGGCACCGCCTGCCTGGACCTCCAGGTCAGAGGCATTCCAGCTCCCCTTACTCCCTCCTCTGAGCCGAGGAGGGGGCCTCGGAACATCAGGACTTGAGGCTTGGCAGTCACCGCAGCTGCGCTCATGGGGGGGTTTCCCTCCAGGCAGGGACGGCAGAGTGGCGACACCTCCCCAGCACAGAGGAACGGACAGTCCTCATGAGTCTGGGAGAGGCGCTGAGTCCAGCTCGGAACCACCAGGGGAAGGTCTCTGCGGGCGTACTGGGGGAAACTGAGTTAGGCTGGCTTGTTCCAAATAAAACGCTGTATTCAATTTCACTCTGGGCAACATTTGGTGTATGGACTGCTGTGATTTGCAGAATAGATTTAAGAAGATCTGTTTAGTTGAAATAATAGGAAAGCAGGGGCTGAGGGCGGGGTGGGGAGGGCTGCTACAGCTCGTGGGTGTCTCAGTTTGGTTTTGTCGTGGCAGATGCTGACCTTGGGCTGGCCAGTCCATGTCCAGGGGCCTCTGCATCGCCGTGTGATTGGTTGCCTATAGCTGTTTCACACAAGGGACTCGGAGGGGAGTGGCCTGCACCGTGTGCTGGCCATGCCGGGGGAAGACCCAAGTCTGCGCCTGTGCCAAGTTCAGCCCGTCCAATGAGGACATGTCTGACCATCCGCTTTCAAAACCAGCCCAGTGGAGTCTGGTTTCCACAGTCGCCCTAAGTGTGTTGTTACTAGATGCTGCCCTGCTTATCAAATAGACAATCGCATATAAGTACAACCCCAGCCAAATTTGATACATTTCAGAAAGCGTGCCCACATCAGACCCTTCCAGAGTGTAAAGACGGAGAGAAGATGTCTGTCTGGACAAAGTAGAAAGAGAACGAGTTGAGGGGAACATTCGACGTGGAGCTTACAGAAGCGGGGACGGGACACACAGATGGGGAGGTTGGTTCCCAGCTTGTGTTGCCCTTGGGCTTGTGAACCAAACCCTCCACTGCGGCTGGTTCTGCTCATGGACACTGTGCCCCTGACTTGTTTCTTTTTCCAATTCCACTTCTCAAAGCTGCTCATTGCTGAGAACTCAGAGATGGAGGTTTTATTACAATGAATGTGCCTGATCTCTGGAGATCCCCATGAACAAGGGTGATTCCTAGTCTTCCCTTCATTACCTGTTTGTGAATGGGTTACAGTCATGGCGTTTGGGGGGATACATTTTTAAAAAAAATTTTATTGGAGTATAGTTGATGTACAATGTTGTATTCATCTCTGCTGTAGAGCAGAGTGATTCATTTGCACGTGTACATTTATCCATTCCTTTTTAAGGGGCTTCCCAGGTGGCACTTGTGGTAAAGAACCTGCCTACCAAAGCAGAAGATGTAAGAGATGAGGGTTCAATCCCCGGGTCGGTCGGGAAGATCCCCTGGAGGAGGACATGGCAACCCACTCCAGTGTTCTTGCCTAGAGCACTCCCACGGACAGAGGAACCTGGAGGGCTACAGTCCACAGGGTGGCAAGGAGTCACGATGCAGCCGGAGTGCCTTAGAACAGCACAGCACTCTTCCTAAAATGCTTTTCCCACGTAGGTCATTACAGAGTACTGGGTAGAGTTACCTGTGCTATACGGTATGTTCGTCCTAGTTACCTATTCTGTATATGACAGTGTGTGAGTGTCAATGCCAGTCTCCCAGTTTATCCCTTCCTCCTTTGCCCCCGGTAACCACAGGTTTGTTCTCTCAGGCTGTGACTCTATTTCTATTTTGTAAATAAGTTCATTTGTACCATTTTTTTTTTTAAAGATTCCACATAGAAATGACATCGTATGCTACTTCTCCTTCTCTGACTTACTATGACAATCTTTAGGTCCGTCCATGTCTCTGCGAGTGGCATGATTTCATTCTTTTTATGGCTGAGTAATATTCTATGGTATATACGTACCACATCTTTATCTGTTCCTCTATTAGTGGACATTTATGTTGCCTCCATGTCCTGGCTATGGTAAACAGTGCTGTGATGATCATACGGGATACGGGTGCCTGTGTTTTCCAAGTGTGGCTTTCTCCAGATATATGCCCAGGAGTGGGATTGCTTGATCATATGGTAGCTCTATTTTTGGGTCACAGACTTTGTCTTTATTCTAGAGCTTTCTTCCATACCTCTGACCCACCTGGTTGGCATGGAAGCATGGTTGTCTGAACTTTCTTGGACTTTAGGCTAAAGCAGGATATCCTGCCTTCCCCTCCTTCTGTCCACAGGAGCCCTGACTCCCCAGCTGCCTCCTGGCGGGAGCAAGGTTGGTCAGCTACTCAGTATTCTCATATTAAAGAAAGGGTGAAAAAAAAAAATAAAGAAAGGGTGGCCGATGGGTGCAGAGTCTGAGGTGATAGGTGCTTTGTGGAGGGGTCTCTTTTGTTGTTTCCCTATGGGACCGTGGGCAGCGGCATGATTTGCCATCAATTTCCTGATGAAGGAAAGACACCTTGTCTTCCTCTGTGTGAGTGGGCTGATCGCTGCTGGAGATGATTCAGTTATCAAGACGTGGGGCCCGAGACAGGAGTCTCCCATGAGCACCGCCGTGTCGCCGTGCTGTCTCGGGGAATAATAAGGTAGTGTGTGCTTACAAACCGGCTTCCTGATGTTTGGCCAAAGGAGAGAACTGTACCTGAACCAGCTGAGGGCTGTCTTTCCTCCAGCACCCAAGATGTGCAGGCCCAGAGGACATGTGTGTTGAAGGCTGTGGCCTTTTAGAACGAGCAGTGTCTCCAGAGGACCGGGAGGGCTGTTGAGCCCCCGTCTCTGGTTTGCTTTTTGTTCACCTGTGAGTCCCCTCACCCCTCTGCCTTTCTGTCTCCATCTGGGAGCTGCCGTCACTTTGCCAAGATATCTTCAGTCTGAATACGGTCATGTGTGGAGTCCTTTCAGCTGCTTCGTCATTAAAAAAGCATTTATTCAGCACTTACATAGTGTGGCACAAAGAGAATTATAAAGACCCGGCCCTGCCTGAGAGATTATATTCTAACATTTTCTTAGAAAGGCAGAAACTCGGCAGCTAAGGGAAGCCACCACTCAGAAGTTAGCTTCTGTTAAGTGACACACAGAACAACAGCAAAAGTAATGAATAAGAACTGATGTGGCAGGAAGTCCAGTCATCAAAATGGAGTGCACGTCAAAAACACAGATAAACAGGGACTTCCCTGGGGGTCCAGTGTTAGGACTTCGCCTTCCAATGCAAGGGATACGGGTTAGATCTCTGGTTAAGGGGCTAAAATCCCATATGCCTCAAGGCCGAAAAACCACACCATAAAAACAGAAGCAATATTGTAACTGATTCAATAAAGACTTTAAGAATAGTCCACATAAAAAAAAGAACTTTTAAAAAATACCGATAAATGATTGGAACTTCCTCACTTATCTGGAACTAAGTCCTACAGGAACCTTGTTTTCTGTAAATGAAATTGCCACACATCTGACCCCCTGGGACCCACGCAGGAGGGAGACCCCAGGGCATGATTCTCTGGGGGGTGTTGCTTACGATCCTGGTATTTGGGTTCCCGTCACTGTCTCTTCTTTCCACTGCTACTCAGACACACCCCAAGTCCCCAACCCTGCAAGAAGTCAGGGACTGCTCCGAGGAGCAGGCAGCCGACATCCCGTCCTGAACATAGTGGTCAGAGCATTGTGGGCCTTTGTGAGAAAGATCCAAGCCAAGCTGGGCGTGGATGGAGCCCCAGGGAGTGAGGCCACCGTACAGAAGCCCGCCGCCAGTCCATCTGTGTGTGAGTCATCCTGCGGACTCGTGAGTGTGTGTCCATCTGACTCCCCGGCAATTAAACGCTCTGAAAGGTTGGCCCCAAGGAGGAGAATGCCCTTCGCTCCCCGAGTGCTCGAGAAGGTGGTGATGTTTTGTAGGCTGCTGACAAAATTGTTTCAGCTTCTTCTTAGAGGAGCTGCACCCTCAAGGTATCTCACACATATACACACACACACACATACATACACACACACAGGTTTCTTCAGAGGAGTAGTAATGCTGCCAGGAAAGGAATTAAATTAGCTGTTATTTGTGATTCTCTTCATAGTTTACAGCATCCTGTGCCCGGTTTGATCTCGACTAACATCACAAAGTAGCTCTCATGTAGGTGATTTGATGATGGATGGTTGGTGAGGTTGATGGTGGGTGGTTGAGCCTGAGGGTCGCCCTTACACAGATGTAGAAGCTGGGACTCTAGGAGACAGGGACCAGCTCTCTGAGCTGCACTTGCCTTTCTCTCTGGGAGAGCATCAGCATTCCAGAGCTCCTGTATCTAAGGATACTTGCCGGGGACGACTTTTCCAAGGAAGAGTTCAAGCTATATCTAGAAATCTGGATTTCCTGTCACTATCTCACAGGTTTAAAGTATTATTATTAGTCACCGTAACACACAGTGTGGTTAAAACCTAACTCATGGCTGCTAGTAATTCCACAATTGTCATTGTTTGTCCCAAGGAGGCTCTGGCTGGAAGCCAGGAGCCCGGATGGCCCTTTGCTGGACTTGGGTCTTGAGCAGCAATTCAATGCATGGAGCTTGACTACCCCCCGCCACCCCCCCACCCCCATGCTGTTCCTGACTCCCTCCCCATGTTTCAAGCGTGCTTCTGCCATTTCAAGGGCTCTTAAAAATGGCCGGCACAGCACAGACTTCTGTCTAGTGAGTGTGTGTGTGAGGCGAGGTCTGAGGGCTGCCCCTGGATCCCTGTCCAGGTGAAAGATGCTCAACCTGCCCCAGATCTGAAAATGTACCCGAGACTGACAGTCAGTGATTGGTGAGACAGATCGTGCTGCCGTATTCACTGCGCACCCTGCCTGCCTACAGGGAGGCGCTGAGCACGTGTTCCTCCTAGACCCTGGCCCAGCCACCGTGCCGCCTCCTCTTCGCCCTGTCCCCCTCCCTCCCTCCAGCCAGGATGTCCTTCTAGCTCCCCTCCCCTGCTCCAAGACCACTTCCTGGAGAGAAGCTTCCTACCCTTCAGTATCAGTTTTTCCCAAGAACACTGCTAAATGTGGAATCTCTGGGGCTAAAGGGATTTCCCAGATGGGCGGTGTCGCGCAGTGACTCAGCCCCTGCGATTTGTGGTCGGATGGCCTGAGTCTGAGTCCTGGGTCCACTTTTTACCAACGCTTGGCAGCTTTGCCTTTCTGAGTCTGCAGAGCAGAGAGCTCGATGCTGCCCTCCTGCTCTTGGGTTCACACGAATTCTCTCGCCTGAGCTTGGACTCCCCCCACATCCCAGCTCCATCTGCCCCTCCTGACAGCCCCACGAGGCCTCTTCCATCCCAGGCCACTGGATGAAGTGCTGGCCAGGCAGGAGAAGCCAGAGTCCTTTCACCAGCAGTGTCCCTGCCGCCTGAGAGGGGACCCCTCTCGTTTGTTTGGAGTTGATTCACTACGTTGTATTGATGGGTTGATTCTGAGGCAGGCATTTTCCCCTTGAAGTTGACTGTCTCGAAAATCAGGGTGCATTTTACACCGGAGGGGGTGTTGAGAACAGCCGGCACCATCTTTTCTTTCTTAGTGGTCCTGAAGGTGATGGGCTTGTGTTACAATCTGTAACTTCCTGAATTTGGTGAAATGCACTAGTGATTTTTTAAAATCTGAGTTTAGATCCCTTCAACTCAGATATCAAACAGTCGCTCGGGTCTGGGAATCTCTATGAGGGCGCTTCCCGGGCTCCTGCCTGGGCACCAGTCCGGTGTCCCCCGGCACAGGATCTGTCTGGGTGAGGGAGCAGCGGAGGAAGGGTTTCCGGGTGTTGGGGACGCGGCGAGGGTGTAAGTGACCCTCAGGATTCATCTGTGTCGAAGCCCAAGCGGCTGCAACAACTCTGTGTCTGTTTGGCCTCTGAGACGTCTTTCTAACACCTTCCAAAGGGAGTCCTCCCCTCCCCCATCCCGTGTCACAGTTAGGCGGGGCTTGCTTGGGCTTAGTGAGCATGGTTGTGTACCAGGCATGGGGTCAAGCGCTGGAACGGATCGTTAGCAACCTGTTAATAAATGTAAATCTGCTGGAAGTCAGCGCTGCTCTGTCTTGTTCTCACAGGTGAGAAAGTAGGCTTAAGAGGGAGCTCCCCTTCCCAGGCCTTGAACTCAGGTCTGTCCAACTCGGCACTCATGGTGTGGACCCCTGCCGGCTCCTTTCTCCCACCCTAAGCCACCAGCGTAGACCTTGCCCGCTCCCCCACTTTGGCCAGTGTGTTGGTGACACAGCAGTGACACCAGGGCTTGAGTTTACAAGAAGCCACGTGCTGGGGGTGGCAGGCTGTGGACCCTGGAGGTCAGGGGTGGAAAGGGATGCTCAGGCCAGACTTTGAGCCTCTGCAGGTGGCTTCATCCCTCTCATCTGGCTGCCCCATCCCGTCTCTCCACCTCTGTCCTTTATTGGCGCGACCCCTGGGCAGCACAGAGGCTATTGGCCTCTCCTCCAGGCCGAGTTGGCCCAAGTGGTCCAGGCCAGGAGGGCCTGCACTGATGCGGCTGCAGCAGGAGTGTGGGAGACGGCACACCCCAAGGGCAGGTGGGCCATTGTGGCTTTACACCTGGGCTGTGACGATGAGGAGGGGTGGGAGTGAAAACCCGGGACGAGACAAAGGACAGGGGCACGTCTGAGCAGAAGAAGCTGTGGATCTGAGACTGAGAGACCACTTGAGGATCCAGGAGGCCGCCATGGTGGCAAGGGTGGCTTGAACGTTACACCCACCCTGACCTCAGGCAGCCTCCAGCCCAGCTTGTCCAAGCACACCTGACCTGTCCTCTTTCCCTCCTGATCACTTGGGGCATCTGTGCTTTTCTGAATCAGAGGGGACTTTGTAACTAGAATGTTCCATTTTGATTTGTGTGGTTCTTTTCCCCCCATCGTCAGTCACCAAGCCACTAATATGGTTCCCCACGACAAGAAGAAAGTAACGAGTGACTCCTGTGTGGAGTTAAGTCCTCTTCTGAGTATTTGATTTGTAATAACACCTTTAATCCTCAGAACAACCCTGCCAGGAAGGTTCGTGAATATCCCCATTTTGCAGAGGAAGAAACTGAGGTTAAGGACCTCATCCAAAGACCCATAGCAAAGAGGTGTTGGGCCGTCATTCTGCCTCCAGTTTCTGACTCCAGAAGCCTCTTACTTCCCCATGATCAGCATTATAATCATTTGTTCATCATTGTGTGAAATTCTGCGAGGGTGTTTTTGGAAATCATTTGGGCAAATACACGCACAAGAGCCGTGTGCTCATGAGGGGAGAAGGGAACTGGCTTACGTGTTTTTCTCTCTCATGTCTATGTGGGTGATTCATTGGCATGAATGTCACCCCTCTCCCAAGCCTGCACATGCATTCAGGCAGGACCTGTGTGGAATTCATTTTTATATTCACTGTAGTCTCTAAGCCGATCCTTAAACACAGTAGGTGCTCATAATTTCATATTTTCACAAAAACATGAAATCATTTCTAAAGTTGATGGATGCATTTGGTAACCAGATCTCACTGAAGCTATTCATTTCTAAAAACAATGAAGAGGAGAACATTTAAATACGTGAATCATAAGCCAGGGTTACAGTTGAATCAGCCTTTGATGGTTTTCAAATTCCTTCCACGCAGCCGTCTCATCTCGCCTCCCTGCCAGCCCTATGAGGTGCAGGACATGTTGTTTTCCCAATTTAATTATGAGAAAATCGAGGTCAGAGATGGGAGATCTGCCCAAGGTCACAAACAATGTTTCTTTGGGGTGGGGGTGGGGATTATTTTTTATTTCGCTTTTAAAATCAGAGCAGAGTTGAGAACCACCATCTCCTGGTTTCCTGTTTCACGAGCAATCAGGCCACAGATCTGCTGGGTTCCGAGCTGGGCCGCAGGGCCCGATAACGAGCCCTAGGCTTGAGCAGCAAGTGTTTCGGTTCCTGTCTTTTTGGTCAATAAGATTGTCTAGCACAGTGCTCTGCACCATGCAGTCCCCATCAAGCAGACCAGTCCAGGGCGAGACGAGAGCTCCTGACGGAATGCACATCAACTTTGTCTGTAAATGCGGTCTAGTTGCCCTGATGCTTTTTTTTTTTTTTCCTTTTTACAGTTATTTGGAAATAATCTTAGGCTTACATCAGAGTTGAAAAGTGGCAGGGAGATTTCCCACAGATCCTTCATGCAGCTTCCTCTAGTGTCAGCTTCTCACATAATTATAAGATAAGAGTTCAAACAGAGAAATTACCATCGGTACAATGTGTGTGTGTACATACACAATCCCTTCAGTCCTGTCCGACTCTTTAGGACACCATGGACCATAGCCTGCCAGGCTCCTCTGTCCATGGGACAAGAAAGTCCAGGCAAGAATACTGGAGTGGGTAGCCATTTCCTCCTCCAAGGCTTCTTCCCGACCCAGGGACTGAACCCACGTCTCCTGTGTCTCCTGCATTGCAGGCAGATTCTTTACCTGCTGAGCCATCAGGGAAGCCCACCATTGGTAAGATATGCTGAGTTGCCCAGTCATGTCTGACTCTTTGTGACCCCATGGACTGTAGCTCGCCAGGCTCCTCTGTCCATGGGCATTCTCCAGGCAAGAGTACTGGAGTGGGTTGCCATGCCCTCCTCCAGGGGGTCTTCCCCACCCAGTAAGTATTGGTACAATACTTACAATTAAATTCTGGCTCCATTGACTTCACCAGTTTTCCCACTTGCATCCTTTTTCTGGCCTGGGGTCTAATGGGGCTCCCACATGTCTGGTCATCATGCCCATTGAGTCGATGATACCATCCAACTATCTCATCCTCTGTCGCCCCCTTCCTCTGTATCCTTTCTTTGTTCAACCCCTAATTTGCATCATGATCCTGCTTATCTTGCTCTACATATCTCGTTGCCCACGTTGTTCCAGCTTCAGCCCGTCCAAGGTCTTTCGGGACTGACTCTGACCCTCCTATGGCTCCCCGCCTCTTTCCAGCATTTTCTTGCTTTCAGACCACAAAGTGCTCCAGGTGCATCTTGAATCTTCCCTGCCCGAGCCCTGGAGTCAAATGCCTCTTCCTGGTTCCTCTGTCTGGAGAAGGGTGTTTAAAAGCCAAGACCTGGCTTTTAAATGAGCTGTGCTCATTGCTGTCTGCGACTTGTTTACGGCGGTGCTTCCGTCTTAAAGGAAGCAGTGTGTCCGTCCACACGGTGAATGGGAATCAGCCAGCATCCTGTCTTGTGAACCAGGGACACCAGCGACCCCGCCACGTGGAATCTTAAGAATCTGTCACCGTGTTCATATGACCCATCTGGTGGCAATTTAAGTTCTACTGAGTTCAAGTCACGAGTCCGTGTGGCTCTTTCACTACAGTGGTGGGAAAGTCCTGCTCCCAGGGAGTTTATAATAATATCTTCTGTTCAGTCTAGGAGACAGGACTTCTTTTTCGGTCACTGAAAATTAGAACTCATTTCAGATTATTCAGCATTCTAAAGCCTTGCAAATTCAGCCTTGCGGGGGCAGTTCATTTTGATTTCAGATTCAGAGGCTGTTAGACTGTGAAGAGGCTGTTCCCCAGCCTAGGGCCTCCTGGCGCCGTGAAGGCCTTTGCCCACAACTCGGTTCTGACGTGTAGGCTCTGACTCCTTCAGGCCCCATGCGAGGAAGCCAGGGGTGTGTTCTCTGACCTGAGAAGAACTCTGGAGCCTAACTGCTCCCTCTGAGCGTCGTGTGAACCGGCGTCTGCAGGTGGGCGGACGTCTGCGGCTGAGGAGATGGAACTTGCTGCCGGCGTGGGGCTCCGCCTCCAGGGCCCTCCCGTGGGGCTGGGCCTCAGGGGTGGGCGGCCTCTTCCAATAACACTGTCAGTCAAAGCACCCCTTCAGCAGAAGTGCGTTATCAGAGATTGTGCGGCTTGACTGTAACCCACCGCCACATGGAATTGGATCCGGGTTCAGGTTGAAGGAGACTGATGGACAGGAATGTGGATTAGGTCACCGGGCCCTGTCTTCCCCTACTCCCACTTCTTCTGTTTCCCATCTGGCCTCACAGAATCTGGCATTATTCCAGAGCTTCCCACACAGGCTGGTTCTTAGTATTTCCTTGAACTTTGTGAGCCCGGATGGACCAAGAATCCCCAGCATAGCTCAGAAATAGGTCCTCACAAGGAGGATTCTGCTGGCCAGATGGCACAGTCCTTTCATACAAGTTGGGTGTCTGGAGGCATCTTTGGTCCCCTTTAGTTTGGAGAGGTGAGGATGCTGAAGACTCATGCTGAGTCCTGGCTGCCCTTCCCTTTGGTCCCCTCTGGTACCAGGTAATCACGTGTCTTCTGTGTCGCTGGACTGATGCAAAGTGTACACACGTTGGCCGGCTCATTGCCTGTTCTCAGGAGAAGGGGACCCGCGGGCTGTGGGCAGGTCAGTTGCCATGCATTCGGGTTGGAAGCCTGAGGGCAGCAGGCTTTCAGTGTCTGCCTCAGGAAGTAACGTGGGACTCAGGCATCCAAGAGCATCTGTCAGAGGCGCCTGAGATGGGCAACTGGGCAGACACCCCCCAGCCATGAAGCCATCCCCCCGCCGCTCTCCCAGCCTCGAGCCTGGCAGGTGACTGGGGCCTAGGCATCGTAGTGCCCATCTCCATTTCTGTTTGGTGCTTTTCCCAGACATTTTCCGTGTGTGTGTGTGTGTGTGTGTGTGTGTGTGAATACAGGAAATCCAGTTTAGAGAATAGCTTTGTGTGCTCCATCCTGCATGTATGCAGTGCTCTGCCCTTGAGAATTTTAAATGAGCTGACCTACATAGCCTATTTCAATTAAAAGTGACGGAAAGCGTAGCCTGGCAAGAGGTGCGGGGCAGGGAGGAAAAGATCCGTCCCAGGAGGAAGGCAGAGCGACAGAGGGGACGGGAGGTTGTGGATGGGACGCCCGGACTCCTCGACACCCTGGCGGGGCTGAGGTCCCTGTGCACATGGCTTCTCGGTGGCCCTGGCCGTGGACCCCTCATCTTTGTGGGATTGGGGCTGGCCCCCCTCTGTCCTGAGGGAGGGTCAGGTAGCACCGTTCCTGCATCTCTGCACTTGACGGCGGGCAGTGCTCACCCCCTCCAGCCCGGTCCTGGGTCGGGGAGACGTGGGGAAGAGATGCTGCTCCTGGCACAGGGCAGCCTTTCTGGCATTCTTACTTTCCACTTTCCCTACTGATTCTGCAGAAATTCCTAATTAGCTCAGTTGCTCTACCAGGACGACAAGCGCACATCTGGAGCTATGGAGGCAAGAGAACAGCTCTGCCTGCATCCGGCCAATTTTCTCCACTTCGTGCCAGCTCCTTGGCCAGGCGCCGCACCAACCTGACACTCGGTGGGGGAACAGGGGGAGGGGGTGCCAGGGGCTGGAGCAACTCAGGGCTGATGGTTTCACCCAGAAAACCATGGGTTAGATATTTTTTAAATTGCTGGCTTGTTTTGGAGCTGTGTTTTTTTCTGGTGGGAGTAGGGGAGGTGGTGCAATCATTGAGGTCCACGCGTGCTGTCTGTGCGATGCTCTTATGCAATGACCGGGCTCACGTAGGGCTACTACTGGCTGAAGCATTAAACTCTTCAGATTCAGTCCCCACGGCTCCTCTGGTGTTGGGTACAGAGCGGGGACATGTCAGGTGGGGGTGGGGAGGGGACAGGGATGGAGTGACGAATAAAGGACTGTTTGTATCAGTTCGGAAGGAGGCGGTGGGTGCACAGCGGATGTAGAAGCTACCCTGGGCTCCACTCTGCAGGTCCGGCTCTGTGCCGCATTCTGCCGTCTATCCTCTCACTGGCTGTGGGCAGTGCTCACCACGGGACGGGCACTGTCCTCAGCTCTTTACATGGATTTACTCACTCAGGGCACTTAGCACCCAGTGAGGTCAGCATCGCTGTCATCCCGTCTTACAGAGGAGAACTCGGAGGCAGTGAGAGGTTCGTAAATCTGCTTCTGCAGGGAAGCTTCACACCCAGGCATTTGGTCTGCTGAGCAGAGGCGCTTGTCGGCCGCCCGAGTCCCCTCCTACTCCAGCACCCTGGGCTTTCAGAGACGGAGAATCTCTGTCCCTCCAGCCTGTGCCTCTCAAACCTGCCTTTGCATGTGGCCCATCAGGGACATTGGTAAAATGTCCATTCAGGTCCAATGCTTGGGGGCGGGCCTGTCTCTCATTCCCAACAAGCTCCTGGGTGATGCCCGTCCCTGTGGCTGACCTGTGGTCCACATGTGGAGGAGTGAAGCCCTGGACCATCCTGTCTGGCATTTGCTGCCAAACTGTACTTATGGGACTTCCCTGGTGGTCCAGTGGTTAAGACTTTGCCTTCCAATGCAGGGGCTGCAGGTTCAATCCCTGGTTGGGGAGCTAAGATCTCACATGCCTTGTGGCCAAAAAACCAAAGCATAACACAAAAGCAGTATTGTGACAAATCCAATAATGATTTTAAAGACAGTCCACATCAAAAAAAATTTTTTTAAAAAAAGCTTGTACTTAAGCAGCTGTGGTGGAAACCCCTGGCATTTAAATAGAGACATTTTCAGCAACAGGGCAACACCAACACAAACTTAACGAGTGATCTGTTGGAAAAGAAAAGGGCCACAGTGTCAGAAGTAATCAAGTTTTAAATAAAAGCTAATTCTCTTAGACATTAATGGAAAATAGAGAGTATGTCCTCTTCTCATGTCTCAGCCAGGGATCTTTCTCCTGTTTTGAGGCTCAACCCAGCACTTCCAGGCTAGTTTCAGCCCTCATTCTTCTGAGTCACCTTGATGCATGGGTCTCCCAGCCACACCCCAGCAGTGTACCAGGGATCAGAAACTCAGTCAGACTCCATCACAAAAGCAGGATCTCCATGGCAACCACATCCTGGGCTTCACGAGTGCACCCAGAAGCCTGAGCAGAGCTGATCCTTGAGGTGACCCAGGTTGTTCCCCTGGGGAGATGGGGGTACATGGCACCCTGCCCACGCTGGGCCGTGGGATATTCACCCCTGCACAAGGGGGCTTCCCTTAGCTCTGAAGATTCCAGACACTCGGAACCTGCCCCACTCCCTGTAATCTTGCCGTTGGCTTCCGGGTTTTTCCAAAATGTCCAGTCCCACGAGGATGCTGCAGTGCTTGGCGATACTCATGTTCTTCTGGCTTGAGTTTTGGTGGCTCACCATCTCTGAGTCTTGCTGTGTTAATGTGTCAATATTTTGGTTCATCTGCTTACTGGTGGTGTGGGGCCTATGGCAGATCCAGTAGGGAGGGGCCGGCAGATGGGACCCCCCCCACATAGCGACCGTGAGAGGAATCTTGATCCCAGTGTGTAGAGCTGGTGAAAGCATGGCTTTCTGGATCAGGGGTTTAGCTTGTAAGTTAAGGCCCAATGCTGCTTTCTGTCACTTGGAACAGTGTCCCTGCTCCTGCCTGTTCCCACACCTCCATCGAATGATGGGGACAATGGTGTGGGTCCACTGTGTCCTTCTCGTTTGGATGATGTCGTTGGAGAAGCACTCTGTACTTCCCCCAGCTGAGACCCAGGAGGTGACCTAATGTCTGATGGGGCTGAGACAAAAGAAACCAAGATGGCCCCGTGGACCATGAACGCTGGTTCCAGTGGTCACCATCGGGTCGAGAGGAGGCAGTGGACTCAGTAGCACTAGATTGTCCACAGGACTCCCTGGAAGGCTTCTGTCAGGTACGGACACACCTCACGGGTGGTGCCCAGCAGTCACTGGGTAACCTCTTTAGAGACATTTCCAACTGGGAAGGAGAGGCAGGCCTCCCTGCCTCCTGTGGAGTCTCATTTTCAATGATGCTGCTTTGCCACGACGTGAGCTGGGGAAGAGGTGGCTGCAGACGGTGATTTCAGCTGCATTCACCTCACTCTTCATTTATGTCTAAGCTTCAGGAAACCAGTGTGCACAGCGGTATTGCTCTAACACTCAGCGAAGCTACAGGAGAGCGTCTCCAGCAGAACTTTAGTGAACATGTTTGCTGTCAGCCTATGTTAAGACCTGCCCTCTGCCCTCCCACTCTCTGCTGTGAAACACTGGCCCCAGATGACATTCAGGGGAATAAAAGTGACATCCCTGGTTTTAATATCGGAAACACAAAGTTAATAAATGCAGTTTGGATGGCTGCTCCAGTCCACGAGTTATTTTATGGGGTTTTTTTTTAGAAGCCAGATGATGCTGCTGCCTCCAGAGAGTCTTTGTTCAGTCCTCAGCCTTGAAGCCAACAGAATCAGGTTTGGGAGCAAGGCTGACCCTGGGGAACTCTGATGTAAGAGGAGCATTTACAACGCCCACCCCCCAGGACCCCCGACATGTGCAGTGAGCATGATGAGCATGGAAACCAAGATGTAGCTCCTGGAGTGATGATCCAGAGCGGCTCTGGGGCCCTGACCCGCTTTGGGGGCAGAGTGTCTCATTTTTGGCCCCTCGGCTTCTACTGTGTCTCTGGTCAACTGGGGAACCCCTGGACCTCAGTTTCCTTGCCTGTCAGTGTAGATGCTTGTCCCGAGGTTGGTAAGAGACCAGCATGAAATGGCATGCCCCCCGCAAGCGTTCATCACGTCTACAAATCATGGTTGGGGCTTCTAGTCATGTTGCAGCGTCTGGGCGAGGTCAGCAGGGCAAGAGCAGGCGGCCAAGCTGGGTAGGACGGAGACCTTGCAGTGTGGACAGGACAGTGTAGAACCTTCTAGGGGAGCTGCCTTTGGAGTGCCCGGCTTGGGTCCATACGCTGGAGACCACTGACTGCAGGGGGCAACTGACTCCCAGGAGATGCTGCACACATCTGTCCCACGCCCGTTCACCCCAGAAGGGCTGTGGCGGGGAGAGGCCACAGCTGGGTGTGGGGTTGGGGGATCCGTTGGGCAGAGGTCCCGCATGGCCCTCTGGGGGCAGCTGCTACATTCCGGAGGACCCAGAGGTCACATTCATCCCAGGGTTGCTCTCACTTCCTTGGGGTTTCAGCTCCTTCCTGGGCAACCCTGTTTCTAACTGGTGGGGGACTTCACCCCACCATCTGTTTTTGATCGTCCCTCTCCTCTCCTGCCAGCCACCCTCTCTGCCCCGTACATGCCTGCCTCGTTTCCCATCTTAGCAGAGGCACCTGGGTAGGTTTGCAGGAAGACTGGTTCTCTCTCAGGGGCTGTGTCCACTGCTGGCCGAGCTCAGCCCTGTGCCCCGTCTGTTCCTTGGCTGCAGCCACTGAGCATCTGTGTGAGGGTGGGGGTGGGGAGCCTGATGGTGTCCAGATGGGGGGCAGGGAGGACCCGGCCACGTGCTGACCTCTCCTAGCAGGAGACGCCCACCAGAGGGGCCTCAGGAAAGTGGAAAATGAGATCATGTTAAAATTGAAATGTTCTGAAAAGTGATCTGTGAAGAATTGGACACCCTTCTTTCAAACGGCTCAATTACTCCCAGGAATAGTGTCCATCCACAGTGAGTGCTAAATTGCTGGGTCGGCTGGGAAATGCTGCTGCTGCTGCAGAATCAATGCTAATTGAATCATTAGGGCATCATCACCCAAGAGGCCAGCAGCCCAGGATGCTACGTCCTGGCCCTGTTGGGTCTGGTCCTCAAAGGAGCAGTGAGCCTGCCTGCCCCCTGACGGGCACCTCTCTGGAGTCAGGTAGGCGGTGTGGAAATTTCCTTCGACTGAAAAATAAGACTTTTTGAAATCCATGCTACTGAAGAACCTTGACAAGCAAGAAGTCAGATGAGAATTTGCACTGTGTTTTGCAAATCTTCGGGTGGGCTCCGTCCTATGTGAGGATGTATCTGGAGCTTCACCGAAACAGGCAGCACCCATCAGAAGCTCTTGGTCTGAGCAGGGGATGCGAGGCAGGGCCTGTGACTGGGCTGCAGGCTGGACACCGAGGTCTGGCCGCAGCTGGCTGGGTGACTCTCCCAGGTGCATGGTGTTTGTAAGTTCCTAGTGGCTTCATCTCATACTTGCAAGCCAGTCGAACAGCCTGGCCACCCGGTGCAGGGCTGAGGGGTTCCCGTATACCACACAGTTCACCTGTGTCTCCCTTGCCTGTCAAGCCCTAGCCACACATGTGCACACACACGCATGCATGCACACCCATGCGTGCACACACATACCCATGCATGAACACACAGAGGCACACGACTCCTCCCACTTGGTCCACAGCTCTGCTCTCTGCCAGCTCCAGCCTCTGCTCCACGTCATTTCCTCGGTCTGCAGGACCTCCTCCTTGTACTCCACGTCCACCTCCCCTCTCCAAGCTGTGTGCTGCCCCGGCCCCTCTCCCGTGGGCTGCCACCTGCACTGTTCTGCCCTGGACCCCCCTCTGCATGTCACCCCCTTGGCCCTGGTGGCCAGCCCACTGCCAGGTACCCAGTGGAGATTTATGGCAAAGGTTAACCTGTGATGCCCTCGCCGCCCCACCTGGCCCCTGGGTGTCCCTTCTTCCCACCCTAGCTCTCACCTACTGCCCTTGCCCCACTGGCCCTTCCAACTCGGCTGTGATTGCCTGGGGGCTGGTGAGCAGAGCAGGTGCAGGATGTTCGGCCAGAAAAGAACCCGCGAGTATACTGCTGATGGGTTGTACTTACGGGCAGAAATCCCACAGACATCCCTCTTCTCTGCGGGCCCCTTGGCCCCTGTCCAGGGGAAGAAGGCTGTCATCATGCCTCCGTCGTACATGGAAACACTCAGGCCTGCTGCCTTACGTGCCCAACCATCTCTTTTCTGTCTTCTCCATCAGTGGGACAGAGAGAATCACCACGAGGGGACTTGAGCTGTACTGTGTGTTTCCCTCTTTTTCCAAACACGGAGTCCCTGCTACCTGGGTTGTCTTGTTGTCAAGGTGACCCTTTGAAAAAGCTAAATGATAGTGGGAATGTCTGAGTGTGCAGGTGTGTGCCGTACATGTGTGCACCCGGGTATATGTGCATGCTTGTGCATGCACGTCTGTGTGTGTGTGCACACCTGCATGTGGCACGCAGGTGTACGCACACACAAGCCAGTGAGCAGGCAGGCAGGAGAGAGCTGGAGTGGGGGGATATGTATGTGATCAATCACACAATGTGAGAAGCCTGGAAAAACAGGTCAGAGGAGCGGCAGGGCCGCCGTCTGTGCTGTAATTCTGAAGTTGGTCCAACGTCTGAGGAGATTAATGAGTGGGGTTTTGAGCTGCTCTGTGCTTTCAGGGGCAGAGCAGAGCCAGGTGGATCGTTTTTAACCCCACCTTCCTCCACCCTCCCTGCTCAACAGCCCTGCAGGGGAACCACCGACTCGGCCATTTGTCTGTCTGCCCTTGCTCGGAAACATGGATCCGGGCTCTGGGCTAACAGGTGGACACGTTACAAGGCTTCGTCGCAGTCCCTCCCTACCTGCTGTGTACGCCATAGGAGCAGGGATGTTGCATCTTATTTTATCCCTCCTGGGTCACAGTGGTTCTAGATAAAGTGTTACTGGACACCTGAGTTTGCAAAGTATTTCACCTACTTCTCAGCCGTCAGCACCTCCATCTCCTCTCTGCCCAAAGGGATGTCACCAAGCCCAGTCTCCTGTCCCTGGAATCCCGTTTCTCACTCGAGGTCCTGGCTCCAGACGCAGCCTCATCCTTGAGCCCAGCTTCTCCCAGTCCTGCAGCTGCCCTCCACCCTCGCGGCACACCTCTCCTTCCAGTGGCTCTGCACCCCCCAGGCATGTCCCCAGCCCCATTTGGTTCTTGCTACAGAGCCTCCTGGGCATCTCTTTGTCCTCAAGTCGGAGACTGTAAACTCACGTGCCTTGGGAGCGGGTGAGGAAGGTACCCAGATGAGGCCAGAGCAGGAGGGGGGCTCACATTGCCCCAGCGATGCAGGAAAAGTGGTCACAGCTATGGACGTGTGGCCTCCGAGCTGGAGAAGAAACAGGGCCAGAGTCAGTGCAGACTCAGGAGCACGTGTCCCGTGAAGGTGCTGCACCCGTAGATTGTCACTGCGAGGGGGGTCCACCCAGCGTTGCGAGCCCTTTGGGTCTTTCAAGACAGGAAATCTGGATTTTAGGTGAAACCTACTGCTTCTTGAATGTGGCTTTAAAAATTTTTTTAAACTATGGCAGCCGATGGCAGCCCACTCCCGTCCTGGCTGCAGGCGGTGTCCTCGGCACAGTGTGAGGGTGACAAAGTAGCCTCGTGTGGATGCAGGACCGGGCGTATGTGAGTCCGCCCAGTGCCAGACACAGACCAGGGGCCCAGACGCCACGTCTGGAGTCCTCCCGAGCCGCGCTCACAAGGGCGCCGTGTGTCGGTCTTGCCAGGCAAGATGCTGAGTCCCTCACGGCCGTGGTCAGTGGGAGTCACTGCATGCAGGCATTCCTTTATCACAGGCCCTGGAGGAGACTTTCAGCTCGAGATTTTATGAAGACAATAAAAGAAAGCAGAAAACGACAAGATCTATGTAAGGGAGAGAGAGCAGTTTTCCATTTACTTGAACTTAAGGCGGAAACTGTCCGGGGCTGTGGCCCTGAGTCCCAGTGAAGCCCCAGAGTCACTGCACCACGGAGCAGCGCCAGCAAGGAGATGGGTAGTCAGTGCAGAGCTGTAGGGGCGGCCCAGCCCTGAACCACTGGCTGCTCTCTGCTGGTGTCCCTGTTCCTGTTTTGGAGCCGGGCCACATCCCTTTCATCTGGGCCTTTGCTCCCAGATGCCTCTTGCGTGGTCCTCATCAATTGAGTCGTGAAGGAACCTCACTGCCCAGGCCGATTTGCAGAAGTGGGGGAGTGGTGCGTGCCCTTTGCCCATCACCACCCGCCTGGGACGTGGTGTGGACACTGACAGGCAGGGAAGTCTGCTCCTCTAGGGTCTGTCCATCACTCTGGACCCGGCAGCTGTCCCCTCCCAGTGCCACCCAGGCCAGCCATGGGTCAGGATTGTCTTGTCCACCACCTGTGCCCCCCTCTCCCCCTCTGTCCTGGTTGGCAGAGGGGTGCAGAGAGCCCATGGGGGCTGCCCACCATGGGCTGTGCCTGGGGCCCCACGTGGTGCCCCTTCAGAAACACGCTGAGGATTACGGGTTAAAGCCAGTAAAGCACTCAGGCCATAAATGTCAAGTTTCATGTTAATAAACAGGGGGATTAGGTTCATTTATGTGAAAAGGAGATCTCCTCGAAATGGACAGTGGGGCACAACTCTACTCCCATCAACAAAAACAAACAGAGGGGACTGTAAACCCAGACTCATCACACCCGAGGCTTTATCTTGTCCCCATCCCAATGATCGGGCTGGACTCCTCTCGTGGCTGTAGACGGTTCAGCGCCGAGATGGCGGCCTGGCTGTGTTTATGTGTTTGAGGTCTTTGGAAGCAGGACTGTTGAAAGGGAGTGACCAGGCGCAGACGGCCCAGCCGAGCCCAGAGCGGTGCCCCGCCTGGTGTCAGAGGCCTGAGCACTGCCACTGGCGCTTCCTCGGGCTTCGGAGCAGCCGGTCGGATCCCCTGCTCCTTCCTCCCTGTCTGTGCAGGACGACCCCTCCCTGGTGCTCAGCAGTTGAGCCCAGGACAGCTCTGTGAGATGCTGATCTTATCCCCACTTTACAGATGAGGAAGCCGAGGGGAGGGCCTTGGGTGGTTCCGTGGGTTGTGTAGGGAGGGCAGGGGCTGTGACGAGAGCCCAGCGGTGTGACAGCTGTGTCTACGCTTTCCCTGCTGCCCTGGTCTCACCCCTGCCTCCCATAAACCCCAGAAACGGCTGCATCCTGGGCTCGGGGCACCCCCAGCTGTGGTTATTCTTTTCTTGAAACAGTGCTGGGTGGCTGGTGGGGTGGCCTTTCATGCCCTGGTTTGTATTCCATGGCCATGGCCATGGGAGCCCCTAGCGGCGTCCTGGAAGGTCACGCATGCAACCCCTGTGGCCCCCCGTCAGTCCCAAGGAGCCTTCTCCCCGTCTGAGGTTCCTTGTTCTTGGACCCTATTTTCCTAGGTGTGGGGTTAATTAGCTCAATCTGCATGTGCCAGACAAGTTAGAACCTTCAGGGAAACTCTTCGGGATTTCCAGGGTGGGGGGAGCATGATGATGCTCCGTCTGATGGACCATCCCCGGTGACAGGACGTGACCGAAGCCCCCGTGCCCCAGCTCCAGGCTCCCCAGCTGTTCCTTGGTTCCCTGTGGGATCTGACTGCAAGACTGTGCAAAGGGACAAAGGAACTCTTTGCTGAGATGTTTTTAGGGCTTTAATCCCTCGTTCTCTTTTCTTCAATTCTGAGCCTCTTTGTCCACCTTCCTTTATTTCTCTGTCACCTTCACTCGCCCTTGTCTCACCTGTGGCTGTTCCTCTTGGTCCCCCAAGGGAGAAGCAACTTGGATTTTGGGAACAAAGTGAAAAACCTCATTGGGGAGGAAGAAGCGCTGTGACCCCAGCAGAGAGTGGGCAGATGGTTGGGGACCTTGGTAAGCCAGGGGGGAAAAAGCTTCTATTCTCTCCATCCTCAAAAAAAATAGTTATTTCTAAAACTGAGCTGGTTTATGGGGTATCTTCGTCCACTGAGACTTTTTAAGCTAAGTTCTACACGTGTGTGTATCAGGGTGTGTGTTTCTTTAATTGAAGGGGAAATGACACAGTGTAGGTCACGGGTCGGGGGGAACCTTGGCCGAAACACCCTGTGTAGAGCCGTCAGCCCCCACCCCTGTTCTATGTACCCTGTGCCTCCTTCGCCGAGTCTCTGCCTGCTTTGGCCACTGTGACAAAATGCACAGACGGGACTTGACCGCAGACCTTCCATTCTCCCACCTCCCCACCTCTGGAGGCAGGATGTCCAAGCTCAAGGTGCCCTCCGTCTCAGCCCCTGGCAAGGACCCACTTCCTGGCTTACCCCCACCGCCCCCCCATCGCCGTGCACCCAGGGCCTCTTCTGGTGCTGTGGCATCCTCAACCTCCAAGGTCACTAACCCCCCAGTGGGCTCCCGCCCCCGTGAGCTCATGTAAACATGATCACCTCCCACAGTCGCATTTCCTGGGACCGTGACATGGGACGTACAGGGGGTGGGACACAATGCCTGATGCTCACATCCTGGAGGAGGGACCTTGCTTACAGATACGCGGGTGAGCCGAGTCTTCCCCTGCCCAGCCCCCCACTAGCCAAGGGGAGGACCCAGGAGCCTCGGCCATGGCAGGGAGGCTGGGGTCTCCGAGCCGCCCCCTCCCAGAAATGTCCCTCGGCAGCTGGGCTGAGGCCCCAGGGGAACCTCTCTCCCTGGGGAGGGAGCGGGGCCCATGCTGAGTGTTTCTAGTGAGGGGGCTGCAGTGAGGCGCTAAGCCCGTGGCGCCATGGAGACTGACAGGTGGTGTGCGTTGCTAAGTGACGCCGGGGAGATGTGCAGAGGGGACGGCTGCCACTGGAACGGAGCGGTCCCTCCTCTCTGGGGGCTGACGGGCGCTCACAGACCACAGCCTTGGTGGGTGTGAGCTCCTGAGGACAGTGACGCCCACCTCCACTGTGGAGAGGCGCTCGGGGAGAAGTGGACCAGGGAAGGGAGAGACACAGGCTCTTCGGGGGTGGAGCGGATGGGCCAGCTCAGTGACGCCTGAGGGTCACCCACTCTGCAGCCCTGAGCAAGTTACTGCAACTCTGACCTCAGTTTCTCCGTCTGTAAAGGAGGTCCCAGGAGCCCAGGCACAGAGCCGAGCTCTCAGTAAATGTGTGCTGTTGTAATGTCACATTTGACCGGCCTCTTTCTTTATTTAGTAGTGATTATGCACCCGCACGAGTGTGCCAGGGTTGGGGGGCATCAGCAGAGAGGCCAGGAACACAGACACTGGACCCAAGTTGAAAAGTGAAAGTGTTAGTCACTCAGTCGTGTCTGACTCTTTGCCCCCAGGACACAGCCTGCCAGTCTCTTCTGTTCTTGGGATTCTTCAGGCAAGAATACTGGAGTGGGTTGCTGTTCCCTTCTCCATGGGGTCTTCCTGACCCAGGAATCCAACTCGGGTCTCCTGCATTGCAGGCAGATTCTGTAGTATCTGAGCCACAAGGGAAGCCTAAATCCAGCTTGCCTCTGTTTGAATCCCAGCTCTGACACTCACTAGCTGTGCAAACTTGAGCAAGTCCACTGACATCTCTGGACCTTGCTCTTCTCATCTGTGAGATGAATACTCATTGGGCTCTGGCAGGAGAATACAGGTGAAGCAGGAGTTCGAAAACACTCCCTCCCCCCACCATGTTGTAAATAAAGCTTTATTGACACACGGCCACTCCCATGCATTGCATGCTGTCTGTGGCTGCTTGTCTGCAGCAGAGCTGAATGGTTGTGACACATGCCGTCTCGTCTGCAATCCTGAGGTCTACATCACCCCTCCCCCTTACGGGAGACATTTGCCCTGATCCTGGGAGGTTGAGATGGTGCTGGGCCCTGAGTAAAGTCTGAAAAAGTCTCCAGCCTTGAAGCTGCCTCACCTGACCCGTCCAGGCTGTTTCTGTCCTCTGGGGTTTCCTACCACTTCAGGGACTGTGGGGCACCTGCTATGTCCTGCACCCAGAGCCGCTGCCCATGTGAGTGTGGCGGGGCTCTGTGCTGGGCCAGTATGTACCTCTGTCCACAGTCATGTCACCCTGTGAAGGCCAGTGTCTGGGGGTGTGTGTGTGTCTGGCCGGGTGTGTGGGTATGTGTGTGTGTGTGTGAGCGTGAATGCCCTGTGATCACTTGGTTCCATCTCATCTGTGTCGGGGCGACGGGGTCAGCCCTGAACTTCTAACGAGCAGAGGAGAGAACAGTTTATAGCATCACGAGGTCATGGGTAAAGGGTAAGGGAAGTCGACTTTCAGGGGAGAACGTGGTGGTTCCTCTGACTGTCCAATGCAGGGAGGCTAGAAGAGCCACCCCGGCTTCAGCAACGGGGGGGACACAGCCAGACCAAGGCAAAACCCCTCGTAATGAGAAGCATGTGTGCTAAGGGGGCTCTCCATCCTGGGGGCTTCCCAGCAGGGGCTCCGGATCAGGAAGGGGAGGTAGCTGGCGAGGCCCCGACCCAGGTGGACCCAGGTGGACCACCGTGACCCCGACCCTGTCACTGACCTTCCCAATTCCCCAGCCCCGGCCCGGCCACAGGACCGAGCACGCCCCACTTCTGGTGGGTAGGATGAGAGATGGCTTTACAGCAGAGAGCTCCTCTGGTCTGTGTCTTTCTCACACAAATAACCAGAAACAGCTGCCCCGTGGTGCTCCAGAGGCTGGGATCTTCCCGGCCTCCGTGGAGCGGAAACACCTTGGGCCTCAGATGAATTCAGGGTTGGGGTGAGATGTGGGGCTGCGATGGTCTCAGGGCCCCCCTCCCTTGGGCCCCCAGCCTGGCCTCTGTCTGGTCTCTGGTTTGTGCATCTGTGAAACAGACTAAAGATGCCATCTCGCTGAGACCCCATGCCGTGGAAACCCACCCTCATGAGCTGCAGACCAGCCCGGGGAGCTGTGTGGAGGTGGCGTTGGGAGGGGGCCATGGAGGCCACCCCACAGCTGTCCCCCCACCCCAGGATCTGCGTTGTGTTCTGTGGAGGAGCCGCTGGAATCCAGCAAGGTCTGAGCCTCCTGCACGGTCAGAACGGCTGCCATGACCCCGTTCGTGGGGATGTTTTCCACCAGCGATGGCTGCTCTCATGGCTGTCTTCCACTGCTGGGAGCCAGGCAGGCCTGTCCTGGGTGTAAACACTCTGGCCGCCTTCGAGAGAAAGTCCAAAAAAGGGTTGGTTAGTCGGGATGGCCTCAGCAATCTGGCCGCAATCAAGGGCCCCTTCCTGTCTTTAGCGCTGACAGAGATGGTGGGTGTGAGGGGGATGGTGGGTGTGAGGGGGGTGGGCAGGGCGGGGGTGGCGGAGGAAACTGCCTGAGAGCCACAGGCAGGGGTGGGCTTCTGCGTGGCCCGTGGCCTGTCCTCATGTGACCTCGCTGCCTGTGGACAGTGGGGACAAGTGAGGTGATCCTGGGTGGCAAGGCTGTCTCTGTGGCTGGCCAAGCGCACTCCGTCCTGCAGGTCATTTGGGCTCCTCCTGGAGCTGAGGCTGCATGTGGTCCAGGTGTGGGCTCGGGCAGCGGCGTGCCGCGTGACAGGCCTGTGGGGTGGCCCCTCTCCACTCTCTCCTTTCTCAGCTCGTCTATTGTTTGCTCCCCAAGGCCTTGCCGGGTCCTTCCAAGGCCTCCAGGGGCATCCTGGCTGAGGCTCACACCACCCCCGCCCCATCAGTGCACCCACACAGCTTGGAAACCCTGACGACCCTTCACCGCCACGCAGTTGCCTACTGTTACGGTTGCTGCGCTTTAGTCTCTCAGTCGTGTCTGACTCTTCGCGACCCCATGGACTGTAGCCCCACATGCTCCTCTCTCCACGGGATTCTCCAGCCAAGAATACTGGAGTTGCCATTTCCTATGTCCTGGCTAAACAGTGCTTCTGTCACGAAGCTCACTCTGATGTCTACCACATGCCTCTCTTGCTCGCGATTAAAGGACATTCTTTTTTCCCATTGAGAGCTGCTCATAAACTAAAACCTGATGGGAAAACCTCACATCCCATATCCCTGATTTATAAGACCATCGGAGAGAGAAAACAGCCCAGCAGAAGCCAGGGATCTGGGCTGAGGGGCAGGAGATCGAGAGGGCGGCCTGGGTGAGGGGTTGGGTCGCTGATACCAGGATGTACCCTGGGGCGTCAGCCAGCCTCACCTGGGCAGCCCTGGGCTGTGCCTGGTTGAGAGCAAAGACCATAGCGGGCCAGAAAAGGTTAACACACAGCTTTCTCTCACTAGCGTGGAGTCAGGACCCGCTCATTCCCCTGGAGCTTCACTGTGCGTGTCCAGCACAAGCTCAGCTGTGGGACCTCTGGGCAGGCACCCCTGTACCCGGGGCCCCCAAGTCAGCACAGACAGGGGCTGAGAGCAGCAGGGACGCTGATCAGCGGCAGGGCCTGGAGCACGTGGCCTGAATCTCCTCGTCTCTGTGCCTCAGCATCCAGGGCAGGCTGTCCACCGCTTTACTTTCTTGTAGAGTCTTCCTTCCTCCCCTTCCCTTCCTCTCCCCTGTCCCCTTCCCTCTGCCCTCTCCCCCTCCCTCCCTCCCCCTTCCTCTCTCCTCCCCCTTCATCCCTCCCTCCCTACCCCCTCCCTCTGCCTCCCTCCTTTCATCCCCCCTCCCTTCACCCCTCCTTCCTTCACCCCCCTCCCCTCTTTACTCCCTGCCCCCCTGCCCCTCTCTCCTTTCATCCCCTCCCCCTCCCTCTTCTTCCCTCCCTCCCTCTCCCCTTCCTCCCTTCATCCCCTCTCCATCCCCTTTCATCCCCCTTCCCCGCCTCCTGCCTCCCTCTCATTCCCTCCCCCTCCCTCCCTTCATCCCCTCTTCATACCCCATCCCCCTCCTTCCCCCTCCACTCTGATCCTGCAGAGGCATTTCTGTCCTGATGGGGCCACAGCCTGAGTCAGAGCGGTTGTGACTCTGTGTCCACCTGAGGAGCTTGGCTGCACAGCCTGGCTGCCCTCCCTGGCGTCACGGCCAACCTGCCGTGTGACCTTGGGCAAGTCACGTCTCCTCTCCGTTTGCCATCTGCAAACATGGATGAGGATGGCAGCCCCCCGCCACTCTTCCCAGACACGGAGAAGGAGGATGAGCTCACAGACCGGAGGCTCAGAGAGGTGCCCGTTCTCAGGGCAGCTTCCCCAGGTGCAGGGCTGGCCCAGGGCACAGCAGACTCCCGCCGGCCAGCGAAGAGAAGGGAGCTCTGGGTGCAGATGGTCCTGGCAGAGCCAGCAGACCTGCCAATCACAGGAGGCAGGCCGCTCGGTCAGGGCTTGGAGCAGATGGGTCTGAGGCAGCCGGCCCCGCCACAGTGTGTGCGGGTGTGACGGCGAGCTGGTGATCTTCAGAAGACAGAGGGGTCACCTGGCCCCTCTCGTCTCATGGAGGAAGGATAGCATCTGGGCAAATCTGACAGGTGAGCATCCCCTTCAGCAGATGTGGGCAGTCCTGTGATGGGACGTTAGACAGGACGGACCTGGGCCTCCACCTCCCCCACAGTTTCCTGCCACTTGCATGGGAATTGGGGTGGGTACAGGAGGGACATCACAAATGCAGGTTCTTGGGTTCCACCCAGAACTACTAGATCAGAATATGGGGGGAGGTTAAGCCCCAGAACCTACATTTTTAATAAACTGCATCGTTGATTCCTGTGCATTCAAGTTTGAGAACCAGCCACTTCTCCACCAAAGAGAAGAGTGACCAGCCGCTTCCTCCACCACTGGCCCTAAATATGAATTCCGTGTCCGCTTGGAACAGTTTTGCCAAGTCCAGCCCCCTGTGTCTAGTTGTCCAGACAAGCCGTTTCATCTACTTTGTCTGGTTATGTGGAAAATAACCACTCAAATCAGATGGACTGAAGCGTTGATGGAGCTTTTATTACCTGCCTCATTCCATGCTGTTCAGAAAAGAGACGTGCAAGCTGACGTCTCGGCCCCTGACGAGAGTGCGTGGTTCTCGGGTTGGTAAGACTCACCAGTTCACCGGCTAGAGACAAGGAGGAGACGCTGCAGGACTAGCACTGAGATGCAGACCTGGTGAGGGTCCCGCTGGGCTACT
This sequence comes from Cervus canadensis, assembly GCF_019320065.1. Classification (NCBI taxonomy): domain Eukaryota; kingdom Metazoa; phylum Chordata; class Mammalia; order Artiodactyla; family Cervidae; genus Cervus; species Cervus canadensis. Next base: position 11,047,633 of record NC_057406.1, on the reverse strand, counting down.
AGCAGTGAGGATGCTGGTGCGGGTAGAGTCCAGCCCCCTCCTGTCCCGCCATCCCTTGATTCTGATCTCATGACCAGTCGTCACCTGCTGGAGAAGCCCAGAGGTCAAAGTGGGAGGTAGGGGTCTGTGCTGCCCGGGAAACTCCGCTGTGGGTGTGAGGTGCTGCCCGGTGTGTGGACCAGAATGCCACCTGTTTCAGTAATGGGCAGCACTCTTTCCCTGAGTCCAACTCTCCGCTGAGCCTAGGACCTCAGCTCCTCTGCCCGCTCCTCAATCACCTGAGCCCTGAAATCACAGTGATCTGTGTGATCCCTCATGGAAGTGCACTCAGGGGCTGGGGGACTCCGGTCTGTGTTATTCAGGGGCCGAGGCTCTGCTTGTATGTGGCCAGGAGCTGGCACTCAGGGCCAGCCTGACAGAGGATGTGCAGCGAGGTTGGTCGTGGCTTTTCAGGGCCAGGCCTGGAAGTGGCCAGGGGTCACCTTGTGGCTACACTGTCCACCAGGCGGCTGGGAGTGCGGGCGCTCTGGGCCCCAGGAGGAGGGCTGGTGTGGTGACCGTCCCTGGCACCCCCTCCTCCAGCAGCAGCGAGGGTCACAGACAGTTAGGGCTCTGTGGTCTTCAGACTTTCCTACTTGTCAGAACTGCAAAGAGAGCCTTGAACTTTTGTGTCCACACCTGCCCCATGTCTCTTCCTGTCCTCCACTTCATTCTGGCTTCCTTTCGGGTGAAACCATTTGAAACTTGACCTGCTAACCTGGCATTTTCATGGGGCTCAAGGGAACATTATAGTCTCAAACTTTCTCCTGCAAGAACCCTGGATGAAAATGCACTCCTGGTTCATGGCACACAGACTCCCCTGAGAATCAGACCCGAGGAAAGAGAAGGTAGAGCCAGTTCCTCTGCATGAAATCCTATCCCCTGACGGGTTTGGGGTCCACCCTGTCCCACACATGAATGAGCAATGTGGTTGTTATTCAGTCGCTATGTCGTGACCAACTCTTTGTGACCCCATGAACTGCAGCACGCCAGGTTCCTCTGTCCATGGGATTCTCCAGGCAAGAGTACTGGAGTGGGTTGCCACGCCCTCCTCCAGGGGCTCTGCCTGACCCAGGGATCGAACCCAGGACTTCTGCATTGCAGGCGGGCTCTTTACTGTCTGAGCCACCACAGGGAAGCCCTATAGCTGCATGAGCACCCTCTAATTAAAAGGAAGTCACTGTATATTTTTTATCAAATTCTGGCGAGATTTATTTCATTAAAATGAAATTTTAAGTTTTCAGAGGAGAGGAATAGAGGCAAAAGCCTTTTTAGAAAGTAGATTTGGGAGATGGATTAATAATGTTAGGAATTCAACATAAATTAGCTTCTGCCTGCTTTTAAGTCCCAGAACTCTGTGGAGAAGATGGCTTTACACTAGTGCCTGAGTGTGATTGCCAACGGCTAATGATGGGTTCTACCTGGGACTGTTCTATGTGGGCCTGGGGGAATCAGATAGCTCAGTATCTCCTTTACTTTCTTGTTTTTTCTTTTCCATATGAAGGGAAAAAAAATTTTAGGGGCCACAAAAATGCCAAAAGGTATCTTTCAAGCAGCTGTTTTCAAAATGTGGTTTTAAACTAATAATGTTGAAAATCACCTGGGAATCTCTTAAAGCTGCAAGTGCTGGGACTCCTACCTGATGGCAGACTAACACCCCTCCCCCAGGGGGGCCCCCCATCATTTGTTCTGAGGAGCCCACCAGGTTTTCCTCACACTCCCTAGAGTTTGTGTTGTTGTTCAATTGCTGAGTCCTATCTGACTCTTTGAGACCCACCAGGCTTCTCTGTGATGGGGCTTCCCAGGCAAGAATACTGGAGTGGGTTGCCATTTCCTTCTCCAGGGAACCTTCCCAACCCAGGGATCAAACCTGCATCTCCTGCATTTACAGGCGAGTTCTTTACCACTGAGCCACCAAGGAAGCCCTGTTTATTTTCGTACTATATTTATAATCCTTAGATCGGAATTCTGCAAGAAACAACTTTGATTGATAATAGGATAATCCGTAAATATTGACATGAGAGCAACTTTCTGTCAACATGACCATTTCCATGTAACAGAGCTTGGGACTGTCCTTAAATTGACCTCTGAGACCAGCCGGAAGCCACTTCTTCATTCGGATATGAGCTGGGTCCTTAAGATGGCTCTGAGCGAATTAAAAACACTAACGAGGAAAATTAATACCTTTGTCCTAAAAGAATCCCCCCAAACCTTAGGATTTCGTGGCTAAGGGCCAGAAGTTGCTCTGAAGAGCTGATTGAGAGCCGGATATGGAATTTTCCAGAGTCTCCAGGCGGGAGGAGATGATTGGGGGCCTGGCAGTGTTGGGTTAAGGGTTGCCTCAGGTCCAAGTGTGTGACTTTATATAATTAGAGCAAGAATTGTTCTCATTAAAATTTGTATCATTAACAGTTGTTCAATTTATGGATTTTTTAAAAAACTGGTGGAAATATCCTAAGTAATGGCACTATAAGTTTAATTCCAGCTTCCTCAGATTTTCTCACAGTCAGGCTCAGAGAGTCCTCCTTCCCCAGGACGCATACTGTGTCCAGGAAAGATGGCATCCTTCGGTCCTCAGTGGTACTGGCCTAGCAACCTCACCCCGCCCAGAGGGAAGCGCTGACCCCGCTGTGCTGGGTGCCTGTGCCGGATGAGGCGGCGTGTGGCTGACACAGCCTGGAGCAGGGGTGTGGACAGCCCAGCCCCGCACGGGAGGTGACCTACTTGTGTCCAGGGGCCACAGGCCAGTCCTGGAGTCCGTGCAGCATGGCAGTCACCATTGTGAATGCTTAAGCGGGTGGTCAGCCACTCTGAGACGAGGGTGGAGTCCCCCACCCTGCCCTCCGCCTTGAGGCTCCATGGACGTGACCAGCAGCTGGGCCTCCCAGTCACTTCCTGCGGCCTTTCTTTGAGTCCAGAAGCCATAACTTGGGCATGGGCTACATGTCACAGCCAGCTGCTGTGTTGGCACAGAGCTTGACACCCTTCCACTTCGCCTGCTGTGCTTCCAAGTCCTCCAGCCTGCTCCTCCCTGGGGGAGCTCAGGACAGTGACCTGCTGGGCTAAAGACTTGTACCTGCAGTTACCATAGCAACACCCGCATCTCTGGTCCTGAGGGGTGGGCGTCTGTGGACATAGGTTGAGCTCTAGGGCTGGGGCAGGGGTGTCGGTGGCAGGTGGGTGGCTCCAATGCCATCCTAGCAGATCGGAGTCTGTGGTGTCAGAGTCAGAGCATGTCCATCGGGTAGTAGAAGAGACCCAGGGGCATCCCAGGACGGGGTGCAGATGGGTCAGTGTTCAGAAGCTCAGCAGAAGCCACTTACTGACGTAGGTGGACATTAGGTCTGCGTAGCCTGAGCAGCTGGGAGGCAGGTACCTGAGTGGGCAGGAGAGGGCTGGAGGCCACAGGGAGTTTAGGTGGGGTTTGGACCAGGTGCCAGTGAAGACATCCAAACAGAGATGTGGAGATGGCAAGAGGGTCAATCTGGAGCAGGGAGAGCAGTTAATATGACCTAGGAGGGCGGAGGAGGAGAAGAAACACCCAGTTGTAGCTCTGGAGTCCTGCCCCGATCAGATGACAAAAGAGAGGGGAGCTCAGACCAGCCTCGAGCCCTGGGCTTAAACCCGAGAGCAGCGAGGTGTCCACTCTACCCTGGGGCTCCCTCGTGGGCAGCAGGGGATGGTGCTCAAAGCCTCCCTCCCAACGCAAAGAGTGCAGGAGGGCGAGGGTCTGCCAGGATTAGATGTCAGAGCCAGGGATCCGGTGTCTCTGAAGTGGAGGCTGCCTCTGCAGGGGCCCCAGGGAGCCTTCGGGAGAGGATCCAGGCTCCGATTTTCCCAGACTCGTCCTCTGGCCCTGCTGCTCCCCTGGGCCTGGCTTCAGGTGACAGCGGTCATCCGGGGAGACAGAGTTGGCAGGTCAGAGCCCCTGATTAGGACTGTGGAACGTCTGGACTGACAGTGCACCCTGTCCAGCACTCTCTGCTCACAGACACGGGAGCCGAGTGCCCGGGGGGGTCACATGACCCACCAGAGCCAGAAGCGGCCTGGGGCGAATCGCTTAACCCTGCAGCCGCGCCAAGCAGCGCCTCTTCCCAAATGCTGGCCCAGAGACGGCCGCGTGCGCCCGGTCCCTCCTGTTCCTGCCCCTCCTCCACACGGGCTTTCGTTGCCAGGGCCATCTGGAGGGTGACTGGCAGCCCGAGGTCACCCAGCCCTCTTGGCAACTGGACTATCCCGGGCGGATGGGACATTGATTCCTTGGCAGCCGATGCTTCCTCAAGAAATAAGTGTCTTAAAAGTCTGGTGCCTTGTTGGCTTTGCTCTGACCGAAGTGTTCCCCGTCTGCCAGTCGCCCCGCCCTGCCCCGAGCCATTTCCTCTGTTCTGCCCAAACCCACATTCATCCCTTTTGTTCTTTGCAAACCGCTGTCCTCTGACTGTCCCAGTGGCCTTTTTCTTGATCATGACTTGAGCCCCTGGATTTCTGCTTCAAGATCAGCTCCAGCCTGCCTGACTGATGAACTGAGGTCATTCCTACCCTCAGATCACCTGTAAACTAAGCAACAGGGACAGTGAGTTTGAGGATCAGGGTCCCAGCAGACGTGCTAGAGGCCCTTGGCCCTCTGGAAGCAGGCAGAGGGTCCTGAGTCCTGGGGATCGCTGACCCTGGATGCCTGCCTCTCCTGGTGAGACACCCCGGCCCGCACCTGGGCCGGCGGTTCGGAACTTGTAGGTGCCATTCCACTCCTGTTTCCTGTGCACACCCAGGCCTGGCCTCTCTGAGCCCATAGGTGCTTAATGTCCATCCCAGCCAAGGCAGGAGGAGCCCCTCTGTCTTGTGCCGTCTCCCCCCTCGGCTCCCTTGCTTGCTGCCTGTCAGGGAGACGGAGGTCAGCAGAGCTGAGGATATATTCTGTCCCTTCTCTGCAGGGACTCAGCCTATGTCTTCTGTGGCTGCAGGGGGCACCTCGGGGCCCATTCCTGCAGCTGCCACAGGGAAGGCAGTGCTTCCCCCAGCACCCTTTCTCTGTGAGAGACTCAGGAGCACCACCCTGAGGGGCAGGGGACGGGCCTGGGAAGAGGAGACGCCAGGCACCCTGGACCTCATCTCCCACGGAAGGGGTGCAGACGGGCATCCAGCTTGGGCATTGTACGTTTCTCTGTGGTCCTGTGGTTCGTGGTGGATCTGTGAAGGATCTGTGTTGTTTATCTCCGCATCCCTGCCCCCTCCACGCAGTACTGACATCAGAACACCCACACTGAGGCTCCGCCGTCTGATGAAATGCGCGCCTCGTTCTCGGGCTCCGTGGACACAGAGGAACACCTCCTTCCCACTACCAAGAGCCCGGGGAGCGCAGGCTGCACGCAGACAGCCACGTGCATGTCATTAGGCAGAGTGCATTCTCCCAGCCCCCGAGCCCTCGTTTCCCCATGCTGCCTCACTCTTTCCCTCCCTCTGCCTCCAGACTGTACTCCAGGACTTGCTGGCTTTGGAGGCTCTGCTGGGAGAATGGGCGTCGGGGGCGTGTGGCCGCCTTACCTACATTGGGCTCCAAGTGCCCGGCTGTGCCCTGAAAGGAACAAGGCCGTGTGCATGCATCCTGGGCGGCCGGAGGCCTCAAACACCGACTGCCCTGCTCCTTCTCGGGCCCCTCCTATGCCCGGGGCTCACCTGAAATGTAGACAGTGGGACCCACCGGGTCAGTGGGACCCACCGGATCAGCAGGCCTGGGCTGGCTGCCGTGATGTGTTTGAGCAGCTGCTCCCTTTCTGGCCCCAGGAGCCAGGAAGGCACAGCGGTTTCCTGGCATGGTGCACACAGACCAGCCTGGTGGGAGGGGATGACCTTGGCCTCCGTCTCCCTGTGTTTGGGAAGGAGGGGTAGAGGGGTCTCTGGAGGCCATGAGGGTCTGGTGACGGGGTTCCCACTCAGTGCCACATGCATGGGCTATGGGCTCAGGGGAAAGGGCAGGTGTCTGGGGCTGGCGGGCCTGAGTTCGAAACCCACACAACCCAGGCACCCATGCTCAGCTGTTCTGGATTGGTTTCTCTCACTCCCCTGTAAACCAAAGGATAATGAACTCCACCACCCAGTTTCTGACAACAGAAGAAGAGCATCGGCTATTTATTGAACTTTATCATGTGTCGGGACCCTCCTTTCCTTTCCTCATCAAAGCTCCGTTGCTACAACTCTGTGTGGGTTTTTACTGACTAGTGTGACATCCCCCTGAGAAGATGAGTGGGGTGGGAGCCACTCTGTGCTCCACTGGGGTGTCTAAACCACTGTGGCACCTGGGCCCCCGCTAGGTGCCCAAGAAATGCTCGTCCAAGAGGGGAGACCTTCCTTTAATTCCTCCAGCACACCTGTCAGGTACACACAGTCCTTGTCCCCATTTTAAATGTGAACAGAATGAGGACCAGAGAGGCTAAGTGACTTGCCTGGGGTCACACAGCTAGGAGCCCAGCTGATCTCAGTGCCTTTTCAGGACCAGATGTGGGCAGGGCTGGGCCAAGAGGAAGCAGCTGGGCCCTGGCTGGATACACTGTCCGCTGTGCCCTGGGTCCCTCTGGACAGCTGGTGGGAGAGGCGGTTTCACGCCCTTTTCACAAGCGGAAAACTGAGGCTCCAAGAAAAGACCCGAAGGCTTCTCAGTCCCAACTCGATGGGGCCCCTGAGGACGGAGCAAATTCATCTTTCATCTCGGATGGGATCTGCTCCCAAGAAGGGGCTGAGCCGGGTGGCAGGGGAGGGGCCAGGCTGAATTCCTTCCTCCCTTCCCCGAAGCCGGGAGGGGCCCCTCCGAGGTTCTTGGGAAATCTTGCCGCCTGGCGGGCCTCCAGCCTGTGTCTCCGACTGTTCTTTTGTTCCCGGGGCTCCCGCCAAACATCTGACTCCGCTCAGGATCGATTGCACGTAAAGTGCAGAGAGGGGGAACGGGGATTTTTCCCCGTGGTCATCCAAGACACAGATTTTTAGGGCTTTGATTCTCTCCCAGAATCACACTGAACAGCCGTGCCTTTTGCAAGAGGTCACTTCGTTTTCAATTGACGTCAGGCCTGACTTGCTTTGGAAACTTTGCGTCAGGTGGTCCTGAAAGAGAGAGGACCGTGGGGGTGACCACTGGGTCCCCCCGAGGACAGCCCAGGCTTGCAGGGTCTGGCAGGAGCGGGCAAGGAGCCCGGAGACCAGGGTCCCTGGCAGGATCAGAGTGCCAGGGGCAGAGGAGGCGCCGCTCCGCCTCGTTTGTTGATCGACTACCCGGGGTCAGGCCAGCTGCTTTTGTTCTAGGAGATTTCATGGATTCATTCCCTGGGCTTCAGACAATTGTTTCTTTTTAAGAAAGGGAAGTTTGGAGGTGGCTGAGAGGAAATGCTCCTGGCAGGCTGGGGGCTGTGGACGTGTCAGCGGGGGCCCAGATCTGTACTGTCAGTGGGAGGCTGGGGGCCCTTGGGGGGCTGCTGAGGCCTCTGCGGGTCCCTGCGAGGCCTCCTCCAGGAAGAGCCACGTCTGGAGGGGGGACTTGGGTGCCCAGAGCAGGAGCATCTGGGCGGGCGTTGGGCTGGAGGTTGCTAGGCGCTGGGGTAGGTTTCCCAGGGAGACGGGGCTGGAAACGCCATCTGCTGAGGATGCTTGAGTCCCGGAACAGGCGGCGGAAGAACGAGAGGTTCTCTCTGTCCCAGTTAACCTTGGTTCTATTGCCTGGGCCAGCGTTCCTTCCGCGAGTGGACCAGGAGGCGCTGAAGCTCTGGGAGAGCTAAGTGTCCAAGTGGGACGAGGCTGTCTCCACATGGGGCCGGGGGCCTGGGGCTCCCCACTCTGCACCCCATCCCGCCCCAGCCTCCTGGGGAGGGGGCATAATGGGCAGAGGATTAAATACTCACACTTGGTCAAAACACTGTCAGTTACAAGGAGCCTCCACATCTACTTGGGAGGGTGAGCTCTGAGCGGGGACTTGAATATGCAGAAGGCGGTCGGTCCATGGAGGCCAGGAGAGAGTACGGATCCCAGAGCAGGAACAGGCTTAGTGCTTGATCTATCATCTGCCCGAAGGGGATGCTTGGGCCAAGCCTACCTGAATCCTCTCCGTATGCGTGCTGGAGGAGACGGACCTGGTCGGCTTGCAGAATCCGCTGTCTGCTCTCTGCTGACAGAGAGTAAAGCCCACGACTGAGGTTGCGGGTGGAGAATCGGGGGCCCTGGGTTCTGGATCCAAGGTCACACACAGTCCTGCGGACAGTGGAAACCGGCTGACTTGTGGGAATTTGGAAAGGGAGAAAGGTTGCCTGTTTGGACGGGTGTGGACCCAACTGCCCTTGGGGGCACGGACTCGACCTCTAGCCCCCGAAGCACTCCTTTCTCCGTAAACCTTCTTCGGCTCTAAGGGTCATGCATCACCATGGCAGATGGAACCACACCAATGATTCTGCTGAAAAGGCCTCATTGAGGGGCTGTTTACACAGGGACTGGCAACAGAGGGGGCTGTTACCTCCTGGGTTTAAGGGGACGTCCTGTTCCCGGAGCCCTGGGGTCACCGTGGGCTAGAAACTGGCCGTGCAGGGGCGTGACTACCCCAGGATCAGGTGGGCCTGGAAAGAAGGGCCCCCACTTCCCTTTCCTTCTTCATTGGCCAAACCAACCAGAAGCCTACAGTTGGGGAGACTCGGTCCACAGGCCTCAGTCCGGGAGCAGACCAGGGAGGGGAGGGGTCAGCAGGGAGCAAGAGCCTCCTTGTGATGTCAGCCCAGCCCATGTAGCCGACTCTGGAAGCTCTTCCTGAGAAGGGGGTGCTCACAGAGGGTACCCACTTCTGGGTTGTTCTGTCCCCAAGATGAGCACATTTTACGCTTGTAAGACAAAGCGTAACAGAACTCTGCAAGCACCCCACATGTCCTTTCTCTGAAATGTCAGCTCTCTGGGGGTGGGGATGGGACAGCCCCGTGTGCCCTGTACTTTATAGAACAGGGTGGACACATCGAGGCTGACCAGATGGCTTAGGTCTCCAGCGAGAGAAAGTGGGGCCAGCCTGGCTCCATGAGACCACAGGCTCTCCACAGGTGATGACACAGTATCCCTGGTGGAAGACCAGCCCCACAGCCCAGCACAAGCCGGGGAATCAGCAATGTCCTCCGGCTAACGGCCAACCACGTCCACCCTCCTGAGGCCATGAGGTCCAAGTGGCCCTGGTCAGCGGGTGGCGTGTGGAGTCTTTAGCACCTTCCTGCAGTCACCCCTCCCTGGCCAGGCCCCGACTGGGTGTGGATGACAGGGACAGAGTGGTCTCCAGGCCCTGAGGGCTGGTGACCTGGGGCCTGCTCTCCAGGATGACGACGAGGACCCCCGAGGACACAGCATCTCACTGGACGCTGTCTGACCTCTTGAGTGGCTGGAAGCGCCCAGGCAGGTGGTGTGTGGAATCCAGTGTGTGCTTCCAGAGCCCGTTTGGGTGAAATGCAAGTTTCCCTCTGCTCTTGCTCCTCATTCCCAGTTCTGTCCCGAATGGAAAAATGTCTGTGGGTCTAAGTCCAAGGCGCAGCCCTGGGGCTGGTATTTTCCTTCTGGCACACAACAGACGTGGAGACAGCTCGGGCCTCGGGAGGGGCCCCGGAGAGGCTCCCCCTCGAGGCAGTGAGGCTTTGGGCCTTGAGCCCAGCCCTGAGGTCAGAGCTGCTGGTGCTGCCCAGTAGCTGGGGGCCAGTTCCCCAGTGTCCTGATCTACAAATGCGGACAGTCGTTGTGTCCACCTGGGGACATTGATATGAGGGCTGGGGGTGGGGGGTGGGTTAGAGCATGGGCCATGCACTGCCCAGCCCTGGAGGAGCAAGGAAAAGTTCTCCCCAGGCAGACCCCGGGCAGAGCCTCCTCCTGAGGCTCCGGAGCCTCCTCCTGGGGCTCCGAGGCATCCACAAGGCCACCGAGGGCCTTCAGCATCCCCCAGGCGTGTCTTTCATCAGGAAGCCTTCAATGGGTCTGCCTGCTTGGGGTGCAGACTGGGCCTCCCCACGTGTGGCTCCAGCCTTACCTGCTCTATGCTGCAGATCCTTGGCCTCCCCGGGGATGTCAGACCCCACCCCACAATTGCCTTTTCCTCTGGACTCACATCTGTGCTTTAACATTTTCTTTAGAACACAGAGGGGGCTTCCCAGATGGCGCTAGTGGTAAAGAACCCACCTGCCAATGCAGGAGAAGTAAGAGATGTGGGTTTGATCCCTGGGGTCAGGAAGATCCCCTGGAGGAGGACATGGCAACCCACTCCAATATTCTTGCCTGGGAAATCCCATGGACAGAGGAGCCTGGCAGGCTATGGTCCATAGGGTTGCAAAGAGTCAGGCATGACTGAAGCGATTTGGCACACACACACACGCAAGAACGCGGAGGAAGGATCTGCTAGCAGGTATTCTCCCTAGAGCCTGGCGATACGGAAATGTGTGCAGCTGGATTTGCAGGGAGTGTCCACCCCGAGGCTGTCGACCTCTCGTTTCTCCAGATACGTGGTTATTATAATGCATGTCCAACGCCTGAGAGATGGCAAGGCCGGGGCTATGGCTGCTGTCTTGGCCTCTGTCTTTCCCGGAAACAGAGGTACAGCCATCGTGACAAAGTACTTATCTGTTCTACGGGGCCCAGGACCTGAATCAAATAAGTCCACAGTGAAGAGGAATCAATTCACAGAGAAGTCAGACTGACACTGGGCAAGAACTTGCTTGTGTTATTTAGACACTGATTCTGTCCCTGTTGGAAGGAGAAAGTCTCCATGGCACCTTGTCCTGTTAACTCGGAGCTTAACTGTCGAGGGTTACTTACCCAGATGACTTTTTGATCATCTCAATCTAAACGTCAGTAGCTCAAAGTGGGGACCCAGGAGCCCATAATGACATTATGGGAAGAGATAGAAGTGGTAGGGAAAGCTGTGGCTCTGAAGGCTGGCTCTGTTTGCAGCCAGGCAGCTCCTTGAGGGGCTGAAGCAGGATCAGCTGGGACCCCTGGGCATGTGGGCATTTCTTTGGCATTTTTTTCTCTCTGGGGGGAGGCCTTGCTCTTTATCTGGGAGTCAGATCGAAGTAAAACCAGAGGAAGAAGGTAGACTCCTCGGAGTCACTCAGCAGAGGAAGCTCAGACCATGCAGGGCTGTGTGTGGAGCTCCCCAGGGTGCCCGTGGGCCAGGTAGACACACACCGCTGGCAGCACCAAGGGTGCAAACCTGCAGGGGAGGGAGGGCTGAGTTCTGGAGGCGATAGCAAAGGTGGACACGGATGGAAGGCCCGGGGAGGGGCTGTGTCCTGGGGGGTGGCCAGCCTGCCTGCCTAGGAAGCCGGCCCTGTCACCTTCTAGTCATGTGTCCTTGGGCAGGTTGGGGACAATGGCTCCACCTCCAGGGGTTGATGGAAGGGTCATGTGAGCTGAGGCGTGTTAGGAGCTTAGGACAGAACCTGGCCCCTGCAAAGAGCCCAGGAATTTCTGATAACAACCATCCTCATAATCATCATTACATGTTATTAGTGTTGTTCAGAGTTAATCAAAGAAAATCCCACCTTCCAGTGACCGAGGGGAGCCCAGCCTCTCCATTCACTTTGCTGCCTCAACTGATTTCCTGCCCCAGCACTGGGCCTTGTCCCGGGGCCCCAGGATCCCGAGAACATTGTTCCCTAGCCCTGGGTGAGAGCGGAGCTGGTGATCACTATGCAGGGCCGTCTTTGGCTGCAGCAGACAGGGTTCTGTGGTGGGAATGCTCATGGAACAACCCCACGCCCCTCTCGCTGTGGTTCATCTGGGTCCCTGCAGGAGCTGGGCGGGTTCTGAGTGGCTGGGAACGGAACAGGAGGTAGAACTGGTGGGGACGGGGACACTGGCTGGAATGAGCCCTGCTCTGCCCTGGGGGTGCTCCAGACTCTCCTTTTGAACAAGCTTGAAGCGGGGTGGGCTTCCAAACTAAAGGTGAATCTGGGTGGTCAGGGTGGGCAGGTGGCAAGGAGATGCTCCCTGGGCACCAGGGCCTGGGCATCCCGAGTGTGCAGGCTCCGTCCTTGACCCCGGTCAGCACAGGGAGGGCAGGTGCTGATGGACTCCCAGCGCAGGGGACGTGGGTTTATGGAGGCTTCCGGCCTCAGGAGGTGTCTTGGCCCTGGACGGGGCTGAACCAGTGAGCAGAGGCGGATGCTCCAAGGCCATGTGCTCCTCCTCCTCCCCGCAGAAGCAGGTCCTCCATCTGGCCCGTTTCTAACCTGGACACCCGGCAGCCATCTAGAGGTGGCACCCCTCAGCCCATTTGCTTCATCCGCTCAGCTATGAAGTCTCTGCCGATTCTCCCGAGCTGTGGGCGTTCCCGCCAGGTGACAGAGGCGGCGGCTCTGGAAAAGGCAGGGGCACCTTTGCCTCCCTGAGAGGAACCCCATTCCCGCCAGCCACCAGCCCCTCCCGCGTCCTCATCAGGGTGGGGTCAGAGGGCTCAGTGCAGACTTGAGAAAACCGTCAGAGCAATAAGGATGGACACAACGACCTTTGCCAGGGATGGGCGTCTCACATGCACAATTTCTGTTTCTTTTTTTAAGTATAGCTGATTTACAGTATTATTTTAGCTTCAGGTGTGTAACACAGGGAGTCAACATTTTTATAGATTGTACTCCATTTAAAGTTATTATAAAATAATATTTTATTTTTTCCCACACCTGTGGCATGTGGGATCTTCACTTCCCGACCAGGGATCGAACCCTCAACCCCTACAGTGGAAGTGAGGAGTCCTAACGTCTGGACTGCCAGGGAAGTCCCCTCTATTTTATGCAAGTAGTTTATATCTCTTAATCCCGTACCCCTATTTTGTCCCTCCCCCTTCCCTCTCCCTTTTGGTAACCACAGGTTTGTTCTCTATATCTGTGAGTCTGTTTCTGTTTTGTTATATTCCTTCATTTGCTTTGTTTTTTTTAGATTCTACATAGAAGTGATATCATACAGTATTTGTTTTTCTCAGTCTGACTTACTTTACTAAATATTATGCACCCAGGTCCAACCATGACAAATTTTCGTTCCTTTTTATGGCTGAGTAATATTCCATTGTGTATATAAGTACCACTTCTTTATTCATTCATCTGTTGAAGGACACTTAGGTCATTTCCATATTTTGTTATTGTAAATAATACTGCTATGAACATTGGGGTGCATGTATCTTTTTAAATTATTGTTTTCATTTTATTCTGATATATACCCAGGAGTGGGATTGCTGGTTCATACATTAGTTCTATTTTTAGTTTTTTAAAGAATCTCTAAATTATTCTCTACAGTGGCTCTGCCAATATACATTCCCACCATCCGTGTAAAAGGGTTCCCATTTCTTAGCATCCTCCCCCACATTCATTATTTTTGTTCCTTTGGTGGTGGCCATTCTGACAGGTGCAAGGTGATATCTCAGCGTGGTGATGATTTCCAGTTCTCACCACGGCTGCATAACGTAGGCACCTGTGTGTCCCATTTTCAAGCAGGGAGACAAAGGCCGGGGAGCTCTGGTCCATTTCCCGGCCACTGAACTAGGAGCTGAGGTCAAGCTGGCTCTGATTCCCAGGCTGTGTTCTTCCCCTGCCCCGGACCATGGGTGGAGCAAGAGGCCACGATTCGCTCTAAAGGAGCAACAGGTGGGGAAGACTCCATAGATGGCCAGCATGGGGCTTCTGGGCTGGGCTGGGCTGCGACCCCCCGGCGTGAGGTCTCCATCAGAAGGTGGGTCCCCAGGCGCCAGCTCACTGGTGCATCCAGCCCCACTCGGTACCTTCAGCCAGCCGACTCGACCTGGAGTGACGGCTGCAATTCAGCGCCTGCACTCGTGGCAGCAAAAACACAGTGAAACAAGGGGAAAGACTGTAATTACCCCTTAACACGTTGCCACATTTCTCTGCTGTCAGAAAGGTTTTGTTTTCTGATTTATTTTGATCTGCTTGGAAATTAGTTGCTGCGGTGCCTTTGGCGTGTAATCGTGGTCCTGCCAGTTAGCAGGTGGCAGTAGCGGACGCCCGGAAAAGACAGTTTTCCTCTCCTTTTCCTATCAGTGTCACCGTCTCTGCGTCAGGACAGTGCTGTGCCTCTGTCTGCGTCCATCCCTGGCTCCTCACCATGACCCTGAGAGGGGAATGCCTTGCAGGCTATGACCTCCCAGAAGATTCACACCTACACGACTGTCCTTGGACCCGTCTGCCCCAGCTTCCTCCAGGACCCCACCCTCTCCTCCAGCCCACAGACGGCTCCGCACCTGTTCCACACCAACCCAAAGCCCCCACAGTCCCAGACCCACCCTTGACCCGCTGCCTCCGTCTGCTTGCAGACCCTGCACCCACTCATGGAGCTTATATCCAGGAACCCAGAAAACCAGCTCCTTCTGCTCACAGACCCGCCAGCTCTCTGTACACTATCCGTGGGAAGGTGGCCGCCTCAGTCCAGCTGTGTAGCGGCCTTTCTCCCAGGTCAGGCTGGGAGGAGAAGGGGCCCCATGGACTATAGTGAGAAAACATTTCAGGTCCCTGTAACCAGGCTAAGGGGATGAAGACATTCCCACCTCTACACCCCAGCATAGTATACTCGTTGGAAAAGTCCCTGATGCTGGGAAAGATTGAGAGCAGGAGGACAAGGGAGCAACAGGGGTTGAGATGGTTGGACAGTGTCATCAACTCAATGGACATGAGTTTGAGCAAACTCTGGGAGATAGTGAAGGACAGGGAAGCCACCAGTCCTGCATTCCACTGGGGGAGAGGGTCGCAAAGATTCGGACATGACTGAGCAGCAACGGCTAATGACGTTGAGCACTTTTCATGTGCTTACCTGCAAGCACTTCACCAGAGAAGAGTCTATTCATGACTTCTGTCCATTTTGCAGTTGAGTTGTTTTCCTAATACTGCATTGAGAGATCTTTGTATGTTCCAAAGAATAGTTTTTTTTTTAAATTATTTATTTTAATTGGAGGGTAATTACTTTACAATATTGTTGTGGTTTTTGCCATACATTGACATGAATCAGCTATGGGTGTACATGTGTTCCCCATCCTGAACCCCCCTCCCACCGCCCTCCCCATCCCATCCCTCAGGGTCATCCCAGTGCACCAGCCCTGAGCACCCTGTCCCAGAGACTAGTTCTTGATTAGATATGTGCTGTGCAAATATGTTCTCTTTCATCTGACAAAAATATTTCGTCTCTCATATTTGTTGGAAATCAGTTTCCATCTATGTGTGGATTTATTTCTGGCTCCTCTGTTCCATGGACCCATTTGTCTGTCTTTACACCAAGAACACTGTTTTGATTATTATAGCTTTATGATAAGTCTTGAAGTCAAGTGTGTTAGTTACTCAAAGGGTAACTTATTTCTTCTTTTATCAAAGTTGTTTGGATTATTCTAGGTCTTTTGCATTTCCATATGAATTTTAGAATCAGTTTGCCAATTTCTTTTTTAGAAAAAGCATTTTTTTGCCTTGTGTATTTTGAGGCTCTGTTAAAGGTGTGTAAACAGTGTGATTGTTACATGCCCTGGAAGAACTGACCCCTTGTTGTTATGAGAAAACCTTCTTTCTCTGTGGTGTAGTTTTTGCTCTGAGCTCTGCATTTCCTGATATTAATATAGCTGCTCTAGTTTTTCTTATTTTAAAATTCATGTTAGCATTGTGTATCTTTTCCCATACTTTTATGTTTAACCCATGTATGTCTTTGTATTTGAAATGAATTTCTTGTATAAACAGCAAATAGTTGGGTCTTGCTTTTTTATCTATCCTGATGGTCTCTGACTTCTAACTGGGGTGTTCAGATCATTTTTATTTAATGTGATCATCGACATGTGACGTTAGATTTAAGTTTATCATCTTGCTATTGTTTCCCATGTGTTCTTTGTTCTCTTGTCTTTCTTAACTGCTTTCTTTTGAAAAAACAATACTCATATATTTTATTCTATTTAATCTCTATTGTTGACTTACTAGTTAAAATTCACTGTCTTGTCATTTTAGCAGTTGCTTTAGTGCTTACTGTATATGTTCTTAATTCATCATACCCTACCTTCAAGTGTTATTATATGACTTGACATGTAGTTTAGGAACCTTAGGATGGTCTCCTTACATGTCTCCCTTCATGGCCTTTGTGTTCCTGCCGTCATTTGTTATAAACATTTACATTGTTTATCATGTTTGTTCATAATACACTGTTATTATCTTTTTTATGCAGTCCTTTGAGGGAAAACTGTATCTCAATCTCTAGAGCTCCTAATTATTTATGTAGATCCACATTTCTTTCCATCTTGCATCATTTTCCTTCTGCTTTAAGGACATCCTTTAACAGTTCTTGTACTGAAGCTATCCTGGAGATGAAATCTTTTGGTTTTCCTATCTCTGAAGTAAGTCTCGCTTTTTCACCTTAATTTTTGAGAGCTATTTTGACTTAGTATAGAACTTTATGGACTTCCCTGGTGGATCAAATGGTAAAGCGTCTGCCTACAATGCAGGAGACCCAGGTTCCATCCCTGGGTTGGGAAGATCCTCTGGAGAAGGAAATGGCAACCCACTCCAGTACTCTTGCCTTCTTTCAGGAATTTTAAAGCTGTTGTTCCACTGCCCTCTTGCTTACATTGTTTCCAACAAGAAATCTGCCATCAACCTTGCCTTTGTTTCTCCAGATAAACTATGTCTTTCTGCTCTGGCAACTTCTAGTGTTTCCTCTTTATCACTGGCTTTGAGCAATTCGATTATGATGTGTCTTGGTGTGTACATTTTTTTTCAAATTTCTTATGCTTGGTATTCATTGAGCTTCTTGAATCTGTGAGTTTGTGCTTTCAAAATTAAATTCGGTAAAGTTTTGGCTGTTAATTCTATAAATTGCTATATCTCCCACTTCCCTACTCCTTTGGGAATTCTAATTATACATGTATTAAATTACTTGACATTTTCACACAGCTCACCAATGCTCTTTTATTTTTTTTAATGTGTCTTTCATTTTGGATGGTTTCTGTTATTATGTCTTCAAGTTTACTATTTTTTTTTTTTGCCATGAATAATCTAATGTTAATCCTCTCAAACATATTTTTTATCTCAGGCATTGTAGTTTTCATCTCTAGAAGGACTTTTTGGGTCTTTGAAATGTTTTTCATGTCTCTGCTTAAATTTTTGACCATATGGGATACAGTTAAGACTACAGTTTTAATATCCTTGTCTGCTAATTCTAACATCTGTGTGGTTCTGGGTCCATTTAGATGATTTTTCTCCTCACTACAGGTTGTATTTACCAGATCTCTTGCATTGGATACAAGACATTATAAATTTCACCTTGGATAATTTTGAATTCTTTTGAATTCAATTAATTCAAAATAGTTATATAAATATTCTTGAAGTTTATACTGGGACTCAGTTAAGCTATTTGGAAGCAGTTTGATCCTTTTTTGTCTTGTTTTAAAAAATTTTAGACAGAATCAGTACAGCATTTATTGTAAGATGAATACTGCCCACGACTGAGGGAGAACCTCTTGGGTCTTCTGCCCTCTGAGTCATGAGATTTTAAAGTCTGGCTTGCAGGCATTACCCCCAGCTCTGTGTGTGTACTGGGAGCTGTTCTTAATAGTCCTCTTGAGGGGGTCTGCGGCAGAAGGACCCTAGGGTGACCCCCTGCCTCTGTTGTTCGGACCTTTGTATAGCCCCCTCCTTGAGGGTGAGAGGGACCTGAGGCTTGTTTCTAACGGATGAACTATGACAGGGTAATGGGAGGCCTCTTCCGTGAGCAGGCTGTGTCACATGAAAGATGATGAGATGCAGATGGCATGACCAGGTTACAGTGTGCAAGACCCGACTTTAGCCACTTGGAGCTGGAAGGCCCCCTAGGGGCCTGGAGAAGCTAGAGGCTATGCCAGAGGACCTAGGTGCTAGGTGGCCTCTAGAACCCAGGCTGCATGCAGCCATGGGAGATGGATCCTGCCCTCCATCAGTTCAGGTTAGGAACAGATGCTTATCCAGATGATGTTGTACCCAGGTCAACCTCTTGAGTACAGCCTGTGGGAGTGGACAGAGGGTCAGGCCACACTGTGCCTGGGCTCCTGACCCACAGACACTGCGAGATATTAAGGGTGGGTTGTTTAACCACTGAGGTTGTGGTTATTTGTTTCCTAGTAATAGCAAGTGAGTACAGTTCTTCCCTCGGGCCCAGGTGGCTCCCTTACTCACATACGTCCATCATCCAAAGCGACCCTCTTGCAGGGCGGCGCTTTCTTGTCTGCTCCATCTTTGAGATCCAGCAGCTTCGGTCTCCTTGGACTCTCAGCTCTGTCTCTTGAGTCATCTGCCAGACCACACCCAGGTGGTCCCCTGTGTATGTTCTGGTCTGAAAACTAACAAGGCAGCAGATGGGCAGTGCCTGGGTCCACCTGGTTGGTTTCCCATTTCTCAGGGCTCTTCCTTTGCTGGTTGATGTCCAGGATCTTGAAAACTGTCATTTCAACCATTTTTGTTATTTTGGTTTTGGGTGTTCATGGCAAGAGGGTAGATCTGGTCCTTATTAATCCATCTTGGCCAGAAGTCCTCAGCTCTGTGAGTCTTGTCATATTCTGTAATTGTAAAATCACTATTGCAATCAAGATAGAAAATGTTTCTCTTGGCCCCCGAAGCATCCTTAGAGCTACCCTTCCCCGTGCTAACACATGGCAACCACTGAGCTGGTTTCCATTCCTATAGTTTTGCTTTCCCCAGGACATCATATAAATGGGTCATTCAATACGCAGCCTTTGGGGTCTGGCTTCTTTCAGTGCACACGATGCTTGCACAAGATGCTTTCACAAGTCTTCCATGTTACCACCCGTACCTGCCACTCATTCCTTCTTATTGCCAAGAAGCATCCTGTTGTATAGATGAATCACAGTCCTTTCAGTGACTCTGAAGTCATTAGTCTAGTGAGCCACAGACACCAGGGGAGGAGGTCAAAGCCCAGGTCTCTGCTCTCCTTCCTTCTCCCTTCCTACTTTCTTGCCCACCCACCCTCCTTTCCACCGCCCTCCTGCCTTCCTTTAGCAGAACCATGACTTGCCTAATCATGTGATAATGATTGTTATCTGAAAACCAACCCAGAGCCTTTCAGCCCATACTCTGCAGGCTGAGATGTCGCCCTCTGTCCCTAGAGCCAGACTCCTGGTGGAGATGATGGAGAAGGAAATCCAGAGTAACATTTCTGAAGTTCGTGGACTTGGCATGATAGCTCTCTTTGGAGGCTGCCTTGGGATCATCCAGTTCCTCCTGCTTCCTCCCCCTCCTCCTGTCCTGTCCCTTCACAGGAAGGACAGTCCTGTGAGCTCAGAAGTGCCGGCCGGCCCGAGTGCATCCCTGGCTTGTGGGTCTTAGTGCTTGGATTTCTTCTCCACCAGGAGAGCCCAGAGAACTTCATGAGGGGTGAGACGAGACTGGATGCTCCATGGAAACCAAGAGTTGAGTTACCACCTGAAGTCCCGTGGCAGGGCGGTGACTCCAGGAGGAGGTCACATGGCCACGTCTTCCCCATGGCTGTGCAGGCGTTCAGAAGGACGAGGAGCAGGTGTACCACTTACCCACATGTGGTGTCGGAGCCAACCATGCCCACTGAGTGAGCTGTCAGGAGAGGGGTGCTCACCCGTTTCCTGCCAGACACAAGGGTGAAGCAGAGGGCCAGCAGGTCCCCTCCAGGGAGATTCAGCTCTCGGGGTTGCCCAGGTCCTTGTAGACCTTCCTCATGCTCAGACCTTAGAGCTCCTGTTAATTAGGAATGTCTTCAGCTTCAAGTGACAGGATACAGGAAGCCTGGAACAGCCTCAGGGTTGGTCCAGCGGTTTCAGGTGCCACAAGGACCCAGACGCTTTACCACTTCCTGCTGCGTCGCTCCAGTCTGTTCATACTCAGCTCCTTTTCTCGTTCTTGCCGGTGGTTCTGCAGACCCAGGCCTCACACCTGCATTCAAGGCAGGGGGGGTGAGGGAGGTGTGGTGCCGGCAACATTCGTGTCTTTTAACAGGAGACAGAGGTTTTCCCAGTCCCCTCCCCCCACGACAACACATCTTGAATTAAATATGCATGTCAGCCAGGGATCTTGTTAAAACAGATTTGGATACTTAGATCTGGGGTAGAGCCTGAGATTCTACACGTGGCCCAAGCTCCCAGGTAGTATTGGTGCTCCTGGCCACTGCATGGTGGGGGCCAGGGACCAGGCTGTTTTCCCTTTATCTTTTCACCAGGATCAGTGGGCTGGTTACAGCTAGCTGCAAGGGAGGCTTGAGAGGTGGCTGTGTTTTCAGCCTTCCCTGGGGAAGGAGACAGAAGAGAAGGCAGATGGAGAGAGTCTTGGTAGCAGACCACCAGCTCAGGTTCTATTGAAAATGCAGATGTGGAGCTCTGAGGATTCAGGTGGACTTGGGACAAGGAGGAGTTTTTGCCTCCATGAGGGAGCTATGGACCTACTTCGCTGGGTCCATGGGCACCTCCAAGAATGCTCAGCCTGTGTGCCAGGGGCTCTGTACCAAGCCTGGTGACCAGTACACGGTAGGCACCCCGAGGTGTCTGATGAGTTGGAATGTCCCTGGCGAGTCCTCTTATCACAGCGCTGCTTCTTGTGGGTGCAGCATGCCCAGCTGAACACGGGACTCTTGTTAAAATGCAGATTCTGATCTAGTGCATCAGGATGGGGATCCAGGGTGCTGCTTTTTTAATTTTTTCAAATCCTCGTCCTTCTTTTATTTTTGTAAGTTTAAATATAGTTGATTTACAATATTGTATCAGTTTCAGATGTATAGCTTCAGAGTTTTTTCCATTATAGATGATTATAAGATATGGAATACAGTTCCCCATGCTATGCAGTAGGACCTTGCTGTTTATCTATTTTATATATAGTAATGTATGTCTGCCAACCCCAAACAGCTCTCCTTTCCCCTTTGGGAACTGTAAGTTTGTTTTCTATGTCTGTGAGTCTGTTTTTGTTTTGTAAATAAGTTGACTTGTATTGTTTTTTTAGATTCCACATAAAAGTGATATCGTATAACATTTGTCTCTTTGCCTGACTTACTTCACCTACTGTGACATCTCTAGGTCCATGCTGCTGCAAATGGCATTATTTCATTCTTTTCTAGGGTTGAGTAATACTCCGCTGTACATGTGGACCACATCTTCTTTATCCATTCTTCTGTTGATGGATATTTTAGGTTGCTTCCATGTCCTGGCTATGGTAATTAGGGCTGCGATGAACCCTAGGGTGAATGTGTCTTTTCAAAGTATAGTTTTCTCCAGATGTATGTATGCCCAGGAGTGTGATTGCAGGCTCATACGGCAGCTCTATGTTTAGTTTCTTAAGGGACCTCCATACTGTTGTCCATAGTGGCTACACCAATGTATATTCCTCTCAACAGTGGAAGAGCATTCCCTTTTCTCCACCCAGGGTGCTGCTGCTTAAACAAACTTCCAGGGGATCCCACTTTGAATAGAAAGGGCCCAGAACATGCAAAGTCAGGGCCTTCTTCCTGACTCACCAGGGCGAGTGGCTGTGTGTGAAGACGTGGGCAGGTCTTGGTTACAGAGCCTGGGGTGTGGAGAGGGGTTGAGGGGAGTCGGGGGAGCGGCCTCCTTGTGTCTCCAAGGCAGGAGGCCTGGATGCCTGCCGATCTCATTCCTGCCCCCCAGGCCCCGCGTGCTGAAAACAAAAGTGAGCGTCATACCCGGGTGAGAGGAGAGACCAGCCAAGCTAATCTTTCAACAGCTCTTAACTTGCTTGGCTCCATCCCAGCCTGGCCTCCGGGTGGTGCAAGGACCATGGGCAATTGCAGGAGACCAGGACTCAGATGCTTGAAACTCCGGGACTCAGGAGGGAGCAGGGGAGGGAGAAGTCCCTCCATTTTGGGGGGTGGGAGAGAACGCTGAGTTCTCCAGAACTGGGCTCCAGGCTTTTTTTTTTTTTTTTAAGTAGCGGGAACCAAGTTACTGGAATTTCTTCTGAGTTAGAAGCCAAACAAAAAGTTTTCTTGCGGTTTCAGTTACACAAGAGGCTGCTGCCAAGATAGAATGAATAAGAGCTGCTGAGGGGAGAGGCTGGGAAGAGACTGGGGTGGGGGGCTGGAAGAGGCTGGGGTGGGGGTCTGCATGAGGGGCCAGGGCTGTAGAACCACCCTCCCCTACGAGCTCACTGCCAGCTCTGTACTGTCAGCTTTTAGGAGAGGAATGACCTGGACATTCCTTCCCCCAGGATCAGAGTAAGCAAGCAGGAGGGATCTGGGCAAGTGCTGTGTCCACTGTGAGACGTGTCCACATGTGAGCGATTACCGTGATTGTCACGTCTGATTTACCGTAACCCAGCCTCTCTCCGGGGGGCCTGGCTTTGTTCCGGTCCCGACTGATGGCAGCTGGACCAGACAGTCGTCCTGGCCCCAAGCTATGAGGCTCTCTGTCAGCCTCGCTCAGCATGAGGCTGCAGTCACCCCACCCACCCCCCCGCAACCAGGGCAGGGAAGATTCACGTCCATTGGTGACCCACAAGCTTCATTTTTCTTGATGCCCCTGGCCCCCTCCCTGCCACCATCCTGGGAGCCACACGGCGGCCTGGCCCCAAAGGTTCCCTTGCCTCAAGGCACCTCTGGCCGGTGAAAAACCAGGCTTGTGAGTTCCTTCATCAGCCCGTGCTGATGGACATGGGTGATGTCCCTGCTCTGGACGGCCCGCTGGATGGTGGGGGGCAAACGGAGAAGAAATAGTGGGGTGACTTGAGTGTTCAAGCTCTTACAGGCTGCTCTCCTCTGGGGAGAGGCAGATGGAGTTGGGGCTCCTTCTCACAGTCTAGGTGTTTTTCTTACTGAGGGATCTCATCACAGGATCACGGAATTCGTCATTTTTCCAATAGATTGTGTCTCAGGTGCTGGCCTGGGTTATGGGGACTTTCTGTATTTGAAATTCAGCCATTCCTCTCCAAATTCCAAAACAAAGGTCTTGTGAAAAGCGTCCTAAAAGCTAGCATAAATCCATATATTGGAGTTTAGAGTTCTGCCTGGCTTATGGGGCCAGTGCCCACATGGCCCAGTCAGGATAGAAGTGCCTTTCTTTATGAGTCCATTTATTTGGACCAAATGTACCAGTTCCTAGAGATAACCCAGAGATCCATCCTGGGCTGTAAGTAGATCCTCTGTGTATCTCTTCATATGTTTATTGAACAGATATTTATTTAGCATAAATATTTGCTCCCCCTTGTGAGCCAGGCACAGGGGATGTATCAGGGGATATACATTTCTCATTATCCTGTATCCCCCCCATGTGGGTTTACGTTTTAATAGGAGATACAGCAATGAAACATCAACCTCATAAATAAGTCTCCTGAGGGGATGGGGGCAGCATGGACTCACCCCTGCCCCTCCTGACTGTGGTCCCCACACACACTCCCTCCTGCCATGCCCCTGGACCAGTGTCCCCCAGGCAATGCTGTCAATCCCAGAGGAATGGGGTGGGCAGGGAGGGTTACAGAGGAAGGTGGGTGTTGAGATCAGCACCCTGAAGGGCGGCTCCAGCCTGCATGGTCTGGACACGGCCTTGTGCATGATAACCCACCTCTAATTCTGTGATTCTGGGTGAAGGACTCATGCACCATTGGGAATGACCATGTAATCGTTAATTGTCATCTGCGGCCACACGTCAGAATTGCCTACAATTAACAAAAACAACAGTAGTCATGTATGGATGTGCGAGTTGGACCATAAAGAAGGCTGAGCACCAAAGAATGGATGCTTTTAAGCTATGGTGTTGGAGAAGACTCTTGAGAATCCCTTGGACTGCAAGGAGATCCAACCAGTCAATCCTAGAGGAAATCAGTCCTGAATGTTCTTTGGAAGGACTGATGCTGAAAGTGAGGCTCCAATACTTTGGCCACCTGATGCAAAGAGTCAACTCATTGGAAAAGATCCTTATGCTGGGAAAGATTGAACACAGGAGGAGAAGGGGATGACAAGAGGATGAGATGGTTGGATGGCATCACCGACTTAATGGTCATGAGTTTGAGCAAGCTCTGGGTGTTGCTGATGGACAGGGAAGCCTTGCGTGCTGAAGCCCACGGGGTTGCAGAGTCAGACATGACTGAGCGACTGAACAACAGCAGAAACTGGACACTGCATGTTCATTTAGCCTCTTGGTTCTCCAGCTGCAGTGGGCATCTGGCTCACAGGGAGGGCAGGCAAGAACACACACCCTGGGCTCCGCCCACAGGGCTTCAGTTACTCTGGAACCGAGATGATATTTTGAGTTTCTAATAAGCTCTGGATGCTGCTGACGGGCCGGTCTGGACCACAGTTGAGGATCACGCTGTGGTCTCAGCGATGACATGGGCTCTCTACTGGTGTGACCGGGCCGTGGGACTTTATCAGACTCCCCGGGTGACTCTGATGTGCAGCCGCAGCTAAAGTCTGCCTCCAACTCTGGGGTGACTGTGTCACTGCTCGGCCTGTGCCAGGCACCATGTGGAGGTGGAGGGTCCTTTTGGGGACCTCTGACTCCTGAGCCGTCAGGGGGCACAGCCCTGCCTCGCGTATGGTGGGCATCCGTGTCCTTCAGAGAAGGGAGGTGAAGGTCTGTCCCCCCGCCTTGTCCCGTGAGCAGGGGTGTGCAGGACGAGGCAAATGGCGGTGACCTCTGCCCTGAGCCTCTCTCTCCTCCAGTCGGCTTCCCCCTGAGGTCTGATCATTTCCTGCCAAACCAGGGCCGTTGACCTCACTCTGGAGTTCAGAGGCTTCCGTGCAGATCCCCCCTGGGCAGTGTACAGACCAGTCACCCAGTGGCCCTCGTGGCCCAGAAACACAGCCAGCTGCTCCAGGGTGGCTGTGTGCTCCCAGACTGCACCCACCCTGCGGTCCCCACCCAATGGGTCTGCAGTGGCAGCCTCCTCTCTAGCCCTTCGGCCATGGGCTGTATGTAATACTTGACCAGTTTTCTGCCCAGTTTGGGTGCCAGGCAGAGAGCCTGGCCTCGTGTGCCGTGTGTTGTGTCCTTGGCGGGCCTGAGCCTCCCTGGCCTGGTCTCCCAGGGCCCCTCCCTGCCCCAGGCTCGGGTGTCCACACTGTGAGTGGCCCTGTGGTCCGGCAGCCCTGGTCAGCCAATTCTCTGGTGCAGCCTCGTGTGCCAGGGGCCACTGCCAGCAGCCAGTGTGCACGTGGGACCTGGGAATGACAAGG
This sequence comes from Cervus canadensis, assembly GCF_019320065.1. Taxonomy (NCBI): domain Eukaryota; kingdom Metazoa; phylum Chordata; class Mammalia; order Artiodactyla; family Cervidae; genus Cervus; species Cervus canadensis. The sequence continues at coordinate 11,022,445 of NC_057406.1, read as the reverse complement.
TGAACGGTGGGACAGCACGTGTGGGAGGTGAACTTTAATTAAGGGTCTGTCCCCTGGCTCAGCCTGCCTGTGAGGCCGTAGAATGCCCCACTCAGGCTGCCCAGCGGGCAGAGAGGGCCCTTTGTGCAGAGCGGACGGAGGGAAGGACTGGGGCCTCGCTGACACCAGGGGCCTTTGATCAGTTAGCACCACCTGTAGCCCAGATGGGAGACGGGTGGGTGATGATCAGGGCTGGGGGAGCCAAGGCCCCCTCTTGGGTATGTGCTGGGGGCACAGGGGGTGGAGAACGGAGGTATGGTGAGGTTCACAGCGTGAGGCCTGGATGTGGCTATCAGGGTGCTGGGCCCACAGGCACCCCATTTGCTGGAACCCAGAGGGGTGGGCCAGGTGAGGGGAACCCTGTCCCCAGAGAACAGAGGAAGAACTCTTTCCTGTAGAAATCTCCAGAAAGGGGGTAGACAAGAGGTGCAGAGCCCATTCATGTCTGCCACCTGGTTCTGGTGGGTTCAGGGGTCAGCTGTGTGCAGAGCAAGTTCCTTCAGGTCACAAGGAACTGTGCATCTGCCATGTGCTGGCTCAGGGGCCGTAGGGGAAGAGACGCGGCTGGGCCCCCGAGGTCACTGTGCCGTCGGAGGACACAGACGCAAGCAGGCCATCATGGTACCCGTGTCAGGGGCTTGCGTGCAGAGCAAAGCGGGGATACCAGATCTGAAGTGACTTTTGGGGGTCCTTGGGGATCAAACCCGAATATCCTCTTTATTTTTTTGCTTACAAAAGGCCCACCCCCCTCACCGCCCTCCCCCGCTCCCTCATGTCCATGCTCACGCTCATGTCACTGAGTTACTCTCCTGATAAGAGAAGCTTTGTGTCACAAAGGATCCATCAAATATTTGCACTTGGAGGGGCACCTAGCCACGCCTCCCACTTGAAACCTGAGGATGCTGGAGCCGGAGACATTAAGGAAATTGCCCCAAAGTGGCGCCTAGTCAGCGATAAAGCTTGGGGTCCAGATGCTTTCCCAACTCCCAGCTCAGTGCTGCTCTGAGTCTCTGCCTCGTGTCACCTCTGCAAAAATGAAGCCCGTGCAGGCGACGTCCCCGGGCGCCACGGGCTGGCTGTGCTCACTCTGAAGAGCGAATGTTTCAGTTGGCACAGCAGTGCCCAAGTCTGCAGGTGGGTAAGCGTGAGCAGGTGGAGGAGCAGCAGCAGAAGTGGGCCTTCTGGCCGGCACCTGGTCCTCGGCAGGTGTCCTGGTGGTCGGGGGTGGAGCACCAGGAGGCGGATGAGTTCGGGACACTGCTGCCCCCCACCCCCACCAGCTCAGCAGGGCAGGGCAGGTCTCTGGAGGGGGTGGTGCCAGTTCCCTCCTGCCCCAGGAAGCCCCACAGGGTGCAGCCCGCCCCCAGTGAAGCCATGAAGGGCTAGAAGAGTGTAAGATGAGAAGAACGCGCTGTCCGAGGTGGGGGGAGTGTTCTCTCTGGGGAAAGGAATTCTCTGTGTCAAGGAGCTTCCTTCCCCAGCCTTGAAGACCCATAAGGTGACCAGACAGTAGGGTGGGACCTGACTGGCTGTCCTGTCCGTGACCAGTGCCCAGAGGGACTCGCCTGAGCTGTGTTAGGGGGACACGCTCAGGCCGCCCCGCCTGGCTCCCTCCCGCTGGACCAGGGCTGTTGAGCTTGGTGTTTCGGAGAATGAGTGGAGGCTTGGATTAGGTTTCTGTTGCCTGGATTTAAATCCTCGGTTCTCCCAACCTCCAACCACGTGGCCAGGTCACTTAGCCTCACTGAGTCCTGGATCCTTTGTAACATGAGATGATAACTCATACATCTTAGGCCTGTGGCAAGGACTAATCCTATCTAACCACCTAGCAGTGGGTCTGGCTCATGGGAAGCCCTAAAAATGGTAGCCCTTATTAAAACAGAACAGTAAAAGCTCCTTTCTTTGAAGCAGGGGGGGAATAATTGTTATTTGGAAATGGAGCAGTCTTTTAATGAGGGAGCCTCAACATTCAGAACCGCCAGCGGAAACACTCAAAATGGAACCCAAGCGGGTGCCTCCCTGAGGCCTTAGCGCGCCTGCCCCACAGCCCAGCCCTGAGCCCAGGATGGAGGGACCCCTGCACCACCTACCGGGGCTTCCTACAAACTGCAGAAACCCTCCTTTGCCAGAGTCTGGGTCCCGGGTGAGCAGGACCCCAAGGGAGGGGGAGGAAGGGAAGGTAGTGGTTTTGCAACTGTTTTGATTACTTCAGCTTGAGATGTTTGCAAATAAGATGTTAAAGGCTGGAGGTTTTGTCTGGTCTTAAGTTCAGCATATTTGTAGTTTTATTAGAACTTGTCACGGCAACAACCTGTGATTGAGGGGTGGGGGGCAGAATTCGGCAGTGACTGAGCTGGAGGCCGCCACCTGGGGCAGCCTGGGAGAGGGGCTGGTGTGCGGGGCACCTCGGACCACTGTCCATCCCTTCTGAGAAGTGAGGGGAAGAGGTTACAAGGCACTGGAGCATGCGTTCGCTGGCAGTGTCACCTCTGTTTTCTAGGCAAAAGGAAGAGCTTTTTCCAGGAAACTCGGTGAGCCAGAGGAAGAGAGATGCATGAGGGAGCCAAGCCTTATCTTTTGTCTTGTTTTTTTTTTTAATGTTTTTTTATGTTTTGTCTTATGTTTTGGTTGGGAAGAGCTTTCAACCAAAAAGGCAGGACATGACTGTTTCAACTTCTTACTGCTCAGCCGGGTTGATGATCTGCTGGGTTGATGACCTACTGGGGACTGGGTCAGTGAGACCCCAGGAGGGCATCACCAGGGTGGGAGTAAGGGGATAGAGGCCCACTAAGCATCCTAAGTGCCAGGCCTGGTGCTGGCTCCTGGAGAGGCCTGGCTTCATCCTCAGGAAGACAGTGGTTTGGGGTTGAGACGGCAGGTGTAGGTGAGTGAGGGGCTGGGAGCCGGGTCCACCCTCCTCTGGAATCTTGGAGATGGAGACACAGGCCCCTGACATCGGAAACATGATTCAGCCCCTCACAAGTCCCCGCCCCAAGCAGCAGCCCCTGGTTCCCCGTGTCTCAGGGTCCCCTCCCGCCTGGCTCCCCACTGCAGTCCACCGTGCCCCGTGGTGCTGGACCTGAGCTGAGTGCTGGGGGGCTGCTCTGGCTCAGGGCCCTGCGAGGAGCTTCCGTACCTGCCTCCTGTCTTTTGTTTCCAGGCGTATCTGTTGGTATGAAAAGTCCTCGGCGCCTCCCACAGCAGCTCCTTTGCACCTTTTGGGGCTGTGCCAGGTACAGATACCTGTCTGTCTGTGTTACTTGGTTTTTCTTGGGGGCCCTGGGAGGACAGTGCAGCTGGAGGGGAGCAGAGGGGACACCTGGACACTGAAGGCTAGGGTTAGGGTCGAGGGTCGCTTTGGCCACTCATCGGCCCATCTGTCCCAACAGTGGAGGGTCAGAGGTGATGTGACAGCTTCCTGCCTGGGAAGGTCTCTTGCAAGGAGATAGTACTATTGTTTTTTTTAATTGATGTATAATTGATTTACACTGTTGTGTTAATTTCTTCTGTACAGCAAGGTGACTCAGTTATATACATATATATACACATCATTTTTCATTTTCTTTACATTATAGTTTATCACAGGATAGGGTATATGGTTCCCTGTGCTGTACAGTAGGACTTTGTTGTTTATCCATCATGTATATAAAAATTTGCATCTGCTAACCCCAAACTCCCAAAACTTTCCTCTCCCTGCCTTCCTTCCCTTGGTAGCCACAAGTCTGTTCTGTATGTCCATGAGTCTCTTTCTGTTTCATAGATAAGTTCATTTGTATCTCATTTTAGATTCCACATGTAAGTGATGTCATATGGTATTTGTCTTTCTCTGTCTGACTTACTTCACTTAGTATGATCATCCCTAGCTTCATCCATGTTGCTGCAGTGGCGTTATTTCATTCATTTTTATGGTTGAAAATATTCCATTGTTTAAATGCATCACATCTTCTTTACCCGTTCCTCTGTCAGGGCACATTAGGTTGTCTTAGTGTCTTGATTGTTGTAAATAGAAACAGCACTACTTTTCACGTGTCACCTGAAGACCAAAAGTGAGAGAAATGGGCTCCGGCTCTGCACAGGGGCAGACAGAATAGCTTTCCTGACACGAGTAAATGCCCCTTTGCTTGTTAGCAGTGAGCTTTCGACAAGAGGCTCTCCTCTGACTGTGACGTGTGAACGGACGTGTGGTTCTTCCTATAGGCGGAAGAATAAACTGAATGTGTGGGTCACTTAAGAACATTGGCAGAATTCATTGGCAGAGCCCAAGCCAGGGAGCCAGGGAAAGTCCAAAGGCAAGAAAAGTCCAAGGAGAGGCCGTGGGGAAGCCGCCTGGGACAAGCGTGACGGGCCAAGGCGGGGCACAGGGCCACTGGCAGGGCTTCCTACAACTCACGGTTGTTCCACTCTTTTGCCTCAGATAGCTCCCAAGGGTCCAGGGACATCCACCTTCTTCCTTCTGGGCCTGCCTGGAGCTGTGGGCACAGCCTGGGGAGGTGCTCAGGCCCAGGGCTGGGCTGACTCAGGGCAGAGGATAGAACCCTGTGTCCCTGAAGGCCAGCTCTACACTCTGCTGTCCTGCCTGTGAGTCTTAAAGCTTTCCAATCTTACAGAAATGTTTTCTTGTTGTTGTTCAGTCACTAAGTCGTGTCCAACTCTTGCAACCCCATGAGCATGCCAGGCTCCTCTGCCTGCCACTATTTCCCCGAGTTTGCTCAAATTCATATCCATTGAGTCAGTGATGCCTTCTAACCATCTCATCTCTCATTTCCCAGAATCACGGTCTTTTCCAATGAGTTGGCCAAAGTATTGGAGCTTCAACTTTAGCATCAGTCCTTCCAGTGAATATTCAGGGTTGCTTTCCTTTAGGATTGACTGGTTGGATCCCCTTGCCATCCAAGGGACTCTCAAGAGTCTTCTCCAGCACCACAGTTTAAAAGCATCAATTCTTCAGCACTCGGCTATGGTCCAACTCTCACATCCGTACATGACTACTGGAAAACCCATAGCTTTGACTATAAAAGATTAGATAGATTTTATACCTCAGGTTAGAAATGCTGCAGCCCTGATCCCTCCTGTAGAATCACACAGATGAGCCTTGTCGAGGTTCAGAAACATCTTATAGTAAAGGACCTCTCAATCCTAGGATGCTTCTTCCCACAAGCTCTGATGACCTTCTAAGATACCAGTGTCCCTGGCTCTTCTCCTTTGGAAAAGCTGGAAAGGAAGGTCCAGTGAGTCAGATACTGAAGAGGCCTTAGAGATACATCTCCCTTTCGTTTTCCACATGAGACGCACAGAGGCCCTGGGTCCTGAGTAGTTTCCCAGGAGTCCCCACCCTGGCGGTGGCAGAGGTGGGAGCCCTGGCCATGCTCCCACCCTAATGCTCCTCTGGCATTAAAACCAGGCAGAAACAAGGATGAGAGCGGACTGGGAGCTCTCTGTGTGATTGGAGGCTATTTTGAAGATTTGTTTTAGATTTGTTTCTGGGTCAGTGATTTTATATAAAGAGTATGATCCAGCTGATTTATTAGGGAAAGAATTGTAAACTTTGGTTCTCTTACAAGAAGAAGTGTTTGGGTTTCTGAAAAGGGTGCTGCTTTTGAGGTTGGATGATTTTCTTGAATGACAAGTGTTTACGAACTGAAATCTGGCTGCCTTTGCTCCTCACGAAGCCCCGCGAATTCCTTCCCAAGGCCCCTTGTAGCTGTTTAATCCACTCACTGTCCTCAGCCCTCGCTGGGGGCCTCTCCCATGACTGGGACGCTAAGACGTGGAGGCCAGGCCTGCATCTTGCGGGGAGTGGAGGGAGGTGTGGGGCTGGGCTGGTGCGTGGTTCCCTCCCCTGCCCCCATCGGTGCCAGGCCGCCCAGTGCTGGATGCAGAGGCTCCTATGTACCATACGTCTTCTTGAGGTGGGGCGGGGGCTGTAGAAACCTTGCCTCGAGTCTCCTCCATGCCCCCTGCCCCCCAAAGGTGAGCAGGAAGCCGCCCTTCCCTGGAGGTCCTCCCTTCATATCTGCCCTCCTGGGAGCCTGAGGACTTGGTGCTCTGCTGGGCGGGCACTGCCCTCCCGTGTCTGCAGGAGGGTGGGGGTGCAAGCGAGCTGTGGCCCCCATCTCCACGTGCACCCCTTCTTCAGGAAGGTCTAACACATCGATAGCCTGTCCACTAGAATGTGTGCAGGCCTATTCTTAGTGCTCTGAGCATGTTGCCTCTTACATAAGACTCGTCGGTGTCTATAAACTCTGCAGGGGCTGTTCGCTCGTGAGAAGGACGGTATCTGGTCTGCGTTGCTCCCCTGCCCTCGCGTTCTAATTTAGGAGGGCACTGCCTGGCTCCGGGCCGACTCGCCGCCTTCGGCCCAAGCGCTGGCCAGGCCCACTGCCCTCTCCTTGGGGCCTGGTGGGTGCAGAACGTGGGACACAGAGCGAGACGTGGGCTGGCCTCGTGGGGATGTGGCCAGAACCCTCTCTCTTCTTCTGCCCCCGAGACACATGCCTCCTCTCCCCTAGGAAAGGGCCGGAGGCAGGCAGCAGGGGCTTCAGGAATGATCCTGGGCCGTGGCTCCTCACCTGTCAGGGTCCCACAGACTGAAGAGTTTGCTAAGGCAGACCTAGCAGCGTAAACAGCAGAGTGTGTTCCCTCCTATTGGAGCCCAGGGTCTGAGGTCAGTGGTTGACAGGGCTGGTCCTCCTGAGGCCTCTCTCCTTGGCTGGTATACGACTATCTCTTCCCTGTGGCCAAACTTCCTCTCATCAGGACACCAGTCAGATTGGACCAGGGTCCTCCCGACCTCATTCTAGCCCAATTACTCTATGGAAACTGCATCTTTCTACCTGACTGCGAGCTCCTGGGGTTTCAGTCTTCATTGTGTAAATTTGGGGCTGAATCGTGGGTGGGTTTGTCTGAATGGACCCGAACACATGAGCCCACGCAGAAGCCAAGCCTGGGTCCAAGTACCATAGTGGCCTATGCCTGTGAGCATGACACTGGACCGTGGTGGCCATCCTCAAGGTATCCCTGCCCCCTACCCCCAGCGGGGGCCTCCATTTGTACAAGAGCTGAAACTCGGGCCTGGGCGGGAGCTCGGCCCCCTCGGCTGCTGGATGCGGGTGGGAAGTGGGTAGCATTTGTCACCTGTGCTGTCAGAGCATTGAGGGTTCAGATGAGGACAGACGGAGTGTCTGCAGGGCTCTGAGCTCCCGAGGGGAAGAGAGTCACCAGCAGTCAGACTTGAGTGTGTGCATGTGCATGTGTGTGTGCGTGCATATGCATGCATGCATGTTTGTGTCTGTCTGAGGGGGCTGAGGGGCGTCTGGGGAGGCACAGGGCCCTAGAAGGAGCCCAGAGCATGACCCAGCCCAGAAGACCCTTGGGGATTGGGAACTTCCCCCTCTGAGTCTGGCTACACTGAGCAGGGATGCTATGGGAAGTCTCCAACGTGAGTAATCACCCACCGTGACATACCCGTCCCCAGACTATCACCACCCCACCTGTGAGCAGGGCCAGAGTGACTCCTCGAAGCTGGAAGAGTAAGCAAGCATCCAGAGGAGCAAGCCCTGTGTCCCGCCCCCACCACTGCCCCTCACACAGGAGAGGCACAGAGGCGCCCTGGGGCCCTGAGTCCAGTCCCCCACACAGGAGAGGCACAGAGGTGCCCCAGAGCCCCAAGTCCGGTCCCCCACACAGGAGAGGCACAGAGGTGCCCCAGAGCCCCTGGTCCAGCCCTGGGGCAAGTGCTCTCTGCAGATTCAGGCTCCCACTCCTGGGATCTGGCCTGGGCACTGGCTCAGCCGGATGAAAGCCTCCCAGGTCCTGACACAGAGGCTCGGCTGCCATAGGTGGTGACCACCACTGTGGTTTAACCTGTTTCTTGTATCCAGGTTCTGGTCTTTGGTAAAAATGATTTCATTGCCAAAACAAAATCTAAAAGCCGCCGATGTAGTTTGACTCCCTTTGTTTAATATTGAGACAAAGTGAGGCTCCAGGATGCTCGGGGACCAATGCAGGGTGACATATCCCAGAGCCCCGCGGCCCCAGGCTCACAACTGCATGGCTGTGCCTCCCCGCAGAGCCCACTGAAGCAGGGGTACAGGGCCTGGAGCTCTGCCCCTTGGTTTTCTTGGACTGCACAGCGGTCCAGGGCACATACAGAGCCATCCAGGGCAGCAAGCACATCTGCCCAGGGCATGTGCAGAGCTGTCCATCCTGTAGCACCAGGACTGCACGGGACGGACCCAGGTATGTCACCCAGAAAGATGTTTCACCTACAAAGCCCTGGACAGAGGTCCCCTCTGCACCACTGACCCTGGTGCACCAAGGGGCCTTCCTGTGCCACCTCGTGACAGGCAGGGGTTACATCCATCCGGCTTGAGCCCACAAGTATAGCTCACTGCCCACCCCTCCTCACCACCCCTCCACCCGCCTGCTCCAAAGACCAACACAAACGCCTGCGGTTTTGCAAACTCTGAAAAGCACAGGCAGAAACGGAAGCTTCCAGAACCCAGAGGTGCCGCCAGGGAAGGGGGGTTGTTTCGGGGAAGGTCCCTGGCTCTGTCTGCAGGGATGACGGTCCAGAAGGTCCAGGGTGGAAGCCAGGGATCTGCTCTTGCCCCCACCCCCATCCCACCCCATGTGGTTTCCATGCGGCTCATCCTCAGACGCCACTTGGTGAGATGCTGACGCACAAGGTAATGAACCCAAACTGCTTAATGACAGGAACCCTCCTAACACCCATACGCCGGGTCGTGGGCGAGGAGCTTGGGTGCACCACTGTCCAAGTGGGTCAGCAGGAGTGGCCGGCATTCAGTTTTGAACGTGCAGAACATGTACCCCAGCGATGCCATCCCAATGGTCGTTCTGAAAAGCACTCGTGAGGCACAGATGTGCAGGTTGGCGTTGCAGGCACCACTGCCCCCGATCCACACAGAGGCGGTCCCTTCTTCTGGCAACTTACAATCCAGGGAGGAAGGGACAGGGCCATGGAGCGGGATTGGAGGGGCATGGTGTGTGGGAGGTGGCTGGGTCTCCAGTTACTGGGCACGCCCAGCGCTCCCTGTAGCAGATGGGGTGGCCAGGGTCCTTGAGATCCACATGTGCGTCTTGCTGCTCCATCTCTGGAGACACTCAGCTCATCGCTCAGGCCACTCTGGCCACCCCGGCCACCCCGTCCAGAGTACGCAGGGGCCTCTCTGCTCACCTGACCATTCAGGACATCCATGGGTAAAGCCGTGCTTCCACCTCCACGTCATACGCAGGAAACGGAGCTCATAGTGGTGGAGTCCTAGTCCACATCTGCTGGACCACAGGGCCCACTTCCCTCCCCTTCTGTCCCCAGAGCCGGGAAGACGGGCCACACCCTTTCCCCCGCCCCCGGGTGAGAGAGACCAAGACGAGACGAGAACTCCTGAAGCATGTCTCCAGAGAACCCGACTTGGTTCTGGACGGGAGGGAGGCAGAGACAGTGACAGACAAGAGGACTGATGTGTAGCTTTGATTTGTTTAGAGAAATCCTGAAAGCGGTGGCGGGGTTGACTCATTTGACTTCCAAAGGAGCCAATTCAAAGTATGCTTCCTGACCCGGTCCTCCAGCCTTCCACCCGAAGAGGAACCGGTACTGGAAGCAGAATGAGCTGTGCCTGCAGTGGGGAGGGCCCAGGAGGGGGGCCAAGGGGGCCTACAGGGCTGGCCAGTGGTGGGGCCTTCCTCCGTGGGTCCCGGCTCCCCATGTGCAGAGATCGTACATCCAGCCCACAATGTTCTCAAGTCCAGCATCAGAAAAGCAACTCCTTCCTGCATCACCCTTCCTCCTGCAGACGGAGTTTCCTGTGAACCCTGGAAGGGGGCCCCTGGGGTGAGGGGATAAGGAGCGGCAGAAGGAGGACACCCCCAGCTTTGGCAGACCCAGGGCTGGCGTCTGTAACGGCATGAAATAATCTCCAGAAATCTGATCCCAGTTGTTGGGGTCATGTCTTTCCCCACGCTCTTATCCGAGGCTTCCTTCCGGCCAATGGCAGCCAAGGGTGTGCCTGCCCCCTGCCTCCACTTTGGGCCCACGGGCATGGCCCTTGCTCAGAGCGTGCCTGGTTCTTCCCTGATGTCAGCGACTTGGGTAGAGGCCAGTGTCACCTCGAAGATCTCTCTCCCGAAGCACATCTGACTTTCCCAAATGGCCAACTCTGTCTCTTCTAGCAAATGACTTCCAGATGCTGGAAGCAGCGGCCAGTGGAATTTTATTGCCCCCAAACTGTGGTTCTGGGACACATACTTCTGACTTGAAGGTAATTTGGAATGTAAACATTGCAAGGCATATACTGGAATTAATTACAGCTCCCCTGTATTCTCCAAAGGCCTGAAGCCTGCAATTAACTGTTTACACAGACACCAAGCCAGCAAATCAACCAGTGTACGTGGACCCATGATGACTACTTTCCCCCTTTACCTTGGGAAAACAGTGAAATTGGACCCAGGCTGACCCATTTCCCTGGGGCGGTCATCAGTCCTGACATAAGAGGGGGCCTTTTCAGCCATTGCCTCTGCCCCAGCAAACAGAAGGCAGCAGACCTGGGCACCAAATGTCCACAGGCAGGAGCTTGTTTAACTCAGAGAGCAGGAATGTACGTGGGGCGACAGCCATGTCTTTGGGGGCCTGCAGAGAAATCCGCAGATCTTGTCCAAGGCTGGTAAAGTGAGAAACAGCTTTGGGGACTCATTTTTTAATTTCATGATGACACTGAAACGTAGGATGAAAGTTCTGAAGATGAAGCTGGGAACTTCTTAGTGTGAATGTACTTAGTGCTACTGAACTTTGCTCAAAAATGGTCAATTTTATGTTTATGAGTTGTTATTGTCGCTTGGTCGCTAAGACATGTCTGATTTGAGACCCCATGGACCCTCTATTCATGGGATTTCCCAGGCAAGAATACTGGAGTGGGTTGCCGTTTCCTTCTCCAGGGGGTGTTCCTGACCCAGGGATCGAATCCACATCACCTGCATTAGCAGGCAGATTCTTTACCACTGAGTCTCCAGGAAATCCCATGTTTGTGTACTTTACCTCAAATGCTAAAGCAGGATGATCAGGTAAAGGCTCTTTGGGGTTGTGTAAACTCAAAGAGGCCTGCACTACTGTGCTTCCCAGGCCCATCAGAGCTGCAGGTGCTCCAAGTCATCATCCACTGTCCAGAGGAGGGCTTGGCAAGGGTGTGAGAGGGAAGAAAATCTATTTGTCGAGCCAAGAGGACATTCTGGGCATTATTTAGGCACGTGGACACAGCTGACTGAGAGAACGAATGCATAATTTTTGCTATAAAACAAGTAAAAGGGCTCTCTCTGCTTCCCCAGAACAGAGATCTTGCGCACTTATTTAGATCGAGAAGTCAGAGATGCATGGCTTTTTGACCAAAATCTCAGTGTCCGCTGACCCTGGGAGCTTGTTGTCATCAACAGGAGGGTGGTGTCACAGCTCTTTGCACGTGACTCTCCTTGGCTCTGGGAGTGGGTTCTGACCACAGGCTGCCGTCAGAGGAAAGACTTCTGTGGACAAGAGAACGAGTGATGGGGACCAGGCGCCCTGACCCAGGAGGTCACCAGCTCCTCTGAGAGAACAGGGTCTGGGCCTGCTCACTGTCCACTAACCTGGGGGCCTGACCCCCAAGCCGGCCAGAGAAGTCAGGAGCACAGTTCTGTGGTCAAAGCCTGGTTCTCAGCCTCTCAGCTGTGTGACCTCGAGGAAGTTCCTATGCTCCCCGGAGACCTCAGTGTCCTCCTCTGTAAAATGGGGTGATCCTAGCACTCTCGTCGGGCTGTTAGGAGGCTTAAATCGGTCCATGTGTGTACATAGGGCACGTGGTAAACAGTGCAGGGTGCCAGTTGTTGTCACTGTTGTCCGAGGAGATGTTTTGAGACACCTGCTCCAGAACGTGCCTGCGGGCATCTGATTCCCATGCCTGCCAAGTCAGTGCTCCAACAGGGCCAGTTCTTCCCACCTTGGCTGGACAGGAAGCCCTGGATGCAATGGTGGGCACCGGCCTGAGCTCAGCTGGAGAGGCGGCTACAAGCTCAGGTCCCTGGAGACAGAGCCCCATGCCCACCCTGGTTCAGCAAGCCCAGTAGCTGGCTCCCACATGGCTACGTAGAGGGTAGGTGTGCCTGTGGTGAGAAATACACACATGTGAAAAGATGACTGGTGAGGAGGGGAGAAAGTGGCCACCATCGATGAGCAAATTAAATGAGACCATTCAGAGCCTAAACAGGAGGGCAAATCCCTGCCTCACGCCTACAGGATGGCTGCTGTCAAAACCCAGACCAGACCGGGACAGACAGAAAACCACACGTGATGGCGATGGGGCAGAGGATCTGGAGCCCTCAGGCGCTGCTAGAGGGCACAGCAGCCGCTGTGCAAAACAGGACGGCAGTTTCTCAAGAATTCAAAACAGAACCACCATTGATCCAGCAGTTCCACTTCTGGGTGTTTATCCAGAAGAACTGAAGGCAGGGTCTCAAAAAGATATTTATACCGCTATGTTTGTAGCAGCGTGACTCACAATAGGGAAGGAGCAGAAGCAACCTGGGTGTCCACCGATGGAAGAAGGAGTGCAGGACGTGGTCTGTACCTACCTGAAAGGGAAGGGGATTCTGACTCCTGTGCCGTGGGTGAACTTTGAGGACACACGGTGCTCAGTGAAACGAGCCGTCACGAAAGAACCGATACTGTTCAAGTTCACTTATCTGAGGTCCCTAGAGGAGTCAGATGCATAGCGAGTTAGGGTGGTGGTTACCAGGGGACTGGGGAGTGAGTGGTTAGTGGGGACAGAGTTTCTTCTTTTGCACAATGGTGAGTTCAGGAGATTGTGGAAGTACTTAATGCTACCAAGCTGTGCACTTTAAAAATGGTTAAGACGGTAAATTTTATGTTTATGTGTGCGTGTGTGCTCAATCGCTCAGTCATGTCCGACTCTTTGGGGCCCCGTGGACTACAGCCCCCCAGACTCCTCTGTCCATGGGAGTTCCCAGGCAAGAATATCGGAGTGGGTAGCTATGTCCTCCTATGTTTATGTGTATTTTACTACAAGTTTTTAAAGTGTTTTTTTAAATTTTTAAAAAACTTGAAACATTGGAGTCCAGCTGAACCAGAGAAACGTGGTGGAGGGCGGCCAGGAGGGCCCTGCTTTGGGGACTCAGAGAGGCTGGAGGTGGTTCCCGAGGAGGCGGGGGCCCTTGGGCTGTCTGGGTCTAGACAGAGAGATCTCAGGAGAGGCACAGTCTCCTCTGGTTTCATAAGCAAACTGAAAGCAGCCCAGGAGAGGTGGTGACGCAGAGACCTGAACGCACTGAAGGAAGAGATATCTGACATCCCGTTTTAATTAGCGGAGGCGCGGGAGGCCTGACGCAGCGGCCCGTCTCCAGGAGCTGCTGGGCTGGAAGCCGGTGGCCACGCGGTCCTGACCCTCGAGAAGGCTACTTGGGGCTGGGAGGTGCCCCCGCCTGGAGGGGCCCTGGCTATCACTGGCCTGCAGTCAGGGAAGTGCCCGGTTGTCAGAGCCTAAATGACCTTCCCCAAGTCAGACTCATGAGGTGTTTATAAATGATCTGTATAGCCCCGGGGCTCGTCTTTCTGCTCCTGGAGCGGGAGCAGCACCACCGCGAAAGGTTCTGTTAGAGCTGCAAGTTGTGATTGCAGCCCTGACTGGTGGGGAGATGTCTCACTCCACAGACACTGACAGTGAGGCCCACGCGGTGACGGCGGGGACGCCCCTGCCCAAGGGGATGGCCACAGCTGGCCCCTGGCCCTCAGCACCGCTTCCAGCTGAGGCCTCCCTCCTGGGTGAGGAGCAGGGGCCTGGGCACCCCAGGGCCGGCATCCCTCCTACCCCAGCCATCCAGGGGAACCCAGGTCCTGACACGCTTGCTTCCCACCCGCTCTTCTGATGGGGGACAGGGCCTGGCAGTGCCTTGATGGGAGCAGACCCCAGGGTCCGCCCCCATACAGGGCCCTGAAGTGAGCCTGAGGCGTGGACGAGGTGTGTCCTCCTCCCCCCGACCAGTCGGATGCTCCAAGCGTGGGCCTTTCTTTCACTTTGCACTTTGCTCTTGCTGTGGGTCTGGTCGACCTGACATCAGGGAGATGGGTCTCACGGGGGGAGAGGAAGGCGGGGAGTGCCTGACACCCCTTATGGCGGAGGGCTGGCGGAATTTCGGCTGGACACAAGCTCCTTATGCTCGAGTCGCTCCAACGCTTCAGAGAAAGTGCAGGCAGCTTCCCAGAGCCGAGGAGGCCCACGGCTGGCCGTTCTGGTCTTGGCACCGATGTGCTGTCTAAAGCCCGGTCCCTCGGGCTTTGCAGCAGGACGGTCTCCACTCTGCGTCCACATTTCCTTTCCTTCTCAGACTGCCGGTGCCCTACACCCCTGCCCTCTGGGGCTTCTACCAACTGGCTGGGGCTCAGGCCACGGGTGCATTCCCTGCTGGAGGACTAGCCACCCCGCTGCTGACCTCAAGCGGAGCAGAAAACTCAGACTTCCAGTGGTCGGCAGGTGGCTGCAGTCCAGGCCTGGACTCTGGCCCTGTGGGCTCCAGTCCCTCCCCCTGCTCCCTCCTGCCTCCCCCTCCTCCCTGCTCCCTCCTCCCTGCCCCCTCCTCCCTGCCCCTCCTCCCTGCCCCTCCTCCCTGCTCCCTCCTCCCTCCTCCCCGCCCCCACTTGGTCCCTCCACCCTCTCCTTGCTCCCATTCATTCCCCATGCCCATGGAATATGTATTTTTAGTAAAAAATGAAAAAGAACCCAAATACCAGCATGACCTGTTTGGCCAGGCGCTGCGTCCGCTGTCTGGGTCTGAGGAAATGTACACAAAGCATTAAATGCAGTCCTTGCAAGTGGCGGGTCATACCCGCGGTTCATTGACCTTGGGCCCCATCCATTTATCGTCCTGGGCGTTAAGGATGCTGTGAGGGGTGCAGAGGGGGAGGAGGGGGCTGGACCCCTGGATCCTTACCCCTGGGTTGCCCCCTTCCCCCCGCTAAGGCTGCCTTTTGCCATTACCCACAGTCAGGACCCAGCTTCCCTCCAGAGCAGCAGGGTATTAAATTGGCCCAACTCTGGGGTCAAAGCACCTGGAGCAGGAGCAAAAGATGGACAACGTGCTTGGAAACCATCCCCCCACCGCTCATGAACCAGGTCCCCAGAAGCCTTGGGCCGCGGGAGGGGCATCAAGACTGGGCCATGCAGCTGCCCGAGGCTATGGGGTGGGGGTTGGCAAGGCTGCAGGCGGAATCACATTTATAGCTGCCACATTTCCACAAGTTCAAGGTGTGTGAGACAGCCTCACCGTCCCGCCGATGACTCTGTTCAGGCCCAAGTGGACACCAGCCACTGGCTCTTCCCGCCTCCCACCTTTGGGGAACTCTAGCTTCCAGGGGCATGTTGGGGGAGGAGCAGGCACCTCCTTGACCCCTGGGTCCCACAGGGCGGGTTCTGCCTTCTGTCCCCAATTGAAGCCATGGGGTCTTGTATCCAGCAGCTCACGCTGACCTGGGTCAGGATTTCAGCCAGGTCCTAGCCTGTAAGTGGGGACCATCCCCATCTCACTGGACTGACGGAGTGGCTGAGTGCAGTCCTGCTTGGCTTCATGTTGAGATTAAAGAGTTCCGGTGAGCACCGTGGGTGTCAGGTATGAACTGCTCTGGGTACTGGGGATGAAGTGGCATTCAGGGACTGAGGAGGGAACAGACAGTAAACAAGCCAGGTGATTTCAGACAGTGAAGTGTGCTGAGAAGAGAGTGGATCCTGGGGGCTGGGGGAGGAGAAGGGAGCAGGTGTCACACAGGAGGGGCGTTCTAGGCAGCGGGACCCCTGATGCAGAGCAGACTGTGTCAGGACAGGACCCAGTTCCTGCTCTGGGAACCAATGTGGACCTGGCTTGGGGTGAATATTGAGGCCACCTGGGCCTGAAACCAGAGTCCCCTTGCAATGACTGGCTGCGTCCCTAGGGGGATGGGGGGGAGGTTGCCCTGACTTGGCCACAGGATCACATTTTATTCAGTAGCCAAAACTCATCTATTGACAGGGCTTGACTGAGAGACCGTTCAACCTGGGTGGGGGGCACCGAGGCCAGCACACGTGTGTGCGTGTTTACTAGCGGTTCTTCAGACCCCTGAGTTCTGAGGGTCCACATAAGAGGCTGAGTCTCTCCAGACGGCTGCCACCGTGGATAGAGGTCTAACACACATTCTCTGGATGTTGTCTCAGCAGGACAGTCGCCGTGATTCCAGTATTTTTATCCAGTTTTTAAAGTTCGTCCAAATTTGTCCCTTCGTTCTGTGTCCAGAATGGGTGTTGAAATGAACCGAAGGTGGAGGTGGATGGGGCAGTCAAACCAAGGTCCAGATGCAAGCCAGGTTGTCCCACAAATATCTACTCCATCCATGTGTCCCCGGAAATACGGTAGGGCCCCGAGTGACCCTAGTGGCTGAGACCCTTCCAGCCGGTGTGAACAGCTTCAGTGTGGAGAGCAGGGGCAGGCGCCTGGGTGAACCACACCACCACCTCGCAGCCATGCATTTGCCATCTTGGTGCGATGAGACACTGAGGATGAGACAAGCTTTCCCCATGTCAGCCCGATGGAAAAGGCATCTCCTAATCCTGTGCCCCTGACCGCCTGCTGCACACAGCAGGACAGGGGGCCAGGGCCCTCAGGGCAGCCTCCATGGGATGGCTGAGGGGCAGTGCAGGGTCTCATGGGAACCACATGCACCCTGTCTGCAGATCTGCCAGCTGAAGTGACAGCGGCTTGTCATTACCCACCTTTGGTTTGTTCAGGAGCAACAGTATGACTGTCAGCAGCATCTGCCGTGAGCGCCCCCTGGCTTTGTGACGGAGAATTACAGCAGCACCTGGTGGCTTCCGGGACCCTGGCCACCCCCCAGCCACCCCCCTGGCCACGGGGACAGTGCAGACACCACAACCTTTGACAGGCGCTGTTCTGACGACAGCATCGAGTTTCCACCTATTTTTTCCACTGGAATCATGTCCTTTTTCTGTGCAAGGTTGCAGAATGGTCTTGATCAGCGCAGTAACAGCGCCAACATTTTTTATACTATTTAATTATTGTACTATATCAAACCCACAGAACTCTGTAAGATATTAGGCAGAATTAGGCACTGTCTTGGTATCACATTGGCCATTTGCCACACTCACGCCAAGTGGGGAGGCTTGCTCGCGAGCAAGGGTTCGTCCGTCTGCTGGTGCCGGGCACCCCTAGAGACAGTGAGTCACTGACGGCCCCCTCATGACACCTCGGGAACAGACATGGTGCCTTCAGGCTGGGCATCATCAGTGGTCCCATTCTGCATGTGCCCCGTGATCTCCCCTGACTTTGTCACCTTAGACTCTTTGAATCTTAAATAGTCTTGTTTTCTGCATCTTGGCAAAAGGAAACCATTTTGTTTACCATCTGGATGCTGTGTGGTGTGTGAAGGTGGGCTGTGTGAGAGGTCTTAGGCCTGGGGAAGCTGTGGTCCATGTGCGTCTGTGACATTTACTTTGGAGAACCGGTGGGGATGGGGGACCAAGGCAGAGAGGGAGGAGGCAGGTGGGAGTGGCGTGACCGTCTCAGGCTTTGTGGTGTATGGAGATTCCCCTCCAAATCCCACAGCAGAGTGCAGCGTGGCAGACCACTCTCGGTTTGAGGCCACGCAGCAGCTGGTTTTGCTCTATACAGATCAGACGACTGTGCCGGCAGCTGAGCCCAGATGGGAACACAGTAGTTGGTTTGCATTTAGGGGCCAAACTATTTGGAAAAAATGTGTATCTTTAAACACAGGCCACCCACCCCGTGTGGGGAGATGCTGCCTCTTGGAAAGGCTCGCCAGAGCAGAGAAGGACAAGGTGGCTAGCTCCCGGGTGTCCCCACACTTCCAGGGGACGCACGTGCTGAGTGCCAGGGTGGCCGGATCACGAGCACTGTTTGAGTTCCCTCTCCCCTCTCTACTTGAGTAGAATTTGTTCCAGCTAAAAACCGCAGGTGATAGGACTCCGCCTGGGTAGGTGATGCAGAGAGAACCCGCTTTCCTTGTGGGAGATGTACCCGGGCCAGGATGTGACCTTGGGAAGGTCATCACGCATCTCTGAGCCCCAGTCCCCATCTGAAAAATTAAGACAGTAACATTTAAAAAAAAACAATTTATAAAAAATAACAGTGAGTAATATACTGGGCTCTCCCACGTGTTAAGTACTGTTTTCAGCGTTTTAAGTGTTTTGACTCATTTAGCCTCACAATATCCCACGTGGTAGGTACAACTCTCTCCATCTCACAGGTGGGGAAGCTGGGGGCCTGGGTTTAAGTCCGGCAGCCTGGCTTCTGTGCAGACACCAAATGCATAGCCACTGTGCTTCTTTTTGAAAGACCTAAATTATGTGAGATTAGGAGAGAAAAACAGTTTACCCTGCAACCTTTATAAAAAACCACTTGGCCAGATGGAGCTACAAAAAGCAATTTCTAAAAACAACAATGATAAATCAGTGATGAAAGGAAGGATTATATAATAAATGGTGCTGGGACAATTGTTTAGCTACTTGGAAAAAAATATCCAAGCAATTTAGATCCCCATCTCATACAGTTTGCCACAATATGTTCCAGGTTGATTAAATAGATTAATGGAAAAAGAAGAACAAAATAGAAGTACATATCAATTCTCTGACAGGGGGAAGAGCGTAACAGCTCAAAACAATGGTAGAAATCATAAGAGTAGATAGTAGTTCTTCTGATTTTCAAAGAAGTCGGAAATCTCTCCTTCAGGAATAAAAAGTCAATGAATCTGAGAAAAGATTTACTGCAGGTGTAACATTTTGCCTGCTATCTGTGTTTAATAATGATTCAACCATAAGTATACATATATCCCCTCCTTCTTGAACTGCCCTCCCATCCCTTACCCCATCCCACCCCTCTAGGTTGTTGCAGAGCTCCCCGTGTTATATAGCAGCTTCCCATTAGCTCTCTCTTTTACATCACACATGATCTTTATACACACACATACTTCCTGGCTCTATAGCTGCAGAAAGGACTCAGGAAGGAAAACCCAGCAGCGATGAGCACACGTGGCATTCAGATCTTGGTCTCTATAAAGCTCTCCTCCTATAAAGGAATCGAAGGCAGAGAAGCATAAAAGGATCCTGCAACATCTGGTGCCAGAAAGTAGCGCTCACGGGTTGATGGGGACACAGGAGCCAACTTGAGGGGACTTCCTCTAGCTAAATCTGAAATAAGTGACTTCCAAATAAATGGTGTTAACAGAAGGTAAGAAGCCACGAGTCTGTTGCGCTTCCAGGTGACTCAGTGGTAAAAAATCCACCCGCTAATGAAGGAGACTCAGGAGATGCAGGTTCGATCCCTGGGTTGGGAAGATCCCCTGCAGGAAGACATGGCAACTCACTCCAGTATTCTTGCCTGGAGAATCCTCATGGACAGAGGAGCTTGGGGGGTTACAGTCCATGGGAATGCAGAGTCAGATATGACTGAGCAGCTGAGCCCACACACACACACACACACACACACACACACAGAGGAGTGTATACTGATAAAAGTTAATGAGCAAATACATGGGCAAGAATGAGACAACTTTGTCTTGTAACAAAATGCTTCCTAATGGATGTGGGCAGATGACAGTGTTAGAAAGTTACCACTCAGCCAGGGTCCTGTTGCTTCTAGCAGGAATCAGGCCAAAACCAGT
The DNA here is from genome assembly GCF_019320065.1 of Cervus canadensis. NCBI lineage: Eukaryota > Metazoa > Chordata > Mammalia > Artiodactyla > Cervidae > Cervus > Cervus canadensis. The sequence continues at coordinate 11,002,689 of NC_057406.1, read as the reverse complement.
ATGTGATCTATTAAAGAGGGACAAGATATCTTCCCCATAAATTACTCTTTGGTTCAATAGAAACCTTACCGTGGAGAACTCAGATACCTCCTCAACCAGTGGTCTAGTTAACCTCACCATTGGTGGGACAAGCCTACGTCCCAAACCACCAGAGATGCACACAGAGTCACTTCTGTGTGTTCCTGCCCCAAATGCAGAGCCTCAACCTAACTGGGAATAAATGCCAGGAATTGAGACGCACTTTCCAGACATCGTTGCTTGTCCTTTTCAAAAACTGTCAGGTGATGAAAGACAAAAATGGAGAAGACAGTTCCATGTTAAAGAGACTAAACAGAAGTGACAACAAGGTGTAACATATGATCTTAGTGGAATCCTGGACTTTTCTTTTGAAGACATCGGGTGAAAATTAAGGTCTTCAGGTTAGGTACAGTATTTACCAAAGTAAGCTTTCTGATTTTGCTTATCATACTATGTGAAAATGACTTTGTTCGTATAAAATACACACTGAAGTATTTAGATATAAGGGGTATCTGTTACTTTGTCTAAACCTGAAGGGCACGGGGACTGTTTAAGTGTCAGGAGTGTCCCAACCCCTCCAGCCCAGGCCCCCAGGTGACGTGCACACCTCACCAGGTGTCACTTCAGGGACCTGTGGGGAGGCGGAGTCGGGCATCCAAAAGACTTCCTAGCGGTCAGAGGAAAGGCACAGAAATGAACCACAGGGAGACGCTGAGCCTCGCTGGCAGGGAGCTGTGAGAAGCAGCTGCAACTCCTTTGATGGTATGCGTCGCCTCAGCAGGAGAAGGTGGGCAGGACCGTCACCTTCAGGAGGGAAACCAAGGCTCAGAGAGGTGACGTGCCTCCTGGTCGGTGGACCCTGGTCTTCCTCTAGGATTCCCATTATTAGCTCCTCCCCAGGGAGTGGGGGGCAGAGAGGTGAGCTGCATCATCTCTAATGCCGCTCCCTCCTCGACGGCTTAACTTATCCCCACTGGGCGGGCCTCCAGGTCACCCTAACCTGTAGAAAAGATTCATCCACGATAGAAAGGCTACTCTTAACCCCTCCTGTTCCTGAGGCATCCGGGCAGCCTGCCGTCCAGTGTGGGAAGCAGGTGGGAGACAGAGGAGAGCTGGCAGGGCCAATCGTGAGGACCCACTCGGGGCTCAGAGGACAGCGGTGCTGGTTCGCTCGGAGTTCTGCTTCATCTGGTGGCCTGGGCAGCATTTTTCCAGAGGGCGCGTGTGCTGTTGGGCGGCAGACCTGGGCTTTGACGTCTGACCAGTCAGGTTCTGTGCTACCTTCACGCCTTCCTCTGTGACTCCCAGTGAATTCTTGGACCTCGTTGAGTCTTGGTCTCCTCGGTTGTAAAGCAAAGGTGTGATTGTAAGGACTCGGGTGATGGCGCACCCCGCGGGCCTCCACAGTGACTCTGGCAGTGCTGTTCCGCTCCTAAATAAAGTGGCCAAGTCTCGCTCCAGGCTTCCCACTGTGTGTTCCAGAAAGACAAGGCCATCGTTCCTTCTTCAATGTCCCCAGCTTATCCCCATGCTGTGCCGCATGACCTCCGTGAGCGAGTCAAGGATGAGGCCTCCAGGGGCCCAACTTGGAGATGCAGAAACACATTCCTGAGCTGGTGGCAGCCCTCAGGGTGACCTGTGGGCTGGCAGTCACCATATTTCAGCCCCTGTGAGCCAGTGTGACTATGACCACCATCACTGCACCCACCCCCCACGTGCCCAGCAGCCTCATCTCACTTGTCAGAGCCCAGAACTGGGCCCCACAAGCGGCCCCGTAACCCAGCACATGCAGGGCCCCCAGGCCTGCAGCCTCCCACCCGCCAGAAATCGTTGGGGATTTAAAAGATCCGTAAAACAAGCAGCTGCAATGTGTGTGTCAGGAGCCATTTCCTTCCGCTGGAAGAGTCTCCAGAGGTGATTCTCTTTAGGTCACCCCCTCTGTGTTGAACGTGTCGGCTGAGAAAGGACCTGGCATGTGAAATGATGGGCAGATCCAGAGAGGGAGTGGCATTTTTCTGTGTGGCAGCCCGTCAGATGGAACATGATGCCCCTTTGTTGGCCTCCACTGGTCCCTGGAGGGCAGGCCTGCAGCCCCCTCGCCTCCTAGACGTTCTCCGCGTGCATCACAGGAAGCAGTGGGTTCCTGGCCCAGAGACCAGTTCCATCACGGCAGCTGGGTCACCTGTCGCTGTGAGGTCAAATGAGGCAGAGCAGGTGAAAGCCCAGAGTAAATTCTAGAGTGGAGATTCAGAATGAAATAATGCATCACAACGTTAGCCCGAAAGAATACTTGACCGTGGTGTTAGGTATCTTTCCCCAAAAGAGTACGGCTGAAATAAAATGAAGGCTGGTCCTTCAAGTTCAAATGGTTTGTAAGCAGTGGGGAAAGCTGTAAGACTTTTACACGGGGAGATCTCAGAGGCCTTGAAAGGAAGTATAAAACCCTCCAGAAAGCCCTCCCACCCTCTCTGCATCTCTGACAATTTGCCAAACTATTTTAAGCTACATCGGTTCTCAAGGGAGAATCCACCATCAAAGCATGGATGGAGAAGTTTCATTCCCCTGCCACTGCTGTGAAAACACCCCAGTGCCAATTTAGAGAACTAGAATCTTCTGATAAAAGCAACCAGACTGTGTTAGGTATAATTATTCCAGCTCTCCCCCTCTGTCTTCCTGTCTGTGGCCCCTGTCCACATAGCCCACTGATCTCCAAAGAGTTCTCGGTGACATTAACACATTTAAAGCCTCACAAAAGAGCACAATTATAGCCCTGGTTGACTTTTCCGTTAGACAGGGCAGTCGCGTTTGTCTCTTTCCTATTTTGGGGCCCAGGTACACAGTTCCTATTTTTAGCAGCTCTGTGATGTTGTGAATCTAGGATTTCAACTACCAGTGAGTCAGAGGGCCTGGCTGCCCTGAGATTCATGACTCAGATGGGCAGGAAGAGTCTGTTCACCAGGAGATGGAGTGCAGGGGGCTCTGGTGCTTGGTGAAAACATCATGTTTACATGGAAATCTGTGCCCTTCCGGAAGGTGCTTCCCCTCATCCTCCCAGCAGGCTCTCATCCCAGGAAGAGAAAGAGCGGGAAGAGCAGCTGACTCCTGGGCCATGTCCTCCCTTTGAGGAGGCTCCTGGTTGCATCAGAGTCAGCAGAGCAGCCTCCTGCCGGCAGACGAGGAGGGGGGAGGTGGGTTGGAGAGCAGGTGTCAGGCAGGTGAGGGTCCCCAGGAGGAAAGCTTTCTTTTTTATTATTTTTTTTGATGCCTCTAACTTTTTATTTATTTTTTTTTCCATTTATTTTTATTAGTTGGAGGCTAATTACTTTACAATATTGTAGTGGTTTTTGCCATACATTGACATGAATCAGCCATGGATTTACATGTATTCCCCATCCCAATCCCCCCCCCACCTCCCTCCCTACCCGATCCCTCTGGGTCTTCCCAGTGCACCAGGCCCGAGCACTTGTCTCATGAATCCCACCTGGGCTGGTGATCTGTTTCACCCTAGATAATATACATGTTTCGATGCTGATCTCTCGAAACATCCCACCCTTGCCTTCTCCCACAGAGTCCAAAAGTCTGTTCTGCACATCTGTGTCTCTTTTTCTGTTTTGCATATAGGGTTATCATTACCATCTTTCTAAATTCCATATATATGTGTTAGCATACTGTATTGGTCTTTATCTTTCTGGCTTACTTCACCCTGTATGATGGGCTCGTTTCATCCATCTCATTAGAACTGATTCAAATGAATTCTTTTTAATGGCTGAGTAATATTGCATGGTGTATATGTACCACAGCTTCCTTATCCATTCGTCTGCTGATGGGCATCTAGGTTGGAAAGCTTCCTCTTTTAATAGGAAAACAACTGGAAGGAAAACCTGGCCCCTGTGAAAGAGGGTCAGCGTAGATTGGTCTCTTCCTGTTGGACCAGAAATGCCACAGGACTCACTTACCATCACCGTCTGTCCGTCTGTCCATCTGTCCGTCCACCCGATCATGCAGGCTTCCAGTATACATAGTGCACTGGAAGCTGACTGCATCCCGGACCTTTTGCTGAGACAGGGGAATGGTCCCCTGGAGAAGGTGGAGGGGGACAGGAGAGGGCTTCCTGCCCCAGGACCCCATCCACCGAGCGGTCTCATCAGTCCTGGCCATTGGGCACGCTGACGCTCAGGCTGGGCTCTGCTGAGGTTTTGCTCGTGTAGAGCAGATGGAGTTCTGGGGTCATCACAGGATAAACAAACCCAGAGGAAGCAGGGACCTTGGCTTTGGTCATGTGAGCATCCTTCCTTCTAGCTGTCCCCAGACCTAGGGGACAGTGCCCACAGACTCTCTCTGGGTATAGAATCAAGGGTCCCAGTGATCAGAAGCCCCCTGCCCCACCTGAGGGAGGAGGCTTCTCCTGAAAGCTGGGATGGTAGGGTTTTCAGCCACTGTTTAGACTTTCCAGTGTTCCATGAAAGCTGCTGAATCTCTTCCCTAAACAACAAAGTCCCGTTTGGTGAAACGTCTGCATGCAGTGTTCAGCTGAGCAGAACTAAGCTGCTGACAAAATACTGTCTCGGCCGTTTAATCACAACAGCCAACATTTGCATAGGGCCATGCTGCTTAACAAAGCACCCTGCACCACCCGAGGGCAGGGCTGTCATGTGCATGGAACCCAGGGAAGATGCTGGAGGGGTGGGTGCCAGCTTTCTGGTCCCTCTGAAAGCCTCAGGACCACACCCTCCTCTGACCCCGGTCCAGTATGCAGGTCTGGCCTCAGCCCCGGCCACGCACCCAGGCTGCCGCTGGTTCATCTACCCTGACTCCCCTTCACTGAGCCATTCCCCTACTTCAGCACCTGGAACAACTCGACCCGGAGCAGGTCCAGCTCTCAGGACTGGGCCCCACTCTGTACACAGTCCGGTCCCTCTCCCTGTCCTCCTGGCCCAACACTACTAGCTGTGTCACCTGCAAACAGCCCGACCTTCCCCAGGCTCTGGACCGTGGCCGTGGCCAGCTTTAGAGCCCAGGCTTGGCCTTGTGAGAGAGCGGTAACTTGATTTTTTTCTGAAGTAGTCTCTTTGGTGTCTGGCAAGGGGCTGGTTAACCAGCAGCAACCCCTTCTGAGTCAGTAAGTCAGAGAATCTGAATGAAGTGGGCATCTCTGCGGTGGGGGTGGGGGTTTGAGAGCAGATGAGGCTGCAGGACAGGCTCCTTGTAGGCAAGGGGCTGCCTGCAGTAGGTGCCAAGGAGGAGAGGGGTGTCTGTCCAAGGCCGGTGGGCCCTAGCTGTCCTCGGACCCAGTGTGTTGCTCAGGGTGTGTTGGAGCCCAAAGTGCCTGCAAACGAAAGACGTTTCCACTCTGAGCCAGAGAGGCTCTGCCCCACCAAGGCCGTGGCCACCCTCCAGCCAGTGAGCACAGAGGCTCATCTCAGCAGACTGGTTGGTCCCCAAGGCTGGGTGAGGCCTGGGGGTGGGGGCCCTGGACATGGAATAGAGGCGTGTGAGGCCTCAGAACTGAGAGGACTCCTCTCCTCCGCATCCCCTCCTCCACCAGACGCATCCTCTTCCCGCACACCTGCAGACAGAGTGGCTCTGAGAGCACTGATAACTGGCTTAACCCACCCCACTGTGAGTTATAGCATTGTCTCATAGGAAAAATGCTTTCCCCCTGTTTTTCAAATTTCAGAATCAGTCTTTGTTTTAATTCAAGGAATAATTTTAAAATTATAATGACACAAGTAGCACAAAATAACCGTAGACAAAAGACGGATTTAAAAAGTAGGAAAAAAAAAAATCCTCCAGAATCTCAGACCTCAGGGACACACGGTCTTTGATGTGTGTATCCTTCCAGCGGTAACCACACAAGAGCAGAAATATGTAATTTTCAAAGAAGAATCCTGCTACACAGAGTACTGTGTAACCTGGTCTGTCTTTAATTATACGCCGTGACTGTGCTTCTATGGCGTTGCGTGTGACGCTAAAGCGTCACTTTAATGTTTACCTAGTAGAGAATTAGAGCTTCTCTGGTGGCTCAAAAAGTAAAGAATCTGCCTGCAATGCAGGAGACCTGGGTTTGATCCCTAAGTTGGGAAGATACCCTCAAGAAGGAAATGGGTACCCACTCCAGTATCCTTGCTTGGAGAATCCCACGGACAGAGGAGACTGGTGGGCTACAGTCCATGGGGTTGCAAAGAGTCAGACACAATTGAGCGACTTTCTGGGCTTCCCTGGTGTTCAGCTGGTAAAGAATCCTCCTGCAATGCGGGAGACCTGGGTTTGACCCTGGGGCTGGGAAGATCTCCTGGAGAAAGGAAAGGCTACCCACTCCAGTATTCTGGCCTGGAGAATTCCATGGACTGTATAGTCGATGAGGTCACAAAGAGTCGGACACAACTGAGCAACTTTCGCTTCACTTCAATGGAGAAATACAGAAAGGTACCATGATGTCTTTGGACTTCCCTTGTGGCTCAGAGGGTAAAGAACCCGCCTGCCAGTGGGTGGGGACGATCCCCTGGAGGAGGGCATGGCAACCCCTTCCAGTGTTCTTGCCTGGGAAATCCCATGGACAGAGGAGCCTGGCGGGTCCATGGGGTCACAAAGAGTCAGACATGACTTAGTGACTGAACCACCACCCCGCCATGATGTATTTAGTCAAGTCCCTGTTTGGACATCACCAAGGCTGTCTTCACTGTTGTCAACTGTTCTTCTCTGTACACCTTTATCACATATACAATATAGAGTGGATAAGATAAATACACATCCGTATTCTACATACATCACTTGCTGCATGTGCTTTCCCCTGATGATGAATTCCAACAGTGGGAACCACGGATAAAGGTAATGCCTCTAAACGCAAGAGGTACTTACAAGCTTGTCCAACTCTAGCTTCTCAACAGCAGTGGTAAGCATTTCTGGTTCCTCAGATCCACACCAACTGGCCAAACATTATCTTTACTAACCTGGAAGGAAATAACAAATCAACATGATGTGGCCCTGGAAAAAGTTCTCTGAACCGACCCTCATTCATTTAAAACACAGCCCACGATGCACCTGTAAAACCTCCAACAAAATATGGTCGGACCCCAGCCAGGGGTCTCTTATTCCCAACTGCTATTAAGAAAGGACTCTGAATTCATGGCTGATTCATGTCAATGTATGACAAAAACCACTACAATATTGTAAAGTAATTAGCCTCCAACCAATAAAAATAAATGGAAAAAAACAAACAAACAAACAAAAAAAACAACAGAATGATCAAAAAAAAAAAAAAGAAAGGACTCTGGATAGTCCCTAGAAATGAGGTGAGATGGGGTCGATTTGATCATATCTGAAGTTTCCTTGAGAAGAGCGATCATAGTGGAGTTTGATTTATGCCCCAGGCCTTTGTTTCCCACCTGCAAGGCACTTAGGATGATGTGCCAGCATCCACGCCTCGGAGGGTGGGTCGGGAGGAGCAGGTGTGAAGTGAGGGGGCTGCTGTGCACCCAGAACCTGGGCCTGGACTGGCCCCCCGTCCCTCGCCTGTGGGGCCAGAGCCTGGGCCCTGCTCAGCACCACTGGGGGTCTCGCCCATGTGCTGGCCATGTGACTCCGAGAGGGGTCTGCCCGTGCGTCCACCTAACAGAACCCCTGTCAGTCAGTTAGTCAGTTCAGTTACTCAGTCGTGTATGACTCTTTGTGACCCCATGGACTGCAGCATGCCAGGCTTCCCTGTCCATCACCAAGTCCCAGAGCTTACTCAAACTCATGTCCATAGAGTCGGTGATGTCATCCAACCATCTCATCCTCTGTCATCCCCTTCTCCTCCTGCCTCCAATCTTTCGCAGCATCAGGGTCTTTCCAATGAGTCAGTTCTTTGCACCAGGTGGCCAAAGTATTGGAGTTTCAGCTTCAGCATCAGTCCTTCCAATGAATATTCAGGACTGATTTCCCTTAGGATGGACTGGTTGGATCTCCTTGCAGTCCAAGGGACTCTCAAGAGTCTTCTTCAACACCACAGTTCAAAAGCATCAATTCTTCGGTGCTCAGCCTTCTTTATAGTCCAACTCTCACATCCATACATGACTATTGGAAAAACCATAGCTTTGACTAGACGAACCTTTGTTGGCAAAGTAATGTCTCTGCTTTTTATTATGCTGTCTAGGTTGGTCACAGCTTTCCTTCCAAGAAGCAAGCGTCTTTTAATGTCATGGCTGCAATCACCATCTGCAGTGATTTTGGAGCCCAAAAAAATAAAGTCTTTCACTGTTTCCATTGTTTCCCCATCTATTTGCCATGAAGTGATGGGACCGGATGCCATGATTTTAGTTTTTTTGAATGTTGAGTTTTAAGTCAACTTTTTCACTCTCCTCTTTCACTTTCATCAAGAGGCTGTTTAGTTCTTCTTCACTTTCTGCCATAAGGGTGGTGTCATCTGCATATCTGAGGTTATTGATATTTCTCCCAGCAATCTTGATTCCAGCTTGTGCTTCATCCAGCCCAGCATTTCTCATGATGTACTCTGCATGTAAGTTAAATAAACAGGGTGACAATATACAGCCTTGATGTACTCCTTTCCCAATTCGGAACCAGTCTGTTTTTCCATGTCCAGTTCCAACTGTTGCTTCTTGACCTGCATATAGAACCCCTGTGCCAGTTCAGTAATGAGCACTGAGCTCTGCGCACAGCCATCATTTCTCCTCTGCCCTTCCGCTTTATCATCTGTTCAAATGAGAGATTCGGTCACCCAATCCCCAAACCTTCTTAGATCTGATTTCCTGAAGGTTTCAAGTCAGCCTGAGTGAGGTCCTGCCTCTTTGAGCCCAGATTTCAAGCAGCTGAGGCTCAACTCAGGTGCTGGTGCTCTCACTGATGTTGGTTCCGCCTGGGTTGTCTGCGCCCTAGCCTGCCAGGCACCCTCGCAGGGCATCGCCCTCATGTTGCTTTAGCAGATGTCTGCACCTGTCTTCCTGCCTTCGTGGGTCTCGCTCTCCAGCTTAAAAGAGGGATCTCTCCTCCTTTGACAACCCCTCCCATCCCCACCACTACCTGCAGGATGGACCACGTTCGGTCTTATTAACGAGTTGGTTGAGGGGGAGTTAAACTGGCAGGGGATTTATTTCAGTGGGTCAGCCTCCCTGGTCCTGGCTGTGATGTCCTAGTCTTTGCGGACTGACTTTGGCCCATTTCAGCCCATGTGCACGTCCCCAAGGCCCCTGTGCAGCCCCTAGATGCATGTACTTCCCACAGGACTTGACTCCCAGTGGCCCTGGCCCTGGGTTAGAACAATGGGAGTGATAAGGACCCAGCATGTGTTAGGAGAACAACACAGGTTATTTCTGAATATCAGAGAAGCAGGGAGCTTTCCTGGTGGCTCAGACGGTAAAGAATTTGCATACAATGCAGGAGACCTGGGTTCGATCCCTGGGTTGGGAAGATCCCCTGAAGAAGGGAATGGTAACCCACTCCAGTATTCTTGCCTGGAGAATTCCATGGACAGAGGAGACTGGTGGGCTACAGTCCATGGGGTCGCAGAAGAGCTGGACACGACTAAGCAACTAAGCAACAAAGGATGAGTCATGAAGTGTCAACCACTGTGGTATTATCTTAGAAATGTCTTCTCTCTGGTCCATCATGCAGCCGGCTCTAACAGATCCCCAAACACGCGTGATCATGAGCTGTGATCCCAGCCTCCACACTCGCCAAGTCCTCATGATGGAGCAAACCTCTGGAGCCTCACCTCATGCACCTACAGTCGCCTTTTCCCTGCCCTGCACCCTTACCCGTCGTATATGAGAGTTCATCCGGCCACGGGTGGATCCCGCGTCCTTTTAGGTTTCCAGCACTTTATGTGTCACCCCGGTGATTCGCCCACCCGTTTCCTCATTCATTCCATATATATTTACTAGGGGCATGAGAGCCAGTTGCTTGGAACAAAGATCCCCCCGCCCAGAGCTCGTGTGTGTGAACACAGTAGGTGCTCAGTTTTTTAAAAAAGACACCCACTGTTCTCCGTGGGGCTGGGTCACATTCTGACACCTTGGGACCCACACAGGCTTGCCTGGATGAAGTACTTGGCTGCTTTCTTAAGTAGAATATGTGGAATATAACTTAATCTTTTTCTAATATCTCAAAGCCGTCATGTTGAGCATCACTGCCTGTGGAATGAGTGTCACCTCCATTTTACTGGGACGGACGGGGGTCTTTGCATGAAATAGTTTCAGAAGCTGCCTTTGTGGCTCCTGTGTTTGACTTTCATAATTTCCTTCCTGGCAGATTTCCTTCCTGGCAGCGAAATGACAGGGTGCTTCTTTCCTTTTCTGTCATCATGTCTCTTTATGATGATAAGGGTCTTACATTCATTTAGCGTATTTCACATGCACTGTTTTATTTAGTCCTTACATCAACTCTGCAGGTTAGATAGGATCATCTCCAATTTGTTGATTAAAGAGAAGAAGAAAAATCCGGACGCTTTAAAAGTTAAGTCGAAGGCCACATGGATAGTGAGGGGGCAGCGGGACTCAGACGGGGGGTCCTCTGGCCGCCGGCCTGGGCTCTTCCTGCACCAGCCTCTTGCACCTGCTCCTGGGGCTGGTGGACATGGGGTGCAGAATGACAGGCAGAGGCCCTGCGAGGACATGGCTGAGAGGTAACACGTGGGCTGTGTGACCTCTCCTTAGTGGCTGTTCACAGGCTTTTTCTTCTTTTTTTCTGCTATATCAGTAAAGAGGATGGGTAGCAGGTAGGGCTGCCAGGTTTAGCAAAAAATAAAAGCCAAAAAAGAACAAAGTAATGATAATAATATGCCCACTTAAATTAGAATTTCAGATAAAGAAGAATTTTTTTTAATTTTGTTGAAATAGAGTTAACAATGCTGTGTTAATCTCTGCTATAGTGTTGCGTGGTTCGGTTATACTTATAGATGCATTCCTTTTCATATTCTTTTCTATTATGGTTTATTGTAGGATACTGAGTATAATTCCCTGTTATACCATCATACCTTGTTGTTTCTCCATCGTGTATATAATAGTTTGCATCTGCTACCCCCAAACTCCCAATCTATCCTTCCGCCACCTCCCCTACCCCTTGGCAGCCACAAGCCTGTTCTCTGTCTGTGAGTCTGTTTCTCTTTTGTAGATGAGTTCATTTGTGTCATATTTTAGGTTCCACACATAAGTGATATCATATGGTATTTGTCTTTCTCTGTCTGACTTACTTCACTTAGTATGGCAATCTCTCTTGTCTCTGGTGACTCAGTGGTAAAGAATCCGCCTGCCAACTCAGGAGACGCAGGTTCGAGCCCTGGGTTGGAAAGATCCCCTTGAGTGGGAAATGGCAACCCACTCCAGTATTCTTGCCTGGAAAATTCCATGGACGGAGGAGCCTGGCAAGCTACAGTCCATGGGGTCACAAGAGTTGGACACAACTGAGCGACTGAATGTGCATGCAAGCTTGACAGTCCCTAGTCCCTAGGTCCCTCTATCTTGCTGCAAATGGCATTATTTCATTCTTTTTATGGCTGAGTAATATTCCATTGTATATATCACATATATTAATATATATATCATATCTTCTTTATCCATTCACCTGTCGATGGACACTTAGGCTGCTTCTGTGCCTCGCCTATTGTAAACAGCAGTGGTATGAATGTAGGTGTGCGTGTATCTCTTTGAATTATGGTTTTGTTTAGACTTATGCGCAGGATTGGGATGACTGGATCATATGGCACCTCTAATTTTAGTTTAAAAAATGATTTTTAGGGTGCATATTTCCCATGTGATACCTGGGACATACTTATAAAGAAAGAAATACTTTTTGCCTGAGCTTCTACCCGACCCTGTCCTGGGACAGCTCCCATTTCCAGGTCCTAAAGGAGATGTTCCCACCAACGGGCTTGCTGTGTTTAAAATCTGTGACCCCAAGAGGAGAGACCAGCGCATGTAGGGTTGGGGCGCAGCCCAGCACCGTGGCTTCCCCGAATGCCCGCTCCCTTCACAGCCTGCTGAAGGTGCCTGGGGACAACTCTGTCACCTTCAACGGGACATGACACAGGCTGGCCAGTCTCAGCAGAGGTGGGGGAGGGCTGCCCAAGGGAACACTTGGAAATAAGCATTCAGTGTATTTCTGATAAGCCTTGATTTCCTGACCACGCCCTGACAAGGGTGTATAGGTGTGCACCCTTGGACACAGATGTACACAGATGGATACAGACACACACACAGATATGTACAGGTGCACAGATACACAGATGCACATACATGCACACATACATACACACACAGGTACACACACAAATATACACAGGTACACACAGATGCACACATACACACACACAGGTGCAACAGGTACACAAGGGACACACATGCACACAGGTGCACAGGTATACAGATGCACATAGATGTACGCATACACACACATAGGTACACACACCAATACACACAGGCACACACACAGATATATACAAGTACACACAGGTGCACAGAAGTATACACACACAGGTGCACACAAATACACATACAGATGTTCACAGGTACACACAGAGATATTCACAGGTACACACAGGTGCACACGAGTATACACGCAGAAATATACACAGGAACACACAGGTGCACACAAGTACACACACAGATACACAGGTACTCACAGGTACACACAAGTACACACACAGATACACAGGTACTCACAGGTACACACAAGTACACACACAGATACACAGGTACTCACAGGTACACACAAGTACACACACACTGGCACACAGGTTCCTACAACTTGTGTGCGATACTCATCTTCATCTCTCGCTCACTCAGGGTCCCTGGTTTAAGTCATCTCACCTCTGGATTTCTGCCCTGGTCAGCCTGTTTCTGGAGTGCTGGTCCCAAGTGGCCCTTCCCTGTGGTCAGCACCATGGCCCCTCCCAGCAATTGGGGTCCCCATGTGGGCATCCCCCACCCTGGCCTTCCTCCCTCGTGCTCGTTGCCCCCGGGTCCTTCAGGACAGAGACCCAGCCTGGCCGCCTCCTCTCTGGCGGGGGGCCCTGTGGGGTGTGCGATGGGCCGCGGGAGGACCGTGGCCCTCCCCTGACACGGCGAGGGGCCGGCACCGTGGCCGCCACCGTCGAGGTCCTTTCTTGTCACTTCTGCCTTGGCCATGTGTGGGTGCTGGGCACACTCACGGAATTCATTTTATTTCATCCTGAAGGCCTCTCTGTGGGCCACTGAGCCTTGTCTCTGGGAGTCGATGGTGAGAGGGAGCAGAACCACAGACCCATCTGTGGCCTGCTGCCGCCAATGCCAGAGCTCTGGCCTGACACCCCCTGACTAGGTCAGGTGCCCCCAGTTCAGTTCCGTTGGTCAGCTGTGTCCGACTCTTTGCAACCCCATGGACTGCAGCATGCCAAGTTTCCCTGACCATCACCAACTCCCAGAGCCTATTCAAACTCACGTCCATCACGTTGGTGATGCCGTTCAACCATCTCATCCTCTGTCGTCGCCTTCTCCTCCCACCTTCAATCTTTCCTAGCATCAGGGTCTTTTCCCTGCATCAGGGTCTTGCCCCTAGGACAAGACAATCCAGAGGAAGGGCCCAGGAGCCCAGGGCTGGTCTCACAGCTCCTCCCAAGCCCCAAGCCCACCTGGGCCAGGCCAACCCCTGCCCATTCCAGCCCGAGCTGCGGAACCTGGGCCAACATGCCTGGCAGTGCTCTAGCCAGCTCCCCCAGGGGAGAGTGCCTGGCCCAGCGTGTGACCTGCCTGTTCAGTGTGGCCTGACTCACAGATGCATTGGCTGAAACGTGTGGCTTTACCCCAGGGCAGCATGGCCGCCCATGTCCCCAGAGCCACATGAGTCCCTCCCTGTGATCTGACTGGGGGCAGCGTGGGCACCCCAGTCAGACGCTCCCCTGATGCCCATGACACTGGCAGGCCTTTGTGGGAGACCCTCCTGAGCACCGTGCGGGCCTATCTCCCCCCTCATTCTGGCTCCCTGAGGCTGTCAGAGGTCTGCGTGGTGAGAACTCATTTGACAGGCCCTCTGGGAACGCAGCTCCCCTGTAATTAAATTCTTAGGTTAAAAAAAGTCTTCATCAATCACACAAAGCAAGCTGCCTGCACTTGATGTGTGTGGGCAGCGGGAAGTTTTGTAAAAGGTCTGGGGACCGGCAGGACATGGGATTCCCTGTCCTACAGACAGTTCCCCACCTCTGCCACCAGGAGCCTCATTCCCCATCCTGGGGAGGGGTGCTGGGTACCCCCAGGGCCACCAAGAGCCCCTCTCCCTGTCCTAGGAGGGGCTGGGTACCTCCAGGGCCATCAGGAGCCCCTCTCCCTAGCCTAGGAGGGGCTGGGTACCCCCAGAGCCACCACACAGGCACCAGACTGTTTGCTGGGGGGACAGAGCCTGTGGACACCCACGGGTGTTGGCCTGGCCTCCGGTGACCTGTGAGCCCTGAGGGCCGAGGGCCTCTCTGACCCTCACTGTCGCCTGTTGGTAGAACTGGGTGACCACAGCCCCTCTGCCTGTCTCCCACCAGCGGCCAGGGTCCAGTGAGACTGTGAGACAAGTGCCTTTTCCATGTACGGAAGGGACGGCGGGGTGGGGTGCTGGGTGCTGCAGGAGGTCCCCTGGAGGCAGGGAGAGTGAGGACCAGCTCCCAAGGCCAGGATGGGTGGGTGTGGTCCTGGAGGAGATGGAGGGGCTGAGCCCCGGTAGGTGAGCGGGATCTCAGAAGGAGAGGGCAAGAACCCCGCACCGACACCCAGCCCAGAGCCCTCTATCCTCAGTCGGCCTGGGGAGTGGCCCCGGTTTCAGGAAATTCAGAAACAGGGGGCGCCTCAGGGCAGGGGGCCTGGGTCTCCCTGAGCCCCGCCCCCACCCCGTCCCTTGCTGGAACATGTCTGCACTGCCACCTTGATGACTCTCCTGGAAGTGGGCCCCTCGCTCAGCACAGGGCCTGGACCTCTGGGAAGGGCAGGTGTGCAGGGGGCCCGCTCTGAGCACAGCAAAGCTCTTGGGTCCCCAGGAGGAGGCAGTCCGACCATCTGCCCCTGGATATGCTGACGGCCTCCAGTGGTCTGGTCTGGAGGGCTTCCGGGAGGAAGCGCCACAGCAGGATTTGAAGGGAAGAGAGATGAAGCAGACGCAGGGCTGGATGGCAGGCCTGGATGGTGGGTGTGAGGAGGCCCGCCGGGCTGGAGCAGAGCTGGGCAGGGGCGCGGCCCCCCAGGGCTGCAGCCCTCACGTCTCTGCCCCCCTTGCCTGACCCGGCCAAGCAGGGAAAGCAGAGCAGACCCCTTGTGCCTCCTCCAGCATCTCGGAGTGGTGGTGGGGTGTCTCCAGGCCCCCTGCCTGAACTTGGATGAGCCCAGCATGACTACAGAAGAGCAAGCACAGCCACTAGCCAGGGATGCAGCCGCATGGGGTGGTCCTTACCAGATGTGGGGGGCACAGAACTGTGCTTAGAGGGACCGAGAACCCAGTCAGTGCTGAACCTAACGCAGAGAGACCTGCCCCTTCCCCACCTTCCTTCTTAACACCTCAGCTTCTACCCATCCTGCCGTCCTGTCTGTGGGGTCTGGAGAACACGAGGCCATCTGGCCGGGTGTTTAAGCATCTGTGAGATAAGATCCCTTTTCCTCACTGACTAGAACCCAAAATGGACAAGACTGGAACAGGAGCTTTCCTTCCTGTAAGATCAGCTTCTCCGTTCTGTCTGGAAGATCCTGCTGTTCCCAGCTCCCTTCCCTGGGCTGAGAGGACCTAAAATTACCAAAGAAGTACCTGCTCCAAGGCAGCTGGTATTTCTGATAAAAGTATACATCAGCGCGTGGAACTACCCTGAAAGCAGGGGCGGCGTGTCCCCACCCGGGAGGCAAATAAAGCCGTCTTCTTTTCTTGGCCGTGTGAAGGCTGTGCCTAAGTTGGGGCCTGTTCAGCTTGGCATGTTTGTGTCTGGAGAGGTTCTTTCCTCCTCTCAAGGTGGGCCAGCCCCTCCAGCTGCTCTAGCGACTCACCAGGGAGCAGAGAGGCCAGCAAACCAAGTTAGCTGCCTGGCCGCGATTGGGGGCTGAGCCAAAGGGAGGAGGAAGGAGGCAGCCTGTGTTTTTTTCTCCTTAAGAAGGAAACACAACTAAACACTGCACGGCCCCCGCGGACGTTACCCTAGTCACACCTGAGATGTCCACACCCGCGTGTGCACGGATGAACACGTGCCCATGAGCCAAGGTGGCAGGTGATGCCACCTGGGGCTTTCCCACAAGCTGCCCGGCTTCATGGGAGGGTGAAAAGGAGGAGCCACCACGCGCAGTGGGGCAGGGGTCGTCCTAACCCTCTGCAGTCGATGGGGCTGGGGGGGCTCCCTCCTCCCCGCCCCTGTCTGTCTGTCTTTCCCTCATCTTCAGCCAGTGCAGAGAGAGAGCCACTCGTATCCAGCTGACATTTCTTGGCTCGTAATTACATCATCTGTCTCAGATCTCATTACAGCCCTTTCCATTTACTGGACCCACAGATCAAGGCTCAGATTCTCAGAGCCACATCTGACGAGGGAGAAGCTGTCCCAGGAACACGCCGTGTGCAGTCTCCACGTTCAACACCCAAAGACTTAGGAATGTAAAACTGAGAAACGCCAGTTTCGCCGGGAAGACCAAAATAGCATGTAGGAAAGTGTTCAGAAAGAGAGAAGAGCTAAATTAAGGGAAAGTTTCTGGAAGCTGCACCTTCGGGGCGACCACGGGGGGTGGGCGGGTAGGTAGGGGAATGAGCGACACCCTCGCCCACCTGGCGGCTTGGTGAGGCCACCTCTTGGGAATAGTTTAGAGCCTGATGCCTACCTCCCAGCTTCCTCAGCAAAGCGCCCAGCCCCCTCTGGGACAGGTGGAGGGTGACCATCCTTCTGGCCCCTGGAGGCTGCCAGGTAAACCCTTCCATGTTTCCTAGCCTCATCTGCTGCCCTCTCCTCCCTGGGCAGCTGTCCTGCCCCACCATCCTCAGGAGAAATAGGTCTTCCCTGACTTCTAAGCCGTCACTTCTTCTCCTTCCACCCAACGGTTGATTTTTCCTGTCGTAGCCTCGAGAAAGTGCTGCACCCCTAAACGTCCACTCCAGAGGGGCTCGGTGCTGCTGGCGAGTGGTGTCGCGGTCACCAGGGTTACGGATGACCCTCCTGCCTCTCGCATCTCTCCTTCCCTCTGGCTCCGTGGCTGAGTCCTTGCGTCCCCACCTGCCCTGGGTCCCACCCCTGGGACCTGCTGCTTGGGCAGTCCTTCCTGACTCACTGGTGGGCTAGCCCCGTAGACCTGCCTTCTTGTTTATTAGCAAGCGCCCAGAAACTTTTGGGGTGTGTTGCCATGGAGATGATGGAGTTGTCCTTGCAGTCCCATCCCTTAGACTTTCTTGAGCAACCTGCCCTCTTTCTGGATCGCTGGGAAGCTGCAGGGAGGTTTCTTAAATTAATCCTGTCAAAATAGCCTTCGAATTCTTTTGGAGCATGGATTTTTTTTTTTCTAATCTCACAAGACACAAACTGTTCAAGGGAAGAACTGGGAACAAAGACAAGTGGGGAGGGCCGGGGGGAGGGGCTTGGACAGCATTTGAAAGAAAGCGTGCATGTGAGGGATGGGCTGGGGGAGGGACAGCGGGTGTCGGGGTGTCCTGGGAAGAGAGCAGGCTGACAGGTGACCCAGTAATAGGCATGGCGTCTGTGGAGGGCTAGGGTCTGGGGGCTGGCAGTCAGCTGGCTCCCCTTGCCCAGCAGACAAGGAAAGATGCTCGAGGTGGGCAGTAGGGGAACGAGCCTGAAGTCCAGTCTCTGCTCCTAGAGCCACCAAGCTGGGCCTCCAGCCCCTCCTCCCTCCTTTCTGCCCCTGCTGGCCGTTTGAGGAACTGCCATGCTTGGAGAGAACTTAGACTGTTGGGAAGTTCATAGAGGAGCATTTTAAATTCAGTGATGTTTCTCTTTGTGTCACTCGTCTTGGGAGTTGGGACGAGTAGGAAGATACACCACGGGCCAGTGTCCTTTGGCTTAGCCACTTGGCAGCCTCCCACTTGCCACACTGACCACTGGCAAGCTCTCCTGCGCTTGGCGGCTGTGTACCAGCTACATAGCTTGCCTGGTCTTTGGCCTTGGAACAGTTTTTTGGTGTGTTTTAGATGTGGAGCCTGGACTCAAAGCTTGCTGTTTGTGGGGAGAATTAGGAATGTTGAGGGATCCTTGTTTCGTGGCCTTATTTGCTTTATCCCTGCTGAGTTCCAGACCACAGAGGTATTAGAAAGGGAGGCAGGGAGGGAGGGAAGGAAGGAGGGAGGGAGAGAGGGAGGGAAGAACAGAAGGAAAGGCTCCAGGAGAAATTATTAACTTTGCTTCTGAGCTGTTGGAAACTTACCACACCCTGATACTTATAGAACTGTAGTATAAAAAAATTTCAAGTTGTCTGCCCCAGCACTTGATCTAGTCTTCCTCCTTAGTAACTGAAGCCTTCTTTCCATCTGGGCACATTGCTACATAAGCTAAAAGGACTAGACTTTTTCCATGTCCTGTAGGCTTGGTGACGATTTCTTGCCAATGAGAGAGAAAAACTGTATGCTATAATTTAATGAACATTCTTTACAGGGGAGAGGTGAGCCCCTTTTCTTCCCTTCTTCCTCCTTCCTGCTTCCTGGAATGCAGTCATAATGGCTGGAGATCTGGCAGCCACATTAGACCATAAGATGGAAGCCAAGCCTTGGGGTCAGTGAAGCAGAACGGTGAGAGCCTGGGTCTTGATGGCTGTGCAACTGCCATCCCCGCCCACCTCCCTTTAGAAAATGGCTTTACTGGGAGGAAAAATAAAGTTACTATTATTATTATTTCATTTATGCAGTTGAATCAAGCCCTGATGGTCACACATGGGTTGCAAGTGAGCTGGATTATATGGTCAGAGTGAAGGTCAGGACAACGGACGGTCTGGATAGCAATGTTGTGGCTGAACTCTCGAGCAGTAGACCTTCGACATGACAGCACAGAAAAGGACACGGACAAGGTGTGACAGCCAGCTCTGCCTGATTAACCGTTACCTTGACCCAGTCTTCATTTCCTCACTCGTAAATTAGAATAGTCATCTCTCTCACAGACTGTTCATAGGTCTAGAAGTCCTACATTCTAGGTGTCTTATTGAGTGTCTGCTCAGTGTGGGTGTTCAGAGTGGTGACTCTGAGTGTGTATGTGTGTGTGTGTGTGTGCATCCGGCCAGGCACTGCACTTGCTCTGGGGGTGGGGACCTGAGGACAGGACACTGCAGGCTGGCTGGGGGCATTTAGTGTCACATCTGGGCCGAGCATGGAGCACGTGCGTGTCTCTGGTCGTGGTGCGGGCTCGGGGTCTGGGTGATCAGAGCCTGAGTTCCCACCCCTCCCTCGTCCTCTGGATCCCTCTGTCTTCATGGCCCACTGACATCCTTCCTCTTCCATGGAAACATCCACATTATTCCTGATGTTCCTTGACACGTCACTGAGTGTATTCCAAGATGGCCCCATTCAGGGCTTAATTTAGTCTCCTCCTGGTGTGTGTGTGTGAGAGAGTGTGTGAGTATGTGTGTGAGAGAACATGTGTGTGTGTGTGAGTGTTCCCGAGTCCTCCCCAGCTGGACTGCTGCCTTCTGGAAGGTAAACTCCGGTCTTACGGTGCTTTGTGAGGAGTATGTGTTGGGCACTCTACCTGTTCTTGAGAAGGTGGCGTGTCACAGGTTAAGCGTGTTTGTTTCCATGTGACCTGTGTCCAGCCTCTGGCCCTTCTCTCCCTCCTGTGGCTCAGATGATGTGATGGGCAGACGGAAGGGGTGACTGGGGCCAGGCGGCTCGCCAGGGCACGTCACCCGCCCAGGCAGACTTGAATGGGGGGGGGGTGCTCCCTCCTCCCCAGGTGTGAACCGGTTGGTAAGAGATGATTTCTCACCCTCAGGAAACCTCTGCATAAAAGAGGTTCCTTCCTGAAAACACTCCCAGTGGTGGAAGATGCTGTTAGTCACATGTGGTCATGGCTGGGGAGCAGGTGTCAGGCGCTGAGATGATCTGTCTCCTTCCAGGGGGAGCCGAGCTCTTAAAACCCTTTCTTTTCACACCTCAGCTCCCCAGGGGCTGCAGCCCTCAGTCCAGGAGCCACCCAACTTCTCACCTCCAGGTCGTGCCCCTTCACTGGCTGACTCCCAGCCCCATCTGTCCCCAGGACTTCCTATGGGACTAGGGTACAAGCCACCTTGGAAGGCCTCCAGCTCTCCTGGAAGTCCCCCTGGCTGCTCCGATGATGAGCTCGCAGGATCTCAGGAAACATGGGAATGATCTGACCCTGTGCCTCTGTCTCACTCCTATACCCCTGGTTTTCTAAAACCCACGTTCTTGTGAGCCGGCTCTCTAGTGCCGAGGCCCGTTCTGCACAAATCACCAACCGGTGCTCACAGGACCCGTGAGAGCTGTCAGAGGAGATGTGACCCCCTCTCCTCTCCCTTCCACTGCGCTCGTCCAGTATCCATCAGGTCCACCCCTACTCTCCTGGCCTCTGGGGTCCCTTCCTTCTGGAGGCGACCTCTAAGTAAGAAGGACCGTGATGTGTATGTAGGAGGTCGCAGACAATACTCTGAGGGCTCTCGACCCTGGGGGACTCATCAACCTCCTGGGTTTCCAGGTGACGAGGCTAGGGAGTCATGCGGATAAATAGGGTCTGTGTGTTCCTGGGAGCGGCCACTGAAGGGGTGGGCAGAGGGGCAGAGGGTGCTGACAGCAGCCAGCCCCTCTGCCTGCTGGCAGTCCGGCCACACAGGGCCCGGGGCACTGAGAGCTGGGTCAGCAGAGAGTGCAGACCAGTCCTGGCCTCTTCTAAGGCCAACCCTGACTCGTCAGCCAGCTGTCCCAGCCCCCGCCCCAGAGTCTGTGCTTCCAGGGTGAGTCCTCAGACCTCAGTCAGAGGTGAAATCAGAGTGAAGGCAGACGGCCCCTTTTAGCTCTTTTTCCTCCCATAATTGGTGTGATTCTGAAGGTCTCTAGGTGAATGCCTAAGAATAATGATGTTAGATCTATGGTAGAGTAACGCATGTAAGAAATGTTCATGCAAAGGGGGGTGATGCAGCGTTCACAGGCACGACTGGTCAGTGCCTCAAGCCTGGGCATTGAGGGTTGGTCAAGGTGCGTCTCAGTGGGAGCGGTTGGAGTGACTATGGAAGTGAGTTCCGCAGTGTTTTGTAAACCCATGAACCCGAGCATGGAGGCCCCATGCAAGCTTAGCGAGGAACAGCGAGGAAAGAACATGAGTTATGTGGTGGGAACGCTCCACAGTCTGCCCATGTACACAAAGGTCTGCATAATGATTTCTTTACTACAGTTCATAAAATAGATGCACAGGAGAATAGGCTTGCTTCTGCTAGAAGAATCATTCTGTTCAAAAGCAGAGCGTTTAATGTCCTCCCACCATGAATTCCTGGAGTTTCAGCCTCAGAGAGAAAGGAGAGTGGGGCCAGATGGCCGTGGTGGACTCTGAGCAAGGACGAAGGGCTGGTGTGAGACCATCACGGCGGGAATGGCCGGTGGTCTCTGGCTCCCGCTCCCCTCAGGAGAGACGGGCCTGCACAACGCAGCCCACGGATGTCGGGAAGGGATGCTCCAACGAGTGCAGAGAAGAGAGCGGTCTTGTGACACCGTGAGTCTCTGGAAGGGATGCTGGTTTGGGAGGAGCCAGTCCAGCAGAGACTTGGAGAAATGCAGACACCCGTGGGGGCTCCTGCAGCGATGATGGGGTGCTCAGCCTTCCACAGTGAGGATGCCCCGGCCAGAACACAGCAGGGATGACACGGAGGAGCTGGGCAGGCGCACATTCAGGATTGGCCCCTTTTAAAGGGGTCACGTCTGTCTCAACCGGTCCTCCCCTAAAGATTGGACGAATCTCTTCCTGTTTCCTTAGAGCTTCTGCTGTGAGCTCAGTGAGTCGATGGCACAGCTGCAGGCACCAGAGAGGTGACATTTTTATTTTCTGAGGTCCAGAGGCTTAGCAAGAGTGAGCTTAATCTACTCCCTGGCAGACACTTGGAACAGATTCCCTGGGAGAGGGCACATCTGTGTTTTCGGAAGAAATCTGTAATTTTAGGATTTTCTTTTTGTGTGGGGTTACTAGGCTTGGCTCAAAGGGATTCTTAAGATAGCATTGGTTCCAATAAGGCAGTTAGTAACATCTATCATGATTTCTTTGTGAAAAATGTAGAGAGATAGGTTTATAATCAATTGGCAAACTCTGATCAAAGAATGCGGGTTAATAGATGGATGTCAGTCTGGAGTGAAGTCTGTAATTCAATGCCAGGGGCTTGTACCTGATCAATAGTCTACACTGATACTGCAAAATGGATATGTCCAATTTGTGGAAGATGCAAAGTTGGGAGAGATAAATGATGCCATGAATAGAAAAAAAGTGTTTAGAAGATCCACTGGCTTCTTAACATTACAGCAGACCAAACCTGCTTGATGCGCTTCCTTAGAACTTCCAAGTAAAAAACATCCATAAGTATGCCAATGAGTTTTAAATTGGCAATCACACTGTAGATCAAACCAGTCAATCCTAAAAGAGATCAGCCTTGAATATTCATTGGAGGCACTGATGCTGAAGCTGAAGCTCCAGTACTTTGGCCACCTGATGCGAAGAGCCGACTCATTGGAAAAGACCCCAGTGCTGGGAAAGATTGAAGGCAGGAGGAAAAGGGGCGGTAGAGAAAGAGATGGTTGGATGGCATCACCGACTCGATGGACATGCATTTGAGCAAACTCAGGGAGACAGTGAAGGACATAGGAGCCTGGCGTGCTGCAGTCAATGGGGTCACAAAGAGTTGGACATGACTCAGCAATAATCACATTGTAGATTACAGATCAATAAAGAACACACATCAAAGAACAAGTGGACTTCTCACCACGAGAACAGGTGGATTGAGAGGCATATTCCTGGCCTGAGTTCCACATGTGAGCTGCCTGACAGGCCCCAAAGAACTGGATTGTTAAATAAGATGTAATTAATACAGAAAGATGTTATAAAGATGTGATGATACAAGGTCTCTGAAAACACACCATTCCTGTCTTCCTGGGATAGTGAGTCAATTAATCCTTAATGTTTCCTGAATGAATCAGAATCAAGGACTCGGGGTGGTATAAGAGGGACCAGTGGTGAACTGAATCTGATGAAGCCAAGTCAGTGAGCAATAATGAAGAGCATAAGCTCGGGATTGGAGACCAGCAGATGAATCCCAGCTCTGCCTCGTGTTGACTGTGGGGCTGTCAACAGTTATTTAACATTTATGAACTTCACTGAAAATGGGATTTCTATAGAATTATGTAGGAAAAGTCGGTTAAGTGCCTTATGTGGTTCCTGACACATAGCAAGTACCCAATACATTATAGCTTTTATCAATACTGTTAATATTATTAATAAAAAAAACTATGCTAACTCTGGTTACAAAATAGAAATTAGAAGTTATTTTTAAATACTATATTGAGAAATAATCACATGATAAGAAACTGTATATATGATACAAGATTAAATTAATAATGACAAGGAAATAGTGGGTGCCAGAAGCATTTGAAATACATTAAATATATTTGTCTTAAAGAGGGGCACCATGAGCTTTGGTTTTCTTTTGGACTTCTTAAATTATAGAAGTTTCTGTAGCATAGGCATATAATAAAAACAAAAGTTAAAAATCAGGTTTTCTACTTTCAAAATATTGAGGCTAAAATATAGTCTATGAAATAAAAAATGAGAAAATAAACATGCACAAAAATATCCAGAAACATAAAACAGCAAAAGTAGGGGGACAGACCTATCAACTATGGTAAAATATGTAAGTAGGTTAAGTGCTTATTATTAAAAGTCTAAGATTCTCAGATTTAAGTTAAAAACCAAAACTCAATCATATTCTGCACAAGACACACAGTAAAAAGCAAAGTGATGCAGAAAGGCTAGAATAAAATTAATGTTAGTTAATTTAGGAAACAGTCTTAACAGCAGACTTGATAAATATGTCAGGGAGTCAGGGCTAGGAAGTAAAAACTAGGTGACCTCTGGAAAGATTAGAAATGAAAAAGAGAAAATAAAATTAATAATGAAACATAACATATACAAAGAGATGTCAAGGTTAAAAGAATGAATGCTCAGAAATTGCTCCATGGCAATTTTCTGGAAAAATACAAACTTCAATTTTAGAGAAGTTGTTCCAAAAAGCATAAAAAGATTAAAGTTAAAATCTTATTTAGTAAAAGTAACATTGTTCTAACAAAGACGTCTCACACACACACATTTATGAGTCTTACAGATGGACACAGATGAAAAGTAATTGAATCCAGTGGATTCACAATTAGCTGGGATATAACCAAAGAGCCTAAGGACTATATGATATTGGGAAATTTATTACTATAGTATGTCATATCAGTAAATCAACTAAAAACTAATGCCACATGTGATAAGATCCAATATGTTTCTCAAAACATAACACATGCTAAAAATAGAATGATTTCTAATGTGATAAAGAACAAAGTTGAAGGCAGGAGGAGAAGGGGATTACAGGATGGGACGGCTGGATGGTATCACAAACTCAATGGACATGAGTTTGAGCAAGCTCTGGGAGATAGTAAAGGATAAGGGAGCCTGGTGTGCTGCAGTCCATGGGTTTGCAAAGAGTCAGACACAACTGAACAACAATAATCTCAAACCAACAACAAACACTTAAATGGTGAAGACCAGGAGGCCTTTCCTTAAAATCAAGAACCAAGGGAGGACAGGGACTGGAACCAGTGACAATCATCCCCATGGAAACCCTAGAGATGCGGCAGAGTGGGAAGTGGAAAAGAAGAGAGAAAATTGTCAGAATTTGCAAACAATGTGCTTATAGTCTTAGAAAATCTAACTGGAAATGGTAAGAACTTAAAGGCACTCAGAAAAGTGGCTGGATATGACATAAATATTTTCAAAAATCAGTGTCTTTTTTATGTACCCAAAATTAAATGCATCAGAATACATGACATAATTAAAGTTAACTGAAAGACATAGAAGGACAGTTTGAATAAATAAAAATGAGTCATATTTCTATAGGAAAGACTGAATACTGTGCAGATGCCAACTCTTTCCAAATTAATTCATAACTTTAAATCCAATCAACAGCCCAGGGTAATTTCTTTTTTTTTTTTTGCAGGGGAGGGAACTGGGAAGAAGAAGGATACTTGGCAGAAGTACTGATTGGGAGGATAAATGGGCAGAAAAACATGAGAATTCCAGTGAGGAGAGGGTTGTTTCTTGTACGAGACAACGTATCTATCCCTGTAGTTAGACAAGTCTTATGCCTAAAGGAACCAGTAGACACAGCAGTGAAACCAAACATCTAGAAACAAAGTCTAGTCATGATATTTGCTGGTGTACAGAAGGAGAGTTTTGGAAAGAAATGTGTCCAAAATAACCTTGTATGCAGTAGCAGCATTTAAATGTCAGAAGGCCAGAACCCTAAAACAGCGCATTGGTTCAGAGACAGAAGAAAGTTTGCACCATCCTGCTGTATCTTCAGTGTGGCAGATACCATGCGCCAGAAAAAGAGACCTGCTCCTCTATTCAGTTAGCTTGAAAAGAATTCACGTGTGGTGGCTTAGTGGTCAAGAAACTGCCTGCATTGCAGTTTCCTGCAATGCAGACCTGCAATCCCTGGGTTGTGAAGATCCCCTGAAGGAAGGCCTGGCAACCCACTCCAGTATTCTTGTCTGGAAAATCCCATGGACAGAGGAGCCTGGTAGGCTACAGTCCATGGGGTTGCAAAGAGTCAGACACGACTGAAGTGACTGAGTGCACACACACAAATGCCTACCTTACGCATTTAGCCAAAACAAACTACTATGAATTAAAGAGTTACTAATACATATAAAATAATAATCATCCATCAAAACTAGGGGAAAATGAGAATAATTAACTGATCTCACAGTTAGAGAGGACTTGTAAAATACCAAAGTAATAGGAGAAAACACAAAGTAATAGGAGAAAACACAAAGTAAAAGATTAGAAGATTCAACTCATAAAAATATAAAACTTTTACACACAGAAAAATGACAGAAAACTTAAGAAGACAAAAACAAACTGAGAAAATATTTATTTTTTTAAAAAATGATAGAGCATAGTTAATATTTCTGTTTTAGAAGGAGAGCTTTAGAAATCAGTAACATAAACATTCACACCTCCGTTAGAAAACTGGACAGAGGGCATAAACGATTTATTTTATGTTTAAACTGCATAAACTTTATGTTTAAACAAACATAAACTGCATGCTCATCAACACATATATTTTAAAAATCAGCTTCACTGGTAAAAAAAAGAATTGCATGTTAAAACAAGATACCATTTTTCACTTGTTAACAAAGATTTATTTAAAAAACAAGATATTAGCAAAAGTTTTGGTGACATGAACTCTTATATACTATTGTAGAAATAGGAAAATGTATAGCCTTTCTAGAAACAGTTTGGTAATACATATTAAGGCCTTTGAAATGTTCCTAGGCTTTTACCAATTGTTTTCCTCCTAGGAATCTAGGCTAGAAAATAATTATGGAAAGATTTATATTTATGTGCAATGTTCATTACAGCATTATGTATAACAGCAAAAAATTTGAAAATAACCTAAGATCAAAGGGGGAGTGTTTAAATAAATGGTGTTATAATTCATGTGATGGGCTAATAAAAATATGTTTTTAAAGCTTACAAGTCAAGATGCTCATTTTACATTAATAGTAGGATATAAAACATATGGACAGCATAATAACAAAATTTAAAAGGAAAATATAAATGCATAATATCACATTTTCTGTATGACACAAAAATACATTCAATAGCTTGAGTAAATGTTCTGGACCAAAACTAATGAGATAAATTTATTATTAGAAATGCAAACTTCTGTGTTCAGACTCAAAAAATAGAAATGGAGGGGGACTGATTAACGATTGCATTTAAAGAGAAAAGAAACCAGAGCATCCGTTGCCCATAGGCTAGGAGCTGCGCTGTAAGAAGCAGCCTTGGGTGCCGGTTGGGTCTGCTGCGTCGAGGTGAGGCAGCTGTGAGGTCAGAGGTTCTCAACCTGGGCTGAGCAGGAGGTGGTGAGGAGCTTGCCAGGACAGACCAGGCCTCACCCCATTTCTGATGGGGACAGTCTGGGGGGGAGGCCTGGGATTCTGCATTCCTGACAAGCTCCTGGTGATGCTGAAGTGCTGGTCCAGGTCATGCTGGGAGAGCCACTGCTTTAGGTCAACAGCAAGGCATCAGGAGGTTTTACTGAGCCTGTGACTTGATGGCGTAGAAGGCCAGCAACCGTGAACCCATAGCATGTGGAAGGCACATGCCAGGTGCCGACTCTCTTACCTACAACCTTGGGCTGTACTGTTGACGTTCATGGAATTAAATTACAAGCTGTTAGGACCGGTGGCAAGACAGCTCCATCACCTGACCAGGTAACTTGATCCAGGTCGTTAAGTCACTAAGGAAGCAGGGCCTGCAATTTCTTTCTATCCATTTTCAGCTGCTCATATTTGGGGATGGGGTGGGGGCAGTTAATTGTCACTTAGAATCTCATGATGGAAATTCAGAAGGAAATGGTCTTTGGCCTCAGAATGGCCTGCGGTGAGTTTCTGGGTTTGTTTTGTTGGTTCGTTGGTTGTCTTCTTTGCCCAAGGAGGATACCTTCCTCAGTGACACCTCACTGTGATTTCAACAGACAGTTTACAACGTGGAAAACCAAAGACGAGTCCCAGAAGTCTAAGGGTGCCCCAGTGTCTCTGAACCATTCAGATGGAGGTGCCTAACTTCCGTGATCTTCTCAGTTTGAAGGGAGCCTCACTGAGCTGAGCTGGCCGCTTACTGGTTTAGGAAGGACCCGCCCACCCCTCCCTCTCCTGCCTCTGCTGCCCTCTTCCCAGCTCTGAGGTGGAGTGAGTGCAAACTGTGTGCCCAACACTCTCTGGAGTCGGTTGCCATGGCGCCGGGAGGAATCCGGTTCCTATAGCAACGTAAGGTTGACTTCTTACCTTAAGAGGCTGGCAGATTCCCCCAGTGGTAGCTTCTGTGATCTGGCGTTAATCTGGGAGGGGACACGAGCAGAACTGAAAAACATCCCATTTCCCCACGACCCACCCAGTCCTTCCCACCTGCCCTCCTTCCAACATGTCACCAAAATAATGACAGTTAGACATGCACTTTCTTTAACCTAAACAATGCACTGTTATATTACTTTAATGGTTTCATCAGATGAAGGTGTACGTGGAGGCTCCATTCCTATCCCCCTTCTAGGACCAGCCGCCCTTGGCGCAGTGTCCACCAGGCCTGCATGCTGCAGGGGACAGTCCCATTAGCCACAGAGACCCATGTGGGACATGTGCTCACAGTGCTGAGCAGGCCCCAGAGGCCTGTGAGCAGCGTGAACCCCTGACGGAGAAATAGCCTGGAAGAGACAGCGAGTCATCTGAGGGCCCTCCTGGCTTGTCCTTCGAAGAAATGACATGTGGTCCTGGCCTGCGGGGCATGGGGACCTGGCCTGCGGGGCATGGGGACCTGGCCTGGGGCACGTGGAGGGCAACGTGGGACGTTAGCCCAGACCCTGCCCCATGGGAAGGACACCCGCTGTTTTCTAGAGGCTTTCAGCGGGGGCGGGTCTATGACCCCACCGTTCACCTGAGTGCATCGCGCTTCCCGCTTCAGTGACAAGCCTGTCACTGTCTATCTATTAGTCTCACGGGCCAGCTCTGCGCTCATCCTGAGTAACAGAAAGGGGCTTCTTCTCTCCT
This sequence comes from Cervus canadensis, assembly GCF_019320065.1. Classification (NCBI taxonomy): domain Eukaryota; kingdom Metazoa; phylum Chordata; class Mammalia; order Artiodactyla; family Cervidae; genus Cervus; species Cervus canadensis. Next base: position 10,973,904 of record NC_057406.1, on the reverse strand, counting down.
GGCATCTACCTTCATCATAACAGACAGTGAGCGACGGAAATACCAGGAATGTAAATAAAATAGCGTGATGTGATGGGGGTGGGATTTCTTCAGTGACCATGAGCCTGGTGGCAGGAAGGAGCCTGTCCTGGGATGAGCTGCAGAAAGGGTGACCCGGGCAGAGCCTGGAGACTGGCAGTGGGGCCGTGTACACTGGGAGGCAGGCGGTGGCCATGTACACTGGGAGGCAGTTGCTGGCCATGTACACTGGGAGGGAAGTGGTTGGGCCGTGTACACTGGGAGGATGGTGGTGGGTCATGTACATAGGAGCAGGCGGTGGGCCGTGTACACGGGAGCAGGTGGTGGCGCGTTACATTGGGACGGGAAGTGGTGGGCTGTGTACACTGGGAGGATCGTGGTTGGGCTTGTACACTGGGAGGGAAGTGGTGGGCCGTGTACACTGGGAAGACGTGGTGGGCTGTGTACCTGGAGGATGTTGGTGGGTCATGTACAGTAGGAGCAGGCGGTGGGCCGTGTACACTGGGGGCAGTGGTGGGCTGCGTACATGGAGGGAAGTGGTGGGCTGTGTACACTGGGAGGATCGTGGTGGGCTGTGTACACTGGGAGGGAAGTGGTGGGCCGTGTACACTGGGAAGATCGTGGTGGGCTGTGTACACTGGGAGGATGGTGGTGGGTCATGTACAGTAGGAGGCAGGCGGTGGGCCGTGTACACTGGGAGGCAGGTGGTGGGCTGTGTACACTGGGAGGGAAGTGGTGGGCCGTGTACACTGGGAGGATGGTGGTGGGAGTAGGAGGCAGGCGGTGGGCCGTGTACACTGGGAGGCAGGCGGTGGGCTGTGTACACTGGGAGGGAAGTGGTGGGCCGTGTACACTGGGAAGATCGTGGTGGGCTGTGTACACTGGGAGGATGGTGATGGGTCATGTACAGTGGGAGGCAGGCGGTGGGCCATGTACACTGGAAGGCAGGCAGTGGGCCGTGTACCCTGGGGAGAGGACTGTGGGGGACAACTGTGGGAGCCGTGGGTAGTAGTTCAGCAGGTGACAGAGTCAGACTCACTTTCTCCAAGTCACTCCCCAGCCCATGTTCCTCTTGCCTCTGCCCAAGGACATGGGTGTGATGGAGGAGAGCCTTTGCCCCCTTCCTGTGCTCGAGGGTGGTTTGCAGGTCACAAGCACCCCACTCAGGCAGTGCATGCGTCCACTTGTGGGGAGACCCAAGGAGGGCTGGGCCGACCACCAAACGCTGGGCAGAGCCAGGGTCCACTGGGATCCTGTGCTCTGGGCTATGCCATCCCCAGGAGAGGGTGCCCCAGGTACCCCTGCCTGCAGCCTGCCCGCCTCCCTGGAGATGGGTGACAGCAGTCGCAGGACTCACCTGGCCTTTTCTGCGGGGCCCCCTGCTGCCCCGGCTCTCACACACTGGGCGCTGGTGGGGCCTGTGCCTGGCAGCCCAGGTAACAATTAGGGGGGCCACTCCCCAGCTGGTGTGCTGCTTGAGGAGGGGCCTGGGGCCCAGCCAACAAGAGGAGGAATGACGCGGCCTGGGGGACCCCGCAGGTGCCCTTCAGCGCCCCCCTTCTATCTGAGTCCAGTTCACCCTGGCAAGTTGGGGGCGTTCTCAGCAGAGCCATTGAGATGGGACGTGGCTGTGGCCGTGCCCGAGGCTCAGGGAGCCCCACGCAGGGTGAGGACAGCAGGGGGACAGGGGCAGATGAGCCTGGTGCTGACCGCAGGGCCCCGACCTGCACGCAGCCTCCAGGCGGCCTCCAGGAATAACCCTGCCCAGCACCTTCTGACCCCGCTCCCCAGGCTCCGACTCAAGGGAATTAGGGTTTTATGTCATTTATCATCTGTATCATTCTAAGTGCCCTTCTGATTGTGGGGAGACAGCTAGGAATGACTGGAAAATTACATCCCGGCTCCGTGCCCCGAGCACTGTCTGTGGTCCTGAGCTCACACCCACGAGAGAGGCCGTGTCCCCCACGTCACCGCTGAGCAAAGTGAGGTTCATGTAACGCCATGAGCACCCAGGGTCTCGCAGCCCCCGTGCAGGAGGAAGGATGCAGAACAAGGTGTCTGCCTTTCCGCCTCTCCACACCGCCCTCAGAACAGGGTCTGGAGCTCTCCTCCTTGGGGGACCCTGGCCAAGAGACCATCTGGGAGCCTCCAGACAAGCGTCTAAGCTCAGGGGCCGGGGCGCCTAACTGGCTGGGTGTCCTGGTCTGAGCCGAGAAGAAGGTGGGGCGGGGCGGTCCTTGGCTGAGCTGGGCTGTGACCTCCAGGCAGCCAACATTCATTGATAGCATCTGCCAGTCTCTGCACTTGCGTTCTTTCCAGTTGTAACAATGAGACTAGGAACTGTGCAGCTGAGCATCGCAGTGGGTTAGTGACTCTGCAGAAGGAGTGAAGCACCGGGTCTGGTGGACGATCCTAGAGGGAGAAACACAGTCGGGAAAGTAGAAACCAGCCTGCGAGAAGGGCTCTGGGTGCCCTGAGGGTGCCAGCCCCACAGGTGGAAGGGACCCAGTGCCATGAGCCTGGTAGGGGGGACAGGTTCAGAAACCCCCACGGCCTCTCCCGCCTGCAGGCCTTTACAAGCTCTTTCCCACAGGACATCCCAGGCTGGAGGACACCCCCTGTGGCCCCTCAGGCTGTTAAACTCAGGCACACTTAGGCTGACCAATGTGTACAGGGCTGAACAATCTAGGCAGCGGGCTGCGAGTGATAATCGCGCACCAAGATTTCAACAGTAATAGTACACAGGTGAAAAGTCGGTCTGCTTTTTGTGGCCATCCTGCCCTGGTGATTCTAAATAACCATAACATAACATGATGAAAACCCCTCCCATGGGCAGGATGCCCCCTGCCACCACCACCAGCATTAGGAGAGCTAGGGAGCCTGCAAGTGGGCTGTTCTTGGATTTGTCTGTTGGGTCAGTTTCTTTTCCAGCCTTCAGGCCTCTGGTCAGTTTCATGTCTTCTTGGTCAGTTCTGTGTTCACTACATGAACTTAGGGGTTTTGTGGTTGCCTCTAGAATGCTGGGGAACCCCACGAGACCAGGCAAGGAAAACATCGTTTTCCTCTTTTGGTTATTTACGTATAAATGTCACGGAGCTGTGCCTATTCAACTGGGGTCTTCACAAAGTGCTTTTTTTAAACCACAGCCTCCATCCAGGGCTTCTCTTTGGCAGGCGTGTCCTTTTAAGCAGATGGAGGGCGGGCCAGCCTAGCAGGACGCGAGGAGCGGCAGAGGTGCCCGTACTCTACAATTTTCTGGGTCCTGACTGGTGAATTAGCGTGCGTCTCCCATGTGCTCTGACACGCAGTACAATTTGTCCGCGGAGTGTGATGATAGGTTGTCCTGGGCTGATGATCAGAAGTCTTTATTTAGCTCCTGCAGCCTTTAGAGGAGTCGGGAGCGACTGTCCCCACCCCTCCCACGTGTTCGCACAAGTGGGAAAAGCGTTTGACCTTGAGAATTTTACTCTCCCAGGGGCTGGGGTGAGGGATGCACAGTGTTGAGGGAGGCGGGAGGCAGGGCTTCTCCTCAGCCTGCGAGTGCGGGAATGCGTGGGTCCTAGAGGTGGCCCAGGCCATCCTACGCGTGGTGGGTGAGAAAAGCAGGGCTGCAAGGTGACGGCTCGCCAGGGTCACACCTCGGATCCACCAGGAAGGGAGGCTGGGCGTGGCCCCTAGCATCCACGAGGCTTGTCCCCGACGCCCCCATCTGGCAATGCTCCGGTCAGTCAGTGGTCAGGTGGCCCTGGCACTTTCCCCATCAGAGCCTGAGCCGGGGGGAGGTGAGCTGTGTGCTGTGTCAGCTCTGCAGAGTGTCACTCGCTGTCACCCTTGGACTCCAGCGCACAAGCCCCCGTCCCTTAACCAGCACAAAGTGGGAAGAGTGGTTATGGAACAGCACTGCACAGACAATGGTCTTGTGACTCAAATCTTGTCTCCAGAAGACGGGAGCACAGATGAGGGTTGTCCAGTAACTGATGCTCCGTCTGCTGACCCTCACTGATCCCCCCCCATCCCGAGAGCCTTCCACCAACCTCATTAATGTGTGCAGCATGCTAAGATGCTTCAGTGTCTGAGTCTGTGCAACTCCACGGACTGTAGCCCGCTAGGCTCCTCTGTCCATGGGATTTCCCAGGCAAGAATACTGGAGTGGGTTGCCATGCCCTCCTCCAGGGGATCCGCTCGACCCAGGAATTGAACCTGCGTCTCTTAAGTCTCCTGCATTGGCAGTCAGGTTCTTCACCCCTAGCACCACCTGGGGAGTCCAACCTCGTTAGTAAGCATCCCCTAATTGGTGGGTTAGATTCCCAGTGTTCTCCTTGCCCATCCATCGCTGGAGAACACAACCAGCACTGTCGGGCAGGTCCCCCATGCCTCCTGTTCCCCTGGGGTGCTGGCAGCACCCATGTTCACACCCAACCCTTCCAGCTGAGATCCGGATGCCTGGGGCGGGGGCACCACGCTGAGAAGCCCCTTCAAGCAGCAGCCTCACCTGCCGGACCTTCAGCCCAGGACACACACTGCCCCTTTTCTGCACGAGGACAGCCCTCCCTACAGAGGGCTCCGTCCAAGTGGAAATCACAAAGGCTAGTTCTGGGCTGGCGCTGGCACGAAGCAGCTTAGAATTAAAGCCATGATGGTACCAATTAAGTTGCCCAGGCCCAGGCTCTCTGCATTTATTGCTCATGTAGAGACGAAGCCTGAAATAACAGGGCTGGCTCTTGGGGAGCCCCACTTGGGGCAGGAAGGCAGTGTCCCCATTACAACAAGGAAGATGGATGGTGTCTGTGACCGTCTGCCTCCCCCAAGGACACCTGGAAGAGTTTCCTTTTCCAGAGCCAGGCCTGGGACAGTCCTGACCAGTTTCCCGTGGCTTGGCTGTCTGCCTCTATGTCCTGCGGGAACATGACCAGCCCTCAGCCTGGCAGCCCACGGCTGTGGGGTGGCCCTGCAGGTCTCCAGTCTGAGACTGGGGACAGGTGGGCTCAGGTCAGAGGGCCCTGGAAGCTCCTGAAACTGTGTGCAGAATGAGAATGGTTTCTGGGTCTTTCCAGGTGAAAGTCCACTCTTGCCTCTGATTCTCAAAGACGCCCCTGGACCAGAGGCTGAGGCCCCTGAGCAGAGGCTGCCAGCATCCGACTTGCTTCTCTGGTGGAGGATCTTGGAGCACAGGTTGTGGGTGGTGGTCACTTGGCTCAATTTCCTGCCAATTAACTGCCTTAAAGTACTGACCCCCTGCTTCCAGCAACAGTCCCCCTTGGGGGCCCGGTATCCCCACCTCACCTGCCCCAGCTCTCAGAAGCTGGCTCCCCCTCACCACAGTGGTCCATGATGCAAGACCCCGAGGTTACTCTCAGCCCTGGGTCAGCTCTGGGGACCACTCAGGTCAGCCTTGCAATTAGAACCTGAGCCCCCCACCACCAACCAGGCTGCCACCTCTAACTCCCACCCATCTCCAGGGGCTGTGTCCTGCAGCATCCACCCAGGTCAGCAGATCCTGTCAAGCTGTCAGCAGCCTGTCTCATCGGAAATTTCACTAATAAATTAGTAATAATGGGTTTGGCTATTGGGAATGCTTGAGAAAATCTCCTAGAGCACTTGAGGGTGTCCTGGGAGAAAATAGAAGCAGCTTTATTTGAGCATCAGAGCATCTGGGAAGATTCTGTGAGGCTGATTCCCAGGACCGCCAGGACCACAGGGCTCTCTGGACGTGAGGTCTGCCTCCAAGTGCAGATAGGCACTCCCTGCAGTTTCCCAAACCCTTGCCTCCTCCCGTCACCAGCTCTTTACCTGGGGCTCAAAAAGTCTGCAGGTGGAGTTCCAGAGGGTCCGTGAACTCGGATGGGAGACCTTTGTCTTCACAGACTTCTTCCCGAGTGTTATCATGTTATTCCTTTGTGAATACAGGCAACAAACCACAATAGGATCAGCAGTGTCTGTGACTTCGTCCACCGTTTAAAAGTGTGGACATGTTCCTCTCCCATCAGGATAGTTGCAATACCACAAAAGGGTGGGTTTCTTTCCTCATCACTGAGTCAAAATTCTGGTGGTCCAGTTGGTTTTGTTATTTAATACATAAACAAAAAGTCACATATACTTTTACATTGCACATGTGTCTTCTAACTATTTTTGATAACTATGTTTCAACATCATCAGTTTTCTTTGCCATCCTTTATTTCCACTTTAAAATGTTATCTTGAGAAGGGGTCTGCAGGTTTCCTTAGAAGTGCCAAAGGCACCTGGAGCACAAGAAAGGTTACAAGCCCTGCATGGAGAACTCACCCTTCAGTCCAAGGCTGCTGTCTGGTTTCTGCTCTGGGGGAATCCTGAGCAGGTGTGAGCATCAGGGCAGGAGCAGGGCGAGCGAAAACCAGCCTTGTACCCCATAATAAGGGGCCCTCACTTAGCAGATCCCAGGCTTATGCCCTGGACAATCTTTACGTCCTCATTAAATAAGGAAATCACCCGTAGGTGTTGAAGAGGAACCTGCATCTGTGGGCAGTGACTTAGAGCAGAACTCGTGAAACATCTAGAGATCTGTGTTAGCCACCCCTTGGAAGCCCCCAGGGCCGGGGTTGGGGGGGCGGATTCTCTGGTATTAATCACCAGGCTCAGAGCTCAGAGCAGGAGAGGGAGGAGGCAGTGTCGCCGATGGACCCCAGGGCCTGCTGAAGCGGGTTTGTGATGAGGACTCACAGCCCAGCCCCATCACTGACTAACCGTGACCCTGGCAGGTTGTTTAACCTCCTGTCCCTCAGTCTCTTCCCATAAAAGTGGTGCCTGGCTCATCAGCCTCCAATGAGCATGGCCATTACCATGGGCACACGCTCCCTGCAGCCCACGGGGGCTTGGGGAAAAGGGTGAACTGGGGTCTGGAGGCCACACTGGAACTTTCACATGATCTCTGTGTCGTGTGTATCCTGGGGGTTCCCAGGGGACAGGGGACCCGCCAGGTGGCAGGAAGGCACCCTTACGTCCCAGTTTCTAAGTCCTGGTGTCCTCACATCCCTCCCGGGTGGGGTGGGGGCTCAGCCTCGACTCCGGAATGAACCCATGCGATTATAAATAGGAGGCCTGCATTCCCAGACGACAGGAAGCCGGCGGGTGAGACAGAATGCAATGGGGGTTGTCGCCGCCTCGTCTGTGGTGACCGTGTTAATAGCAACAACCCGTCATCCCAAGAAAGGACTCAGGATCGGCCAGGGCAGGGAAACTGCCTTTTTCCCAGGACTTCCTAGGGAGAGCACGGCACTCAAACCACGTCAGAACCCAGGGAACCAAAAACACAGCCAACTGCCCTTTGCCCCGTGGCTTCCCAGAGCAGCAGGGACATGACAGCCCACTGCTGGGTGGCTGGAGGGCAGCGGGAAGAGGGGCTGGTGGGGAGGGGGTGGCGCGGTCAAGTCCTTCTGTCACTTCAAGTCCCACCTCTTTGGAGAGCCCCTAAGGAGCAGGAAACCTAAATTGACGAGCAACTCAGTGCCCGGCCTCCCTTCTGCCACCGATGCTGATGAGCAGGAAATCTCAGGTCCCTGTGCAGGGTCCCGGGAGGTCACAAGAGGTCCCCCCAGCATGGGGACCTCAGCCCACCCTTGAGGACCTCCACAAGTTCGACAACTGCAAACTAGCCGTCCTGCCTCCCTTGGTCTCTTCAATCACTCTGGCCCCTTCCTTCCTCTTGCTGGGGGCCCGTCTGCTTGTCCTATTGATGAGGAATCAAGGACTCTCTGGGGTGGACAGAGGGGACAGGTCCGGGGAGCAGAGTTGTGGGGCACGATGACCAGGTTGGGGAGGGGGAGGTGTGAAGGGTCCAGCTGGAGAGGCGGGGACGCTGATCGTCTTTGGCTTCGTCTCTGGGTCTCTGGCGTGGGCCATGTCCACAGCAAGCCCCATGTTCCCCAGGGAGGCAGCTAGATTTTCAGATCTGGAATGTGATGGGTGGGGGATATAAATGGGGTCATCAGCTCGACGGTGGTGACTGAGACGCGGGAGCAAAGGTCGTCCAGCGAGCCTGAGTGCAGTTAGACATGTCTCAGGACACCCGCATTTCCTACGCGGCCAGTGCGGGCAGAGCTGGTGACAGAGGTGGGACCTAGGGACCAGAGGGGGACACAGAGAATGGGAGACATGGAGGGTGGTAGCCAGGGCATATGTTTGGAGGGTGACCGTGAGCAGAGCGCCCCGTCCTTGCTTGCAGGAGAGGCCAGCGGGGGGAGGACTGAGGCGGCCCCCAGACGCAGGACATGCTGGTCCCTGGCGAGCCTGGCAGGAGTGTCCGTGGGGTGGTGAGCAGGCCCAGAACTTGCCACACTAGGTGGTCGGGGGAATGTTGTCTTAGAAGACAGGAGGAAAGAAGGATGAGTGCAGAGGGCCCTGCGGGGTCCAGGCTGGTTTGTTTCTTAGTAGGAGAGGAAAGCTGGCTTAACTTTGAGCAACAAGAAAGGTCTTGAGCCTGCCCATGCATGAGCAGGGTGACCTTTCACAGGATCGATGCTGTGTGTCCCTGTGACGCTGTGTCTAACCCGATAGACGTTCAGAGTCGTCACAGGCACCTCCTCCTTGGGCCTCCTCTCACCCAGGACTGTGTCTGCAGGTGCCCCGTTGCCTCCCAACTGTCCACACCTTGGGCCTTCATCCTTCTTCTCCTTGACAGGTTTATAGCAGCAAGCCTCCCGCCCCTGCCTCCCGGGGCATCGTTGGTTCCGGGTGTTTGCACCGCTCCTGTCCCGCCCGAGTCCCTCCATTCCCCCCTACCCTGACCTTTCTTTTCCAGGCAGGTTCCCTGTGGTCAGCACAGAAGCACGTAGATCCCGGCATTCTTAGTTCTCCTTTATCAGAGTTTACAGAAAACCGCCTGTGTTGCCTCCTGTTCCTAGGCGGAGGAAATTTAAAGTGGCTGCATTTTTATTAGGGCTCCTCTCAAGGATACTTCTGGAAACCACAGAATCCTGGAACCTTGTTACATACAGGAATAGAAGTCGGGAGGGCACCTACCCATCACCTCACTTCTAGGCAGTCCAATGTCTAGACTCTTGATAAACAGATCTTCTGTAAGATTTCTAGGTAAATGATCACAGCTCAGGTCTAATAATTAAGGTGAGCATAGAATTCATTATTTAAACAGGGGTTCTTGCAGGAATGAAAGGGGATGTAACCAAAGAGGACGCCCGGGTAACTGGAGCAAACTGGGACAGTCCTGAGCTGGCCATCCCCACACGTGACAACTACGACAGACAGGACCCAAGAGAGTCTTTTCTGCTGAAGTTTAGCATCACGAGATGCTCACTGAACGTTTTCTGCAGGAGAGCCTTTGCTCCGGGTCCTGAAACCAAAGCTGAAGGAGAGCCATGCTTGGCTGACTGTTGGGGAAGAGAGACACAAATACAGTTGGCTGTGATTCCGTTCGGTAGGACTGTTTCAGTTTTGATAAGGAACGGCTTTGGGAACAAAGTGCTTTGGGGAGAAGCAGAAGGGATGGGCTTGGAGGGCTCGAGCATCAGAGGAGGCGGCTCCAGAGTTGGCTTTGAAGAGCAGCCAGGATAACTCTGGGGAGGGTTGTGGACACAGGGAAACACAAGGTCAGCAGAGCATGTGTGACCTGAGCACAATATGTAGCAGGGGAGGGGGCAGGAGGCCTGCTAGGGAGCCTTGGCCTTTGGGGTCATCATTGATTCTGTGCCTTTGTGACCTCCTCCCAGACAGGTGTAAGATCTCGAGTGGGGTAGTATCCTGAGGGTCAGGAGAGGGCCAAGTGGGAAGGGGCTGAGGCAGGGAGGCTACGGGGAGACCTTTTGCACACACACACCTGACCTGAACTCAGGCCATGCCAAGAGCATGAATGGGAGGAGAAGGGATGAGCCTTGGAGATCCTGTGGAAGCTGAGAGCCGTGCAGGTGCTCTGGGGGATCAGGAAAAAGGGGTTCCATTCGTTTGCTGTCATTCCTGGAGGTGTCTGGGGCTGAGGGGAGGACTGATGCTGAGAATACTGATGCTTCATGCACAGATAAATGATGGGGTTGAAGAGGAGATTCAATTCAGTTCAGTCGCTCAGTCATGTCCGACTCTTTGTGACCCCATGGACTGCAGCACGCCAGGTCTCCCTGTCCATCTTCAACTCCTGGAGTTTACTCAAACTCATGTCCACTGAGTCAGTGATGCCATCCAACCATCTCATCCTCTGTCATCCCCTTCTCCTCCCACCTTCAATCTTTCCCAGCATCAGGGTCTTTTCAAATGAATCAGCTCTTCACATCAGGTGGACAAAATTTTGGAGTTTCAGCTTCAACATTAGTCCTTCCAATGAACATTCAGGACTGATTTCCTTTAGGATGGACTGGTTGGATCTCCTTGCTGTCCAAAGGACTCTCAAGAGTCCAACACCACAGTTCAAAAGCATCAATGCTTTAGCGCTCAGCTTTCTTTATAGTCCAACTCTCACATCCATACATGACTACTGGAAAAACCATAGCTTTAACTAAATGGACTTTGTTGGCAAAGTAATGTCTCTCCTTTTTAATATGCTATCTAAGTTGGTCATAACTTTTCTTCCAGGGAGCAAGCATCTTTTAATTTCGTGGCTGCAGTCACCATCTGCAGTGATTTTGGAGCCCAAAAAAATAAAGTCTGTCACTGTTTCCATTGTTTCCCCATCTGTTTGCCATGAAGTGATGGGACCAGATGCCATAATCTTAGTTTTCTGAATGTTGAGTTATAAGCCAATTTTTTCACTATCTTCTTTCACTTTCATCAAGAGGCTCTTTTGTTCTTCTTCACTTTCTGCCATAAGGGTGGTGTCATCCACATATCTGAGGTTATTGATATTTCTCCCAGCAATCTTGATTCCAGCTTGTGATTCAGCCCGTCCATCATTTCTCATGATGTACTCTGCATGTAAGTTAAATAAGCATAGTGACAATATACAGCCTTGACATACTCCTTTCCCGATTTGGAACCAGTCGGTTGTTCCATGTCCAGTTCTAACTGTTGCTTCTTGACCTGCATACAGATTTCTCAGGGGGCAAGTCTGGTGGTCTGGTATTTCCATCTCTTTCAGAATTTTCCACAGTTTGTTGTGATCCACACAGTCAAAGGCTTTGGCATAGTCAATAAGGCAGAAGTAGATATTTTTCTGGAACTCTCTTGCTTTTTTGAAGATCCAGCAGATGGTGGCAATTTGATCTCTGGTTCCTCTGCCTTTTCTAAATCCAGCTTGAACATCTGGAAGTTCACAGTTCACGTACTGTTGAAGCTTGGCTTGGAGAATTTTGAGTATTATTTTGCTAGTGTGTGAGATGAGTGCAATTGTGCAGTAGTTTGAGCATTCTTTGGCATTGCCTTTTTTGGGGATTGGAATGAAAACACCTTTTGCAGTCCTGTGGCCACTGCTGAGTTTTCCAGATGCGCTGATATATTGAGTGTAGGACTTTCAGAGCATCATCTTTCAGGATTTGAAATAGCTCAACTGGAATTCCATCACATCCACTAACTTTGTTCATAGTGATTAGTACATAGTGATTAATATGTAGATTAGTTGGGACAAATGTGGAAATGAGAGGATTTGGGGACTGTGTCACCCCACAGAGAGGAGGGCTGCCAAAGAAGACGCCCCATGACTCCTGGGTGACTGAGGTGAGACCACCAGGTGTCAAAATTGAGGGCCCCCGGGGTCTTTAAAGAGCAGTTTTAATACAGTGACTGGGAAGATACCAGGCCAGAGTGGTCAGGAGAAGGTGAGTAAATGATCTACTCCTTGAAGACACCAGGAGGCAAAAAGGGGGTTTGGAGTTCGAGGTTGAGCCAGGAATGAATGAACAGCTTTTCTTTTCAGGTTATCAGAGTCTTGAGGAAGTCCATTTTCACAGTGAATTCTTTTTTTTTTTTTTTTTTTTTTGCCACTTTATTTTTTTAACTGAAGGATAATTGCTTTACAGAATTTTGTGATTTTCTGTCATCCATCAACAAGAGTCAGTCATAGGTATGCCCATGTCTCCTCCCTCCCAAACCTCCCTCCCATCTCCCTCCCCATCCTACCCTTCTAGATTGTCACAGAGCCTCTGTTTGAGTTCCCTGAGTCATATAGCAAATTCCCATTGGCTATCTATTTTGCACGTGGTATTGTAAATTTCCATGTTACTCTCTCCATACATCTCACCCCGTCCCACCTCCCCTCCCCCCATGTCCATAGGTCTGTTCTCTATGTCTGTTTCTCCATTGCTGCCCTGAAAATTAATTCACTAGTACCATCTTTCTAGATTCCACATATATGTGTCAGTATACAATGTTTATATTTCTCTTTTGAAGCAAGAGTAACTTGCTTCACTATGAATAATAGGCTCTAGGTTCATCCATCTCATTAGAACTGACTCAAAAGTGTTCCTTTTTATGACTGAGCAGTATTCCATTGTATGTATGTACCACAACTTATTTATCCAGTTATCTGTCGATGGACGTCTAGATTGCTTCCGTGATCTAGCTATTGTAAATAGTGCTGCAGTGAACACTGGGGTACATGTGTCTTTTTCAATTTTGGTTTCCTCAGGGTGTATACCTTGGAGTGGGATTGCTGGGTCATAGGGTGGTTTTATTCCTAGTTTTTTAAGGAATCTCCATACTATCTTCCATAGTGGCTGTGTATCACAGTAAATTCTTAAAGAACGCCCCCTCTGGGCTCTTCAGTGTCACACAGACTTACTTCTGCCTGCAGACCTGTGCTGGCCAGGGCCTTAGTCACTAGCCTGAAGTGGCCACTTGCATTAAAATTGACTAAAATTAAATAAAATGAAAACTCAAGTTCTTCGGTCTCAGTAGGCGTATATCAAGTGCTGAGCAGCCACATGGCTCACGGCCTCCATGTTGGATGACACAGACAAAATGCAGCTCTGGGCCTCCCCTGTCCAGTCACCTCCCCAGTCTTGCGTTTAGAATTTCACGTGGCCTCAGTGTTATCTGGTTCCCAAAAGTCAATTCTAAAGTGAAGAAAACCAGAGGATGGTCTTCTCACAAATGCTGAGGAATTCTTTTCATTGTAAAGCCGACATCATCCCCAAACATAGACCTAAAATAAATTGCTCCGTGATGTTAAATGAGAAAGAGAGAAAATATGTAAATATGTGGATTATTGTTACCGTCAAGCTATTTTCATCTGATAATTAGCCTTTGTTCATGCACAGGAACTTAATTCTTCTAATTCTTTTCTGGTTATGTGCTCATTAGAAAAATTGGGCAACGTAGCTGCTTCCATTCTACTCAGAAAGCGCCGGGGCCTGCCGGCTGCCCGCCTGTCTGGTCACCTCCAAGCAGACCTTGTCAGCTGCAGGGACGAGAAAGCAGCTGACCTGCGGGCTTCTTGGGTGTTTCTGTCAAGAGACTGCCGTTGTCTGGGTGCAGAGCACGCAGCCTGTTTCTCTCTAAGCCTTTCTCCCCTGTCCTGCTGCGGGAGCCCACCTGTGGGTGATTTTGTCTCCAAGATGCTTTGTGTTTTAAAAGGTCCTTTCTGCTGTTGGCTGTGCTGAGGCTGCAGGGGAGCTGGGGGGCGCCTGTGGGGGGTGCCCAGGTAGGAGGTGGCTCTGGGTTGTGCCTGACGCGTCACCCTTTACCGGGAGAGGGGAACACACTGTGGATTGTTCTCAAAGGCGGGTGGTGTTCTCAAGGGCGGGTGGTGTTCTCAAGGGCGGGTCCCACCCTGCCTGCTTGCACTCATGGGGAGCTTTTCTTTGTGTCCACCTGGCCTCCTCCACTAGTCTGATTTCACTCCTGGACAGGCCTCACACTAGTAAAGGGTCCTCGGTGACCCCTGACTCGAGCTAATCGCCGCCCCCTGCCCCCGACGACGCAGGGCCTCAGCCCCGCCTCACCTCAGAGTTAGCAGCCATGCAGGTGCGGCCGTCCTTGAAGCCTGAAAGCAGAGGCTGCAGCTTCATCTTCCGCAGAAACTCGAGCTCCCTGGAATAGCAGGGGCCCCAGACCAGGGCCCCTCAGTGGGGGCCACTGGGCCCACAGCAGCCTGGGCAGGGGGCCAGCCAAGCAGGAGGTAAGGGGCCCCTGGCTCCCAGCTCTGACCTTTGATGGCGGGCACCTCCCCAGCTGTCCGGGCCCCAGCGCCTGTGCCTCCAGGAAGGCCCTGGCATCGAGGGGTGGGGCTTCCAGCTGCTGGAACCCTCATCTCCCAGCTCTGTGTCAACCCGCCTGTGACCCTGGACAGGCATGAGCGGAAGGAGCTGTGGGGCCTCACCTCGGGCCTTGCCAGGTGCAGTTGGGGCCACCTGCCGTGTCCAGTCTAGAGGCTGGTGGGAGCACTCACTCTGCAGGGCTGGGGTGCAGGGAGGTGCTGTGTCTCAACTGCCCAGCATTGAGTGCAGGAGATGCCGGCTTCCCTCATTCCTCGGGGTTAAATCTCAGTGGGTCCTGGCTCTCTGTCATCCCGACAGCTCTTCGGAGCAGGGGCTGCCTCTCTGAATTCCCCTGGAAAAGAGGCCCCCCCAGGTCTGCTCAGGAAGCTGAGCATGGCAGGTCCTACAGGATCCAGGCTGTCCTTCTACTCCGCAGGGCTCCTCTGGTGAGAGCCCAGGAGCTGTTGCCTGACCCGCAAGGTGAGCCTGGCTGAGCTTGGCTGTCGAAACACAGGCTTCAGTGTCTCTGGGCTTCGTGCTCGGCAACAGGAGAAGCCACCGAGGTGAGACACCCAGGCACCACAACTAGAGAAAAGCCCACGCAGCAGTGAAGACCCAGCACAACCAAAAATATACAAAGAAAGAAATAAAATTATTTTTTTAAAAAAAGAATCTCAGGCTTGGAAAAAATAAGTGGGATTAATAAAATAAAACATGGCTTCACTCCTTGTGCCTGATTTTCAAGGGCAGAGGTGATAAGCTGGAACACCACTGCGCAGGACAGCTTTAGACATCGGACATTTCACTGAACTATAAAGTCAGTAGATTTTATTTTGCTTGGAGAAAACAGCAATCTTCCTTCCTTGGTGGGAATGATATTATCGCCCTGTGAGTGCATGCTCAGTTGTGTCTGACTCTTTGCGATCCCATGGATTGTAGCCCACCAGACTCCTCTGTCCATGGGGTTTCCCAGGCAAGAATGCTGGAATGGGTTGCTATTTCTTTCTCCAGGAGATCTTCCTGACCCAGGAATCAAACTCAAGTCTCCTGCACTGGCAGGTGGATTCTTTACCTCTGAACCACCAAGGAAGTGTCACTGCCCTACTGCATATGTGAATATGAAGTGTTTCCAATACTGTAAAACCAGGCTGGTACCCCCTGGGATTGAGAGATGCAATGCAAATGGGAGGAGTGGGCAGGAAAGGCTCCAAGAGTAGAGAGTTGGGGCAGGGGAAGGGCCCCCCCACCCAGAGGAATGCAGCAGGAGCCTGCATGGTTGGTCTTTTCTGCAACTGGGAAACTGGTCACAGGCTGCACCTACACAGTGGTGTGATCAGACTTTACTTCAATCAGGATCCAAGTTCCGCACTGTCAACTCGTCTAATTCTGTATGTTTGCATTCTGTATTTGTTTTCTTTTCTTCTTAGTTTCCTAGGGAAATTTTCATATGAAAATCTCCAGCCTTATTTTAGCTGAAAAAAAGGGAAACGTGTTTTTCCAGGACCCCTAAGAAAGATGGAGGGAATCCAGGCGCCCCTGGTGGCCGCATGTGGTAGTTACAGGGAGAGTGACTGGGTCCCCAGCCCTTGGAGAGCAGGTTCTTCAGAGTTCCAGGGCTGACCTGGTTCCTCCCTCCCTCCCTGAGGTTTCCTGTGTACCCTACAGGGCGGGACACCTGTCTGCATCCCTGAGCTTCTGATCTCTGACACCAGAGCTGAGCTGCAGCCCCTGTTTATATTCAGATATGCCTTTTACCGGGTGTTTAGAGTGTGCTGGGCTCCGATGTGCCTTGTCTTATTTAATCCTTAGGAGCCAGGATCAGGTTTTAGTGTCCTGAGTTTTTAAATGAACAGACAGAGGCTCAAGAGCAATCTGTCAAGATTACCTGGTCTGTAGATTCTCTTCTAATTCCCTGGGTGCCCAGCCAAGGTTGGCTCCCTGACTCTGGACTTGAGCACGACAATTGTGTTAACCACTCAGTCCTGTCTGACTCTATGCGACCACATGGACTGTAGCCCCCCAGGCTCCTCTGTCCATGGGATTCTCCAGGCAAGAATACTGGGGCGGGTTGCCTTTCCCTTCTCCAGGGGATCTTCCAGGCCCAGGGATCGGACCAGGGTCTCCCGCGTTGTAGGCAGATTCTTTACCCTCTGAGCCACCAGGGAAGCCTGAGCGTGATGGCTGGGGCCAGTTGAGGGTGCGGCTGACATGGGAAGGGCATGAGTGGCTCGTTCCGGCCATTGAGTCGAATGCATGGAGCTTCTAGGAAGCGGGTGCCTCGGGTCTAGGGTGCTGGCTCTGCCCTGTGGTTCTGCCTGTGCCCAGTCATGCACGTTTCAGTGACACACGCGTGTACTCCAAGCCTCTGACAGGGAAACACCCAGAAGAGGCGGAATGTGGAACCAGGGCCGCGTAGCCCTCCTGAGCATCTCATCAACAAAGCTCATGCTGCTGCAGGCCCGAGGATACAATCTGTCCAGAATCGGTTGTTTTCCGTCTGCGGTTGGAGGGCCGAGAGGCTGCCCAGCAGGACGGTGGAGTGGGGCTGGCCCTTTGGGGTCTGTGGCCCAGACTGTGCCGAGCTTTGATCCGCGAAGCAGTGGCTGGCTGCCCAGCCTGTGGTCCTCCACGGCCCAGCCGAGGCTCCGGAGACCTCGGGCCCCTGCGAAGGGGCGGAGTTGTTGTCACCCGGCCTTCCCTGTCACCACCTACTAAATTTCCTGGGGACCCAGCTGCCCCCCGCCTGCAGCTGCACAGCAGCCTCCTCCTGGCCGAGAGCTCTGGCAGGAAGCTGGGCCTCTCCCTCTCTTCACTGTTTCATTAGTGGTTTTCCGAAGGCGCGGGGCCAGGCTTGGCGGGGCCACGCCATTCGGAAGTACGCAAACACTTCATAAAACCAGGCTGTTGAAGGATTCCCAAACCCAGGAATCCGGTCCCTTAGAGGTCCGGCTGGTGGCCTGGGGAGTCTGCTGCAGTGTTTCTGGAAACTCCCATGCCTGTGTGTGTCTCCCTCTCCAGTCATCCAGCCTGTTAGCAGTTCTTAGCTCTCTGGGGTTCGCAAACCTCTTTTCGTATCTGCTGAAAGCTTTGGACTCTCCCCAGAAAAGTGTTTCCCTGGTGGCTCAGATGGTAAAGAGGCTCTGCCTGCAGTGCATGAGAACCGGGTTCAATCCCCTAGAGGAGGGCATGGCAACCAACTCCAATATTCTTGCCTGGGAAATTCCATGGACAGAGGAGCCGTCGGGCTACAGTCCACGGGGTCTCAAAGAGTCGGACATGACTAACAAATACTCACTTTCTTTCAGAAAAGCGCACCCATGCACACGCACACAGCGTTTTACTTAGAATCCCAAGATGTTCACAGCCGCCCACTAAGGAGGGACCCGAATGAGAACCCCCCGGGGCTAAATAGCAGTTGCTTCCATATTTGGACGTCTTGGTGGAGAGTTTTCCTACCCAGAAGAAGAATAAACAGGCTCGTCGGGTCTTTGTTTTTGAAACACCAGGAGCCTGGGCACCCAAGAATGGGGCCTGAACTGCCAGAGTTACAGACAACCTCAGAGGTCAGCATGGGAGTCTGGGGGGTGGGGGGTGCACCTGCAGCCCTGTTGCCCTCACCTGAAGTCGACCTGCCTCCCCCCACCCCAGTTACCTGAGACCAAGAGCCCCAGCTGGCTCGCACTCTGCCAAGTGCCCGAAGCCATGTCTTTGAAGGCAACAGACATAAAATGTGCCTGTGTTCATGACACACCTGTGGTAACAGACATGTTTTCGTCTATGGCCTCATTGGATCATCGGATCAGCCTCTGGACGGATGACCCCCCTTGGACCCCTGGGGAGAATGAGGCAGGAGTAGAAGGTTCTGGGGCCAGCAGTCAGGGAGCAAGCAGGGTCTCTGCCCTGATCACTGCCTGGGGGTGGCGTGTCTGAAGGACGGGCAGGAAAGACTCAGGAGCCTCCAGCCTGGTTTCCATGGTAACTTAGGTACCCTCCCTGTGCCTCTGTTTTCCTGTCTTTAGAAAGGGCACAGGAGCATTTGCAGGCTGGTAATGAGGATTCCATGAGATAACACCCACAGAGCAGGTATTAACTGAGTATGTGCCTGGCACACGGAGAGCACTGAGTGTTTGTTAATGAAGCTGCAAGCCTGGCAGCACAGATGGGCCCTTACACCATGTCCTCGCCTTCTGGAAATTCCGAGTGTCCCCATAAAGCCGAGGAAGGGAACAGAGTGTCACCTGGCTTCCCGTTAATTAGAGCGGGCTCCAGACTTGGTGTGAGCCTGCTGGGGGTGGTCTGAGGCCCCTGCCCGGAGCATCGTGGCCGAGCTGAGCGCAAGCCTGTCCTCTGTGACGCCAGCAGGGCAGGAACTCGAGCTGTCACTGCACCGGGATGACAGGAGGGCCATGTCGACCCCAAGTGCCAGCACCTCCTGCTCCATTTCTCGCCTGGGCCCGTGATTTCACCAAAGCTGGATAATCACCCCGACGGCACCAGACCTTTCTGGCTATTTGTCTTGTCGGCTTGGGCTTCCTGGTGGCTCAGATAGTAAAGAATCTGCCTGCAGTGTGGGAGACCTGGGTTCAATCCCTGGTCAGGAAGATCCCCTGGAGAAGGGAAAGGCTACCCACTCCAGTATTCTTTAGTGAAGAATTCCATGGGCAGAGCCTGGCAGGTTACGGTCCATGAGGCTGCAAAGAGTCGGACACGACTGAACGACTCACACACACACACACACACACACATCTTATCGGCTGGCAGGGCTCCAAGCCCTTTAAGGATGAGGATGGGGGAGGGGAGAGTACTGAGCATGGCCGGCTGGGTGGGACTGCAGGTCCCAGAGCCGGGTTGAAGGGACTCTGCCATGTGCTCCTCGGACCAGAGTCAGGTGCCAATCCGCTGGAGGAGAAGGTGGGCGGTGGCCTGGCAGGCTGTGTGGAGACAGAAAACAAAGGCCTTGGCTCTCCAGACCTCACTCCGCCATGCACTGCTGTGTGACCTTCAGCAAGGCATCTAACCTCTCTGAGCCTCAGGGTCCCATCTGGGAAATGGGGATGTTAACGTTGGCTCTGACTGCTTCACATGCAAAGTCATTTTGTAAATCTGAAAACGTCACACTGCTGTTGTCGTGAACTGCAGACGCTCAGCTTCGGTGGTCCCAGGGTCACTGGAACCCTCGGAGTTCTGGTGTCAGGGGCAGCAGCCAGGTTCTGCAGCACCTACCGCATCACCAGGATTTTGCTCCCTTCAATGACTTACTCTTTGAGACATGATTTAAGCCATTATCAATCATGGTACCCAGTGAATAATAAGTTCATTTGATTTTTTTCCTGCCCATTTGATCCCTAGTTAGAAGCAAGGTTGTTTGGTGGTGTTTTGCTTAGTTTTCTAAAATGGATGAGAGATGAAAGGGACAGGCAAATCCTGAGGGTCTCACAGTTGGGGGGATTAGAGTGGCCTTGTGGGGAGAGGGGAGGGAACTTGGGTACCCAGGCGACAGCACAGACGCACAGGGGCAGGATGTAGTGACGGGGCACAGGCCAGTCTTCCCCAGTTCTCTGGAGGTCAGCCTGGTTTCCACACCCTTGACTCCTTTCTGATCAGCATTTCACCCCAAAAAATCAAGTTGAAGCAGACACAAGTCCAGGCCAAATAGACATCTGGTGTTATGAACCTCTGGTCTTGCCCCACAGCTACCCAGCTGGGTGGGTTTTGTTGACTGCTCTGTCAGGGGCGAGGATGGGCTGCAGACAGAGGCATCCCCGAGCCCCAGCAGGCAGGGATGGAGACCTTGGTGACGGAGCAGCAGCTCCTAAGCTGGCATTGCCTCAAAGCTCCGCAGGGCCTAGAATAGCCGCTCCAAGGCTGCTCTCCTTTCTCTTCCCTTTTTTTTCCCCCTTTAATTAATTTAAGCTTTTTTGATTAAGTGACAGCTTTCATCACTCCTGGCAGCTGCTGAGAGACAAGATAATTTATAGATGCACTGACACTATATGATTAGGACAAGTACCGCAAATAACAGACATACAGAGATACGCTGAGCAAGCTGATGGCCCTAGCTCATCGGTGCCTCCCCCACCTGCCTGGCGAGTCCCAGGTAGATGTCCCGGCGTCAGCCTGGGGTACTCCCCCAACCCCTGTGAAGACCACAGGTAAACACGGCCCCACCCCAGTGCCCCAGGGCTTTCTCAGAGCTGCCCGGTTCTGCTGGGGAAACACTTAACTCCTTAAGTCCTCTGGTCAGAACTTCCTGGCCAGTTACCAGGGCATACCTGGGGGCTTGGTCCAGGCAGGACCCGGGACACAGGGGAACCTGGGCCGGTCACTTCTGGTTGACCTTGAGCATGCCCTCCTCCTCCCACTGGTCGTCATGGAAATGCCACCATTGTTTCTGGGGCTCACGATGGAAAGGCTGAGAGTCACTCCTAGGCCCCCAGCAAGGACAGTAATTAAATCACCCAGGAAATACAGTCTCCATCCTCCATCCATGGCGCTTCATAACTGTCCTGGGTGGCCACAGTCCATGGGGTTGCAAAGAGTCGGACACAACTTAGTGACTGAGCACTGCACAGCATAGAAAATCCTAGTTGTAAATACACAGCACCCCCTGTCTTAAACACACCTTGTTACCTCAAGAACACACCTTGTTACCCCTTCCTCGTGTCAAGCAGAGGTGCTCATGGGTGAGCCTCCCCGTCTTGCTGGGTGGAGCATGTGTCCTTTGTTCCACGCCCTCAATCCAGCCTTCTAAGTGTTCCTTGTCTCGAGGTGAAGGTCACCCTCCCCGGGTCAGAAAGGTTCCACTTGGCAGGTGTTTCTCATGCAAGGGGTGCCGTGTATTTACACCTAGTATTTTCTGTGCTTACTGTGCCATACTCAGTAGCATCCAACTCTTT
Source organism: Cervus canadensis (assembly GCF_019320065.1). Lineage (NCBI taxonomy): Eukaryota > Metazoa > Chordata > Mammalia > Artiodactyla > Cervidae > Cervus > Cervus canadensis. The sequence goes on along the minus strand of NC_057406.1, from coordinate 10,952,882 downwards.
GCAACCAGTGCGGACTGTGGCCCCATCAGGCTCTTCTGTCCATGAACTTCTCCAGGCAAGAATACTGCCACTTCCTACTCCAGGGGATCTTCCCAACCCAGGGATGGAACCCACATCTGCTGCGTTGGCAGATTTCTTTACCACTGAGCTACCTGGGAAGCCCAGTATTTTCTAGGCAGGATTAAATGGGGGACAGTCAGCCCTGTGCAGCCCTGATGATTAGCAGCTCAGTCGGAAGCCAAGATTCCCCTTCACCTGGGGGTCCGGCCTGCCGGGCGTGGCCTCTGCCTATGTGGTCGGAGGGAAGGAGAAGGGTCCCTGAGTTCCAGAAGATTAAGTGGACGAACCACACTGAGATAAACGGGCACCTTGTCAGCTTCTGGGGACTGGCTGCTTGTGGAGTGAAGAAGCAAAGCCAGGGGGGTTACTGTGAAAGAACGCATGTTTGCGGCTGGTTCTTTGGTGGCTGTTCTCTGCAAAGAGCCGGGTGTGAAAGATTGAGGAGAGCCTGGGAGGAGTTGAGCTCCAGGACTGCGGCGAGGGATCCATCGTGCCATCCACGTGCCTAGCGCCTCCTGCAGCTGGTGCAGGGCTCAGCTGACCACAGGCATCCGGCATCACACAGTCAACTGCCCAGGGGAGCTGCCTTGTTGGGGCACCCCTGCCTCCGTGTGCCCACCTGACAGCCAGACCGCCTGGTCCGTGTTCCTTGGAGGAGGACTTCTGCTCCCTGTGGGATATTGGGAAAACTGGGGGAAGGACATGTTTCAACTGAGCCAAGTCACTTTATGCTTTTAAGATATATTTACTTTAAATATCCATAGATTCACAGAAGCTTTCAGCGGCAGGACAGAGAGGTCTGCTGTGACATGGATGTTTGATCTCTTGTTATGGTCCAACGGGACTCTGAGACTCTACACTTTAAAAGACTATTGTCTGTCTGTTTTTCACATTGGGTCATTTCTGTTCTATCTTCAAATTCACTGAGTCTTTTCTCTGTTGTTTCCATTCTGCTATTGAGCCCATTCAGTGAGTTTTTAAATTTCATTCATTACTGTTTTCAAGTCTAAAATTTCCTGTTTTTTGGCTGAGGTGTTCTGTTTCTTTCCTGAGACTTTCTATTTTTTCATTATTTCATTGCTTCAAGCATGTTTGTAAATTGCTTGTTGAAGCAGTTTTATGATGGCTCCTGTAAAATCCTTGCCAGATAATTCTAACATCTGGGTCATCTCAGTGGTGGTATATGTTGATTGTTTTTTTTCTTGTTCAAGTTGACATTTTCCTGGTTCTTGGTGTGGTGAGTGATTTTGAGAGCAAACTGGACATCCTGGTTGTTATTTAGAATCTTGTGTTATTGCTGGCTTGCCACATAACGGTGCCCTTTAAAATGGCTGAAATGGTAAATTTTATGCTATGCGTATTTTATTGCAATGTGGAGTGAAGTTTGTCTTGCTAGGCTGCCCCTTTCCTGGGCCCTTGGCTAAAAGAGCTGACCTCAGTCATGAATGCGTTGGTTTGTCTGCACCCCGTTGGCATTTCTCTTTTGCCCAGAAACCTAGGGAACTCACCTATGTGCCTTTCCTTGAGTGCTGAGGCTCCTTGTCAATGCACCTCCTTGTCTTCCTCTTATAGTCATCTTGTGTTTGCTTTGTTTGTAGTGTCTGTGGATTTTATTTGCACTTTGTGGGAGGAATGGGGAAAATATGTCTGCTCCATCTTTCCAGAAGCAGAAATCTCCAGGTCACTTTATTTTATGGAGCAAGTTCTGCCCATGTTTCATTTCTGCTGCCAGCCAGTGAGTCTCCCTCATTTCCACACAGTGTATAAAACTAGGGCTGACAGCGTCTTCTGTTCAAGGATTCATACTTCTGCAATCGCCTGTTAACATTTCTAAACATTTCCAGAGCAGCAGAGAAGCCGCCCAGTGTCATTCATCATAGCATTTCACTGCCCATCGTTTCCGTTGCCCCAGGCTCAGTAACGCTAATCCCCGGTGCATTTAACGAGTGCCCATTCACGATCATAAAGTTAGTTTATTCTTTGTGTGCGGACATTTCTCATCTTGTCCTAATCATGGCTTTCCTCAGCTCATGCCTGCTGTCCCATCCACACTTTATCAGCACGTATGATCAAATATGCTTGGGCTGCATTTGCCCTTTCTTCTTCATCATGATGGCTGGCTTTTAAAACCCTCCTGGGAGCAAACACCCTGGTGTGGCACCCGAGGCACTGGCCTTTAGATTGGGGTATCTGGGTTTAGTCCTAGTTTCACGACTCCCTGGCTAGTCATTCAATTCTCCAGAGCCTTAGACTCCTCATCGTTAAAGTGAGAGAAGAAGAATTGGGCCATCCGTCCCTACAGGCCCTTCCTGTGAGACCAGCTCCATGTTCAGTCCACTCCTTGTTGTTGAATTAAAGTTGTTGTCCGACCTGGGGGGTGAGGCAAACGTGTCCCTGACAATTACCTGCTGGACAGTAGGTAATTGGACAGTAGGTGCAGAATTTCAATCAAGACACCTGTGTGGAGTTTGTCCCTATAGTTTTTTGTCTCTGTTGACAGCTGTGCTTGGAGCAATACACAAGTTCTAAGTGACTTTTGTCCTTCTCCCTTGAAGCCAGGTGCCTTCATCACACGTCCTCTTTGGCCTCTTCCTTTCCGTCTCCCACAACCCCCTCTACTCCTTCCTTCCTTCCTTCCTTCCTTCCTGAGTGCTCACCTGGGCAAAGCATGTCACCTGTGCTCCCCTGATATGGAGAAAAGAGCTAAGGCATTGCCGGGGCAGAAAGAGCCAACCACGGCTGTGCCCAAATCCCCATCAGGGTGAGGGAAGAAATAAGGCGAGAGAGGAAACAGGGCAGGAGTGGGGACGCGGAGTAGAGATGGATGAGCTGGGCGGCTCGGGGAGACGGAAAGGCAAACACAGGAGCAACGTCTGTCAGGTGGGGATGAATCATGGTCACCTGCCGGCCGCCAGGGCCCAGCAGGCTGGCAGTACCAGCCTCTCTTAGGCTCCGGTCATTTGTAGCTTCCAGCCTGGGATGGCAGGACCCAGTGTCCTGCTCCTATTAGAGTCAGCCAGAGGGACTGGTCCCTCCATGGAGCAGGTGGCCTGGCTGGTCATGGCGCCCGTGGTCTTGCTGGATCTGCATCACCTCAGCCCCTGCAGGGCATCATGTCAGCCGCCCCCTGCTCCCCACCCCAGCTCTGGGAACAAGACCCCAGCCTCCCATCATCCCCCGCAGGAAAGGGTGGAGAACTAGCCTCCATCCCACACCACCCAGGTATATGGGTTTAGGAAGTTTTCAAGGAAGAGATCCAGGAATTTCAAGGCGATAGATCCGGGAGGTTCATGGTGATGTTTCACTTCCAAGGACCCTGATTTCCATGAATCACTTTGTGCAGAAGAAGCCAAAACCAAACAATTAAAGGGAAAGGGAATAGAGCAGCCTGGAGTACAAAGCACCTCGACCCTGCCTACGTGCGTGCATGCATGCATGCATGTGTGTGTGTGCATGAGTGTGCACACTCGACACAGGTGTGTCTCCCAAGACATGACCCTGTGAGGATGCCCTGTCCTTTGCTGCCCCCCATGTCAGTGCCTCTCGGGTCTCCCTGTGTTTTCTGAGGGGTGGGGAATGAGGGCAGACGCCCAGCAGGTGGGAGACAGAGGAAGGCGAGGGTGCATCGAGGAGACCGGCAGTGACCGGAACCCCTGGGTGGGAGCGCTGGGTATGCTCTGCTGTGGGCTCCAGGCCCCAGCTCTCCTACTGATCAGGTCGTCTCAGTTCAGTCACCTCCAGCCCTCAGCGAGCGCTCGGTAAACCATCTCATCTCTTTGAACCGCGGGATAAGTACCTTGATCAATGTGTAAACAAGTAGATACAACAGATGCCTAGCAAACGGATTTCCTGTGTTTTCAAACTGCTGAAGCCAGATGGAGGGACTATTTTGAAGGAAAAGAGAGTGTTTGATCCAGGGGTCTCTAATCTGCCAACTGTGACCCAGCACACACTTCTACACAACGGTGTCACGAGGTGGGTAAGATGGGACGGCACCGAGGAAAGACTGAGAAACGTGCAGTTTTGCCCAAATCTAACAACTCAAAATGTAGGTGACCTTTATTAAACAAGCTAAGAGGCTGGGGGAAAGAGACATTCTGTCACACAGGCCAGCTCCTGCAGCCACCTAGGCTCTTCTGGAGAATGAGTGAGTGAGTGAATGAATGAATGACTGAATGAATGAGTGAGTGAATGCGTGAAGGACTGAGTGGCTGCATGAATGAATGAGTGAGGGAATGAGTAAGTGACTGCATGAACGAATGAGTGAGGGAGGGAATGAGTGACTGCGTAAATGACTGAATGAATGAGTGAGTGATTATAAAATGAGTGAATACAACCTGACAGGCTGAGGCTGGCCCCCATCCTCCCCCAACCCCGCCCATGCCCCCCACACCTTTCCCCTTGGCTACATAAGTTGCTGTGTGAATTGATGGCGCCTGTCAAATGGAGCCACCTGAGATGGAAATGTTCATTTATTGGCATGGACGTGTGTCAGCTCAGCTCTGACAGATGCTCTGCCGCTGCTCCGAAGCCCGCAGTCCTGGAACCACTCACGGCGGGACCGCAACTGCTGGGTCTGCGCCTTGACCACTGCTTCGGGCTGGAGATGGCAGTGCCGTCGCCTCTCCCAGGTCCCACGCCACATGGTCCCATCCTGCCACGCCTGCCCCGGGCTAGAGAAGGGCTCCCTCCCTCCATCTGCAATGCTCCCACATCCTGCTGGTTCGGCCATTATTTGAATATCGGAGTTTCAGTGGAGACTGTGAGGAACACAAGACCGCGCTCCCTGCCTCAGGCCATGCAGCCAAACTGGACAGTCAGAGTTCAAGCCTTGGGCCGGGCGTCGGCAGCCTGTGGATCCTGGACAGGCTGCTTGACTTCTCTGATCCTCGGGCTCCTCACCTGTGGTGAAGGTGGTATCTGAGACCAGGCCCCTGGGACGGGAGCATATTAACTGAGGGCATCCACATATGGTGGCTGCTCCAGCCGCCTCCTACTGTCCTTACCCCTTCAGTGTCTCCTGTAAAAGGACTGATTCACCGTCCAGGGCTCTGGTGAGCCAGCACCTGGGAGCAGATATTTCCTGAGATGTGAACGCTGGGGAAGGCGCCCGCCCCCTGTGCCGGGTGAGTTCCCTGGGTATAGATGCCACCCAGGATGCGCGAGTGTTGAGTGGGAGCTCCACCTGGACCCGCCGTCTCAGAGGAAAGCCCGGTCCTCTAGACAGACGTTCATCACTTTTCCCAGATCACAGACGCCACACGGTCCGGGGGCGCAGTGTCTGGCCTGGATCCTGGGAGAGACCAAGGTGCCCTTTGCCTCTGGCTGGTGTTGGGAAGGGGCACGCAAGCTCACTGGTATAACGGCCTCATGCAGACCTCGTCGTGCTGTGAGGGCCTCTGTCCCTTCTGACCCTACCCACCACTTGGCTACTCTGACCAGGGCGCTGCTTCTTCAGTTGCAGGCCCCAAGGTGCTGAATGTCTGTGGACTGCATCAGAACTCGGGTCCCTGAGGCCAGACGTCTGACCCATCCACGGGCTGTTTGATTCTGGCCCAGCCCAGAGATCCTGTCCCCCCCAGACCCTGGCCCGTGGGGTAGGGGTGGGAGAGGGTGGCAGCAGGGAGCAGTGACTCAGGGGAGGGCATCAGGCCAGAGGCTGCTGGTGCTCTGAACTCTGGCTGGGTGCAGCCACCCTGGAGTCACATGGGGACTTCCAGCCACAGGGGCCAGAGGTCAGTGGGAACCTGGCTGCAGTCAGACAGAGGGTCCAGGTCACTGGCTTGCTTTCTGCACAGAAGGTAGAGAAATGGTCAGCTCTTCCCAGAGGATCCAAGCCTCACGCCCTGCAGGCCCTTTCTGCCAGGCCTGTTGGACACTTCCCCCTTTGTGCACCGTCGGGGGCTCCCACTACATGCAGGGTCTCTGAGGACAGACCCCGGGCTTCATGGGCATAACTTCAGGAACCTTACCCCAAGACCTCGTTCTGGGTGTAAACCGATTCCAACGACATCACACTTCTTTCCTGCTCTTGTGCATCTTCTCTTCCTGGCTATTCTACCTTTTTCCTCCTTTCCATCTTCCAGTTTTCCTCTCTAGCACTGTTGAAAATTTTTATTTTACTTTTTAAATTGAGGTCTGGGCTTCCCTGGTGGCTCAGACAATAAAGAATCTGCCTGCAATACGAGAGACTTGGGTTCAATCCCTGGGTTGGGAAGATCCCCTGGAGGAAGGCATGGCAACCCACTCCAGTATTCTTGCCTGAAGAATCCTATGGACAGAGGAAGCCTGACAGGCTGCAGTCCATGGGGTCACAAAGAGTTGGACTTGACTGAGTGACTTAGCACAGCACAGAACATGGCTTATTTACAATATTATGTTAGTTTCAGGAGTACAACATAGTGATTCATAATTTTTGAAGGTTATACTCCAAGTTACGAATATATTTCTGTATATTAATTTTGTATCCTCCAGCTTTTCTGAATTCATTGATGAGTTCCAGTCGTTTTTTGGCGGTGGCTTTAAGATTTTCTATGTATAGTATCATGTCGTCTGCAAACAGTGACAGTTTTAATTCTCCCTTTTCCAATTTGGATTCCTTTTACTACTTTATCGTCTCTGATTGCTGTAGCTAGGACTTCCAATACTATGTTGAATAAATGTGGCAAGTGGGCATCCTTGTCTTAAGGAAATGTCTCTAGCTTTCCACTGTTCAGTAGGATGTTGTTTTTGTTGTTGTTTAGTCGCTCAGTCATATCCAACTCTTTGTGACCCCAGGGACAGTAGCCCACCAGGCTCCTCCATCCATGGGATTCCCCAGGCAAGAATACTGGAATGGCAGTATTCCAGTGTTGGCAGAGGCAAGAATACATGCCCTCCTCCAGGGGATCTTCCCAATCCAGGGATAGAATCCGTGTCTCTTACGTCTCCTGCATGGGCAGGCAGATTCTTTACCTCTAGCGCCACCTGGGAAGCTCTGACAATGGTTTGTGATTCTTTAAATGTGTTGTTGGATTCAGTTAGCTAATAGTTTGTTAATGATTTTTTATCTATGTCCATCGGTGATATTGGCCTGCAATTTCCATCTTTCGTGCTGTCTTTGGCTTTGGTATCAGGGTGATGGTGGCCTCACAGAATGATTTTGGAAGCATTCCTTCCTCTGCAATTTTTTGGAACAGTTTCAGAAGGATGGGTGTTAACTGTTCTCTAAATGTTTAGTAGAATTCACCTGTGAAGCCATCTGGTCCTGGACCTTTGTTTTGGTAATTGGTCAATTTCATTTCTGGTAATTGGTCTGTTCATATTTTCTATCTTTCCCTGGTTCAGTCTTGGGACATTATATATTTCTAGGAATTTTTCCACTTTTAGGTTTTCCATTTTATTGGTGCATACTCAGTCATAGTCATGTCTTAATGATCCTTTGTATTTCTGTGGTGTGTGTTGTAACTTCTCTTTCATTTCTGACTTTATTCATTTGAGCCCTCTCTGTTTTTTTCCCAAAGAGTCTGGCTAAAGGTTTATGAATTTTATCTCTTCAAAGAATCAGCTCTTAATTTCATTGATCTTTTCTATGATTTTTTAATTCCCTGTTTCATTTATTTCTGCTCTGATCTCTACGGCAGAACTTGGATATAAAACCAGGTGGTCTCCCTTCAGAGGCAGGGCTCCCAACACCATGCCCTGAGCCTCACCTAACACAACAAGGCGGGCGGACAGGTGGGAGTCTGGCCGGTGTCCACATGGAGCAGGGGAAGGCAGCCGTGCTTACCTGGCACCTGCTGTGAGATTCAGGGCCACACACCAGACTCCACCCGTCTTCATCACAACCCTCTGAAGAGCATCACTGGCTTCACTCTTTGTGAATGAGGACCCTGGGGATCAGAGAGACTAAGGGATGGACCGGAGCCCACACAGCCAGAGAGAACAGAGACTGGACTCAAACCCAGGTTCTGCACACTCCTGATCTTCCAGGACAGTCATCCTGTCCACACAGAAGCTGCACCTCCCTTTTTGAGAACTCCTGCTCCACCAGCATGTCTATACCTGCCTGAACCTGGGGTCCAGTCGTTTCCATAAAACACTGACGTGCTCATCCCTGGGCCTGTCCCAGCCCTAGTTAACCTCATCTCTGGACAGGGCCCAGGTTCCCCAAGAGGTCAGCGCAGGTGGCCTCAGCCCAGCCTTCAAAGCCAGGACCCGGGCTCATCCCCCACCCCCATCCTCTGGTGACCTGTGATTCGGCATCAAGGAGTTCAGGCAGTTGCTGCTGCTAATCAGAGATGCTGACCCCTGCTAGTGGATCGCCCTCCCATGGAGCAGAGGGTCCTGATTAAGTTAAAAATCTCATCTCCTTGAAAAGGCCCTGTGGAATGAGGGGTATGGATGCTCCAGGCACCCACTGCAGTTATTTGGGCTTGGAGGCTTCCCAGAAAGCTGGGGTGACCATCTGGCTCCACCAGCTACAGAGGTAGCTGCTCTGAGGTCACCGACCTGAGGGATACGTTACCCCTGACCCCGCCCTGGAACCCCTTGTGGTCTATGGACTCCTGGGAAACACGTATGCACGAGACACTGAACTCTCTATGAATTCTCATAGCCCGGCAGAGGAAGGAAGAGGCGTTCATTTCACAGATTAGAAAACTGAGGCCCAGAGAAGCAGCATGCCCCCCCGAACAGAGGCCTCTCAACCTAGTTGGGGTCTCAGCACTGAGGTGGGTGTGGGCTGGACCACATGGAGGAGAGGGTCACTGCGGGGCCTGACAGCCAAGGCCCTTGGTGTGGCCCATAAACGCAGAGCAAGGTGACTGCTTCTCGAGAACGCACAAGGTCTGGCAGGTGGACATGGCCTGCTCCCCATCAAGCCTCTGCTGGGGGCGCCAAGCAGAGCCAGCCTTCCATGGAACTCAGAGCGAGACCCCCGGCCTGGATCCGCTGAGCCCCAGGGCCTTCTCACCTGCAGAAAATACACCGTTTCTGACAGTCATTGTGAGGATGGAATGTGAGGGTAGGGGACTCTGAGCAGCTCCAGAGCGAGGCGTGTGCCCTCAGACCTCGGTCCCCTCTGCTACCAAAGTGTAGGAAACACTCTCATTTCAGCCAGATCCTGAATTAGACTAAAAATGGCCCAATAGCCAAAAACGTAAACTGTATCTGGTGACGGAGTTTAAATTCCTAGAAGACACTTTCATTGCCTTTATCAAATATTAACATTTAGTTTTTTATTTGACCCCACCAGGTCTTAGTCACTGCATGTGGAATCTAGTTCCCGACCAGGGATCGAACCCGGACCCCCTGCACTGGGAGCACCGAGTCTTAGCCCCTGGACCCCTAGAGAGTCCCTATTGCCTTTAAATAAAATGCCCATATTACTTTTCTCATCCTCCCAACTCAAAGGCCAGAAAATGTAAAGCTGAGCAAAACCCTTTTCAGGGAACTTATACATGTTTATAAAACATATTGTGATGGTAATATTTTTAATATTTTCAATCAACCCAGCAATTCAGTAACTTGAAAACTCTGCTTTGTAAATGAGAACATGTGAAGGCAAAGAATAAAAGACTTACTTGGCTAAAGTCACAAAGCAACTGAGAGGACATACCCGGTCAGACCTTTTCACCTGAAGTGTCACAGCCTCTAAAAAGCCCATAGTTGCAACTGGTTTATTGAGGGACGAATGGGGTTCCCCTTAGGAAAGGGGGTTGTCTGAGAGGACCGGTCAGGTTTCTACGGCCCAACCAGAGCAGCTAGTGGCCAAGTCCCCGCCGTTAGAAGAGAGGGCCCCCCTCCCTGAGTGTCTGCACTGCCGTCCTCTCTGCTCACTTGTCTTGGATGGTCCCTAGCCTTCCCATCATCCTCCATCCTTGTGCTAAGACGCAGTGAACTTGGCAGTGAGTGAAATACTGCTCTCTGCTTCTCTTCTTGGGGGAAATCCATCAGTAATTAGACTCATTTTTCAATTTTGCCACCTAGAAACAGAAAATGCCCATAAATCTCCCCAAACAGAAATGAAATGTAGCCGATTTAATTACCAAGGAGTAAACAAGGTGATTCTGCCTCCATAAGACACCCAAATGTGTTCGTAACTGACTCATTAAACTACTGTAGAAACGATTATTCTCTGTGAGGCAGAGGTGGGTTGGGGAGCAGACACGGGCTTTCGTGGGAAGGTGATGGGCTGGTGCTACCAGAGCAGGGGGGTGGTGTCAGGGACCACGGGGCGGGGGAGGGGAACAACCCAGTGGTGATGGCACCTCTGCAGACAAGTCTGTGACCAGGCAGGCTTTGTCCTTCCTCACCAAGACTCCCTCTCCTTCCCCAAGTCCCCCCCATCCCCCACCCAGGCCGTCCTGTAGGAAGACACTCTCAAGCTTTCTCAGGTGGGTTTACCTACAAGGAGTGGGTGGGTGCTTTAGGAGCCTCACTGAGGTAGAATTAGGGTGACCACAGCCTCTAACTCATCTGGGATAACCCCCATACACTGTGTCCCCATGAATTAGTCACAGGCTCTCTTTCACTCTCAAAACTGCCCTTGTTTGGATGGTAAACTGTATGGCCACTCTGTGCATCCAGCAGGGAGGGGACAGGTTGTAAGTCGGCACCAATAGACAGATGGTCGTTGTGTTGAGAAGGATGCTGAGGTCGTGATGTGGGTCAGCAGGTGAGTTCACAGTGATGGCTGAGCGGTGTCTGCTGGAGTCAGTGGGGGGGTGGGGGCAGGGAGGCCAGCAGGTAGAGGCGGCTTGCATCCAGGGTCTCTGTGGCCCCAGCATTCATTGTCCCATCTACCATAGGGTTTATATCCACAAGTCAGAGCAGCAGCATAATACAGGGACGGTGAATACAATGTTTAGGGAGCTATTTCCCCATCCAGGTGGGGAGAACAGGAGCTGGGAACTAATCCCCTGGCTCCGCCCAGACCCTCACAGCTGAGGAAGCAGTGACAGGATGGCTGGGCCTAGGCATCACTGCCCTGGTGGGCTCCACAGCTGTGGGAGGGGACCAAGCCCTCCTGCTTCCCCCACTTGGGATGTCAGCCTTTCCTGGGTACCTGGACTCCCTCGGCACAGATCAGGAAGCCCCTGTGCACCCCGCATAGGCTGGGGCACATTCTCAGCATCACAGGTGGATACTCAGGGCTCTGTGCTTGTTTTTAGTGGGTCTGCACACATTTCAACCAGTTCTGGAGGTCAAAGAAATAGAGGGTCCCTGCTGAACCTCAGCATAGCCTCAGGGCACAGTGATGCCCAGGACTCAGGCCTGAGGAGGCCGCAAGGAGTTGTGAACTCACAGGCCCAGAGGCGCCAAGGCATCAGCTTCCTCAGCCATGCCGTTCTCCACCCCCGGATGTTTCTATGGCAACATATGGTGTTTTGAAAGGATGACCAAGCTGTTTCACTTGCTTACGCTTTCTTGTTTGTTTTTTGGTTTTGAAGAGGGGGTTGGAATGAATTCTGTAAGGACTCTCATACCTCTAACGTCGGGGGAACACAGCGCTGCTCACAAGAGCAGTGCCACATGCACACTGACACACTCACACACACATTCACACACTCTCACCCACCACACAGATCACTGTGCCTGAGCTTCTTGGCGTCTGGCACCTGCCTCTTCCCTGGGTTCTTTTCCAGATCCATCTTCCTGATTTCTGGGCCCTTTTCAGCTCTGGCTCAGGCCCTTAAACCTGAGCGGTCTTGTCCCTCTTGTGTCTTAGAGGATAAGCGAGACCAGGGAGGCAGAGAGATGAATGGACCTCGGGCCTTGGGTCAGGAAGTCCAGCAGGTCCTGGGTCCCAGGCGTGTGCCTCCCAGGCCTCACCTTCTCAGTGTCCCAGTCTCTCCAGCAGCGAGGTAGCTCAGATCATCTCTGAGTTCCTTTGTCTCTCAGACCCCGTGGTTGTACACAGGATGCCGTCACTCCTGCCTGGAGACAGTTTCCGTGACATGGACGCGTTGTCTCAGGCCGAGGCTGTCTTCAGTGGATGGAGCCAAGCCCCAGCTCTCCTCTGACAACAAACTCTCCAGGACCCACTTGTCCTGCTGCCCCGTGAGCCCAGCTCCCCTCTGAGCCCGCCCCGCATGCATCTGACACCAGCAGCTCGGCCTTGAGTCCAGAAGGGGTCTCCTGGCCTTGGCACCTGGAAGCGCACATTTGAGACCTTTCCCAGAAGCCTCTGGGGCACCTGGAGTTGAGGACCAGTGGCCCATGTGCTGAGGAGGCTGGGTCAGATCCCACGGCCAGATCTCCTCCAGTCTGTCTGGATGGGGCCCAGGGTTCTGCCCTTTTTAACTTTGCATCCCCAAACCCTGATCTGGGCTCAGAAGGCCACCACTGGCTCAGTGTCTCAGGGATGAGGAAGATGTGCTTGAAGGGGTGGGGTTGTGGTGAGCCAGCAATTCACCAGCTGGGTGGGCTGCAGATGGTGTGTCCTCCCGGGATGCCCCATCCACAGTGTGGGTGGGACCTGAGGGTCTTCAATGAGCTCCTCCTGACCCACAAGGAGGGGCAGTGGGTCTGAGGTCTGAGCAGATGACTCCTAGAGGCCAAGGCTCCTGTAGAGCAAGCATCCATGTGTGAAGGCCATGGGCAGCCTCCGCCCGGTGGGGTCATGACAGCTCCACGCTGGAGAGCAGCTGCTGGGGCGGAGAGTGGAGGGAGATGGTGAATCAACCCCGAGTCGGCTGGAGCCAAACCAAGTGTAGACTCCTGTAACAGAGCCTCATCCACAGCAGGGCTCTCTTAGTGGGTGGAGAGGGAGGAGGAGCACCCCACCCCACCCCCATCCAGTGCTCACCCCATCCTGGGAATGCTGGGGCTCCTGCTGACCTGGTCTCGGTCTTTGGACAAAGAGTTTTGTTTTCTAAAGGAAAGGTCAGAGCACGTGGGCAGCTGCCTCTGTCTCCTGACCAGTGGAGGTTCCCAGACTCCAGTTCTGGGTTTCAGGAGACTGGGCTATAGCTTCTGGGTTTGTGACTCAGAACTGTGGCACTTTCTCTGCACTTCCAACTCCACCCTCAGCTCTCTCATCCTGAGTTCTCTCCTGAGAAGTTCAAGCAGGTGTTCATTGATTAAGATTTCTCAAAGGTGTGCAGTTTTCCCACCACCCTAATTTCTGCATTTTAAGACTAGAAGACTAGTGGATCTGAGTGTGCCTGTGGAATAGACTGTGGGGTTGGGGATGTGACAGGGGTCCCTCCCAGCGTCCCCCTGATCCAACCACAGAGGGGCCCCTTCTCTACTGGCTTTTGACCTGTGGGGTCAGAACTTTCCAGACACCCCCCCCCCCCCCGCCGTCTGATGACCTTCTCTCTTTACTTGTGTTTCCTAGGAGCGGGTGGAGTATCTCTTTCTCATCATTTTTACTGTGGAAGCATTTTTAAAAGTCATAGCCTACGGACTCCTCTTTCACCCCAATGCTTACCTCCGCAACGGCTGGAACTTACTAGACTTTATCATCGTGGTTGTCGGGTGAGTACGAACTCCCACACCGCCAGCCACCTCGGCCCCTTCCCTTCCGCACATACCTGCGTCTTTTTGCTTTGGTCACAAGGGCCCTGGGCTTCAGGCCAGACCAGAGGATCTATTTAAAATCCCTCTGGATTCAGACTCTCTGCAAAGGGAGGGGAGCTGTTACCTGGAATAGTCCGGTGCTACTCCCACCTGCACGCCCATACCTGCACACACACACACACACACACACACACACACACAGGTGAATCGAGGGTTTCTGCTGGAGTCCAGGGTCCTCTCTGCAGCCAAGGAGAAGCCTCAATTTTAGGTCTTTTATTCCATCTCCAGCCTCACCTGGCCTGTGTTCCTGGATGCCTCCCCCAAGGTGAGGCAGAGCAGGTGTGTTTGGGCTGGACGTGACCCTGCAGCCACTGTGAGGGAGGGGTGGCTGGCACACGGGGGCCAAGACCCCTACCTGCAACTGAGGGTCCTCATTCAGTGGCTGCCCGGGACTGATGGGCGAGAGGAAAACAGGACTAGGAAGGGCCAGGGGATGGGACCAGACGCACTTCTCGGGAGAAGAGTAGGGGAGAAGTGTAGGAGAAGGACGGGCACCACCTACGCTCAGAAGCAGAGCAGCACCAGCATCTGCAGGAAGCCTTGGGGCTGTGATCTCCTTGTCGGGGCGTCAGTAACTTTGGGGAAGGGTCTTTGTCAAATGTTGGTACAAACAAACCCGCACGCACTGCTGGAGACGCAGGTACTGTTGACCAAGCTCCTGCCACTCATCCATCCATGCAGGGCAGGGTCCCCACGCCTCGGGGCTGACCTGGCGCTACGTCAAACCCACCTGGCGCTCATGCCCTCTCCAGCCCCACGGCCTCCGGGGTCAGGTCCGCGTGCCAATGGGCTCTTATCTAGGGGACCATTCCAGCCAACCCGGGGCTGATGCTGCTTTGGTGGCTTCCCCAGAGAACACCCTGCTCGGAGCCCATGGGCATCTGGCCTCTCCCGCAGGAAGCGACGAAGCAAGTCAGGGCCACGTGGGAGCGAGACCCTGTCTCCGGGAGTCTGGATGGCTTCTTGCAAGTGTCTGAGCGGTGTTAGGGTTTTCACCGCTGTGCTTTTTGCCTGGCTGATGCGTGACGCACTTTGCAGTAACATAAGGGACACTGGAGACACGAGGGACATGGAAGCTCCTGAACTGTTAGCCACATGTGGATGTCGGGTGAGGAAGCAGCTCTGCAAGAGGTCCTGTTCACACTGGGTGAACAGAGTGACCGACGAGTGCCTTGAACTGACTCAGCAAACCACGGCAAAGGTCTTTAGGGCGGTTGTTCCTCACACGTCTGCATCCTTTTCAATTCAGCGTCTTCCTTGAGCCCTGAGTCTCCTGGGAACCTTTCACAGACTCGCAGGAAGAGCCAGGACCGAGACACGGTGCTTCTGGGGCCAGCAGAGGAGAGAGGCCTCGCAGGGAGAGGAGCTGTGTCTTCTCCTGTCTGCAGGATGGACTGGCCTTGGTCTGTGCCATGTTCTGTCCCATCCGCGGCCTTCACCTGTGCGTGGGGTGGGGGCAGGAGACATGGGCAGACCTTGGACAGGGTCCCTGCTGCGTCTCTGCTTGTGTGGACTCTGCTCCTCCTGCAGAGTGGACGGCTCACAGGTCAGCCCAGATCCCAATCCCATCTGCCCAGGCCAGGCTGTCAGACTGAGGAAGGGAGAGAGGCATCCAGACTTGGCACCCTTGCAGAAGTGCCTCCAGCTGACTTCACAACACGGAGGCCACGAAGCCAGCCCCGGCCCACCTGTGGTCCACCTGTGGTCCACCAAGGCCCTCTGTCTTTTTCCCACTGATCGCACACTTGGGACCTGGTTTCTCCTCCCCGAGTTGCTAAGTCTTCAGGGTTCTCCATCCAGTCTCGATCTTGGCCCATCCTTCTAACTCAAAATGTGGCACACGCCCCCCACGAAGGGCATGGACCAATCACCTCTCTTCTGCCATGCCCACCCTCCACTCCCCCCCTTCCCAACCCTTTACCTGGATGTGCCCACCCGCCACGAGACCCATTCCTTTTGGAAGTGGAAGTGGAAGTATCTCCTAGAAACAGTGGGGACACAGCTGCTGAACTTCAGAGTCTCTGTGAGCTACACCCCCCCACCTCCACCAGGTGCCTGCGGAGCCTTCCCCACCCCGTCCCACCCAGCAGTCCTCCCTGCCCCTACTGGGCATCCTAGAGCCCTCAGTAGATGCACCCACTCTGACCATCTACTCCAGCCTCAAGGGTCTTCACTGTGTCTCCATCTCCCTTCCAGTATGGGCCCTGCCTCTCAGCTCATGGGCCCTCCAGAGACTGTTGTCCAGTCTCGAATGTTGGGCTAAGGAACTGACAGGCACACTCCGGGGGGGGGAACGCCTGGAGATAGCCCCCCACAAGCATCCTCATGTGCTCCCAGCCCTGGATGGCGGGGAGCACGAAGCAGTGTTTTCGCCTCCACGGTGTCTGAATGAGGAGCAGCACACGGCCTCCGTGAGCGGATACCTTCCAGACCCAGTCCCAAACTTTCTACCCCTTCAGGGTTGACAAAGGGGAAGGCTGTTCAGTCTCCAATTCCCTCCGTGAATAATATTTGTGGACATCTTGTACATCAATAAGCGTGTTCCTTTCTTCCAGGAAATTCTAAGCACCAAATCTGGTTTAGATTGGGGATGTTGTTCAACAGACATGCAGACTGTTTTCCTCAGTTTCAGTAGAAAGAAGACTTCTCTGTGGAGAAAGGACCCGGCTCCCCCCAACCCTGGCCACCCCTGCCTGGATCACAGGCGTCGCCAGTTAACACGGGGAACCGTCCAGCTGCCAAGCTGGGGTGAAGGAACCCTAGAGCAAGAAGGATGTCAGACTTGGTCCGGGCAACTCGTCAGAACTTCTGGCTGCAGCCCCCACTGTGCAGACAGCCTACTCAGGGCCCCCAAGCACAAAACAGACCGAAGGGAAGCCGCTCATGCCCCGTCTCACCGCCCTCTGTCAACCTTGTCCCCGTCAGTCCACCAGACACACCTGCTGCCAGGGTCCCAGGGGGCCCTGCGGCTTCCAAGCCAGTCTCCCATCCTTGTACCTGAGGCACTGCGTCAATTTCCGTAGGACCCTTTGTTTCTGCCCAGGTTCAGGTCAAAGACAGAGGCTTGTCAGGCGGGAATGTGGTTCCCGGGCACACAAGCCTGGACATCGTGGGGGGCAGAGGGCACCGAGGAGGGACGGGCCCTGGCAGCAGCCCCCGCCTTCCTGACGCTCTGCCCACACTGCTGATGCCAGAAAACCCAGCTTGATGCCGGCACCGGGCTGCCAGGGCCTCTGTCAGACCTCTCCAGGCAAGCGGGACCTGCCTTGAGGTACTGTCATCTGATGAGAGTCAGACCCTCCAGCACACCCAGACTTTCCTGACTGGAGCCACCTGCAAATCCCACTGCCTGGCATCCCTGGAGAAGTTGGAGCCCCGCCAGGCAAGCAGGACATCCTGATGTTCCCTCTCTCCTTCTATTCCAGGCTTTTCAGCGCAATCTTAGAGCAAGCGACCAAAGCCGATGGGGCCAACGCCCTGGGAGGGAAGGGTGCTGGATTCGACGTGAAGGCGCTGAGGGCGTTCCGTGTGCTGCGGCCCCTGCGATTGGTGTCCGGGGTCCCGAGTAAGTAGCTCATCCGTTCAGCCATGTGACCTCTCCCCTGTTCCTGCTCACCCATCCTGAGTTGCCAAGGAATCTGGTTTCCTATAAATGGAGGGTTTCCTTGAATGGGTCCCTTTGCTGTAAAGACCCCAGCTCTGATGTGAGTCCATTAAAACCCACCATGGCTCCTGCTCACGTGCCCCCTGGCTGAGACAGCTGCACAGAGAAGAGCCTGTGGCCATCTGCGCAGCCCGGCCCCCACCCCAGGCCCCCTGGGCTGGGAATTCAAACACATTTGCAGCAGAAGAGCAGAGAGCTAATCCCCCAGGCTCTCAGGGCACAGAGCTGACAGGATTATCTCTACCGTCTGTATTTTTTTTCAAAGAACAATCAGAAAAGCATCAGTGGATGTTCAAAAAGTCCCATTTTGCCACCTCTCCCAACCTCTCCTCCTTTCATGTCACGTGGGGTGTCTCCAGCCTCAGAAGCCCTATTTTTGGACCTGCCGCCTATTGAAGCGAGAGCTAGTTTTCCCTGAGGATGGAGGGTGCTGGCCTGAGTTGGGCAGATGGGCGTGGGAGAGACTGTCCATCAGGGGATGGGCCAGGGTTGGCTCCCCATCCCCGATCCTGCAGGAACCCCCCACCCCACCCCGTTGCAGAGCAGCCCCCAGCCCTGCACACAGAAGGTCGGGCTCCCAGCATCCACTCCAGCAAAGCCCAGCCCAACCTGCTGCAGGCTCAGTCCACTTTCTGAGAAGTCCTTCCACTCCTTGTTCACTGGTGGTCCCTGAACCTAAGATAGGATGTAGGTGCTGGGATGTGTCACAATCCACTCAGCTTCTGGCCTCTAACTCAAGGCAGAGGGGGTCCCCAAACCAGGCTGCAGCCAGACTAGCTTGGAGATAGGGCCAGGCCAGGAAGGCAGGGGGCGCTCTGCACCCCTCACCTTTACACCTGCATTGCCACCAACCTGGTGACGTTGTCCTGCTTGGCAGGTGAAACCTGCCTGGATGCAAAATTGTGGGGACACGGGGACCTTGTATTAACCTGTCCAGTCCCTGCCGCACCTGCACACAATGGTGGGAACATCCCCTAGATTAATTGAACTGGCCACAGTGGGGGACCACGTTCGTGACTCAGACCAGCTCTCCCCGCCACATGCACGACTTCCTGTAAGGAGTTCCAAGCACGTAACCCCCAATGTCTTCGACAATTTACCCTCGTACCTGCCTCTGCAGTTACCTTGTAAGCCCCTGGAAGCCCAGACATGCCCCACACTCTCTGACGCCTGCACGGCGCCTGTCCCGTCTCTACTCAGGGCGGGGGCACTCCCTAGATGGGCGATGGCAGGAGTGGGGGACCCTGGGCAGTGGTGGCCTGTGTTAACTCAGAGGGAGTGTAGATGTGGTCACACAGCACAGGTAAGCAGATTTCCTCTGCCTGGCCTTAACCACTGGCACTAGGAATGGAAAGTGTACCTGACGGCTGAGACCCAAGACCTTTTAGCAAAGCTGAAATTATGGGGTTTTCATGATCGATCAGCCATCACTCAATAGGCCTAGCTCAGGGAATGAGAAGGCGGGTGACAGTGAGTCTGTCACAGGACTCTCGTGGCAGGACTTCCATCTGGATGCCCCCCAGCTGGCCTCAGCCCCTTGGTGTCCACAGAAACAGCACCTTCTCAGGGGCCTGTCCCACTGCTGTGTCCTCCGTCCATCTCTGCTTTCTTCCCCTGCTTCACCCTCCACCCTCTTCCCTGGTTTATTTACTTCACACCCCTCACCTCATGAGAACAACCAGGTTTTATATCATTCACTACTATATTCTTGTCACCCACTATTGTCTACAAAACGCCAGGTCAGTCTTTGTGGGGGGACTGGCCCCTCGTGGCCGAGCACAGGCTCCACATGGTGGGGGCAGAACCCTAACACCCCCAAACGACACCAGGGCTAAAGACCTTCCTTCCCGGGCGCCTTCTTTAGTGTTTCTGAAGGGCTTTTTCTTCTGTGTTATTCGATCTTCATGGCAACTGTGCACTGTGTAGCTGAACATGCAGGTGCTGTTTCTATGGCAAATATGCTGACTGGGTGGTTTGCGGGACCTGAAAGCCCACGCCCACGAAGTTACCGTTACTCTCTGTGTCCATACATGTATTAAATGCCATGGAATCTCAGGATCACAGATACGGAGGGTGAGAGATGGTGGTGAGGGTACAAGCCCATGAGTCATTTATTAATTTGTTCAACAAAACCCACCGAGTACTTACTTCATAGAGGACTTTTCTAGCCTCACAACAGATACAGAGGTGAGTCAGACACTAAGAGTATTCTCAGAGAGACTGAAGTGTCAAAGAAAAAATGTTCTTAGAAATGATGGTGTAGAGCAAAAATAGAGATGTGCAAAAAAAAAAGCAGATGAGTTCTGTGGCCAGTGTGCTCTGGGGGACTCCATACTCTGGGGAGTGCAGATAGTAATCAGGAGAGACTTCCTGGAGGAGGTGTCACTCCTTGGAGGAGGAGGAGAGGCCTTGAAGCGTAGGTAAGGAGGGGCATCTGGGACCTCAGGACGAAGAGATAGGATAACTGTGGCCCTGGAAACATGCACAAGGAGGCGGAGGATCAGGGGTGGGTCTTGCTGTGGTTGTAGACATCAGGACACTCTCAGGACATGCTGTGTAGCTGAGGCTTGTCCACTCTGCTCCAGGCATGCTGCAGTGGAGTCTGATGGATAAGTTACTATCAGTGACACAAGCGACCAAACCAGGGAAGTCATGACTATTTATGCTCTACCTGAAGAAGCTTAAAAATTTATAGGGACCAAGAAACTTAACCTGTTTACTGAGATGCACAGACTCCCCCAGGAGGAAAATGTCCCTTTTCGATTTGAGCACAAAACGCAGGTGGTGACAGATGTCCGGGTTACCACCTGCTAAATGCAGAGTTGGGTGTCTGAGTCAGGATCTTGGCCTCCAAGAGCTTCATTGGTGGGTTGGTCGGCCCAGTGGTCCAGGAAGACAGGGCTTTAGCCCTAATTTACAGGCAGGCATATGCAGCCCAAGTGTTTCTCCCAGAGCCATGAATGGAGATGGACTCAGGCCGTTTTCAACGGCAGGGTCATCCCCTACAGCAAACCGGCCTCTGCCACTGGGGGAGACACAACTGGCCACAGGTGCCCACCTGGCTCTTGAGATGGGCACAAGTGATATTTCAGGTGTTGGTGTATTTGCCTTTCAGTGGTCCCTGAGCCCTGGCCACATGGGCTGAGGAGAAGTGGTCCTCTTCTCCGTGAGGGCCTCAGGAGAGTGGGAGCACGAAGGGCCTGCAGTGCGGACACCAGGGAGCTGAGTCTGGTCAGCGATGTGACCTGCCCTTTAATCTCTGACCTGCAGTTTTCGCCCTGGGAAACAAGAGGTTTAAATTGTCTCAGTCCTGAAATTCTGAGCAGTATCGTCCTGTGCCTCAGTGACAGAGAACAGCAGTGAGCTGAGAACTTCTCTGGAATCACTAATTCTAGGCTGAGTCCCAGGCAGGGAATGACCCTCGGGGGCTCCCATCATGATGGCCATCAGTCCAGACAGGGCAGTTCCCCAAACCCTGGCCTTGTGCCCAGGACTGCGGTGGATGGTGTCAGTCACACTGGAGACAGAGCTTCCTAAAGTCCAGAAGCCCTGTCATTGATTCTCTTTAATGCCTGGCCCTTCTGTAGAAATCGCAAACCTGAAATTACAGCCAGCAGTAAGGTGACTGTCACCTGATTTAAAATAATGGTCATAGTAAAGGCCACTTACACTTACAAGTGACCCATAAATGCTGGAAAGAAAAATGAGGGGAGCGGAGATGAAGAGACAGTGAAGTCAGTGTCCCGTGAAGTGATCGATTTGAAGAACATGAGCCCAAACACCTGTGACACCGGGTCTGTTCCCTCTGGCTAGCTCCAGACGATGAGTGGCCATGGATGCCGGCATTGAGGTCCCACTCCTTAGGCTTAAGTCCCCGGAGCCACACCTGTAAGCTGTGTGCCTCTGCATCCTGATTGATCAATAATGGGGGTTAAAATTGCACTTATGTCAAGGAGCGGTTGTGAGGATTAAATACTCAAGGGCTTGCAGAGCATTTATAATTGTGGTCAGTGTGTAAGACGCATTAGCAAATTTTAGCTCCTGGTATTTCTATGGGTCCAACTCCCTGTCTGCTGAACTCAGGCTCCAAATGGGACCAATGGAAGGAAGGGGATACTTCCATACTTAACTTTTTAAAATCCACTTTATTGAAGCATTATTTATATTCAGTAAAACTCACACATGTTAAATGTACAATCACAAATGTTAGAGCCTTAGCATAGTACACTTTCACTAACACAACTCTCTCCCCTGTGTGAGCATTATACATTTTCTACTTCTTGTTCAGTTGCCAAGTCATGTCTGACTCTTCACAGCCCCATGGACTGCAGTACACCAGGCTTCCATGTCCTTCACTATCTCCTGAAGTTTGCCCGAGTTAGTGTCCATTTAATCAGTGATGCCACCCAACCATCTCATCTTCTACTTACATGAGCATTATAAATCCCACCCTGTGTTAATATTTCCTGCTTTAGTAAGTTGTCTTTTAAGTAAATTATGAGAAAAAGTAAAAATGTAAAAGCTTTTATATTTGCCCACCTATTTACCATTTCTGAGACTGTCTAATCCTTTCTGTAGATCTACATTTCCTTCTGGTGTCATTTCCCGTCACTCTGAAGGACATGTCTATGGTATTTCTGTGAAAGAGGTCTGCTGCTGATGAATTATCTCAGTTTTCATTATCTGAAGGTGTCTTCAGCCCTTCCTCTTCTTGAAGAATATTTCCACTGGATATATAATTCTTGGTTGACAGCTTTTTCTTTCATGTTAGAGATGTTGTTCCACTTTCTCTTGGTCTCAGTTTTCTCTGAGTCACTGATATTCTCACCATGGTTCCCTGTATATATGTTTCTTCTTTCTTGACTGTTTCTAGATTTTCTCTCTATCTTTGGTTTTCACCACTGGACTGTGAAGGGCTTCACTGTATATTTGCTCTGCTTAGAGTTGTCTGAGCAGCTCAGATTCATCCATAAATTGGATGTCAACAAGTTTGGGAAGTTTTTGACCATTATTTCCTCAAATATTTTCCCTCACTCCAATCTCACTCGTTTGTGTCTGTAACTCCAATTATACTTATGTTTGGCCATTTTCTGTTATCTCATTGGTCTCTGAGGCTTTCTTTGGTTTTCTTCAGTCTTTTTCTGTGTCCACAGGTTGAAATTTTTCTATCAATTTTTCTTCCAGTTCATTACTTTTCCCTCTTCTACTTCCATCTTCATTAAGCCTATTTAATGAGTCAGAGAATCTCCATTTGGTTCCTTTTTATAGTTTCCATTTATCTGTGAAATTCCCTCTCTGTTCTCTCTTTAGAACCATATACTCCTTTCATCCTCTTAATATGTTGTCCTTTAACTCTTTAAACAGTCTTCAATTTGTTCTAAAATCTTTGTCTGCTAAATCCAACATCTGAGCAATCTCATTTTCAATCCCCTCTGACTGTTTTTTTCTGGGTTATATGTCACATTTTCCCATTTCTTTATGTATCTGGTGGTTTTGTTCTGAATACTGGAATCGTGAGTCATATGTCATAAAGACCTGGATTCATCCACCTTCCTAAGAGTGTTGACCCTTCAGCAGACAGTTCAGTTACTGGCAGCCCTGCCATGAACTTGTAGTTCTGTACTTGTTGGTCAATATCAGGCAAAAGCCCAGGCTCCTCACTTCCCAACTCATTTCCCCTTCAGGTCTTGTCACAGTTGAGTGTGATCTTGTCAGGATGTGTCGAGAGGGCATCTTACTCCAGGGTAAGGTCCTGGCTCCTAAGATGTACCCTTTCTGATGATTCAGTTGATTGCTCAGGGTCTTAATGAAATATTAACTTGATTTTTCCACTCTGGCAGGAGCATGGACACACAGGGGACCCCTACACAAACTTCTGGGGCCCCTGTCTGCCTTGGTGTCTCCTTTCTTCTGTCCCACCAGAGCTGCCCAGATTCTCAGACCAGTGGGACTGCAGTAGTCTGTCTGCTCTTTCCACTGCAGTCAGGAAACTATTCCCAGTCAGAGAACCAGAGTGATTACTGTTTTCACCTCCGAGTTTCCATTCTCTTGGGGATCACAAGCCTGAGATACTTCATGTCCACTTGTGGGAAACAGTTGCCTCTTATATTTTTGTCCAGTTTTTTAATGATTATGGTGAAAGGGCTCGTCTGGTACCAGTTCCTCCTTTTGGAAATGGAAGTGCACTTGACTTTTAAATCATAAAATGAATAGCTAGAATGTTATCAGATGTAAATCATATATGTTATATAAGCTATATATATATTATTTCTGACATAATATAATACTATATTATATTTACAAGGTATATGTTAATTTATTTTTCACACATTTATTGAAGACTTACTGTGTATAAGCAACAGTAGTGGTTGAAGGAAGGAAAAGGTATTAGAATCTTTCTTAAGATATTTGGAAAATAACAACCCATCAAAATTTAGAGCCAAAGACAGCTTTCTCATCCAATATCCTCATGTTAACAATGTTGAAACCTAGACCCAAGAAATTAACATGACTGTCAAGGTCACACAGCTATTAGTGGAGGAGAGAAAATAGCCTAGCATTTGGTTTCCAGTAAGTCTGAAATCTCTAAAACAAAACCACTGAGCATATGTTTGGAGATTTTCCCCCTATAGAAAGTCTGATCCATGCCAAGATCTCTATTGATTCATTAGTGATTTGAGCCAAATGGGAAATAAGTCAGTCTAGAATCCTAAGAACATACATAGAAAGGTTAATTTGTGCTGTTAATTCATGACAACCATAAGCTGTCAGCAATAAACAGGCCTGGTTCTTTATTAAACTCCACATAAGGACAGCTAGGAAGAAGCTGTGGGTTGCCTGGTGCAATGGTGTTTGATGGGAGAAGAGTTAGTGAGCTCTCAGGGCTCCCTAGGGATCCATCCAACTTGATAACTCAACAATATATCTCACTTGCCGCCAAAGTCTTGGAGACACTTCAATTTTCCCGAAACCCACATCTTCTACACCTTTCTGAGAGAAGGAGCAACCATAGCCCAACCATGATTTCCCCCTTGTTTAATCCTGTTATCAAGCATGTCACTCCACACACAGCCAGTCTCTAGGAACTTCACTCCAAAAAGCCCTGTCCAGGGTCCAGCACTAGGAGAATTTGACTGTCAGAGATTTCCCAACCCTTAAGAATACATCCATATAGTCAAAGATTTCCCCAGTGACCTGGTTCTGGGATGGAGGAAGTAAGGAAACCTATAATGAGGGGACCTCCCCAGGGAGTTTCTTCCTGAGGAAGCACAGGTCACTTTTGCTTTCTGAAGTGGCAGGCGGGGTCATTTGGATTAACTGTCCTGCTGGGGACAATTAGAAATTGTTGGGCAAAATACTCTAAATCTTCTCTTTTCTAAAACTTGGAAAAGATGTCTGACAAAAACAAATAGGAATCATCTCTGGAGAAAGATAACATCATCAGAGTTCTCCAAATTTTCTGAAAGATCAGTTTTGCAAAAATAGAGTCTAGCCCAACCTACAAAATAACTAGGTCCACAATGAGACAAGACAATGTGAATGAAAAGGAGAAGAAGCTATAAACAATGGAAACAGACACACATGGGATCTGGATATTGGAATTATCAGATATTGACTTGAAAATAACCACATTTACTGTATGCAAAGAGATCAAAGACAAGGTCAGTGATTTTCCAGAGAATCAGAAAATATGGAATTGAACTGAATGTAAGATTTAGAAATGAAGAATACGGTAGCAAATATGAAAATGCAGTTAATTGATTGAAAGATTTGGCAGACGGAAAAAGGAATTATTGAATTGTGGTGAACTCAGAGGGAAATCTGGAGAATAAAGCACAGAGAATCAAAAGAATGGAAAATACAGAGAATGTGAAAGATTAGGGAATAAATGCTGAATTTTGTGATTTTTTAAATTTTTTGTATAATTTTGGATGGGCTGTTTCAAGAGTTTTTTTTTTTTAATTTTATTTTATTTTTTGGTCACTCGCCATGCAGCATGCAGGATCCTAGTTCCCCAGCCAGGGTTTGAACCTATGCCACCTGCACTGGGAGCATGGAGTCTTAACTGCTTAACCACCAGAGTGGTTTTTTTCTACATTTACTGATAGACTCAGGATTTTGTTTACTAACATGGTGAAGTACATTTTAACTTGTTATTGAAGTATAATATAGTGGTTAAACTTGATGGAGGAGGAGCTACTACCTGGAGGAGCATGATCGAGGCTTCACAGAACTGGCGATGTTCCATTCCTTGATTGGAGTGACAGTTACATGGCTTCATTTTGTGATAAATTGTACATGGTAACATCTTTCTGTTTTATACTTTTCTATTTGTATATCTCACAATTTTTCCCCAAAATGTTTAAAACAGAAGAAAAAGTGCAGGCCCAGGCATCTGTCACTGGCAGGTGCCAAGAGAAGCCTGCATTGTAGGTTTCCTGTGGCAGAGACAGTCATCACCTGCAGGAAGGCAGCGTATACAGGGCAGCAAATCTTGATCCAGTCACTTCCCATTGATCAGTGTTGTCATGAGAGATTCACTTTTGAGAAGGATTTTGAGGCCCCATGTGGGGCCACCACCTGCCTCGGCACGCGGTCAGACTTTCATAAGGAACATTGGCTGATTTTGCACAGACAGCAGCTGATAGTGGAGAGTCTGCAGTCCAGTTGGCTTGTTTCTTTTAATTCTATTTTATTTCATTTTTGGTTGTGTGGGCTCTTCCCTGGGGCATGTGGGATCTTAGTTCCCCAACCAGGGATTGAACCCACGTCCGCTGCATTACAAGGTGTGTTCTTAACCACTGGACAACCAGGGAAGTCCCCACGTTGGCTTGGTTTTTAACTCCAGCTCCAGGTGTGTCGTCTTGGAAGATTCATCACTGTTACCCAAGCCTCAGCTCATTTATCTTGCTCAAGACGGAGATTCAGTGAAATGATGTGTGTAGAGCACTTAGCATGGTGCTCAGCACAAGCTGGGTCCTCAGGAAACTGGAGCTATTTCTGTAGCCTCCATTTAGCCATATTTACTTTCTCTTAATATCAGAATTTTTAAAATAGCTTTCCTTTGAGCTCCTCTTTCCAGCTCATTTTTCTAATACAAACAATTCAACGTGAAGGTTGATATTTTAATTACTCTTATAGTTTGTAATTTATTAGGCAGCAGAGGACCCACTATCCCTCTTCCAGGTCAAAACCCTCCTTTCACGCTTACTGAAGCACTTGTGGGATGCAGAAATTTATTAAGATGGAAAGGTTAAATTAAAAGTAAATGAAAATCTCTAATGAGTAAAGACATTTTAATAAGAACATGCAAAAAAATAATGAAGCTAGAGACTGAAGGGAGCCATCCATGCAAGAGCTCTTCCTTCCTTCATCAGGCACCCTTGAACCTCTGGGTGACAGGCTTACCCCTTAACCCAAGAGAGAACTATTGCCTCTCTAGTTTTAAATCTATTTGCTTTTGAAAGCCACTAACCATATTAGGCCATTAAAAAGTGTCCATTGCTTCATTAGCCAAGTGAAGCCACAAAACATGATCTGTGAGATTCATCATGGCTCCAGTTTCTAGCTAGTACAAACTTGTTGCTGTAGATCAGAAATAAGGGCAGTGATCTCAGCTTGATGTTGATGTTGATGGTGACGATGGTGATGATGATGATGATGGTGCTGACAGTGATGTTAAAGGTGATGATGACAGTGATGATGGTGGTGGTGGTGATGATGGTGATGGTGGTGATGATGATAATGGTGATGATGGTGATAATATTGAAGGTGATGATGGTGATATTAAAGGTGATGGTGATGAAGATGATATTGAAGGTGATGATGATGATATTGAAGGTGGTGATGTGATGATGGTGATAATATTGAAGGTGGTGATGACGATATTAAAGGTGATGATGACAGTGATGATGTGATGATAATGATACTGAAAGTCATGATGATGATGGTGATGATGGTGATGATACTGTAGGTGATGATGGTGATGATGGTGATGATGATGATATTAAAGGTGATGATGACAGTGATGATGATGGTGGTGGTGATGATGGTGATGTTGATGCTGATGGTGGTGATGATGATAATGGTGATCATGGTGATAATATTGAAGGTGATGATGTTGGTGATGATGGTGATATTAAAGGTGATGGTGATGATGATATTGAAGGTGATGATGACAGTGATGATGTGATGATAATGATATTGAAAGTCATGATGATGATGGTGATGATGGTGATGATACTGTAGGTGATGATGGTGATGATGGTGATGATGATGATATTAAAGGTGATGATGACAGTGATGATGATGGTGGTGGTGATGATGGTGATGTTGATGCTGATGGTGGTGATGATGATAATGGTGATCATGGTGATAATATTGAAGGTGATGATGTTGGTGATGATGGTGATATTAAAGGTGATGGTGATGATGATGATGATATTAAAGGTGATGATGACAGTGATGATGGTGCTGATATTGATCATGATGGTGATCATCAATGATGATGATGATGTTGGTTTTGATGACACAGATGATAGTCACAGCCACACATGCTAATAGGGACAAGCAGATATGACATCGGATGTCTGTCGTCAGGAGGCCTTCCTTGGGTGCAGCCCAAATAATTTTCTCTGAAAGTGACTTCTGCTTCCTCACAATTCCAACAGAATTAGTAACTGGATTCCCAAATCTTCCAGGAATTTTTCTAAGAAGCAAAACAAAACCCAGGAGAGCATGAGGCTGGCAGATGAGGGAGCTGGGGTCTCTGTATACCCAGGCAGGCCATCTTCCATGTGGGACATGCAGACCCCTCTGCTGGACCCACCCAGCTGGGTCCTCTTCCCCTCATGCTCAACCTCCAGCTCAACCTCCAGCTCATGTGTCACTGCCCGAAGACATCTCCTCTGCCCTCTGGCCATGGGAGTGGGTGGGACCTTCATGACACCCTGTCTTTTCCTTGAAAACACTTAAGTATCTTGTGAGTCCATGTTGATTAAGTGGTTATTTGATCCATGTTTGGCTTCTTTATAAGCTCTTTGAGGGCGAGGCCTCTAGGCCTCATACTGACCACCTGCCCCCATCCCTGGGGCAGCAGGTGACTCATGGAACATAGCTCAACAAATGACTTTGAGTGAAAACAAAGGCATTGAGTGTGGTGACCCCAGAGTTCTCCCATTCCAGCCAACTTTGGTCCATCCATGAGAAGCCTGTACCTGCCACCCAGTGCTAAGCCCAGACCTCCCCCTATTCAGTGATCCTCAGCATCACTCCCTTTGGAGCTTCAATCAGGTCTCCTGGTGATTTCTGTTGCTTTCCCACAGCTTGGTAGGCACCATTGAATCTGAATAGTTGGGATGTAAATGTGCCTTTGTAGCTGCCAGCCAAGAAGCTCTAGGTCCACTCTGAATGATGAAATCAAACAACATCAGCAGAGACCTCTGAGTTGGGGTCTTCAATGGTTTCTCCACCCACCCCAACCCTCCCCTTTATGCCAGGTGACCTGGGTCTGCTTCAGACACACCTGCATATGCAGTTCGGCCCCCAGGTCTCATGGTCCTCTTTTCTGGGATCTGACTCATGGAGTCATAGCCACCCCCCAACCTGCCATCACCCCTAGGGCCCCCACAAAACATCTCCTCACTGGAGCATGGCTGGACAAGAGGCTCCTGACCTGATGAATCAGAAGAGCCTGCTCTGGCCTCAGCCACTCATCATCGTGGGCCAAGCATCACCTATAGCCAACACCTCCAGGCCAGTGTCAACATGGTCTTGAAGGAAGATGCTGTGGCTGGTTTCCATAATCAATGGCTCCTCTCAATCTTCTAAGGGAAAATACCATGCTTTGCATACTCAGACCCTCTACATCTTCCCTAAGCTGGAAGTCTGAAGTTGTCCTCAGCAGGAATGAAGACAGTGGTCTGGGCCTCACGACAGCATGGAAGGAGAAGAGGAAAGGCAGTGCATGCAGCTCAGCTTCTTCTCCATCCTCACCTGAGCCCAGCATCCAGCAAAGCTGCTCGTTAGAGTCCCATCTCCCTGGAAAGCTGGCGGCTGGGCTTCCTGGGGTGGGGGTGGGGGTAGGTGGTTCATCCCTCACGAGGAGGCCACCCACACAAACTGCAAATGGGGGACTGGACTCCCAGGTTGTATGTTGTGTGCCAGATGGAGCTGTCTGCTCCACATTCCTGCTGTCCCCATAAGTCCACGTGTGTCTGTCAGGTCTCACGTCCTGATTTAGGGCCAAGAGCACATATTCACCATGCGTGTGGCCCGTAGTGACGTCATGTAATCGTGTCCATGGGGCCCTTCATGGTCTCGTGTCCTCGAGGTGCTTTCCAGGCTCGTCTGGACCCATGCCTTCTCAGAGACCCTGCTCACTGGCCCATCCAAGGAAGGCACTGGGGTGCAGAGATGTTGCTGAGTTTTCCAGGTTGGATTGGAAGCAGGAGGGGCCTGTTGTGAAGATAGCTATGAGCTGGTTCCTAGGAGAAGCTGTTCAGACTCAGGTCTTGAGAGCCAGTTATGTGCGGAGGCGCTGCAGAGAGGGGCACTGAGAGAGGGGCCTTGGTGGCACCTGTACACCCCATCCTGGCTGCTGCCGGTGGTGAGATGGAGGGCAGGGGCTTGAAGCCTTTGCTAGCCTGGCCTCAGAGGCAGTGGGGCCCCCTGGAAGCAGCGCGAGGCCCCCGCCTTCCCAGAAGATGTCACGAGCGTGTGCTATTGCTTCACAGATGTGGGTCTTTGACGCTGAAGGGCATGGGCCAGGGCACATGGAGGCACTGGGCCCAGTCGTGCAGCCCCTGGCCTAGAGTCAGGCCACCAGCACTGAGCCCTGTGCCTCTCCACCAGCTGTGATGCTTAACCTCTCTGGAACTCACTCTTCTCCTCTGTAAGATATAGTTACTGACAGTACCTACTTCCCTGGTTGTGCCAGGGGGATTGGGGTCATCTTCCTGCCCCAGCAAGTCTTCATTCCACGTCGATGAGGGCTGGGAGTTTCGGTACCCTGGAGTCACTCTTCATCCACTGGCTGAATCCCCACCAAGGCTCCTCCTCCATGAGCTCATCTAGTCACTGCTTGCATCCCTCTGGGGATGGGAGGCTCTCTGCCTCTCGGAGCATCCCGCTCCACCTTAGGTCTGTTTCTTGGACAGTCTATTTGTGTTGACTTCCTGGTTGGCCCTGGCTCCATTCCTGTGGTCATGCTGAATTCCACCACTCTCCTTCTTCAGAACAGCAGGTTAAATCCTGTGAAGGTCATGGACAGCCCCCTCTGTGCCTGTGTGCTTCCCACTCCACGGGTCTCGTCTTTTCCCAATGACACCCCTCGGTGTCTCCAGGAGATACTTGAATGAACAGCATGACTTCTGAAAGCAGCCTGTGCAATGAGCCTGCCGCACACCGAGGAGCACAGATGAGAGGACGGGCGGCTGGGGCTGCGCGTCAGGCAGGGAGCAGCGTCCACGGGGGGAAGAACACATGCTGACATAGGGAGGCTGAGGCTGGAAAGTGCGGTGTGGGCCGGAGTCAGGGGCCATCAGCTGGAGAACGTGGGTAACAGTGCGTCAGAAGACACTTTGCGTGTGTGCTTTGGAACGAGCATCCCAGTTGTAATGTGGAGACAGCAAGCTGAGTGACCAATCCAGTGGCCACAGTGTCCAATATGCACCCCAAGAGGCTGGGAGTGTCTCCCTCCGGGGGTGGGACCACAAACGAGTTATTTTTTCTTCCCCCTTCCTTTTGTTTTCTCATTTCTCTATCATAAGCATTGCCCATCTCCTTCATGATGAACATGGATTATTTATGTAGTAACAGTTACTTACACTTGTCTAAAGTCCTGCAAAAGCGAACTGGCAGGACTTGGTACGGTTGGAGGCCCAGGTCTGATCTTGGTGCTTGGGGAGGGGAGTACCCACCACCCTGACAGGGATGGGTGGGAGCATAGCATCGGTCAGGAATTCTACGGCCCCGACGGTGGGCAGAACGGGCGTGACTTCTTCTAGGCACCTTCACAGCCAGTCCTGCAGGCCCTGGGGGCTCGCCTGTCCATTTGCAGAGCTCCCAGTGCCAGACTTGGTGACAGCAAAGCCCCCAGAGCTTGGTGACGGCAGCAGCAGCCTGTGCTTGGCTGTCTTAGGCCACATGTGCTCAGCATCAAGCAAAGTCTCAGCGATGAAAGGGCCAGGGGCCCACAGTCCCCATATTCACAAAGCTCAGCCCAACGTGGGAGGCGGGTATAAACATTTAAAAGCCACTTAATGAACATGTGACTGCAAATGGAGACTCAGCTCCAAAGGAAAGGAGTAGTTTCCAACAAAACCTAGATGAAAGGAGGTGTCTCCCGGGGTGGGGCAGGCGGGAGGGGTGGGGTGGGCCTTGGGCCGAGAGCAGAAGGATAAGCTGAGGGAGTTATTGGAAAGTGTCCAGGCCGAGGGAACAGTGCAGATAATGGTCCTGGAGCGGGAGGAAGGATGGCAGGTCTGAGTCTGAAAGAAGCACTGTTGGATCAGGAGTCCAGAGAGGGAGGGGCCTTGTATGGCAGGAGGACCCTCCCCATCCTGTGTCCCCCTATTCTCTGCCACGTTCTCCTCGTGGCCTGAACAGCCTCCTCCGGGGATGCCCCCAGCAGTCACCCCAAAAGCCAGTGTGCAGCTCGGCTGTCAGCTTCCTCCGAGGCTCTGCACACCTGCGTGCAGTGTGTACAACCTGCTAATTAACAGAGTCACGCGGATCGGAAAGCATCGTGCTCTACTGGGAGGCTGCGAAGCCCTCTCATTAATTCGCAGGTGAAATTATTCCGGCTTTTCTCTTGTTTTGCTTCCTCTCCCCAGCTCGCTTAATGGCTGGGGTGAGTCCTCCCAATTAGACTTGTGAACCCCTCTCCTCCAGGTCATGAAGCCTCAGGGACCCCCTCAGGGCACAGGGAGGGAGTGCCCAGCCTTCGGGCACCAGTGCCAAGGGCAGTGGGGGCAGAGGGGTGACACCCTCAGTGCAGGAGAGGAGGAAGGTGGTCCCCGGCTGGTGGGTGGGTCTGAGACTAACAGGTGGGGGTGACTCAGAGGTGGGGGTCCTGGCGTCTGTGTGACCCTCCACACAACCAGCCTGGACGAGAGGCAGGGAGCCAGCCCTTCCCCCACTTCTGTCCTGGATGTGGAGATGGTGTCCCCCTGTTGACAGAAGGCCTCCTGGGACCTGGGGGAGGTCTCGGGGGCTTGCCGGCAACCACCATTTACAAATGAACATGTGCAGCCTCTTCTTTGAACGAGGAACATTCGGGGATGATATTTACGGTTCAGCTTATAAGCAAGGGGTCCTTCTCCCTGTAAGACAGCAGCATAGGCCTGAAACCCCTGGGTGCTGACAAGACCTATTGTGAAAGAAGCCTTTTACTTACTCTTTTTTCTCTGAAAGGATCAGGGGACTTCAGAACCCATTCGTTGAGGTGACACATGCAAACCAGAACTCCCCCTCTAACCATGCTGAAGTACGCTAAGACAACTCCACCTCTATCGCTAGGATCACTCTCCTCCCCAGTTGAGAGGCCCTTAGAAGGACAGTGTCTGCCTGTCCTGTCGTTTGGATGTGGCTCCTGGGGAGGTTTGCAATCAGGCCCACCTGGATCCACTCCCGCACCCCACCAGGCGTCACTCTGACTGCGCAACCTGGAGCCTCGGTTTCCTCACCTGAAACTGGGCGGCAAGACGCTCATGGGAGGCAAGGCTGAGCAAATGGCATGAGCTTCAGGCAGCGGGGTTGATAGCATGACCTTTGTCATTGCAGGTCTCCAGGTGGTCCTGAACTCCATCATCAAGGCCATGGTGCCCCTGCTGCACATCGCCCTGCTCGTGCTCTTTGTCATCATCATCTACGCCATCATCGGCCTGGAGCTCTTCATGGGCAAGATGCACAAGACCTGCTACAACCAGGAGGGCATTGCAGGTAAGGGAGGCGCCATCCCTCCTGGCCGCTGGGGAGCCCTGCCTTCTGGCATCCGCGTTTCCTCTGCCAAGAGAGGCAGGGATTTTATTTTCTCTCTGGGGTCTAACTTCTGTGTTTACTAAAATGAGTCTCTGTTAAAATAGCTAAACATAAGCTTTGTCCATCACTGCCCTGTGTGTATGTGTGTGTGTTAGTCACTTCAGTCATGTCCTACTCTTTGAGAACCCATGGACTGAAGCCCACCAGGCTCCTCTGTCCATGGACTTCTCCAGGCAAGAATATTGGAGTGAATAGCCATTTCCTTCTCCAAGGCATCTTCCCAACCCAGGGATCGAACCCATGTCTCCTGCACTGCAGGCAGATTCTTTACCATCTGAGCCACCAGGGAAGCCCTGTCTGGCACTGATAAGCACTCTCTAAACAAGGCGCTTAGCCAACGCTGAATTTTTTAAGAATCAGAGCTTAGTTGGTGACTCTGCCCTTGCCCCTCATGTGGCTGATCATCAACTGTTCCTTCGGGAGAAAGCCCCGCCCTTGGGAGGAAGCCCCGCCCATGGGAGGAAGCCCCGCCCTCTGGAGGAAGCCCCGCCCATGGGAGGAAGCCCCGCCCTCAGCCGGTAGGCTCACAACCTTGCGTCCTTCTCACCTCTGGGGTGACCTGGCTCCTCTGCCTCAGTGTTTCTACCTCCCGTCTGGGGGCCCCCGGTCCAAGTGAGGAGGACGGCCTGTGACAAAACTCCTTTCCTCCGGGAGGTGTGGCTCTCCACATCCCTCCCATAAGCCAGTGTGTTTAACCAGCCATGCTGCTCACTGAGTTCACCCCTGGTAGGACTGAAGTTTGGGCTTCACAGACACTCCACAGACTGCTGTCTTTAGCTCCTAACATCTCAGCTGGACTTTAAAATTAAAAAAACATTTAAATAGAAATTGACAAGGCTTTTAAACAGACAAAGTAGTTTAGCACAAAAGATTATTTAAAACAATATACTCTGCAAAGGAGTGAGCCATGTTTGATATGTGTGACTTTTTTCAAACAAGATCTTCCGCCTTAGTTTTTTGGCATCTTGGGAAAGAAAGGGGAGCATCCTCTGAAGCCTTGAAGGAAACCTCTGTCCCCTCCATGTCCATCGCGTCTCACTCCCCTCAACCCAGGCAATAAATTAAACCTGAGCCCCTTGCCCTGGGGTGTGGCAGGAACATTCAGTGGAGGGAGTGACATGAGTTACTCACATTCAGAAACCAAAGCAGACCCCCTGATCTGTGTGGTCTGGTTAGACTTAATAGATTGACTGGGTCTTTGTACGTGGCCACAGCCAAAACGAAACCCCCAAACTGTGAACCTACAGTCAGAGATTCACACAATTGTTTTAACTTTCTTGATGGTGAGTCTAAGAGGAGACTGTTTTTTCACTGTAGAGAGCATTTCCTGGGTCATGATTATATAAAATAAACTGTCATGTTCTTTTTAAAAAAAAAAAAAAACTTTTAAAATTGAAGGAATTGGGTCTTGACTTTAGCTAAAATTCTGAGATTTTCAGCCTTGCTTAAAGAAATACCCAACATCACAGTGAGTAATGTTCTCCCCCTTTAATTCAAAGCCTTCTTTTTGTTGGGCTCCATCTGTAGCTGCCCTGAACCAATACATTTAATGTTGATTGTGCAGCTTCCTTAGGGCTCATCCTAAGACCTGCCTGAGAGCGAGTGTAGGACATATAGAGTTCATGCCGTCCTATTGAAATGGTCATGACCCGTCTGACCCAGATTTCTCAGGCCGGCGTGGGGATGTCAGGTCTAGAAGACCCCATCAGCTGAGCAATGATTGGGCTCACTTGAGCAAGGAGGGGGCGGGGGCATGGTGAGATTCCCACTAAGCAACCTGCTCCCACACGACTGTGCTCCCTGAGCTGAGGGAGATGCTCACACACCTCCCTCCCCCACCCCCGCCCAGAGGTTTCTGCCCCAAAGCTTGGGGACCAGCCAAGGCGGGTTTCCTGAGGGCAGCAGGATCCTGTGGGGCTGCACCAGCACCGCCTGGAAGCCTCTGACTTTGTGGTCAGGCCATCAGTGGTCTCAAATGGCCAGTAAATGCTGGGTGTGACAGCCCAGGCCGTGGCTCCTCTGTGTTGGACGAGACAGCCGTAGGCCTGCCGAGACCTCCAGTGGCCCCTCTGCTCTCAGGGGACGGCAGGACTGGCCTGGCCGGTTGGATGGCCAGTCTGGGAACACACTGCTGTCCATTCCTGAGGGTAAACAGACCAGGAAATGTGCCTGCTTCTTTCCAGAAAACACCCAGGTTATTTACCTGATGGTTTATCTCCCCCGCCGTCGGGTTCGGAAAAGAATCAGCCCCCGCCGCAGAAACACAGTCAGCTGGGGAGCCCAAGGACGGACTCCGGGGACATGCCCCCGAGGGAGGAGCCCTGCCAGCCCCGCGGGAAGGGGGCCTCTCCGTGAGTGGAGCCAGCCCCCCATGGGGAGGGCGCCCAGGACACTGACTGCAGAGTCAATTCACTCAGCGTCCTGCACCAAATCCTGGGCTGGTCCAGGGACCCTCATCCCACAGTGGTGAGGGCTCCTTCCACCCACACGGTGACCAGCGCTGACAGGGAGGGACACATACGGGAACCTGGACACACAGAGCACAGCCAGAGGGTGGAGGGCCCAAGCCTGCAACCTTTGACCCCAGTCCCCCTTTGCTTTGGAGACGTTGGCATCACCTTTGGAATGGGTGTCTTTTTTTCATTGTAGACTTTGGGTTGAATTCCTGAATTTTTCTGCAAATTTAGATTATGCTAAAGTGCCTGAATGTCCTTGTCTTGGTTTTCTTAAGGGATTTTACATCCGGTGATTTTTATACTTGAGACAGCTTTGTGAGCGTGTAGACATGGGAAACCTTGGGTGTCGAATCCACACCAGAAAGCTCTGGGCTGCCGGTAGACTGTTGTTCCACCCGTGGGCTGCCCCTTCCAGTCCCTGAAGACGCAGCCTTTGGAGACACACGTTCCCCGATTCTGGAGGCATCTGCAAGGCGCCTTCCTTGTTCCTCAACAGACACATCACCATATGTCCATCCTTTTTGTCTCTGGTTGTCCCATCTGTTTGGTGGCGCTCGAGCCAGGTCATTCTGAATCGCTCTCCCAAGCGCAATAATTACCCCTGAGACTGGAAGAGAGCTGGTTGGCCGAAACCCAGACGTGAAATCACTTCCTTTCTATTCACTGCTCAGATTTGGGGCCTCAGAAAGTAACTGGTTTTGTCTTTGGTCATTTCCCCCTGGAGCCCCTTGCTGGCGTTCTCCCAGAGTCCCGGCTCCTGCTGGTATTAACCACACTTCCAAAATCTCTCTCATCTTCACCTCTATTCTTCTGCCACAGACTTAATTTGGAACTTTCCAGAATGACCCCTCCTCTCTCACTTCTGCTTTGAAATGGGGAGCCCTCATGGCTTCAGCTTTTTCTCCAACTTCACACTCCCACCTTCCTCTCTGGGAATCCACAGCTCTGCAGAAAACCCAACATGTCTTCACGTTTAGACTAATTTCCCCTCACCCTCAAGGGCACGTTGCCAGGACCTGCTGATCTGTGTGTGTTCACATTTTCCAAGTGTTCCCTTTAGTGCTTTTTATAGGCACCTATTTTTACCAGATTGTTATTGCTCCTTAATTGTTCTCGAATCTTTTTTTATTGTTGTTCAAGACCGATTCAGGATAGCAGAGAGGCACTTGATCCTGCAGACCGACTTTCTGAATCTGGTCCTATCTCATTTATTAATGAGATTGCATCCCCTGGGTGCTGTTTTCTTTCCAGCATCCATTTATAAAGCCCCGAGATCCATGCTCCTCCCTTGAGGACACTCGGAACCCACTCTAGCAGCCTTCACCTTTTCCTCATTTCAGTTCTGAGGAATTGGGATGCAAGGAAAGCTATCAGATCAGGGGTCACAGTGCAAAGATTAGCAGCATCTTTACTGCACTTGAGAGCAAGACCCAAGAAAAAGAAACCCAAGTTTCCGTCTATGTTGTTCACCTTCTCTTTTGTCTTATCTTTCATCTTCCCAGCACTTTTGTCACAATGACTGAACACATCATCCCAGAAAGCCATCACTAGACCAGTGAACCCAATAAAATTTACTATCTGTTTGGTTCCTGGGTTTCCAGTCCACTTACTCTCAATTTCTAGGTGCTTGTCATCCACTTTCTTATGTATTCCTTAGGTCTGAGGCTCACTTTTCAGGTTCCACCGTCTTACAGCCTCCCATTACTTAACCTCACATCCAAATTTGCAAAGATTTCAAAAGTTCAGAAGTCACCAAAAACAGACCGAAGTTCCTTTCCATGAAGGGGGTCTCCTGGGGGCCAGACCCCAGGGTAGGAAATGGTGCAGACACTGTCGTCCCCCATATGATTCAGGGACCAGGGATCCCTTGGGTCATTGCACACACACCTGACCTGGAGCACCAGGCCTGGAACAAGCCAGGAAGCTGCTCTGCTCACAGAGGCCCCAGCCTGTGGAAGCCGGCCAGCCAGCTGTCCATCACCAGGCGAGCGGATAAACCCACAGTGACCTGTACGTCCATGGAAAGGAACAGACCATGAAACATGGTGCCTTGTGAAAAAATATGGACCCCCAAAGCCACCTAGTGTGATTCCATCCACATGAAATTGCAAGGCAGGCAGATCCGTAGAGAGACGGCAGGTGTGACTGCCGGGGGCTGACTGCAGATAGGGCTCAGAAATTTGGGGTGGTGGAAGCGTTTCCAAATGGGTTATAGTAACGGCTGGACGGCTCTATAAATTTACTAAAAATAACTGAGCTGTCCATGCTCACTGATGACTTGTCCAGCATGTAAATTATGTTTTGATGAAGCTGTTTGAAAAGAGAGAGAAAGGCAAAAAGCCAAGACGACACAGGCCGGCGTGTGTCTCCAACCGCACAGCTCAATTCACGCCCCAAAGGGTCACCCTTAGTGAAGACTTAG
This sequence comes from Cervus canadensis, assembly GCF_019320065.1. Taxonomy (NCBI): domain Eukaryota; kingdom Metazoa; phylum Chordata; class Mammalia; order Artiodactyla; family Cervidae; genus Cervus; species Cervus canadensis. The sequence continues at coordinate 10,914,673 of NC_057406.1, read as the reverse complement.
GATTAGTATGCCTCTGCTGTCATCCTCTGGGGAGTGAAAAGCTGTAATCTGAAGCCACAGACTGAGAAGCAGCCCAGCAACCAATAGCTTCGACATCGAAGTCCTCACCCCCAATTATTTGGATCTGCCAGAAACCAGAGAGGACCCTGCTGGCCTGGAGTCTCCGAATGAAGGACGACAAGCAAACTTTCTCTCTGGGGGCACATCCTCGCTGCCATTTGAGTTGTTTGCTAGAACGTAGGTCCGTTCTGTTATCCCTGTTTCTTTCTACAAGCCCAAGATGATGCTCTTAATTTCTCAGAGTTCTGCAAATTCCATGCCATTACCTCTTGCAACTGGGACCAAGACTCTCAGTATTTTACCAAAATGGAAATTCTCAGCTCAGCCAAGTCTAGTTCAATCCACCAATGACCTCTGCATGAAAAATAGCGTAACTCACTGATTTCCCAGCACCTCTTCCTGGAGCATGGAATTAGCCTGAGCACAGCCTGCGGCCATGGGAGATGTTAAGCTGTTTCCTGGAAAAGCCAAGAGGGCTCCATATGGGAGAGCATTCTTCACATCCCCCGTGGCCACTCTGTCCTGAGTAGAGGTCCAGACGTTTTTTCTCTCCTGAAGACGCTGGAGCAAAGGGCAGGAGGCAAGGTTCCACGTGACACGACCACGCAAAATACTGCAGTGGCGTTGTTCCCTAGGTCTGGGATAATGCTCTGTAGGGGGTACTTTTCGCCATCAGAATTTGTTCTCTGTCCTTCATCAAGAAGGCATCCTCCGCTGTAGAGTGATCTGCCTCCCTAGTGAAGCATCATGTTACATGCTACATGGACCTGTGGGGAGTCAGGAAGTGCCACTGAGCAGGATCTCTGGCCAATTACATGAAAGAACCTTCCCATCAACAATACTGAGGGATCCTGAGAAAACTGTAATTGAAAAAGACACATGTACCCCAAAGTTCATTGCCACACTATTTACAATAGCTAGATCATGGAAGAAACCTAGATGAATAGATAAAGACGCTGTGGTACATATATACAATGGAATATTACTCAACCATAAAAAAGAATGCATTTTGAGTCAGTTCTAATGAGGTGGATGAACCTAGAGCCTATTATACAGAGTGAAGTAAGTCAGAAAGAGGAAAACAAATATCATATATTAACACATATCTACATGGGATCTAGAAAGATGGTACTGATGAACCTATTTGCAGGGCAGTGGTGGAAATGCCGACATAGAGACAGACTTGTGGATACAGGAGAGGAAGCAGAGGGCAGGACAAATGGAGAGAGTAGCAGGTAAACATAGACACTAGCGTGTGTAAAATAGATGGCCTGTGGGAATTTTCTGTGTGACACCGGGAGCTCAAACTGGGGCTCGATGACAACGCAGAGTAGTGATATGGGGTGGGAGGTGGGAGGGAGGTTCAAGAGGGAGGGGACACACGTATGCCTATGGCTGATTCATGTTGATACATGGCAGAAAACATGCAATATTACAAATCAATTATCCTTCAGTTAAAAATAAATAAAATTTTTAAAAAACATACTGGGCAGGTGGGATGAATTGGGAGATTGAGAATGATTGACATGCACACTATGAATACTATGTATATAGTAGATAACTAATGAGAACTTAGTGCTCTGTGGTGACGTATATGGGAAGGAATCCACAAAAGGGGATATATGTATACATATGGCTGATTCTCTTTGCTGTATCGCAGAAATTAACACAGCAGTGTAAAGCAACTATACCCTAATAAAAATTGTTGGGTTGGCCAAAAAGTTCCATAATATCCTATGGAAAAACCAGAGGGAACTTTCTGGCCTACCCAATAATTTTTTTAAAAAACCCACAATGCCCTTGCCCTAAACTCCGGCATTCCCGCAGAAATGTCTGCAGATACTTGAGCACCAAAAACAGAAGTCAAGGCCTCCCCCTCTGCGTTCCAGGATGTTTTTACTCAGAGTGGTCGCCTCATAGTCATATTTTTTCTTGGCCGTTTGACGGGCAGCCTCTCCTCTGTCTTTGAAGTCAATCCAGGTTAAATACAGTTTTACAACACTCAGCTGAAAGCACTGACCTTCTGAATTGACGGCAGCCTGAATGAGCACCTAGCGCCGTGTGTGTTCGCTTGTGTTTGGGGCGTTGGTGTGACTGTGCTCTGCGCTGTCGCCGCTGGGTCCTTTGCCATCCCACCCACTGTTTTTCTAACTTCTCTCTTCTTTCTCTGCCCATCCCTCTCCCCTACCCCCGCCTCCTTATCTCTTCCCCTGGCCACTTGAGATGTCCCAGCAGAAGACGACCCCTCGCCCTGTGCCCTGGAGACGGGCCACGGGCGGCAGTGCCAGAACGGCACGGTGTGCAAGCCAGGCTGGGATGGGCCCAAACACGGCATCACCAACTTCGACAACTTCGCCTTCGCCATGCTGACTGTGTTCCAGTGCATCACCATGGAGGGCTGGACCGACGTCCTCTACTGGGTACGTGCTGGGGCAGGCGGGGCGGACAGCATCCGCCTTCCAGGGCCGCGCAGTCACACGCACGCCAGGAGGAGTGAGGACCTTGATTTCTTCCAGGTCTTGCCTGAGAAACAAAGCCCATGAGCCTCCCTCTGCTCACCAGCCCAAGAAAAGTGTCACCTCTCATTTGTCCTCCACAATGGGAAGCGCTGGCACACAGCCCAGTGGGGCTACGGCCGACCCGACACAAGGGTCCTCTTGTAGGGCTTCTCCCGCCCCGTACATGTCCTGCCCATGTCCCCAAGGGAGTGGGAGGGCACACGTTCAATTTCTAGGGCTAAAGAGAAAACTCAGGCCTGGTCTTCAGAGAGGAAAGCATTTTTATTGAATTGTGCAGCATCACGGCATTCTATTGTGTTTTACCTCTAGTGTTTGATCTTCCCTCATTATATCAGATAGTCCATCAGACAAACGCATAACCAGCCTCTTCACTGCTGACAGAATGCTCTGCTGGTCATGTGATGCATATTCAGAAATGTCACTTCTCAAGTGCCAACCAATCATCAGTAAATCTCCTTTTACCTTAAAGATGCCCTTTTATCAGCCAGTAGCCAACACGACTTTGCCAGCATCCGAGCTGTCGAGGGGCAGGTTTTCATGCAGCCTGCCCCACAGGCAAACATACCATATTTGATCTGTCTTCATCCTGGCAGTCAAGTCCATTATTTATAAAAACCCCAGAAAATGTCATTCTTTGTAGGATCTCTTACTTCCACGTGAGAACTGACTTGCCAGAGCCCAGCACTGCACTCCAGCGTTTGGGCGGAAAATGCTTGTTGTCGGGCTTGAGAATACCATCGCACCCAGAGTTTTGCAAATAATCAAGTGGATTTGGCTGCCTTGAAAACAGTCTAAGAGGCTGTTTGGGGAGGAAGGGATGCCAGGCTGCCAGGCTGGGAAGAACCAGAGCCAGGAGAGGTGTCCACCCCCGCCCCAGACCAGGAGGAGGAGTTCTGGAACCTCTCAGAGATGCTCTGCACATTCTGGGCATTGTGGCTGCTAAACTGTTTTCAACAATTCAGAAGCCCGCTTCTCCCAGTTTCTGGGGGCAGACTGAGACCCTGCACTGCCATGAAACGTGCACCTCTCTTCATAGAACCAGTTTAAACTTGCCCACGTGCCTTGAACCCCACCAATGATATTCAGTGTTCCCTGCTTGATAGGGGGTTCCTGGGGTCCTTAGGATTCAGACACAATTACATCCAACTCAGAGCAGGGAAACCAGCTAGACTGCACTTAACAATGGTGTTGCCGTGGAGCCTGGTAGAGTGGTCATGCAGCAACACTCTCAGGAAAGACACAGATCTAATCACCTTTCCATCCAACCGAGATAAACATTGGCACACCTCTCCCAGGCTCATACTCAGTAAGAACTTGGCTTTGAATAATTTGTGAGACAAAGGGAGATGAGCTTACTCTATCCGCGCAAATTTAATTTCTTTTAGCAAAGCAGATAGAATTCAAAAGTGGCCCTAAGGAGTCCTTCTACCTTGGGTGGGTCCCTCTGGCCAGCCAAAGACAGAGATGTCCTCTGCCAACGGGCATCACAGGACAGGTGGTCGTGTGGGACTGGGCTCTGGGGCCTCATCATACGAGCTCCAAACCCAGGCCCTACGTTGCCATGGAAACACCTCCCATGGCATCAAATTGAGGGCAGGACGGCAGTGGGTGGGTGGGTGGGGGTGGGGGAATAGGTATAATTTACTTTGCTGATGGCCTGATGTGTTTTTGTGATCCTCCTTCAGCCCTCCCTCCCGCTTCCCACCCCCCCAGCCAGATGTGGTCCAAGGAGGTGCTGTCACAGTGACAGCCAGAGTGGGGGTTGAGAGGAGCTCGCCCGGCAACCAGCAATTTTCAACAGCTGTGTTGTGCTTTCCCCCTCGCCCCCCTTCAGTGGGGGGAGGTGGTGATGAGCTCGGGCAGGGCATGGCGGTGTCAGAGGTGGGGACAGACCCCAGCCCTGTTGGCCTTCCCCTGACCCTTCCAGCACCTTCCTAAGTGACCGAGCTGTGTGTGCATGTGTGTCTGTGTGCGGGCACACATGTGCATGTGTGTGCACCTACACACACACACACACACACACCCCTGAAGACGAAAGAGAACCTCCTGGTGGGTATTTTGAGGGAGGCCCCTCCTAGCCCAGAGCGCCTGCCTGCTCACTCTCCTCTGCTTCTGTACCCTCTCTGGTTGCTCCTCCTTCCTCTCCTCAGGCTCCTTCTCCAAAAACCCACAGGCTCTCACACCCTGTTTGCTTTCCTATAAAACATGGAGCTCTCTGAGCAGGGAAGGGCCCGCTCCCCCACCCAGTACAGCCGGGGGACAGACGCCGAGGGTCCAGCCGGGGGACAGATGCCGAGGGTCGGCCGGGGGACAGACGCCAAGGGTCCAGCCGGGGGACAGACGCCGAGGGTCGGCCAGGGGACAGACGCTGAGGGTCCACCTGAGGGACAGACACTGAGGGCCCAGCCCCAGCCCTTGCAGGAGCTCCCAGAGGTCCCCACGCCCTGTGTCCATGGAGTGGGGGGCACAGGGCACCTGCAGGGAGGCATGAGTGTCCCCTGAGCCCCAGGCAGGGCTCCGAGCAGGATTTCAGGCACCCTGCACTTCAGGAATCTCAGTGCCTCAGCAACTGTCCATGATGGGGACTCTGTTGACCTCTGCCCATGAGGCCCTCTGCCCGGGCCCCCAGACTCTGCTTCCCGTGTGACACAGGACAGCCATCTGGCCTGTGTCCTGGCCTCACCTCCTCCACCAGCTCTCATCCCCTCCCACTTCCTGACACCTCCTGTTTTCCCCAGTTGGTTTCTCCCTGACCAGTTCTTCTGCTGATTTTTAAGAATTAGAGATTCAGCTTAAAACTAAAATTAAAAGGACTCCCTCATGAGAAATCACAAAAAGGGAAGATGTGTCTTTGGGAGCTTCTGCCTCAGTTTGGCTCCAGCAGGAACGAAAGCATAAGGTTTTAACTTTGCATAAGTCAGTTGTCAGCTCCACACTCACATGTGTGGACACACTGGGAGGACATTCCTCACATACATGCACTCACACACATAATGCACACACATACACACATATGCATGCATGTATGTGCATACACACACTTATATGCTCGCACATGCACACACATATACCCATAGATACACACTCATGCATGCATACACATATGCACACACATATATATACATACACACGCGAGTGCACATGCACACACATACATGTACGCACCATGGCCACTGATCGCTGGCCTTGGCGCTGCTGAAATATCCCTGGTTTATGAGGAAGGTCTTTTGCCTCCAAGCAGGTGACATTGGGTGTTTGACCCTATTCTCTCCCGTTCCATCTCCACCTCTTCTCCCTGCCTTAAAGGTGTCCAGCGAGCAGAGCTGGGGAGTTGAGCTCTACCAATGACAGAGAGCCACTCAGGGTGAAAAGTGGAGAAGAGTCCTCGTCACCCAGAGACAGCACCTGGCTCTAACAGGGATGAGGTAGAGAAGGTGTCGGGGTCCCCGGTACCCCCAGCCCTGAACCCCGAGTCTGCCCTAGGTTGGGCATTACTACTCAGCACCCACGCAGCTTTAAACAGAGAATCTATTACCTAAACAATACACTCCTGGTTTATAAACATATTAAGAAGGGGAATTCTCATCTCTCAAAGCTATAATTTGTTTACTTATTAGGTTTTGTTTTATTCATTTTGCTGGCATTAGGCAAGTTCTTATTACTCAGTAATTCAATTGAACACACATTTAGTGAGCATTTACAGGGCCCCCAGGCCTGCACTCGAGGAGTTTGGGTCTAATTGGAGAGACGTGGACACAGAGAAATGTGGCTCCCACTCAGGACCCCGCGAGAGCAGGGAGGGCTTCCTGGAGGAGGTGGGGTTTCGCTGGCCCGTCAGTTTCACTGAGTGGGGAGCAAGAGGGAAGGAAAAGCCAGCTTTACACCAGTTTGGAGACTGGACAGAACTGGGCTCTGGGCTCCGCACACGTCCAAGAGCCAGCCCAGCCCCCTGTGGCCTCACCAAGTACCAGAGGCCCACCTGGGACAACAAGGTCCACAGGCCTCCACTCCACGCCCCACTCAGTGCGGGGTCCCGGCCGAGTCCCGGAGAAGCTGGTTTTGTCGGCCTCTGGGAGTGGTGGGCCTACGGCAGATCCCACACCACCTGGGCATTCCTGGTGCCCGAGCAGGCACAGAGGGGCAGGAGGGGTCAGGTGAGATGGTCCCCCGACTTGCTGCTCCCCCAGTGACCTGCGGGTGGACCCCGTGTCCCACAGACAAGGTGGCACAGGTCAGGGTTTCATCCGGCCACCGCCCTGGGCACTGGCTTTCAGGGCAGAGCCGACCCCGCCCACCGATAACAGTCCCTGTAATGCACTATGATTTTAAAGGCTGCACCTCCCACCTGTGATGACAGGTGACAGCCTCCCACGCCCCCCAAACTGCCCAGCCCTTGGGGACCGCAATGCCTTGGAGGGGGCACCAGACCTGAAAGGTCCCTGGAGTCAGCTGGGGTGGAGAGAGGCCCCCAGAAGATGGGGTTGGAGTCAACAGTCCTCCTGTGTTTTCTTCCTGGGGAAACGTGATGTTGGATTTGAAGGATGGAGGTGTGGTTCCCTCCAAGAATTAGATGTGGGGGGAGGGGAGGAATGTGTTTCAGCAAAGCCTGCTTACTGGTGAGGTCCTGGCTGAGGGGCTGCAGGTGGTGGACCCCGGGGGCCTCTCTGCATGCCCACCCAATAGGGCCCCAGAGAACGGCTGGCTTTAGTGTCTGAGCAGACCTGTCCCTTTTCACCTCTAAGTAAGGGTGTCAGCAATCTGGGTCATTCTTTAAAATCGGCTGTATTTATTCTTCTCTCCTGAATAGCTCCACGCGGGCTGACTGAAGCCATCCGTCTCCTGCTCCCGCACTGCCCTACTTCAGGGCCGCCCGCACGTGTGTTGGCGCCCAGGCCGCCCCAGAGCAGGGGGCCCAGAGCTAAGGTGGGGGTGCAAGAGGATGCAGAGAGTCACAGCCTCTGTCCTGTCCTTGCTTTGAAGGCTGGGCTGTGGACCAGCGGGTCTCAAGCCTAAGACACATCGGATGCACCCAGGGCTTGTGAGAACCTGGGACGTCAGGCGCCCCCAGTGTGGGTGTAAGGCCGAGGGTTCCAAACTAGGCCCCAGGTGCCCAGGGAGGGTGATATTGCTGGCCCTGGGGCCTCCCCTGGAGAACCACAGATGCAGGTCGTTCGGGAAGCCTGTGCCCTGCGGGATTTTGGAACCCCAGTGGTGTAAACCTCCCATGGCATCTCCGCTGGCCCATGTTTGCTAGAGCTGCTCCCTGAGCACCAACCCCGAACCACCGTCCTCCCGGCCCATGGCCTCTGAAGCCATTGACACAGCGTGGTCAGCACTCATCCACCCAGGCCCCTGGGTCACTCCCTGAGGAAGGCGTCTCCCCATGCGACCCCAAAGCCGCCAACCCTGCTTGTCTGCGAGAGCTGAGGCCAGGGTGCCAGCCACAGTGACCACATAAACCCAAGTGAGCGGAAACCATCTCCTAGGGAAGAAAGCACCTTGGAGGTGACCCAGCTTCTTAGACGAGTGAATAGAAAATATTGGAGGGAAATTCTGTTCCCCTGAAAATAAAAGGGCAGAGACAGCCAAGCGAGATCCCCACCTGCCTGGAGGCAGAGCCACCAAGGTCCTTCCCGCTCAGGTCAAGGTCACCGGGTGTTAGAGTCAAGGTGGTGCTGGGCGACAGTGGTTTCCCCCGAATCTCTGCTCCTCCCTCCCGGCCTCTTTTCCTCCGTCTTGGCCTCCCTGCCTCCTCGCTGTGAACTCACTCCTGCTTCTCTCTCTCCTCACTGTCCTTGGTCTTTCCAGATGCAGGACGCTATGGGCTACGAGTTACCCTGGGTGTATTTTGTCAGTCTGGTCATCTTCGGATCCTTCTTCGTTCTAAATCTGGTTCTTGGTGTGTTGAGCGGGTAAGCTGAGTGTTTCTGTGTCCTCGTCATGACGCAGCTGAGCAAGGCCCCAGGCCCCGTGTACCCGTCACCAGGCCCAGGAGAACAGAAACTGTCTCACTTCAGCCGCACGTGCGGACCGCTGGCTGGGCAGGCCACTTGGCCTCTGGTGACCCGGAGGCCCAGGGTGGCGGGCCATGCTCGGCTGCTCCCAGAGCTGCACTAACTCTGACCCCATTCTTCCAGGTCAATGATGCCGTGGGAAGGGACTGGCCCTGGATCTATTTTGTCACATTAATCATCATAGGTTCATTCTTTGTTCTTAACTTGGTTCTCGGTGTCCTTAGCGGGTAAGCAGGACCAAGCAAGAAGGTCTCGACTTTTCCATTTACCTTGTTTTACTCTTTCTGCTCTTCCTGGCTCTATTCTGGCTCTGATGAACCTGGGACATGGGCCAGCCCGGGAGCCTTAAAGTGAATGTCCTTGGCCTGGCTGGACAGAGGTCAGAGGCACAGGGAAGAGCCCCCCTGGTTTGGGCTACAGTGAGAGGTACCCGGGCCCACCTGTCTCCTGCCAGCCCTGCCCACACCAGGCTGGACTGTCCAGGTGGGCAGGACACTTCTCTGGGGACCTCGGGAGCATCTGGGCCCCTTGGTTTGGCAGAGGAATTGGAGGAAGATTTGTGGGCCGTCTGCTCTGGCCCTCGTAGCAGCCTAGCAGACGGGCACCTGGGCTATCTCTGTCCAGCCTCCGTCCAGGATCACTGGCAGTGAAGACTCAGGCCCTCTTTACCCATGCTGACTGGGCCAGGAGTTTGAGCTAAAATGCAAATAAACCAAATAGACCAAGATTCCCCTTCTCCTTGGCTCTGATCGCAGCCTGGGCTGCCCCTGTCTGTGTCCGCCTTGGGAAGGAAGAGCACTCGGCTGTTTAAAGCTCCCGATTACAGGAGGACAGAGGAGACTGAGCATGTTTTCCTTCAACTTTTTCTGCTCAGCTCCAAGTAGGAAGCCCTCCTAATTTCGGCCTTGGTACAGATAAAGTTAAAAAGCGGTCAAGGCAGCAGGTGGCGGGGCCCAAGGAGCCCTGGGCAGCCACCCCTGCCCCACAGCCCCACTGGACATCTCCTCGGCCCCCTTTCTTCTTTCCAAGCCCAAGCCAGCCACGCCAAGGCCACCCCTGAAGGCTCCCGTGACTCTCTGCTCCTGCAACACGTGGGGGAGGGGCCGCTGCTTCACAGCCTTTCCTCCGTCTCTGGGGATGTGTGTGTCGGGGAGAGTCGGCCAAGGAGGAGGACATCCCCCGTCTCCTGCCACAGTCCAAGGCCCCATAGGAGTGTCAGGGTCGGCCCTGGAAGTGGGGAAGGGACAGGGTCCACCCTGACCTCTCCCCTCCCCAACAGGAAGGCCATCAGAGGCCCCGTCTCCCTGGCCACATAGCGGGGGGACCAGCACCCTCCATCAGTATGACAGTGATGCACAGGACAGTGGGTGCCCATGTCAGCTGCCTGGAGGGTGGAAGGGTTTCCATTTTGTGTCCAACACAAGAAAATGGCCTGTTTATAGGGGGTCGTCAGGGAGAGGGTGGGAAAAGTCAAACTCATCACCTCTCAGGGCAGAAATGTAGCTGCTCCAGCACTGGCCTTCCTGGAGGCAGGAGGTTCTTAAATGTTGCTCACCCAGCTGACAAAACGGGGATCGTAACCCCAGCCCCTCGGTCACTGTGATGGCGGCATGTGGTCGTTTACGTCAGCGCCTCGGCGGGCAGCAGGCGCTCAGCAGCGGCGCCATCCCTACGGCAGTGCTGTCCGCACAGGGCTGGCTGTTGGCTTGGTGCTGTCAGAGCTGGACAACTGAGCGGCTCATCCCAGGTTAGACGTGCTGCCCTCTGCTTCCAGGGACGAGGGAAGGGCCCCTGAGGAGCCGTGGGGCTTGTAGGGGTCCCCTCACTGGTCAGTGTCTGCACAAGGCCCTGCCCTGCTCCCATCTTCCCATCACTGCCCACAGACAAATGTTGAGTGAGCTGGGCCTGTGACGTGCCAGCGTCTCAACCTTGATAAACGTGGCTCCACATCCTCCCCCAGAGATTAGGAGCAGGTCTGAGCAGTGAAGTTCCCCTGGAAATCTGCAGTGGAGGCTGAGGCGTCGACCACGAAGCCCCCTCGAGCAGGGGTCTGCCTGGTCATGCTCGGCCCCCCGAGGGGTACTCCTCCCCAGAGGTCAGAGCGGAGTCAGATGGTGGCAGTGCTGCGGGCAGGCAGAGTGGTCTTAAAGGATGGGTCTCAGCCCAGCTGAGTCTGAGTGAGTGGGCGGGTCCACGGAATTCTAGAACCCAGATCCGCTCCTCTCCTGGGAGCTCAGCCCTCGATCCGTCTCCCCAGACCCCTCCCCACCCCAGCCGCCCAACACTGCTGCACCTCCCAAGCTTCCTAGGTCCCAGACACCCACTTTGCCTGGACGCAGAGTGTCTGCAGGCGAGCAGCTCCCCTTCCTGGCCCAGCCAGAGGGCTGGCTGCCCAAGGAGAAGCCCAGAACCAGGCCGCTGTTGACTGAGCACGTGCGGCAGTGACCCCGTCTTGACCAGTCAGGACAGCGCTGTGGTATTTCCCCCACCATTCCCCCAGGATCACAACCTTATGCCTGCTTGCCCTGTGGCCAACCTTCCGGAATACTTGGAAATGTCCAGGGGCTCGCCGCGAAGCCCCTTCTCGGGTTGGTGTCTGTTGTGAGGAGTTCGTCAGCAGGCTTCGGGCTTGGCGTCCTTGGTGGATCCGCTCACGTGCTGCCCACGCTGCCCCGAGAGCTGATGCAGAGCACATGTCCACTCCACAGAGAAGAAAAGTGAGGTTTATATGTGGAAACCTCCCCAGTTCTCACAGGTGGGGCCTGGAGGATCAGGATTAAACCCCCACATGTGGACCCACGACCTTTGCTCCCATCCCCCACACTCCACTGTCTCCAAGCCCATCAGCCTCGTTAATCCCATGACTCCAAATTATGGCCAAGATGCAGGGGGGAGAGGTCACCTGTGGGCAGATGGGGGGGACCAGACCGAGGACCAGGGGTCCTGGAGGAAGCTGGAGAATCCCTGCCCTGAGGGCCTCAGGCGGTCCTGAGCTGGGGGCCAGCAGCTGGTAAATGTAACAGCCCTTGAAGGAGAACAGAGCTCCCCACATGCAGCACTGTCATCTCAAAATGTTTGGAGCTGGTGGCTGTGACCCCGCGTCCATCAATTAAGGGTATTGTCCTTTCAGAGCCCAGCAGGGTAACTCATCCTTATATATTCCTCCCTGCAGTCATGGAGGAAGGGCTCAGGGTGCTTGGGGTCTCCTGCTCAGGAAGGCAGGAGAGCAACTATGGAAAGCCTCCATTTTAAGCATGGAAGTCAGAGATTTTGGTCACTGGAGGGTTGGGCATCCTTTGTCTGGAAACCTATTCCTGCTGAGGCCAGATGGATCCATGTAGCTATCCATCTTGTGGATCTTTTCAAAATGCTTCCACGTTCGTTGCCTGTTGATCCTCACAAGTCTTGGAACCTCCAGATATCTCACCTCCTGCCCATTAGAACAGTGATCACGACCACAAGATTCTGGAAACTGTGCTAGAAGTTGCAATCGAGTGAAAGTCACTGGACCCTGGATTCTGGTCACTTTGTGGTTTTAAGTTGTTGCAAATAGAGAAGACATATGTCTTCAGGTGATAAGGGGCATGGGATCTCTTAGACAATGGGCACCCAGCCCTCGTTCCCCCTGGAGATGAGGCAGAGGGCCTGAGGGTACAACGGGCATGTTGTGACATGGAAACAGCCCTGACCACCAGCCACAGTTAAGACCCACGTCAAGAAGCAGCAGAAGTGCCAGACAAGCTGCCTCGCAACTGGAGTAGGGGCGATGCTCACGACTTCCGGCAGGGTTGGTCCAACACTGAATTCATGAACACTGAACTCTGTTCTTTGGGGGAAATAGCGGGTTAGGTTCCTGTGAGCCTCTGGACACAGCCTTGTCATCAGGACACAAGTTATTGTGTATGTGCATCTATGTGAAGGCATCTTGTTTAAGGCATAGTATTGGTTCGTTCACACCGCATTCTCAGCCTACAGCTTATAACTCAGGCCTGGATGGAGCTCATCAGACACTTGAACATTCCCCAGAGGCACCTCCCAGCCCTCGAGCACATAGGGTCATAGACCGCATAGCAGCTTCATGCTTGGAGGCCGTTTAATCAGAAAAATCACCAACAAAAAGTACAAAATGCTGGAGACATGGCATCAAATGGGCTGTAAAAAGGCCCTCGTTTGCAGTATGAGCTGCACCCAGAAGGTGGCAGCCCCTTGTCTCACCTCGGCTGGGATCATGACCCCGGATCCTGTCTTTCTGCGTGTCTGCAGTGACCACAAACTCTCGCCATGGATGGCATGACTAATAAGGCTTAGGGAGGAGACAGGTCTGCAGACGCAGAGTCTGTGGGTGATGAGGAGCGGCTACACCGGTCATCACGGGGCCTGGAGCCCCAGCCATGGCACCAAGAGACCTTCCACATGCACCACTGGGAGCTGTGCAAACCGCACACCCAGAATGGGCTCTGCACCACATCTGTGCCATCAGCCACTGCCGGCACAGGACGTGCCCCTGCCTTCAGACAGACACCCCGTGACTGACACAGCAGCGTGAGACATCAGAAAGGAGATGAAGAGACAGGTGCTTCTGCCCTGCAGGTCCCCTATAGCGTGGGGTCTGGAGGGGGAGCCCCCGCCCTTCCATGTGCCCTAAACCCCATGAGGACCTGGCCATACTGCTTCTCCTCACCCCCCTCACCCCCAGTAAACCTCATTTCCTCGTCTCCTGGGGGTGTCTATGTGGTTCCCAGGGGTCTCGGATGTGGATGGCAAGCTTCCAATCTGCGGAGCAGATGTCACCATGCATGACTGGGTCAGCTCCCGGCTCCAGGAGGAGAACCTTAGCTACTCAGTCCCCTGCACCCCAAGCCCACTGCACAAGGAACACAGCTCCCAAAGGTGGGGGGCGGGGTGGGAGGATGATCAAGGGGGCCTGGAGTTGGAGTCTTGGAGGGGCGCTCTGTGAAGTGACTCCAGGCAGCGAGCCCACAAGCCCAAGAGGAGTGGTGGGTGCGGAGGGCTGGGGCCTCTCTCCAGTCCCCTCCCCATCAGCAGGAGCTGAGGCCTCCCTCCACGTGGTCAGTGGGCAGCCCAGCTCCTTTTCCCCCCTGGAAGGTAGGGGAGGTGCCGGGCAGCTGGCAGGAAGCCCAGGAAGAGCAAGTTCAATCAGACTGGAATTGGATTCAATCAGAGTGAAGGAGAACATCCTGTCCCAATCAGAGCATCATCAAAGCGGCAGTTGGCAAGAACTCGGAGCCCACATCTCCCAACGGAAATGTCCCCAGACCGTCCCGGCCCTACCCCCGATGGTAAAGAGTGAAAGCTGAGCTCCGGCAGTGAATGCAGACCTTGGACAGTGGGTGTGGGGGCTCCGGAGCTGAGTCGTCCTGCCCCCTGGCTCACCTGTGTGCCCTGCCTTCCATGACGCCTGCCTGTGGAGTGTCTGCTCCTGCAGAATCCCTTCAGGTGGACTCTACAGCCTCCCACCCTGAACTGCGCCTCCCCCACTAAGGGAAGGAGGAATCGTGTCTCTAGGAAGAAGCTGAAATGCCCAGTGCGTCCACACATACCCCAGGGGTCCCGAGTACCACAGACTGAGGCATGCATGGCTATTTATTTAGAAAAGGCACAGACTTGCTTCAATAGTGAGACCCAGCCTCCTTGACCCCCTTCTTGGCCACCAGCCCCTCCTGGCTCAGAAAGTGAATTCAAAATCACAGAGAAAATAAGGACAGAGTCACAGAAAACAGGAAAGAGGTAGACACTCTCCAAAATTCTTCAATAGGTCCTTCTTCCAGCAAATCCCAACCCAATTTTAGCTTCTACTCATTATTGCTTGAGACTGAATGCCCCATTTAACTTTTATATCGTCTTGACTTTATGCATTTTCCCATTCTGATTAGATTTCTTTTTTAACCCAAAGGGCAGCCACAGGACATTTTCTTGTGTTTGGAGCCCTCTTTGGTCTCCTTCATGTGGGAAAGAACTTTCTCTAGATTAGAAACCCTCCAGGCTTGCTGAACCAGCAGAACATGCCCTAGAAATGAGAAGGGGTAGAGAGGTGAGCTCTCCTGGGCCTGACCTCAGTGACTATACCAGCCACGTATAACATGGGCTCTTTGAGGGGCAGAGCCCTGATTTGTAACATTTGACGATTTCTGTAGTATATACACCCCACCAGGGCCAACCTTGAGCCCCTGAGGAAGCACCTGGGTTGGCAGAGCCGGTGGGGTGGGTTGGGGGGGGCTTCAGCTAGACTCCAGCTCCTCGTCTCCCGGGGCTGTAGTGGGGGTCCCCACTGGCTACTGTTTAGAAGGCCTTTCAGGTCATTGGGGGACGTCTGTCATGAGAGGCAGCTTGCAATCACAGCCCACAAAAAGGGGACATGAGTTTGGTCTATCTGCTCCTCATGTCCCAGGTGAGGACGTCCCACCCAGCCATTTTATGAGAGCAGATCAAACCTGGGACAGGGGTCCATGCAAGTGGGGGCCGGCGGTGGGCTTCCTGTGCGATGCAGCTAACCCTTTGTTCCTCTTGCCCCGTCTCTCCTGCCCTGCCCACTTGGCGTCTCTCACCAGAGAGTTCTCCAAAGAGCGAGAGAAGGCCAAGGCCCGGGGCGACTTCCAGAAGCTGCGAGAGAAGCAGCAGCTGGAGGAGGACCTGAAGGGCTACCTGGACTGGATCACGCAGGCCGAGGACATCGACCCCGAGAATGAGGACGAGGGCCTGGACGAGGAGAAGCCCCGAAACAGTGAGCAGCCTCCCGTGAGGGACTGGGGGCTGGGCCCAAGAGGGGGTGCTCAGGGAGCAGAGGTGGCCCACCCCTGCCTCGCGGGTGCATCCTTCTTGGTGCTCAGAGGTCAGTCCCACGGGTGCAGCAGAGCCTCCCGGTCCTGCTGGAGCCTCTGGTCCGGAGACACTTTGCTTGGTGGGGTTCTTTGTTTTTAATCTGACGTCCTTCTCCCAGCCGGGCTCCCTGGGCGGAGGGGCGGGCATCCTACTCTGGGCTTGTTCAAAAGGGACCAGCTCCACCTCCACCACCTGGAAAGGGTGCCCCTGCCCCTTTCCAAGCACCACTGTGCTCTCTCAGGGAAAAGAGCCAAAGGTTTCCCTCGAGGAGGTTCGATTCAAAGCTCCAGGGAGGTGCTAAACTGGAAGGCTGAGGAAACCCCAAGGAATTTGGCAGAACAGCATCAGGTTTTAGAAATGGATCCCAATCCCTTTCTCTGGGGTTTCCCATGGCAGCTTGTTGGCCAGGCTTTTGCTGGGATGGTAATGAGAGTGATGGATGGTATTGACTCGCAAGTGTCGAGGAGATGATGAATCGCAGAAATTCAGGCTCATGGGACACACCCAGTGGTTCTGAAATGTGGGCCGGGGACCAGCAGCACCAGCGTCACTGGGGGACTTGCTAGAAATGCAGGCTCCTGACGCCTCCTCAGATCTGGTGGCTCCAGGGTGGGGCTCTGTGCTCTGTTCAGCCCCCAGTACCTGGGTTGTGGGGTGAACGTGGCCCTAACTGCCCTGTGTCTCCTCTGACCCCCATCTCTCTGACCCCGACCATGCTTTCCTCCTGTGGGTGTCCTTCCGTCATGTTTCACACATTTGAATAAGGTCGTTTCTGACCAAGGAATCCATAAGGTTAAACAGCTTGCTGCGTGGGTCAGGCAGGTAAGGGCGGGGAACCAAAGAGGCTTGGGGGCCGAAAGGGAGAAGGGAGACCCGCTGGGCTCTGGGGACCGATGGGGAGGCAGGGTGTCCATCACTGCATCCTTCTGGAGGCCAGGAAGGCACAGGATGCGTGTGTGCACGTGTGTCCTGACACAGTGTGTGGATACCCTGGCCGTGTGTGTGGGCGTACATTGTGCTGGCTGTGTCCACGCTTCCCGGCTGGTTTCTGGCTGTTCCTGCTTGTTGGTGCCTGAGTTCTCGGTGGCAATCCGGGAAGAGAGGTGGGTGGAGGGAGAGGGCAGAGGACACGGCTGTGAGCAAGGAGCGGCCCGCCTTCCCTCATCTCAGACGCAGGTGGAACACATCCTCCAATGATGCCCTTTCTGGTGACTCTGCTCAAGGTACAAACACAGAATTAGAACATGCCCTGCCAGGGGCTGGTAACAACATGATTCAACAACCCAAGGAGGACTTCACGCTCTGCTGGGAGTTCAGCAGGCTGGAAGGCTGAAGGCCTGGGATGGATTAGAACAGGGAGCAGCAACGCAGCCAAGGGTCTTCCTGGGAAGACGCCCAGCAGTCTTGCTGACGGATCGTGGACAAGGGGGTGGTCCATGGTGCCGAGCGGTGCGTGAATGAGTGAGCTGGCCTGGAAGCCGAGGGGACCCCTGCCGCCAAGCACAGGAGTCGGCTCTGGGCCCCAGTCTGCTCCCTGGTCAGGACGGTGCTCAGTTCATGACGGATGGCGGGGGCGGATTTCTTGCATGTTCATAGGTACATGTGTGTCTGCAGCCCACCCAACACTGCGGGCCGTCCAGAGACGCAGTGATCCCCTCTCCTCCAAGGATGAGTATGCTGCCGCCTGTCCTGCCCAGATGGAGGAGTCTCTGCTGCTGGAGCAGATCGAGTGCACAAGCCCCCCACCCCCATTTCTGACCCAGCTTTGGGGAGCACACGATGAACCGCCCACCCTGGTGGACAGAGTCTCTCTCAGGACCCTCATGAGCCCAAATACGGATGAGCTCAGCCTGGAAGCTGCTGCCCCTCCCCCAGGCTCTTTCCTCGGGGCCTGGGTCTGCTTCTGTCTTCAGCCTTGTCCCAGGAGGAGGACAGTGCAGGGCCTGCCTGCTTCCATCATGGAGGTGGTGGTGGGGCAGTCCGGGGGTTGGGGCACCAGGGAATGAGCATCTTAAAAAGCAAGACAAAGGGTGGAATAGAAACACTTGAGGAACTGAACGTGCGATGCCTGGGGCTGGAGCCAGAAGGTTCATCCGGAGGTGGGGGCTTCAGGAAAGTCCGATCAAGAGCACAGTGGACAAGACTGGGTTGTTAAGGAGCTGGCCACCTAATGGATTTGAAGAAAAGGCAGGCCCGTGCTCAGAAATTATATTCTGATCTTCAGAACTTCATAGTTTGCCCTTTGAAGCAAATACAAGGGGAGAGATGCTACTATATGTTTCCATCAAAGTAGCTGAAATTTGCCTTTGAAATTGCTAAAAGATTATAGTACAGTGTATCTGCCAGTTCGCTTCAGCTCAAAGACTAACTAGTCTATTCAGAAAAAAGATAAAAGATATTGTCAGTCTTGACCAGTGGCTCTGGCCACTTCTGCCTTCGCCCCAGCCGGCAACCCCAGCGGCACTTAGGAGATGCCAGGTGTCTGACAATGGTGATACAGCCGTGACTCCAGCCAGGAAACTGCTCAGTGACACGTTATCGCCTGGTGGCTGAGCACACCCACGAGGAGCCCAGGTATACATTTGTGGAGGAAAAGCTACGGACACCACTGAGGTCGTAGAAGGAGTAGGGTTAGGGAAGGCAACAGAGAGAAAGTGCATTGTTTGAGGTGTTTCTCTAAGTAATCAGAGTCGATAAGGTGGCCAGTAAATTATATAAAAAATACGTTACAATATTCTGAGTTCATTCATCCTCCCTCACACCCATCCATCCATCTCCCGATTAAAGGTCCGCTCTGCGCCACACGCTGCTTCAGACCCTGGGGACACAGCCTTCATGGGACCGGAATCCTTCTCTTCTTTCTTTCTCCTCCTCAAGATCAAAAATGCATGGATTAATTATTTGTGCATGTGGGAATCTCTCTTTCACGCTGTTCAGACCATTTAAATGCAGCCCCAGCCCTCGAAGACAGACATTAGTGCGATGAGCGTGGAAAAGACAGACAGACCGTGGAATCGAACGACCGAGTTTCCACACAGACAAGCCGATTAAATATGTATTCCGTGTATTCAGCACTGCTCCCAGGAGCCCCTCTGCAGTCCCCGTGCAGCAGCAGAGCTGCGTGGCTTCCACCCGCCCTGCCAAGTCTGGATTGTGTATTGTTGAAACACAGAGATTGGAGGGCTTCCAGGAGCAGAGGCTGCCCTCAGAAGGGCCCAGTGGGGCTCGAAAGCAGGGAGCTGAACATCACTGGTCCACACTGTACACATGTCCAAAGCACGTGCATCATTATTTGAGCTTTTTTTACATTTCGATGAAAACAAATGGTGTGTTCCTTGGACGTACTTGTTCTCACAGCCGCTGCACACCTGGAATGACGAGAAAGAGTTCTGGTCAGACGGCCAGAGGGACATTAGCAAGTGTTTTTCTCCTCGATTCCCTTCTTACTCTGGCCCCTAAGTGCCCATGTTAGAGGCCATACTAACCCTACACCCCGCGGGGAGAGCAGACGCCTCTCCGGCCCAGCACCTTTAGCCAGTTCTAACTCTGCCTTAGGGCTGTGGGGAAACAGCTCACTCGGCCGGTGAGGCAAGGCGTCAGGCACAAGCTGAGTCCCGCAGTGAGCACCAGCGTCCGATCCCTGGGCCGCGCGGTTAGGCTGATTCACGGATCCTTCCAGCTGCTGGGAACGACTCCCCTGGGCGGGTGCTGGGGGCCCATCTTCTCATGTGCAGAACCGCACTCGGGAATCTGGTAGGAACAAGGACATGGGCAGGGGTGTCTCCAAGGGCAGCCCATGAGCCAGGGAGCAGTCTGGCTGCTCTGCTGTCGGGCCCAGTCTGGGAGCGGCGGAGGGGCCCCTGGGGGCCCCATCCAGTGTACGGTGAGAGCACGCTGTTCTCAGAGTATGGCCCTAAGAAGACAGTGTTCCGTGAAGGTCATCCAGGGAGGTGGGGGACAGTGGACTGTCCTGTTTCCAACGACATCCCAGGTGGTAGCAGGGCAAGAAAGAAAGCCGCTTCCTGAAATTCATAAAAGTATA
The DNA here is from genome assembly GCF_019320065.1 of Cervus canadensis. NCBI lineage: Eukaryota > Metazoa > Chordata > Mammalia > Artiodactyla > Cervidae > Cervus > Cervus canadensis. Next base: position 10,895,198 of record NC_057406.1, on the reverse strand, counting down.
CATCCTTTGTAATTTAGATGTGATTCATGTGAGTCCATCCGACTGACCGAACTCACTCCCAGCAAAGAGGTCTGCAGGGGACTTCCACTGGACAGAGCTTTGATGAAAGGTTTATCCTCTCAAAAGATATACATTTCAGTTTTCATAAGATTCTTCAGTGTTAGGGGTTTTTAACAAAAAATAAGGATATTAAGATATTTTTCAATATCTAGTCACAGGAGCCATTGATGGTCACTAAATTCGTATTCTAAAACTGACTTGCTAAGCATAATGTTAGTTTTGACACACAGACCCGAAGTCGTGCTGAGGGGGCTTCAGAATGTGCCAGGTACAGGCACACAAACCCCCCAAGGTTAGAGGTCAAGAGGAAACAAAAACGCAGGCCAGAAGCTGGTAAGCAATGGTTCCGGCTGCACCGAAACTAGTCTGTGCCTCTACTCGGGGGTGAGATAATAGATCTGCTCTCAACAGCTGGCTGATGAGGTGAAAAGCCCTCATTATATGCTTGACAGGCCAGTTTTAAGGGGGAAAGCCTTTGTTTACCTTCTCAATTCCAAGCTTCAAATCAGCCAGTCAACTCTTACATCTCATGTCAGTGACTCATGAGATAGGATAACGATATCCAGCATCACGTCAGTCACTGTGTCAACAAAATTCTCTGAAAATAAAAGCATGTACACACACACACACTCACACACACACCAGGGGTACACACACACATCAGGCGCATGGATACACACACACGTCCCCACACCACATACACAGGCAAGAAGAAACTGAGGACCCTTTCTCGACAGGGACATTCAGAATTACAGTCTCATTGTATTTGCTGATATTCAACACTTGCTCCAGCTACGACGAGAAGCTTGGTGGGTCGCTTGCTGTGCCCCAGCAGACACGAAGAGAAAGATCGAGCTTCCACCTGGGAGCAGGGGGCACATCTTCTTGGTGTGGAAAGTCAGGCCAGCAGTGAGGGTCCTGGCCCTCTTGCCCTCGGCTCCCTCCGCCGTTCTGCAGTGATTGGGCAGCTGATAGTCAGGCGGGGTATCCAAGGTTTTCACCAGAGGGCACCAGGCTTCAGTTAGACTTGTAGAGCTTCTTCTTGAGCCTCTTAGGTGGTATAAAATCATTTCCATTAGTTGTAGCTGCCACTACTCCCTTACTGGATGGATTCTATCAGTTTAAGTTGTCCCTTGATTAGATCAGAAATGTGAACACAGCCAGCTCTCACCTGACTGGAGGCTGGAGCTTACGGTCTGCACAGTTGTGGTGGTGTGTTGTGTTGTAGACTGAACAGGAGTTGAGACCCACAGGTCACCAGACTCCCAGGTCCTACCCGGTGGCCAATGGGCACTTTGCCCATCTCGGTTTCTTTGTCTGTAAAAGGGGGGAGTCAGATCAGTTCAATTCGGTTCAGTCACTCAGTCGTGTCCGACTCCTTGCAACCCCATGAACCACAGCACACCAGGCCTCCCTGTCCATCACCAACTCCCAGAGTCCACCCAAACCCATGTCCACTGAGTCGGTGATGCCATCCAACCATCTCATCCTCTGTTGTCCCCTTCTCCTCCTGCCCTCAATCTTTCCCAGCACCAGGGTCTTTTCAAATGAGTTAGCTCTTCACATCAGGTGGCCACAGTATTAGAGTTTCAGCTTCAACATCAATCTTACCAATGAACACCCAGAACTGATCTCCTTTAGGATGGACTGGTTGGATCTCCTTGCAGTCCAAGGGACTCTCAAGAGTCTTCTCCAACACCACAGTTCAAAAACATCAATTCTTCAGTGCTCAGCTTACTTTATAGTCCAACTCTCACATCCATACATGACCCCTGGAAAAACCATAGCCTTGACTAGATGGACCTTTGTTGACAAAGTAATGTCTCTGCTTTTTAATATGCTGTCTAGATTGGTCATAACTTTCCTTCCAAGGAGTAAGCGTCTTTTAAGTTCATGGCTGCAGTTACCATCTGCAGTGATTTTGGAGCCCAGAAAAATAAAGTCAGCCACTGTTTCCACTGTTTCCCCATCTATTTGCCATGAAGTGATGGAACTGGATGCCATAATCTTAGTTTTCTGAATGTTGAGCTTTAAGCCAACTTTTTCACTCTCCTCTTTCACTTTCATCAAGAGGCTGTTTAGTTCTTCTTCACTTTCTGCCATAAGGGTGGTGTCATCTGCATATCTGAGGTTATTGATATTTCTCCCGGCAATCTCGATTCCAGCTTCTGCTTCCCCCAGCCCAGCGTTTCTCATGATGTACTCTGCATATAAGTTAAATAAGCAGGGTGACAATATACAGCTTTGACATACTCCTTTTCCTATTTGGAACCAGTCTGTTCCATGTCCAGTTCTGTTGCCTCCTGACCTACATACAGGTTTCTCAAGAGGCAAGTCAGGTGGTCTGGTATTCCCATCTCTTTCAGAATTTTCCACAGTTTACTATGATCCACACAGTCAAAGGCTTTGGCATAGTCAATAAAGCAGAAATAGATGTTTTTCTGGAACTCTCTTGTTTTTTCGATGATCCAATGGATGTTGGCAATTTGATCTCTTGTTCCTCTGCCTTTTCTAAAACCAGCTTGAACATCTGGAAGTTCATGGTTCACGTATTGCTGAAGCCTGGCTTGGAGAATTTTGAGCATTACTTTACTAGCGTGTGATGTGAGTGCCTTTGTATGGTAGTTTGAGCATTCTTTGGCATTGCCTTTCTTTGGGATTGGAATGAAAACTGACCTTTTCCAGTCCTGTGGCCACTGCTGAGTTTTCCAAATTTTCTGGCATATTGAGTGCAGCACTTTCACAGCATCATCTTTTAGGATTTGAAATAGTTCAACTGGAATTCCATCACCTCCACTAGCTTTGTAGTGATGCTTCCTAAGGCCCACTTGACTTCACATTCCAGGATGTCTAGCTCTAGGTGAGTGATCACAGACCCGTTCCAGGATCAGGTGTGGTTTCTGTGGCTCGAGGCTGACACATGTCAGCTTTAGCCCTGGGAGTTTAGACAAACCTCCACTCCATCAGACCCCAGAGGACATGAGTTGATTTCAGATTCCTGAAATTTGCTCTGGATCTCCCATAGAATTCCCCTGAACCCTGAAAGCAAGCTGATTCTTCCAAAGATCTTCCTGGTGCCTGGCATCCTCTGTCCCCCCTCACCTGGAGAACCCAGCTCCACCATCTTCCTTACGAACGCCCCACTCTGAGCCCTCCTCGGGCGCCCCTCCCCTTCCACCCTTCCCCCTCCTCTCCTTACCCCCCTTTTTGACCCCAGGTGCCTGCTCTATGCCTGCCTGGTGACACTGATGTACACGACCTGTTATACCTGTCTATCCATCTTCCCCCCTGCTGGACTGCGCACCTGTAGTGAGAGGGGAGGTTCACATCCCCAGAACTGTCACAGAGCCTGGCGGATCAACCAGCAGTGAATATGGAAAAGGGGTGGGAGGCCTGGAAATCTGTGAAAGTCCACCATTGGGAACAGGTGACCTGGACCCGCCTTGTCACTGTGTCAGGCTAAAACCAGACAGGACCAGATATCTGGCCCCGCAGAGGCCACGGAATGAATCAGACACACCAATTAATTTGTCATCTTCCGTTTCTTGTCTGTCAATACTTCTCTCTGACTTCTGCAAGAGAACAGACCTCCTCAATGTTTTTCTTCATGTACCAACCGCTTCTCCCCTTTCTTCTTCAAATACATTCAGAGAAGTGACAGAAATATCTTTATTTTATTTCTCTCTCAGTGAGGCCAGCTGGCTGTCTGCACAGGCAGTTGAGAAAGGGTTAAGAGAGGACCCAGAGTAAGTTCCCAGCTGTTTCTTTAGGGCCGGAAAGCTGAATACATTTAATGCTTGAAAAGGTCAACTCCCTTCCAAGGGGCAGAGGTTTGATTTCATCCATCGTGTGTTCTTGGGCATAATGCTCATTTCATTCACTGGTAGAGATGGAGATTTATGGACTAAATGTTATCACAAGCAGAGACTTAATGAGATCTCAGCTGCGTCTCCTGGGCGGAGTGGAAAGCAGCCATTTTGGTAATAAATAGAGAACAGCTTCTAATTTGTAAATTCCTCTTTCCGTTGCTAAGTCTAATCAGATCAGTGAAACTGGAGGGAATTGTTGACGACCCAAGATGATTTTCCATGCCTTAATCTATCCAGGAAGCATTACTTCTAATGGAAGTGGCTTGCTTCCCTGGCAGCAGTAGGAGATGACATTTCTCATTAGACTAACTCAATTGTTGCCTATTAAAAAATATGTTTAGCCCCAAATCTATTTAAAAGCAAACTGGAACTGAGGCCCCGTATCACTCTGCTACTAGTCTCCCTGCTTCGTAGATGCAGAAATTCTTTCCAATGAGCTGCAGACCTCTCTCTGTAGCAGGGCCATCCCGAAGGGTCCACGGCCAGTGTGATGTCATCCTGACCCAACAGAAGTGTCCAGAGTATGGCTTGGTGGACCACCAGGCAGTCAGGTGTGCTCACAGCCTCTCTGGCATGGCAGAGAGCAGGTGGGGAGAATAGAACCCAGTCTCTGGCAGACCCTGCAGTTGAAGGTTAAAAAGGAGAATTAAGGGGGGGCACCAAAGGAGAAGAGCAAAGCTCTTTTCTCGAGTCCTGCTTGAATCTTTTTTTTTTTTTTTTCGTGCGTGTAATAACAGTTCAAGGTTTTTACAAAGTGTCTTCTCACAAGCTGTTAAGCATTTCCAGGGCAGGGACCCTGTCAGGGTAGGTGACTGTTCTTGCCCAGTAGGGACATCATGAATATTCATGAAGGTCTGACCACCTTGACAACCAGGGCCCCAAGGGAACGTGGTGTCTGCAGCCCTCCTAGGGGAGTGGCTGAGAACACGTCCACCATCACCAACCAGCACTCAGACTCCAGGTGACCGTTCAGATCAGAGCAGCTGGTCCTGAAGTCCTTCTCTTAGGCCTGCATTTTTGCTTTTTCATCCCCAATAAGTCCATCTGGTGTCTGGGCAATACGCGCACACAGAGAAGTATTACTCTAACCCATGTTACCTTTAATCTTCACTTAACCCTCCAAGATCCATATTGTGGTCTCTGTTTTTTGGGGTTTTTTTTTTTCAGTTTGATTAATTTTTGGCTGAGCTGGGTCTTCGTTGCTCTGCGGGCTTTTCTCTAGTTGCAGCAAGTAAGGGCTGCTCTTCATTGCAGTGCTACAGCTTCTCAGTGGGGAGGCTTCCCTTGTTGCAAAGCATGGGCTCTCGGGCACGTGGGCTTCAGCAGTGGGCTCAATAGTGTGGTGCGCGGGCTTCGTTGCTTCTTAGTGTGTGGGGTCTTCCCAAACCAGGGCTCAAACCCTTGTCTCCTGCATTGGCAGGCAGATTCTTTACCACTGAGCCACCAGGAAAGCCCCATATTGTCTCCGTTGTTTTTCAGATGAGAAAACTGAGGTTTAGGTCATTTTCCCAAAAGGATCATTTCAGGCAGCCCCAGAAATGGATGTCGCAGGTTTGGAGACAGAGACTATATCCCCTAACCACCTTGTCAACACTAAACCATCCCAGGGTCTGCACAGAATGTGGGCTCAGCCCTTCCCTGTCTCTGAACTCGACCTCTGGCTGCCCCCTATGGATGTGGTCCTGACAGGGCCTGGCCAGTGAAGGAGGGGAGCAAGGCCTCCGGTCTAGAGCAGGTTCTGGAGTGGTCTTGCTGAGAAAGATGTGGACGATTAAAGCATCGGGAGAACCAGGATGCAGAAGAACCTGACAAGCACCAGCAGGGAGAGCTGCACGATCAATTGAAGTGGAGGACGTGGCGGGCGGGGGTGGCTGATGGATGCGCTGACCGCTGCCCGCAGACTCATTCAGGGAGTTATGGGGCTTGAGGCACCGCAGGTTTGGGAGCTTAAGTGACTCACTTCCCATAAACGCCTGCAGTTTAAGACTGGAATCTGCTCTCCTGCTGAGGGGAAGTCAAGGCTGAAACCTCTTAAAGAAGCCGTTCTCTCATCAGGACAGCCCCACCGTGGGTGCCCACAGCCTTCAGGATCTTGCTGGACCCCCGTAGGGCCTCCCTGGGGAATCTGACTCAGGCCAAAGTTATCATGAGCAGCAGAAAATAGGGAAGAAGATGGAGCCCAAGAAGAAAGAGAGAGAGAGAAAGCACACCCTGAGCTCTGCAGGCCCCTGTGGACAGCACACTCAGGGCACAAGTGTGAGACCCGGACCTTCAGGAGGGAGCTAGGGCAAGCCTGTGCTTGGCCAGGATGACCACGGTGGGCTTTCGGCCCCTCTATGATGTGAGTAAAGGGCTGGGAAGAAAAGGAGGCAGTGCTGGCTGGTGGGAAAGGGACCAGACCTCCAGCTCTAATTAGCTGTGTGACCTTGGGCGAGTCACTGATCCTCTCTGTACCTCACTGGTCTCCACTGTCAAAGGAAGGGCTGCTCTGCCCTTCTAGCAATACATGTAGGCTTCGGCAGGGAAACCAAACCACAGAGGAGGGACGTAACAAACCCCAGGTCTCAGAGCTCCAAAGTGCAAAGTGAGAGTGAAAGTCACTCAGCCATGTCCGACTCTTTGTGACCCCATGGACTATACAGTCCATGGAATTCTCCAGGCCAGAATACTGGAGTGGGTAGCCGTTCCCTTGTCCAGGAGATCTTCCGAACCCAGGGATCAAACGCAGGTCTCCTGCATTCCAGGCTGATTCTTTACCAGCTGAGTTACAAGGGAAGCCCCCAAAGTGCAGAGCCAGGGTTCAAACTCAAGCCACTGGCTCCAGGGCCCAGGCTCAGACCCAGCAGCACCGTGGGCAGGGTTGCACAGTACCTGACTTCTCCCGGGACCCCCCACCCATACCCTATGCCCACCTTCTACTCCTCCCAGTGACCCTAGCACATCCACAGGCCTCTTCTCTCCTGATCGGGAAGGGCTTCATGAACTTGTCTGATGTGCATGAGGGTAGACTTGGCTTGACACAGGCTGGGGTTCAAGTCCCGGATCTCATGAGCTGCTCTGCTCACTTTGGATAAGCCGCTTCATCCTCTCAGCCTCAGTTTCCTGATCTATGAAATGGGAGCATGTAATAGGGCAATTGATATACTCTCTCACAGAGTTGTTCTGAGGCTTGAGTTAGGTCTGGTGTGTCGCTGGCAGGTCGCAGGTGATGGAAGCCCGAGCTGTTATAAGGACACTGCAGTAGAGCTGTTATGATCCTGGCCTTACTACCCTCTGTCCTGAGAAAATCCAAGACCCTAAAACAGAGGGATGACATGGTAGACACCGTCCAGCTGGGCTGGGGCTAGACTGGAGAGGGACCAGGGACACGGCCATTCTCTGTCCCTCATATGTCACTCCACACGGGTGACCCTCTGCTGAGCCTGGCCTTGGAATCTAGAACGTTGTCTCCAGCCTAAAAATAGTTTTGTGCCTAAAACAGCTGGTTTCCAGAGGCGTCCTGCACAGAAGGGTACCCATCACCACCTCTCTCACCCCCAAGGGTGGCAGTGAGCTGTGTCCCTCGGGGGCGGGGGGGAGGTGTCCAGCCCCTCCTATTTGCCCAGTGTCCCCAGGGCCTGGAGATGCCCAACTTGGCCCCTTCACCCCTCAGGATGGTGGGGCAGGTGGGACGAGAAGCCGGGTGCCCAAGTGCAGCCCTCCGTCTGGTGCAGCTGCATGGTCCCGCTGCCCCGTCCTAACTGAGGTGGCCGCCGCAATGGCGCCGTGACCGTGGGGAGAGATTTTCTGCTTGGGAGCGCCGGATGTTTATGGCCTGCTGGGAGCACAGCGACCTGGTTTTCTCCTCCGGATGGCGGCTGCAGACCAAGGGAGGGCGTTTCTGCCTCCTCCGGTTTATGGCGGTAATAATAATTATTGCGACAGCATGTCGTGCTTACACTGTGCCTTTTTAATAAGGCCACTTTGTTTGGCTTCTTAATATTTAATCCTGTTTTATATTTACTTTCCGATGGCTTAGAATCAGCCAGGTCTTAACTGCTTCTGGGGAGGCGGCCCTGTGGGGCCCGGGCACTCAGGACGCTGCCGAGGAGGCTCTGGGGGCGGCGTGACCTTCCACCCAGACAGGCCCTGCAACTGGCACCGTTACCTTCTCTCTCCCCAACTCTTCACTCTTTTGTCTGCAATCTGCTTTTCCTCTCCTGCCCCGTCTCTTTCTTTGTCTTGGAAGAGACTGTCAGCTCAGCCTCTGGTCAATTTATTCCTGTAAGAGACGAAGACCATGAGCCCCAGATTATCATGTAACCTAGTTGGAATGGTCCCATGGCCTGGCCAAGGCTAGGGTAGCACTGGCGATTTCTAGACCCACAGTGCAATGCCAGGGAGGCTCCCAGGAGCCTGAGCTGGGCAGAGACTGGGAGGAGGCTCCTATACCCCACAGCCTCTGACCATGAGTGGCCATAGGTTGGACCTCCCCAGCTACAGAGAAGAAGTGAGGACTAACTCTTGAGTTACTTTTCCTGCAGGAGAAAAGGAAACCAAATGAAATGTGATATGGTTCCCCCCACCCCAAGAGGGTCCTGAGGCAGTAACCCCACCCAGGATGCCTGTCCCGTTCTGTCGGGGGCTCAAGCCATGCCCCCAGTGATGCCCTGGCTCCCTGGTGCCTCCCAGGAAGTCAGCCTGCAGGGTTACCAGAGTTCAGCTGCCCTGGATGCTGCCTGACAGAGCCAGGAAGGCCCTGGACTCAGGCCAGCGTCCCCTGCTCCACCCACTCTCACCTGGACAGCAAATCTCCCCCATCAGTGGGTTCACACTGCTCACCCGGCCCGCGCCCAGAGGCATGTGGGTCAGGTCCTGACAGCAAATGGATTCCGACAACTGGGCAGTTTAAGAGGAGGCTCACAAAGATGCAGGCACCAGGGGTGACAGCCCCAAACGGCCTCTGCTGGCACTGTCCTTCAGGCTATCTGCAAAGGTCAGCCTCCCGGATCCCGGGTGGAGGAGCAGCTGAAGGACAAACCCCAAGACACCAGCCCAGGGGAGCAGCCCTGAAACCCCCAAAGATACCAAATGCCTGCTGTAATCACACAACCAATACCATTAGGACCTGAAAAAGAATCCATGCATACGTGCTAAGTCACTTCAGTCATGTCCAACTCTGTGTGACCCTATGGACTGTAGCCCACCAGACTCCTCTCTCTATGGGATTCTCCAGACAAGAATACTGGAGTGGGTTGCCTTGCCTTCCTCCAGGGGATCTCCCCAACCCAGGGATCAAACCCGCATCTCTTACATCTCCTACATTGGAGGCAGGTTCTTTACCACTAACTATCACCTGGGAAGTCCCTTACTCCCTTGCCCTTGTTCAGTTCAGTTCACTCACTCAGTCGTGTCTGACTCTTTGTGACCCCATGGACTGCAGCACACCAGGCTTCCCTGTCCATCACCAACTCCCAGAGCTTGCTCAAACTCGTGTCCATCGATCGGTGATGCCATCTAACCATCTCATCCTCTGTCATCCCCTTCTCCTCCTGCCTTCAATCTTTCCCAGTATCAGAGTCTTTTCCAATGAGTCAATTCTTCGCATCAGGTGGCCAAAGTACTAGAGCTTCAGCTTCAGCATCAGTCCTTCAAATGAACATTCAGGACTGATTTCCTTTAGGATTGACTAGTTTGATCTCCTTGTTATATCCATTCATTTATTTTTTAAATCCCATGTATAAGTGCTAACATACAGTATTTGTCTTTCTCTGACTTATTTCACCAAGCATAATGTCCTCCAGGTCCATCAAAGTTGTTTTAAGCTTTATATTGTGAAAATAAGTCTATTTGGGGTGGACTCCTTTACATATGTTGAAAAGAATCCTGATCCATTTCTTCTCATGATCTAGTCTTCAGAATTCCCACTAACAAGCAGACATGAGGTGGTCCTGCCTGGGAAGCCCTCTCCTCAAAGTCACCCCCATCTGCAGACGACACTTCTGTGGGAGTCCTTCCTTCTCCCCAGGATCTGTGGTCCTGTGTCATAAGTTCATGTGATCTGGGGTTTGGGTTCTGTTTTGTTAAGTGTTCTTACATGTTTTGGTTTATTGCTTTTTACCATTTCTTCAGTTTTGTTTTCGGAAGTGAGCCCTGCGTCCCGTGTGGGCTCCGAGTCCCATTTCTTTCTTTCCCCACAGCTGACCTGAGCTCTGCCCATGTCTTATTCCTGATTTTTGACTCTGATGTCTTATCTGTGAAAGAAGGCATCTGGTGTGTCTGCTTGATCAGAAGGAAGGAGAGTTTCTTGGTTGCTTGGTCTAATCGCCCCCAGAAACCCATGGTGACGTCCCCCACACCACATGCATGTAAACATGTGCTGGTGCCCACAGGGCAGGGCGGGAGCCTGCTTCTCCTGGGGAGTGTGTGTGTGTGTGTGTGTGTGTGCGTGTGCATGTGCGTGCAAAGGGAGGGTGGCCTGTCCCACCCAAATCCACCACCTCACTGCCCCTTCCAGCCTGTAAAGTCAGTGAACATGACAACTGCAGCGGCTGAGCCCCGAGAGGGCCTTTCCTTTGAAGATCACTGGCCAAGGTTAAGGTCACTCTCAGTGCAGCTGTAGACAGTGAGATCCAGCATCACCGGGTGACTGCACCCCACACTCTGTGATGCCCCAGAGCCTGCCCGGCTGTCGGAATCCCATCTCATCTGGTGTGTAGCCCGGGGGCCGTCAAGCTGAGCACAGCGCAGGGGCCGAGATCCCTGTGCTCCAGTCCAAGCCCCTAACCACTGTGTGAGTTAGCACCTGGCCCTGCCCTGGGCCTCACCTCCCTGTCCTGTGACCAGAAGACTGGGCGACTCCCTTGCAATGACGTCTGGATTTGTTTACACCCGAGTTTGTGGAAAAGGACTCAAGGGTGGATACAGGACAGTCAGGCTTACGGAGTCGCAGGCTTTCAGGCTGTGTCTTCACGTTCTGGGAATGAGTCTCTCTCACCTGCCCTTGACTTCATTCAAAAGGAAAGAAACTAAGGAAAAGCCACATCCAGCAACATCCCCCACCCAACCAGGAGACTTATCCGGATGGCATGCTCTGTTCTGGTGGCAGACCCCCGGGTACTGGTCCCTGTTCCACGTCCCCAGATGTCCCACCCCCACCAGCGCAGGTTCTGTGGCCACTGGGGCTCCTGACCTGCCCCGGTTGAGGGTGCCACGCTGCAAACAGAGCTGAGCCAGGACCAAGGATGTGGAGGCCATGCTAGAGAACAAGGACGGGAAAGATAAGGACATTGTGTGGCATGTTAGAAGGGTCAGAGAAGCTGGAAAAGAAGGAGAAGAATTCTTTGGGGATATACTTTTATTTGGAATAAAAAATCGTAATAGAAGAAAGAGGATGAGATGGTTGGATGGCATCACTGACCCCATAGACATGAGTTAGCAAACTCCTGGAGACAGTGAAGGACAGGGAAGCCTGGTGTGTTGCAGTCCACGAGGATGCAAAGAATCGGACACTGAGCGACTGAACAATAAACGAAGTCTCTTCTTCTAAGCCGCTGACCTGGACTCCAAGCTAGAAGATTCCAGTCGCCCTGGAAATCCAGCCCCACCACCTCAGAGGAAACTGGAGACAGACCGGGTGGGTCGGCCATCGTGGAGTCGAATGGACTGTGTCCCAGGCCGGCCCGCCGAGATACTGTGGGGAGGTGGTATCCCTACATGTGTCTTCAGGCTGTGTCTCACTGTCGTTTGGTGGGTCTGGCATGGAGGCTTCTCATTCCCACGTCTGCAGGGCTGAGCTGAGTCCTGAATGTGGCGCTGGACGCAGCTGCTCCCCATGAGTTGTTTCAGGCTCTGTTCTGGATGGAATCAACCCAGTGAGCAGGACTCAGGCCGAGGGGCAGACCCTCCTCTGATCCATCGAGCAGCCCACACCCTTGTCAAAGACACCCTTTCCATGGACAGGCTGGACCCTAAGCTGGGGACGAAGCCCCTTAGCATAGGGGGCTGGAAAGAAATAAGAAAAATAAAATATTGTCGTGACAGCTCATCTTTTTATCTGGAGGAATGGATGCAAAAGGGAAAGTGGGAGTGGCTTTTCCAAGCGCATGGGATTGATGGTAGAGGAGGGACTGAGTGGGGGAGGGAGTTAGTGTCCCCCTTAGAGTGTCCTGGGTGGCGAGGGGCACCGCAGACAGGCAGCAGGTGTGTGAGTCAGGACCGCAGACTGCCAGGCACTGCCAGGGCTCCCGTCCTGGCTGGGCTGCAGACTAACCCCTCTCTCCTTCCCTCCATGACCCTGCAGTGAGCATGCCCACCAGTGAGACCGAGTCTGTCAACACCGAAAACGTGGCTGGAGGGGACATCGAGGGAGAGAGCTGCGGGGCCAGGCTGGCGTAAGTAGTCTGGGGAGTGGGGCCTGTGGTCCAGGGAGAGGTGAGCACGGCCCTGGCTGGGGGCTGCTCTTCACGTCCCAGGAGTTGGACTTTGGATTTTGAGCCCCTTTCCATCCCATCAGGGAAACAGAGTGTGTATCTCTTTGGGGATGGGGACATACATGTGTTGAGGGGGCCTTGAAGTCTGTTTCTTCCCAGCCCCTCACCCCATTTCTTCAGATCAGCTTTGTGAGGGTCCCTGGGTCCTGCTAAGCACCCTTTCATTTCTGATAAATGTGACCCAGGGGATAGGCAAACTGGCAAGAAAATACTCTGGGAGTGGTGGTCTTACTTACAGCTCTGAGTTATCTACCCGGGGAAGGGAGCACAGTTGTCTGCCATGCAAACTCAGCTATGAAAGTTCACCAGTGCCAGCCGGGCAAGCGGCCACCTCCCCTAACACGAGCCCCAGCCCCCGGTTTCCTGAGCAGACTTGGCTCCGGGGCTGGGCCAGGTGTGTGGAGGGACACCATCACCTCTAAGCTCCATCCTAAAAATGGGCACCAGCAGGCCCTAGGAGATGTCCCCCAGCAAGAAATGAAAGGAAAATGGCTTAACTGCTAAAAATAAGCACACTGCTGGGTTCCATTCTCAGAGTCTCAAAAAGCAGAGTCCACATACTGTAAGCTGGGTTCCATCGGGAGTCCGGCTGACCCTGAGGGTGGGGCCTCCTGCACCTGCCAGGCTGCACGTTGGGAAGTGGGGGCTGCTTGCCCCTGTTCCCAGGGATGTAAGACTCACCCTGGAAACAAAAAGGAACAGCAGGCGAAGGGCTTGGAGGAGGACCAGCCCCACGTCGGCTGAGTGTCTAAGTTGCTCCATAGTGGGAACAGCGTCCTCGTTGACCTGTGCCCCTGAAATGCCTTTGTATCTGGGTGACCCCTGCCCTCGCGAGGCAGTCCCCTTGTGGGTGCCTCTCATCTGAGCCGGGCCAGCCTTCAAGCAAGTGGGGAGCAGGAACAGACGATTTTCGGGGTACACGGGCCTTGCCATCACTCCTCCCCACAGCAGCACCAGGGAATCTATGCTGCTGAGTCCCAGCGATGTGAGGAAGCAGTTATTGTCAAACTGTTGTTAAAATACGGGGCTAATTACGTTCAAAGCAGCAGGGTGAACCCTCCCCTCTTCCCTCCTGTTAGAACAGCACAAGCAATCTCTCAGGATTGTGGACATAGGCCTGGCCCGCCACAGTTGAGAAGGTGAATGGCAGGTCCCCAAAGGGACGGAGGGAAGGTGATGAGGACGTTACCCTCTGGCTCTGGGCCCAGGTGACAGGCCGAGGGAGACCAGGGCGCTTGGCACCCACAAGCCTGTCCCCACAGAGGGGGCTAACATCTTCAGGACATGCCATACAAGCTGCCAGGACTTGGCAGGAATGAACGGCGGTCCCCACAAACACCCGTGTTTGTGCCCCTACTGTGTGCAGATAAAATGCCTGGCCTCAGCACCAGGATTATAGTGTGTCCTACATAGACTGCCATCTTTCCCCAGCAGCTTCAGACAGCCATGGGAGAAGACCATCAGCGTTCCTGGTGGGGACGCAGCGTTAACGCCAGGGGCTGAGGCCAAGCGAGATGAGCAGGGAGATGCCAGCACATCTGAAGCTGAGAACAAACAGCCTGAGTAGCAGGATGGGGATTTCTGTGTCGTGAGAGGCCTGGCTGAAGATGGTTCCAAGGGGATGGGGCAGACAGAAAGGGACTGCAAGGTGATGTTTTGTGGGGAGGGGGCAGGCAAGCAGGGGAGGGGATGAGAGGAGGGAGCCATCCATTGAGTCTGAAGACAGAAAAGATATGGACACTGAAGTCACCGGCGGGGCTGCAAGGTGTGGGAGCCAGGGTTCTACTCTGGGCTGCTAGAGGCCTCAGTTTAGAAATGAAAGATGTGGTTACATGGCACTGACACCAAGGCTGTTCACCCGGGTGGAAGGCCGGGGCTGAAGGCTGGGAAGTGTCTAGACACTTTTTTTAGAAGTAAAAGAGCAAGTAAATGAAACAGATGGAGAGGTGCCAGGAGACCAGCCAGCACGGGCCCGGAGGCCACTGGAGGAGGGATGTCCAGCCTGAGCTCTTTGTTTGTACCCCATCTGGGCAGCACGCCCACTCGGTGCCAGGCCACGGGGACACGGAGCCTGAGACCATGGTGACACCACCCCGCTGGAACTCACAGCCTGGTGTGGAAGTGACCCTGGGTGTCACTGTGATTTGGGATAAGCGTTCGGAAGGCAATTTCTGCGGGAGAGTGGCCGTGAGAGAAGCAGGCTGCACTGTGTTAAACTGCAGGCCCCAGCCCAGGTGGCGTGCAAGGTCCCTTTGGTCTCAAAGCCCACAGATCTGCAAGAAGGAAGAATCAGAAACAGGCTTCCAGCTCTGACACCACGAATGATGTGCGCCTTGCCACAGGCATGAGCTCAGGGGTCCCGGACGGCACAGGAGGTAAAAGCTGGAGAGGCCCCGAGAGGAGGCCGAGACCTCGGGGCCCAGTGGACGCCACAGGGAGACTGATGCCAAAAGCATCAGCCTCGAGTGGGGTCTGTGCAGTGGGACCCACGGAGAGCAGACAGTAGAGCGGCCAGCATGAGGTTGGCTGAGCATGCCCGGAGTCTGCATCGTGCTGAGGGCGACATAGACGTGACACAGGGCCCGGCGGCTGTGGCGTTGGCCTGGGGGGTTGTTGTTCAGTCGCTCAGTTGTGTCTGACTCTTTTCGACCCCATGGACTGCAGCACACCAGGCTTCCCTGTCCCTCACCATCTCCCAGAGCTTGCTCTAACTCATCTCCATTGAGTCAGTGATGCCATCCAACCATCTTGTCCTCTGTTGCCCCCTTCTCCTCCTGCCTTCAATCTTTCCCTGCGATAGGGTCTTTTCCAATGAGTCATCTCTTCACATCAGGTGGCCAAAGTATTGGAGCTTTAGCTTCGGCGTCAGTCCTTCCAGTGAATATTCAGGACTGATTTCCTTTAGCATTGACTGGTTGGATCTCCTTGCTGGCCAAGAGACTCTCAAGAGTATTCTCCAGCACCAGAGCACCAGGGGGCTGGGTGGGGACTAGGTGATGGGGAGGACCCAGCGGGGGTTGATCAGGCTCCGGGGAAGAGCAGAGGGAAGGGGCCTCTGGCCAGACATGCAGAGAAGCCAGTCCAACTGCAGTCTTTGAGGCAAGGCTCTGTGAAGAGGGGGTCTGGGCCTGGCCCCTCTGGCTGCACCAGCCGTGTGCGGAGTCAAGGAGACGAGCGTCACCCAGGAGAGGCCAGCAGCCCTTCCGAATGATGCTCAGGCAGATTGGGAGGATTGGGGCAAGGACAGTTCCAAACACAGCAGCGGGCAGGCGTCCAGGGCTCCAGACTCTACTACGGTGAAAGGTTAACTGTGGAAGGAGCTCCCAAGAAGTTCAAATATTTGACCAAGAATGACAAATGCAAACTGAGTGACTGAGGGAAGCAGAGGGAGTTCTGAACGTGTCTCTTGCTTTCGGCCCCTGGGGAGGTAGGTGTGTCTTGGAGGCCTGAACAGAGGAGGCAGCTGGGCTTCAGGCCCAACCCACTGGGCTGCGTGTGATCTTAGGTGTGATTCCTCTGTTCTCCACCTGCCACTCCTCAGGAGTCCACGTAAAATACGGGATGGGAATCATCCTCGCAGAGCAGGGACCGGGGGAGCCCGACGCCGTCTGAACAGGTGGTCCCCAGCGGGGTCTGGAGCTCTGGGGCCTCCAGTGTCTGCAGACTTGATGGGACTGAGGGCTTGAAGCCCATGAGAAGGCAGCACCCAACACATGGCCAGAGAACAGGGTGAGGGGCAGGCACGGTGCCCACAGGTGCCCCACTCGCCTGCCCACCAGCAAGATAACCAGTTCTCCAAACCCAGAGCCAGTGGTCACTGCCCAGGACTCGAGGACAGCGGAGACCAGGTCCCTCTGGTTCCGTGAAGCACGCTGACCCTCCTGCATGGGGAGCTTGAGGTCCTTGGCTCCCCAAGATCTGGGGTCTCCTTTGTCTCCAGACACCTGCCCCCAAGGACCCCCTCTTACCTGAGGGGCTCAAGTATTCGGTGCTTAAAGGGGGTGAAAGCTATGGATCCAGAGAGCCTGTGGAACGATGCTCATGACCCAAGAGCAGCAGTCAGGCTTCAGTGTGGCATTCAGGGTCCCACATCAGGACGTGTGACCCTGGGGGAGAGAAAGTCCCGTCCATGTCCTCCTCCTTAGAACGTTCCAGAACACCCAGGAAGGAGCCACAACCAGTGGCCTCGCTTACCTGGGGACTCGTCTCCAACAGGAGCCCTGGGTCGCCCTCACCCAAGTCCCAGAGTCACTGCCTTGGGAGACATGGACACTCTGACCTCAGCTGCCCCCGACAGGGCCCTTTAAGAACTCTCTTTTGCTTATGATCCATTGGCCTGAAAGGGAGCCTTACAGGGAGGGCGTGTGGTCTGCACTGTACAGCCCCCAAGAGGACCCCTGGGATCTCTGGGCACTTTGGCAGAGTGGCCAGGCTGACAGCCACCCACCCTGGCTGGTGTCCACAGCGAGGGTTCAGCTGCACAGCGAGCCAGGCCGGACTGGAGGAGGGACCCCTGACCGACCACCGCCCAGCACAGCTGGACGACTTTTGCTTCCCCATTAAACAGGGCTCCGGCCTCGCCCTCAGGCCATGTGGTGTGTGGTTGCACCCTGCACCCCAGCCTTGCCCTCGGGCCGTGTGACTAGACCCTGCACCCTGGCCAGCATCTTCAGTGGGATCAGTCATTAGCTGGCAGTTTGGAGCAGTAAAGGCTCTTGGCTCAGGTTCTCCGGCCCAGGAGATATAATTATCTCATGCACAATGGCTCTGCCACCTGTCACATCTTCTGGTTTAGTTTTTTTTTTAATGAAACATAACAAGAGGGGTTGTTTTTTTGCTTCGCAGCAGAGCTCACTTAGCGCTGAACTGGTCGGGCCGTCTGCATCCCCCAACCCATGGCCTGACCAGCACTCACTCCCCAGATACCTGGGCCATCCTGAAACTCAGCCTTTGACCGATCAATCTCAACTGCCTGCACACTCTCTGCCCCCACCACCCTCCCACGGGCCTCAGGGCCTCCTGGAAGGTTCCTGACCCACCCCCCACCACAGTGACCCTCGAGTCACAGCCGCCGTGCTCCTACCCACGAGGGCCCAGGTCTTCAGGGCCGCACACCACCGTCAGCATGAGGGATTGTGCTCAGGAGCCCAGCCGTTTCCTCAGGCCCAGGCTCAGCCCTCAGCCTTCTGTTCTCAGGGCGCTGGGTCTCAGCCAGCCCGTCTCCACCTGATGTCCAGCTGCCAAAGGCCGTGTCTGCAGCAGGGGCTCTTGTCCTCCACCACAGTCCTCAGAGAGAGGCCCCAACCTGTGGTCAGCCCGGCTGATGGTCTGAGGACAGAGCGCTGAGCTCTGGGGACCGTGTCTCCACTTAGAAGACGCTCGATTCATAGGTTCGCGGGCTGGGCCGGCCCTGTGTCTCGGCTTCAAACCCTCGAGCGCCAGGAGGTGCTGACCGCAGAGCTCTCTCCCCAAAGCTGCTTCTTCCAGCGCCCGCGTGGTCACCCGGGAGCATCTGAGAATCGAGGTAAACGTATGTCATCTGCTAACGTCTCCTCTTTCCCTTTCAGCCACCGGATCTCCAAGTCGAAGTTCAGGTGAGTGGGACGCTCGTCTCCTGATGGGCCCTGGGGGGCCCCCCGGGTCGGGGCTGAGTGAGGGGGCGGCCGAGGGGGTCTCAGGGTCTGGTGACTTAGTGTTTGTGTTAGTGTTTGTGGCTGCACCAGCCCGGGAGGTTGTGAGACGCTGTGTCTCCCTCCCTTGTAAGATGAAGTCCAGTTGAGATAAGTGCCACGCACCGCTCTCTGCCGCTTTTGGCCACGTTTACAGGACTTGGTGAGGTGAGGGCATGCGGGTTCCATCAGCGCTGCCTCAGAGCCTTCCGCAGGGCCGTCCGCCCCTCCAGCCCCACTGCCTGTGTCCCCCATCCTGTCTCTTACACTTCGAGGCTTCTGCGTGGAGCCCTTCTTCCACCCGAATCATGGCGTCCCGGCCCCCTGCAGAACCTGGGCTCCGTTAGGAAGCTCGGCTGTCACCGCATCTCGACACCTTCTGTAGACCCCCCTCCCTCCCCGCATCGCTCCGTTCAGACCTCTGTCACCACCCTCACCATGTGCGTTCCTGCAACCCCAATACGCTCCATGAGCTTCCAGAGTGTGGTTTGCATGGAGCCAAGCTGAGCACCCAACTGGCGCAGGCCGTCCCCTGATTATGTCGGGTGTGAGGATGGGCCTGGAAATTTACTCTCACAAAGCTTGCACAAGCCAGAAAACATCGACTATGTTTTGTAATCCATCTAATCTTGCTGTCCCAGTCTCACCTGCTGCGTAGCTGGCACATGCGTGCGTGTGTGTTAAGTTGCTCCAGTCGTGTCTGAATCTGTGCGACCCCATAGACTGTAGCCTGCCAGGCTCCTCTGTCTGTGGGATTCTCCAAGCAAGAATACTGGAGTGGGTTGCCATGCACTCCTCCAGGGGACCTTCCCAACCCAGGGATCGAACCCACGTCTCCTGCATTGCAGGCAGGTTCTTTACCATCTGAGCCACCTGGGAAACCCCAACAGGAGCAGAAACAGCATTAGATTTCAGTCCAGCCAAGCAGCGCAGCCCAAGTCCCTGAGGCTGAATGTTTAGTCCCTCTTCTTCCCTCTGCCCACCTCCTCTCCAGGGTGGACAAGCGGGGTTAGGACTTCAAGATCTCGGAAATACACAGGGGCTCAGTGAGGACTCTGTTCTCTGGCCCCAGGCTCTTTGAACCCATGGATGGGCCGCGGGAACCAGGCGCTGGCCCACGCTCCTGCCACACATCACCACCTGCACTTGCCTGGGTAGAGCTCTAGTTGAAAGCTGGTGCCCCCCAGGCACCCACAGACCCCGTGCCCCAGCCAGGAGAGGCATCTCCAGCCCCGGTGTCCCAGTCTCCCTATGACTATCCTGGTGTTTCTAACACTTGGCTCTGGGTCGCTGGTGAGGGACCCTCTCCTCTCCCACCTTCTGCTCCCTGTTCCACTGGGGCTGGAAAACACAGGCTTTGTCTCCTTCCACTTCCTCTCAAGCTGAGACCTCCTTTACATAAAAAGCCTGAAGTCAAGTCTCCCTAAAATAGATCCCTGGTGGCTCAGACGGTAAAGCATCTGCCTGCAATGTGGGAGACCCGGGTTCGATCCCCGGGCCAGGAAGATCCTCTGGGGAAGGAAATGGCAACCCATCCCAGTACTCTTGCCTGGAAAATTCCATGGATGGAGGAGCCTGGTGGGCTACAGTCCATGGGGTCGCAAAGAGTCGGACACAACTGAGCAATTTCACTTTCACTTTCAAGTCTCCCAGGCCCAGGTCCTGTCACAGGAGAGAGCTTGAGAATGTAACAAATCCTTTCTCTCCATAATACTCAGATCTCACTGCTTCTCCGGCATCTTGAGGGGCAGTGGGTACCTCTTGGGGAAGGACAGATGGGCTGTCCTGCCCTGGAGGGGCGGCAGGTATCTCTTGGGGAGGGATGGATGGGTTGTCCTGCCCCAGAACAGCATTAGGCTTGACACAAACTCAAAGCGAAGTTCTGTTTCCCAGTCAAAGCTCAGAAAGCACTTTGTGTTCTGACAGTTCCAAAGCCTCCACGCAGGGAGATGGCCCAGGAGACAGAGGGCATTCTGTGTCCAGTGCTCAAGGGTGTAGGCCATGCTCCTGGAGAAGAGGGGACACAGGGGCCCCACACCCCTAGGCTCTGCCTGGCTTTGAGACAAAGCTCACCTGCTTGTCCTGGATGCCCCTCTAGGAAGGGCTCCTCCCCCAGAAGCTACGACTCAAGATGCAGCAGAAATACAGAGAGAAGGCTCTATATTCATCCCCAAAGGCTTATTCACAGTCGGTTGACACCATCAAGAAATCCATGTTCAGAAGAGTATTGTGCCCCAAGGGGCACGGGGCCATGTGACTCATGTGTGGCCAAGTGGCTCATGCATGGCCGAGTCTGGACCCATGCCCGGGACCCAGGCAGCACCCTGTGATGAGGTCCTGCCTAGGGTTCCAAAACTGTTTCTTCTTGACTGTGTCTGGGGTCAGGGGAGGTGTCCACGGCACAGCTACTGAGCAGAAACACAATGCCAGCCACTTCCACCCTTTCTAAAACTCTCTAGCAGCCATGTTAGAAAGTGAAAAGGAGCAGGTGAAATTAATCATAATATATTTGTATTTAAGCCAATGCATCTAAAACATCATTTCAAAATGTAATTAGTACTTTAAATTAATGATATATTAATTTATATTAATTTTTCTACTAAATCTTCTAAGTCCAGTGTGCCCTTTACACTGACTGCACATCCAATTTGGACTGGCCCCGTGCACAGTAGCCACATATGGCCAGTGGCTCCTACACCAGATATTGTGACCCTACAGGGTCAGATGGGAGCTACCTCATCTACATCTTACAGGCTGATGCTGGGTCTGTTGAGGGAATAGCAAAGCTGGCAATGGACTGAAAATGCCACCGAATCACCAAGGTCAACCCTGAGCAGCCTCTGTGGAGCAGACGTGGGAAAACTGCCTCCTCACAGCCTCTGTCTGTCTGACGGTGGCAACTGAAATGGAGTAGGAGATGCAGGAGAAATACAGTAACAAAGGGGAAGAAGGGGAGAGAATTTCCACAACTCAGAAGTAACCTCCTAAACAGGGAAAAGCCTGTTTTACTCCAGTAGAGAATCTAAAATTTGAGTTTAAAAAAAAAATTTCTCGATCATTTTCTCAGTTTAACAATGACACATAGTAGAATCTGACCTACAAATGGCCTATTCTACTTGCAAGACAAAGATACAAAATCACAGGATTTTTAAAAGAAATATTAGAGCAGAGGTCTTAGGGAAATTCTGGCAAATTAATGGACTTAACAATATTTGGGCAATATTAGAGTATTTTCTTGGTAAGCCAAGTCGCTACTTTGAGGAATTAGTTATAATAAGGAATTTTGTGACATTTGGGGCTCAGAATAGGACTTCAGCAGTTATGGAACAAAATGTTCTGAGGTCTTCTCAGTTTGAAGGGATTAACCAGGCAATGTGCTAGGGTTGGATCTGGGAGACACGGGGGTCTGAAGTGAGCCCTTCAGGGTCTGAGGTGAACCCCTCAGGGGTCTGAGGGGAATCCCTCTGGGTCTGAGGGGAACCCCTCAGGGGTCTGAGAGGAACCCCTCGGAGTCTGAGGGGAACCCCTCGGAGTCTGATGTTTGGAAACCTGTCCCATTTTCAGAGAAATGTGTCCACAAGTTCCCCCTTACCTCTGCTATCCCCTCAGCAACAAGGCACATGCCCAAATTTGCCCATCCTAATTGCCCATTTTTAGGTTACTTTTGTATAAAACAATTAAATGTAGGGGTTTTCTGGGTTGCTTATTCTCCACTCTTGTCTCTGGAAAGAGCCCCAAGTGTCCACCATTTTGTGTCTCCTGTTCTAGATGCTTGTCCAGAATTCTGTGCCAGGCAGATTCTTCCAGGGTCACCACCCCCTCTTCTCCTGACCCCAGCCCTGGGGTCTTAAGCGTTGTCCACACAGGCAGTGAGCAAGTCTGTGCACAGCTTGTCTCTGCTGCCCTACCTGCCTGCCCACCCAGTGTTCCTGCTGTGGGGGCGTGGGGGGCAGGGGGGCTACGGATCCATCACAAAGGGCAGGACTCCACCCCTCAATCTCAGGACCTTGCGATCTCGATCTCGGTGGAGAGGCAGGAACCTCACGTTAAACATACTGACTTACAGGAAAGGGGCATCGTGTCCTCTGTGGAACCTGGCTGGCTGCCCACGGCAGGCTGGGAGGCCTTCCCCTGAGGCACCTACTAAGCCCACCTGGCACCCAGCTCCCTTGGGGTCCGTCAACCACGTGAGCTTCCTGTCTGTGTGTTAACTGCTGAATATGTAGAACCCAACTGGGATAGATGCTTAACAAATGCCTCTTGAGTGTGTAGCCAAGTGAGTAACATAGACAGTGTGTCTGGAGCTCCAAGGCTGAGACACCTAGAAAAGTGCATCATGGGGAAGGTGGGCCCCCCATCAAGCCCTGAAGCAAGGGCGGGACCCCAAAAAGGAGGCTTGGTGGGGGGACAACCATGTCAAGCAGAGTTGTCTGGTGGGACCACGAATGGACGGGTGAGATGTGAGAGAGGATACGACCAAGCCCACCATGCCCTCTGGGTCTGTGTCCAGAAAGTTCCACTTCTAGAGGAAATGACTTTGCCAGGGAACTGAGGGAACGTGAATAGCAGGTGAATTCCTCCTCCTTGCTTTATCATTTAATCTCTATATTCTCTGTGCGCATGTAAACACACAAATAAACTTACACGTTCTAATAAACTATTACGTTTATTATACAGTAGGAAGCGTTGCCAGGAAACCAGTTGTCAAGCAAAGCTATATTTTGAAGAGTGGGAGGTGTGTAATTATCTTTAAATACTTTCTCTGGGTAGTAATTACTCCACCCCCACCCCAGCCCAAGCCCACGTGGCTCTCCTGAGTGGCTGTCACGCGAGCACACGATTCCACGGGTACCACCCTGACCGTCAGTCACAGTGGCTACCAGGGATCCACCAGAACATCTCCAGACCCCCAGGACAGGCCCCCAGCACGTGGCACCTGTATCCACCAGTCCCAGACTTGGGAACAGAACTTAGTCAAGCTTTCATCAGCATGAGACAGAGGTGGAGTTAGTTCCTCCAAACCCCGGAAGAAAGCAGCCACAATTCCATTAGCCTCTGAATCAGTTATGGGTGATTTCTGTAAATGAGATTGCCTCTATTCAAAACACATTCTTTGCAACTACAATGTAAACTATTGCCCACTTTAAAAATTACACAAAGTGAGAGTTAAGTTGTATTGGGGACAAAGTGAGGACTATAGCCTGGGAGACAGCATCTCAGCTAGCACTGAGAACTGCTCCAAAGAGGCAGGGGGAAGGTCAGTATATATGTGATTTTGGTGAGGGTGGAGTTCATACAATCAAGCACACATTTTTTGCAGGTTTCTGCTAGTCATCTGTAGGTCACTGCTAGTCACGAGGAGCAGGCATCACCATGAAGGATTTTAGTGTTTTTCTAGCTTTAAGGAGATGTAAGACGTGAGCTCATAAAACCATCTCCTGAAAATATCCAACTCTCTCACGACCAGTCCTGCCAGCTTTTTCCAAAGCACAGAGGGCCTCATTTCTGCTCTCCACAGAGAACTCTTTGCAGGGGTGCTGAAGGTCAGCAACTGCAGTAGCACATGATTTAATCTTTGCAGAGGTAGATGGCAAGTGCCTGTGGTAAGGGTCCGTTTGTGCGTCGTTCATGTATGCGTGCTCAGTCAGTCATGTCTGACTCTTTGCAACCCCATGGACTGCAGCCCGCCAAGGGTCCTCCGTCCATGGGATTTCCCAGGCAAGAATACTGGAAATACTACCATTTCCTTCTTCAGGGGATCTTCCCGACCCAGGGGTTTAACTCATATCTCCTGTGTCTCTTGCATTGGCATGCAGTTTCTTTACCACTGAGCCACCTTGACGCTACTTAAGATTAGACATGAGTTTGTCTTGAAAATTTGTTTTTCAGGGGGAAAAAATGTCTCCCAACTTTGTCTATAGTATTACCCACCTCAGTCCCAGGAGACAAGTGGAGTCTCACCCTGGCCAGAGAAGTCCAGCACCCAGAGGCCGCCCCCCACCCCGACCAGAGGCCACCCCATCGCCTTGTCCCGCTCCACCCCACCCCTGCTCTTCCCTGACTGTCCGTCCAGGGGAACGGAAGGCCCACAGCGCACTTGGGAACCATCATTTTTCTGACCTCCGGGCATTTCTTCTCCATGTGGTGACCCTCCCCCAGTAGCAGCCATCGTCCCTGCCAAGGCTTGGTGCTCCCTGGAGGTGGCGTCCCTGCCCCCCAGGTGATGGAGGGCGGGGTCAGGTCAGAACCCTTCCTTCCCTTCCCTGCTCTGCAGGCCACAGGCCAGGTTCTCCTGCAGCTCCCGGGCAGCCAGGCCTCCTTAGATGTGCCCCCCTTCCTAGTCTCAGAACAGATTCCAGAAGGCATGGCAGTAGGATTTCCCACAGACCATAGCCACAGAAATAACAGAGTAGAAATACAGACAAAGTCAAGCTCTCCCGAAGGCCATCTGGGGTGGGTGGAGGGTCCTAACAGCAGAGTCTGGACAATGGAGACCTAGGACATTGTGTAGATATGAGTGCAGGCGTCCGGTGCCCCCTTTCTGTCCATAAGTAGGGACTCTGTCCTCAGCCGCCAGTGGGTGTTCCTGCAGACACGACCTGCAAGTATCTCCAGGCATTCCTCTGCAGGGGGCCCACGCTGGTGACTGGGCCTATGCCCCCCACCCTTGCTCTCTCCCCTGCATTCGAGGCCAGGGTCAAAGGCCTGCTAACTTGCCTCCAAAATCAGTCAGCTCATTGTCGTCTTTGCATGAGTGAAGCTGTGGCCTTCCTCATCTCTATCCCAACGGCCTGCTGAGCATCCCTACCCTGAGCTGACCCTTGACCGCATGGCTGTTTTGTTGGCTGTTTGGTTTCTAGACCCAGATCCCCTCTCGAGGCAGGGCCCCACAGTCTCCCCTGCACTCCCTTCCCTTCCCTCCTCTCACGGTGTGGGCATTTGTTAAATGTTTGGCCGACAGAATTACCAAATATAGCTGCATATTTTCTCAGTATTGAGGATGAAATTGGGGACAAGCTATAAACCCATCCACCAAAGTTATAAAATGCGAGTGTTTCCTTGGGATCTTCCAGCTCCATGGTTGTCATCTGTGGTTACATAAGAGAACCATCCAGAATCTTAACAAACAGCAGTGGTATTTGGGTGTGCTGTGTCACTTCAGTCGTGTCTGGCTCTGCGGCCCCACAAACTGTAGCCCACCGGGTTCTTCTGTCCGTGGGATTTCCCAGGCAAGAATACTGGAGTGAGTTGCCATCTCCTCCTCCAGGGGATCTTCCGAACCTAGAGATCAAACCCAAGCCTCTTGCATCTTCTGCATTGGTAGGCGGATTCTTTACCACTAACACCACCTGGGAAGCCCAGCAGCGTCTGGGGGGTATTTAAAAATACCCCCAGACAATCAGATTTAACTGGTTTAGAGTTGGTGCCTGAATACCGGTGGGTTTTTGTTATTAAGTTTCCCCATGTGATTCAATGCACAGCCAGGTTTGATGAAAGTCTCTAACCAGAGGCCACGGGGGCCAGTGTCCCATGGCCCATGGATGAGTTTTCAGGACTTCATGAGTGCCGTGAACTCATGTTAGATATGGGGGTTCTGCCCATTGTCCAACAGAGCCCTCCGTGAAGGCAAGAAGCTCTGTTGCTGACTCTTCCCACCCCCATAGACAAGGCGGCTAGGCAAGTGCTGGGCACCTGGGCAGGGGGTGGTGGGCGGGTAACACCACTGACTCTGTCCCCAGCCGATATCAGTCCAGGCACCCAACCTCAAGGACCCTTGGCTTTCTTCTGAAAATCAGGACAATGCCTTCTCTGCAAAGTTGTTTAAAGACTCAGAAAAGGCATGAGAAGTGCCTGATATGGAACCAGGCAGACGTGGGGTTCACTAGTGATAGCCATTACTAGTCCTAGTGCTATCATCACTACTAGTTATATTTGCAGCTCTGTTTCTAGTGATGCCATTGTTATGAAAATAGGATACCTCCCTTCAGCATCAGGCGAGACCCTCACACAAGGCTGACCCTGCTTGGGGTCACAGACAAGGGGGCCATGGTCCCAGAGGAGCAGGACACCCTTCCCCCACCCCCTGCTGAGGCCACACTGTCAGCCACGAGCCGGTGACTGCGGTGGGATGCTGGTCCCTCGGCCCTTGGTGAGGCTGGGCCAGCTCAGGGGAGGGAGGTGTCCAGCGCGGGACCTGAACTCACAGCTGCCCCCTCCCGTCCCCCTCCTCTGCCCCTTCCAGCCGCTACTGGCGCAGGTGGAATCGGTTCTGCAGAAGGAAGTGCCGCGCGGCCGTGAAGTCCAGCATCTTCTACTGGCTGGTCATCTTCCTGGTTTTCCTCAACACACTCACCATCGCCTCCGAGCACTACAACCAGCCCCACTGGCTCACGGAAGTCCAAGGTGAGAGGCCGCCAGCCCTCCTGTTACTCAGGCTGATGGGGCTCTCTCCTGGGGGTGGGCAAGGGGAGCAGGGCCAGGGACGAGGGGGCAGTGGGTCACCCTGGCCACACCAGAGCCTGGCAGCTCACCAGCCAGTAAAACACACCAACTCACTGTACATAGACGGGACCCGCCAGGCCAGCGATGCTGTCCACCTGTCCTGGCGGTCACCACTGGGTCCAGGAGACCACGTCAGGAACAGTGGCTTGTTGGGCTCTGTCAGATCCTTAACTGCCCACCCGT
Source organism: Cervus canadensis (assembly GCF_019320065.1). Classification (NCBI taxonomy): domain Eukaryota; kingdom Metazoa; phylum Chordata; class Mammalia; order Artiodactyla; family Cervidae; genus Cervus; species Cervus canadensis. The sequence goes on along the minus strand of NC_057406.1, from coordinate 10,868,444 downwards.
TGCCCCCAGTGGATTGCCACAGCCCGGCCTCCAGGTGTGCTGGCCCGCACCTGCGAGGGGCAGTGAGCACAAAGCCAGGGAGAGGACGAGGGTGGCCTGGGCCCAGGGACCTGTCCTCCACGGCTGTCAGTCCCACCACCCCTCGCTGGGGTACTAACCTGAGGGCCAGGCAGACCCAGCCTGGACCCCGAGGTGTCTCCCGGAACCTGGGCAGACCCATCTCCTCCCAGTGACGAGGGCAGACAAGGACCCCGGCTCCCGCTCTTGGCTAGTGGGTCTGAGCAGACAGGCGGCAGCCCCTCGAACCTCACTTCTTGTGTCTGGAAAATGGGCATGACAGCAGCTGGGCTGCCTGGAGAGCCGCTGTGGTGGGGTGGGGGACTCGGGGGGTAGGGGGTTGTCGCTGGATGTGTGCTGAGGTTGTAACTAGATGAGTCGCAGAGGGAGGGCCATGTGTGGGACCCAGCATGGGGTGTCCCTGCAGGGACCCCCCCCACCCTCACCTCCTCTGCCCCGCCCCGTGCGGCCCCTGCAGACACAGCCAACAAGGCGCTGCTGGCCCTGTTCACGGCGGAGATGCTGCTGAAGATGTACAGCCTGGGCCTGCAGGCCTACTTCGTGTCGCTCTTCAACCGCTTCGACTGCTTCATTGTGTGCGGCGGCATCCTGGAGACCATCCTGGTGGAGACCAAGATCATGTCACCCCTGGGCATCTCCGTGCTGCGCTGCGTGCGCCTCCTGCGGATATTTAAGATCACAAGGTGCGTGCCGCCCTCCTCTCCCCTCCTTGGAAGCTTTTCTTCCAAGGAGCAAGCGTCTTTTAATTTCGCGGCTGCCGTCGCCCACCACAGTGATTTTGGAGCCCAGGAAAATGAAGTCTGTCACTGTTTCCACTTTTCCCCCATCTATTTGCCATGAAGTAATGGGACCGGATGCCATGATCTTAGTTTTTCAATGCGTAAGGATTCCAGTTTCTCTACTTTCTAAACTCTCTTGTCCATCTCCAGAGACAGGACTTAAAGGATTTTTGAGTGATTCTGCTTGCTCCTCCTGGGGTTTGCCCAAAGCTATTTTTAATGTGGCATTTCAGGTGCCTTTTAAGTAGTTCTCAAAACCCCACCTGCTTGGGGTTTTGTCTTTGTTTTTTGGGTTGTTTTTTTTTTTTTTTAATTCCTATAGAAAAGAATTCTTGCTCCCAGGTATTGTCATAGCATCTTAGTGTTCATTCTATTTTTATCAACAATTTATCTATTTCTAATCTGAAACTACTGCCAAGAAACCATTTTAAATCTGTCTTTATCCTCAAGCTTCCCAAAGCCGGTCCACAGGAATTTTCAGATCCCCAAAATGTCTGTGAACAGAACAATTTCATCATCTAATTAGAAGTTCCTTTGGCAAAGGTCATTGTCTTCCTGTTTTCCAGTCTCCAAACCCTCTGGGGGCTTCTGGGAGACGCCAGAGAGACTAGCTGTGGGGGATCCCATGCCCGCTTCTGAACCTCGTCCCCAATATGTTCCAGAGACCAGAATGTGCCTAAAATAGGGTCTGGGAGTGTGCCTGGAGGTCCCCTGAGACAGGTCAGCCTGGCTGTCCCTCAAACAAGTCTGTTTCTCCCTCTTCTTTGAAAATCTCTTGGAGATGCTATTTTTAACAGTGTTTTCTGGACCAGTGATTGTGATTCTCAAACCAAGTTGTCCTCCTCAAAGGAGCTCATTAAGGATCTCCCCAAACCTAGAGATTTTGACCAGAAACCCCCAGGGTGTTCTGAGCCATGGCTCTGATAACCTCACTTTGAGACACTCTGGCCTGATTTTCTGCAGCCATCCACTGTCCTCTTTCTCATCTAAAATTATGAACCTTCGTGTATAACTGGAAATCGTGATCTTTTCTTGGCATTCACTTCTCTAGACTGTAGCCCCGACCCCATTAAGATGGTACTTCTGATGGCTCTCAACTGAGAAAACTCGTAATGATGAAGACCTAACATGAATCCAGCCAAGTTTTTAAATTGATTTTTCCCTTCTTCTTCCCTTTTTAAAAATTTATCTTTTAATTGAAAGATAATTACTTTATAATATTATATTGGTTTCTGCCATACATCACCATGAATCAGCCATAGGTGTACATATGTCCCCTGCCTCTTAAACCTCCCTCCCACCTCCCACCCCATCCCACCCGGCTAGGTTGTTGCAGAGCCCCGGTTTGAGTTCCCTGAGTCATACAGAAAATTCCCGTTGGCTCTCTAATTTTACGTACATAATGTAGACGTTTCCATGTTACTCTCTCCATTCGTCCCACCCTCTCCTTCCCCCACTGTGTCCACAGTCTCTTCTCTAGTCTGTGTCCCTGTTGCTGCCCTGCACATGGGTTCCTCACTGCTGTTTTCTAGATTCCATATATATGTGTTAATACACGATATTTGTCTTTCTGACTTACTTCACTCTGTATAATAGGCTCTAGGTTCAGCCATCTCATCAGAACTAACTCAAAAGTGTTCCTTTTTACGGCTTATATTTGCACTGTGTATATATGTACCACAGTTTCTTTATCCATTCATCTGTTGATGGACATCTAGGTTGCTTCCTTGTCCTAACTATTGTAAATAGACCTGCAATGAACATTGGAGTGCATGTGTCTTTTTCAGTTCTGATTTCCTCAGGGTATACACCTAGCAGTGGGATTGCTGGGTTGTACGATAGTTTTACTCTTAAGGAATAGTTTTTCTTAAGGAATCTCATACTGTCTTCCATAGTGGCTACATCAGTTTACATTCCCACTGACAGTACAAGAGGGTTCCCTTTTTTCCACACCCTCTCCAGCATTATTGTTTGTAGATTTTTTTTGGTGATGGCTATTCTGACCAGTATAAAGTGATATCTCATTGTAGGTTCGATTTGCATTTCTCTAATAATGAGCGATGTTGAGTGTCTTTTCTTGTGTTTATCAGTCATCTGAATGTCTTCTTTGAAGAAATGCCCATTTAGGTCTTTTGCTCACTTTTTGATTAGTTTGCTTGTTTTTCTGGTATGAATTGTATGAACTGCTTATATATTTTGGAAATTAATCCTTTGTCAGTTGTTTCATTTGCTGTTATTTTCTCCCATTCTGAGGGTTGTCTTTATCTTTGAGTGAATGACCAGGGCCTTCCAGCCACAGGAGGTTTGAGGTCCTTTCTCCTGCTTCGGGCCTCTGTGGGGTTCTAAGTGTTGCATGGTTTTAATATCTAGTTTGTCTGCTGTTTGTCAGCCTGACATTTGCTCTGTGGGAAGGAAGAGGAGCTTTGGTTTGATTAGATCTGGATGTGATTCCCATTTACTAATTGCATCCCATTTTTTAAACACTTGGTCTTTAAGTGCACCACCATCCCTCCAGCCATTGCCATTTTCCCTTTGAAGCCCTGAATCCTTCCCTTGCTCCTGAAACTCCCTCCCCAGGCCCTGAGAGGTGAGACCAGGCTGACAGCACTGACAGCCCCACTGGTGAATCCTGACCACAGGGGCCCCACAGCCCGAAGCTCAAACCCTCCAGTCTCTGAGCTCTCCGTGTCCCTGTCAGTCTGGCCGTGAGCCACAGATCGCCCTCCTCTGCCATCTCCCAGCCCCGACTCTTCCCAGGGACCCAGGGAGGCTCTGCGCTTGTTGTGGGCCCCTGTTACAAAGGTGACTTTGATGTCCACCCACTTCCCAGGCTGGGGGCCCACGAGCCGGCCATCAGTGAGGAAGGTGCTGGTTTTCTGGGATTAAGGAGACAGGTGAGGATGACGCTGCGCTCCCTGCCTCACCCCGACACGACCACAGGGCCGGCCAGGGGACTCTGAGAGGCTCAGGGAGCACCTCCCCAGTCCCACGGTCAAGGCAGGCTGCCCTGCCAGTGTGAGCAGGCCACGGGCCCATGCGGGTCTGCCCCTGCATGACCGAGGCCTCTAAAGCAAACAGGGAACACCAGGCCTTTGAGTTTGTTATCCAGGTGGGTTTGACTGTAGAGTCTCGGCCCCCAGATGAAGTGCAGGATGGGGAACAGGAGAAACTAAACCAGCAGTTTCCACCCTGGGCCCAGGCCATCCCAGACCCTGACTTCCACGGTCTGCAATCCTATTTGCCGCCTCCTGGCCCAGCAAATGCTGGGTTCAGCCTCAGCGTCCCTCCAGGCTCTGGTGAGTCTTAGGGAACCAGGATTCGACCCCTGCTGAGTTGGTCCTTGGGCACCACATCCCCAAGACTCTATTTTATAACTGGAGGTTTCTCCCTTTTAACCCCCTGTCCCAATTCGCCCACCTCCCCCCACACGTGTCTGGGAACCACAGTCTGTCCTCCCGACATGTACCAGTGTGACACGCGGTCTGGCTGTGGAAGGTCGGGAGCCTCAGACCTTATGTTATGGAGGAATCCATGGGGAGACGTCGGGGCCATGAACACCTGCTCCCTCGGTGATGGTCTTACCTGAATCACTGAGCTCGCTCACTCATTCGTTCATTCATTCCTGTTTTCCTCTCTCCTTCCTTTAACGTCAGTGGATCAGATGTTTTCGGTGTGCTGTGATTTATTGCTGTCCTAGGAGCACTGGCTGTGATACATTTATGTTTCCTCACCTGGGCCTCGGGGTGGCAGCTGGAGGGGGCAGGGGGGGCAGGGCAGGTGAGACGCTGGCCTGGGTGGCAGGTGCCAGGAGCTGCTGAAGGGGTGAGGAGGCCTGAAGGGCGACCCTGGGCCAGAGACACAGCTGTGCTTTACTGTGATGGGATGGGCCATGGGGGCCCCATCACACCAGCATGTCGTGCAGAGAACCACCCCCCCATCAATTGAGACGACTGGGCGCCCCTGGGGACACGAGGAGCAGGATAAGAGGGTTCTCCCTTCTGGCCGGAGGCTCTGCCCACCCTTTCAGCCCCTCCAGGCTTCCTCCACCACACATTCCCAGATCAGCTCTTGGCCCATGACAGGTGATACAACCTGCTCTCCCTCACAGCCTCCGCCCCCCACAGCCAAGGCCCTGATCTGGCTCCCCAGCCAGCCCTCCTCCCCAACTCAGTGACTTTTCTCTCTCGGGTCTGGGGCCTGCTAGGCTGGCGCCCCTGGGTCCCTGGCCAGCTTACAGCTCTGAGTCTCAGCGCTCAGAGGCTAGAATAGACTAGCCTAAGTCTATCAGGCTAGCCTAGATAGACTGCTGCTGCTGCTGCTGCTAAGTCACTTCAGTCGTGTCCGACTCTGTGCGACCCCATGGACCGCAGCCTACCAGGCTCCTCCATCCATGGGATTTTCCAGGCAAGAGTACTGGAGTGGGGCTAGATAGACTAGCCTCAGTCTATTCCCCTCATGTCCATGGGCCTCCAGAAAACTAAGGCGCTGATGTTTATGGCTATTGTCTTTCTGCACAGAATATTCTGTGCAGTTTAGGGGTTCTGTGACCTTAACCCACATGACCTTAACCTCCCCTCCCCACCACCGGCTGATACAGCTGGGTATTCTTGTTACAAACATGCTCCAGAGTTCTGGTTCCTAAACACCGCCTTGCTGTCAGGCACTGGTCCCCTCACGTCAATGGTCTCATGGTTCCAGGTGATGCTTGGGAATCGGCATTTAGAAAGTGGTGCCTCCTCAGCACGTCCCTCCAGGCAGCTTTGGGAACTTTAAATGTAAGCAGGGCAGGTGTTCTAGCCCATAAAGATTCTCTGACTCCCTCGCTTCAAGCAGAACGGTCAGTACAGCCTCTAGCTGACTAGGAGGCCATCACACATGCAGGGCTGGCCAGAAATCACCCGAGGACAGAGACAGAGCAGGTGGAAGGAAAGCCTCTGCCCTCACGGACTCAAGCCTATTTGGTGAGACAGATGAGGAAGACGTGTGAGCATTTAGAGAGCAAGTGCAAATAACTGTACATTGTTGTTGTTGTTTAGTTGCCGAGTTGTATCCGACTCTTTGTGACCCCATGGACTGTAGCCCACCGGGCTCCTCTGTCCATGGGATGCTCCAGGGAAGAATACTGGGGTAGGTTGCCATTTCCTTCTCCAGAAATGTATCTTAATCTTCTGCAAACAGAGGGCATGTGGCTGGCAGGCAGAGCAGAGTGGAGAAAAGCTGTCTGAAGGAGAAAGGAGCAGGAGAGATTCCAGGTTGGGGAGAAGGTCATGTTTACGTGCAAACTGCTGGCCCGTCTGCTTTTGTCACTTAATACGAAGCCGCTCCATGGAGAGAGGGGTCCGGCCGGGGTGCAGCTGCCAGGCTGCAGTGGGGGTGGCTTGCATGTCACTGTCTTGAGCAACAGAAACAATTCCCTGTCTGTCTCAGTGATAACCTGGGAATATCTTAAGTGGAGGAGATTGAGGTTGTGACCTGAAAGGTGGCCGGGCGGGGATAGCACTGGGAGATACAAGAGGCTGTGTCCTGGCATGTGCCCAGCTGGAGGCTGTGTCCCTTTTGCTGCACCTGAACCAACCCTGTCCCAGGTCTCTGAGCCCTTCCAACCATTCGTGTCCCACCCCCTTTTCCAGGAGAGGGTTTTCCCCCTCCCCGTCCGTCCCCACGATGAAGGCATCTGTGTTTACAGCCAGCCACAGGCTGGAGGGGTGCAGGAGGGATGGGGTGGGGTAGGGTGGTCGCAACTCAGGGTTTTTTAAGCTTGGCTATTTACCAGAATCCTCTGGGATCCTTATGAAAAACAGGTTTCTGGGCCCCAACCACAGCTTCTGAATCATAACCTCTAGAAGACAGGTTTTTAAAAGAACCAACTCTTTGAATAGGGTGAATCTGGGAAACTGCAATGAGCCATGCACCCTCTCTTATCCACGAGCCACCCTGCCCACCCTCACCTGATGGGGACCCCACTCGTGCCTGGGCTGGATGGAAGGCTACATTCTGGAAAAAGAAAATTTTTAATTGTGTCTTTTTGTCTCAAGATCAATAGTGATAACAATAATTACTAACCTTTATCACCTGTGTGCCAGGCACTATACTGAGGGTTTTGTTTTTTTTTTGAGTTGGAATTTATTTTTTTTCTAGTTTAATTGAGAAATAATTGACATATGTCAGTATCTCGGTTTAAGGTGTACAGCATGATGATCTGTCTTACATATATTGTAAAATGATAGGTTTAGTTAACATCTACCATCTCATAGAGATATAGTGTATTCAATAAAAAGAAAAAAAATCCTTATGTTGAGAACTCCTAGGATTTACTCTGACAGCTTTCATATACAGCAGTGTTGGCTACTGTCATTGTGTTGTATGTTACATGCCTAGCATTTATTTATCTATAACTAAATAAATGCTAGGAATTTGAAACTGGAAGTTGGTACCTTTTGACCAGCTTCATCCAATTCCACCTCCCACCACCACCTTGCCTCCGGTAACCACAAATCTGATCTCTTTTTCTGTAAGTTTCGTGAGGGGTCTTGTTTGGTTTTGTTTTTGTATTTTCTAGATTCCACATATAAATGAGATCGTATGGTATTTGTGTTTCTCTGTCTGACTTCCTTCACTTAGCATAATACCTTCAAGGTTCATCCGCGTTGTTGCAAATAGCAACATTTCCTTCTTCTTTATGGCTAAGTAATATCCCATTGTAGATAATGTATACCGCATTTTCTTTATCCATTTATCCGTTCATGGACACTTAGGTTGTCTCCGCATCTTGGCTATTGTGAATAATGTTGCAATGGACATATCGTTTGGATATATTCCCAGAAGCAGAATTGCTGGGTCGTGTGGTAGTTCTATTTTTAATTTTCTTGAGGAAGCTTCATTTTGTTTTTCACAGTGGCTGCACCAGTTTACATTATTCCCACCAACAGTGCACAAGCGTTCCCTTTTCTCCATGTTCTCGACAACACTTGTCTCTTGTCTTTTTGATGATAGGCGTTCTAAAGGGGTGAGGTGATACCTTGTGGTTTTGATTTGCATTTTCCTAATGATTAGTGATGGTGAGCATCTTTTAACATGTCTGTTAGCAATCTGGATGTCTTCTTTGGAGAAAAGTCTATTTAGGCCTTCTGTTCATTTTTTCATTGGATTATTTGGGATGTTCTTTGTTTTTTGCTGTTGAGTTGTATGCATTCTTCATATATGTTGAAGAATATGTCTTCGTATCTTAATCTCTTATCAGATATATGGTTTGCAAATATTTTTTTCCCATTTTGTAGGTTTTTCACTTTGCTGAGAGTTTACTGTCAGAAGTTTTTAGTTTGATGTTGTCTCACTTGTTTATTTTTTTATTTCGTTGCCTGAGGGCTGAGCTTTTAAAAAATCCTTATCACCTGTAATCCTCCCAATAACACAATGAAGTGCAAGCTGTCACTGCCCCTATTTCTTCAGCTGGGGAGAAGAAAGAAAGAAGGGAGGTTGAGCAACTTGCCCAAAGGCATGTGCAGAGCTGGGTCGGAGCCAGGCTGCTGAGCCTGGGCCCTGAACTGAGTCACTCACACTCCAATTGAGAGCTGGCCGGCCCAGTCCCACCACCACGCTGCCCCAAGGGATGGGCAAAGAGCAGGGAGCTGCAGTTGGTCTCGAAGCCCCTGGCGGGTGTGGCAGGTGGAGGGAGGTGAGGACGCTAATGCCCCCTCGTCCGCAGATACTGGAACTCCCTGAGCAACCTGGTGGCGTCCCTGCTGAACTCAGTTCGCTCCATCGCCTCATTGCTGCTGCTGCTGTTCCTCTTCATCATCATCTTCTCCCTCCTGGGGATGCAGCTCTTTGGGGGGAAGTTCAACTTTGATGAGATGCAGACCCGGAGGAGCACCTTTGACAACTTCCCGCAGTCCCTCCTCACCGTGTTTCAGGTATGGACCCTTCTCTGCCGGATCATGGCCGGGGTGGGGAGGGGCGCAGGAAGCAGGTGCCTGGGGATGGGGGGAGCAGAGAGGAAGGGGCTTCCCACTCCCACGGGGCAGCCAAAGCCAGACCAGGTCGGTCACGGGAGCCCAGGAGAGTCTTAAGCTCCCACCCCCAAGCCCCACGGAATTTCACTGTCCAATGGACCCCTGGGGGGAAAAAAAGAAGATCCAACTCAGTGGCTTAAAAATCTGTTTCTTAGCCGTGGAAACCTTTATTCAAACATATTCTACATGAAAGCCCAAAATATCCACAAAAGAGGGCAGACGGCTCTTGCTGGAGAGGAAAGAGGAGGGGAGGTTGCCCCCAGGAAAATACGACCACCATCAAATTTGTGACTTTTGTAGATCTGTTGGCTTGGGGCCAAGTTCAAGTAGCACTGAAGTTTAAAGGGAGATCAGTTTACAGATTAAATTGAACGATAACGTGGATGTTGCCAAAATCTTATAGATGGTACCCAAAGTCCTCATGTTTGGGGAAGCCTGGGGGACCACGTGGGTCCTCAGTGAACGTGGTCACCTTGATGCCTTAGCCTTAGGGTGGACTAACGGTGGCCGCTGAGCACTGGGCCTGGACTGTAGGAGGTGTTTATCCCAGGAAGTGCTTACAGTCGATCAATCATTTGTGCCAGTGGCCACGCACTCAAAGAAGAGGGCTGGACCTGCAGGATCACAGCTCAGAGCCCCGGGAGGAGATCGGGTGGCAGGAGGCGGGGAGAGGAGAGAGGTGTCAGAGGTTTCTATATAGCAGGGGGCCGGGCAGGGGAGCTTCGGGCTTGCTGTTGGTCTAACGCTGTGTCCCTCATTGGTGGGACTATGTCATTCAGATCCTGACCGGGGAGGACTGGAATTCGGTGATGTATGATGGGATCATGGCTTATGGCGGCCCCTCTTTTCCAGGGATGTTAGTCTGTATTTACTTCATCATCCTCTTCATCTGTGGAAATTGTATCCTTTGCGCCTGCCTCCCCCGACCCCTGTTGCCCCCCTAACTTGTAGCTCAATGCCAGTAGGTGCGACCAGTGGGTCCTGACCAGGGGGGACCCAGGGCCACCCTTCCCCAGAGAAGGAAAAGGCACGTGTCCAGCCCAGACCACCTTAGTGGTACAGGCAAGTCGGGATGGGAACCTGGAGCCGGGGCCAGGGGAGATGTGAGTCCATCCCCCTGAGCTGCCGAGGTCCAGGTGGGCAATGCCCACTGGTGTTGGCCTTGCAGCTGCCCACTCGGACCTCATCGTGAGGCATCTGCTGCCCTGGCCAGGGGCCCTGCTGAAGGAGGAAAAGCCTCACCCCGGAAGTGACCTTCACCTGTTGCCCTCCCTCTGAAACTGCTCAGGGGGATGTTAGCCACAGGCAGATCAGACAGGCCATGGGCAGCTTCCCAGGTCCCCCACTGCAGGCAGCTCCCCCGTGTCGTGTCCCCCGGGGTTCTGTGCAGAGAGGCTTGTAAAGTAGAATTATAGATGATCTGGACTCAGAGGTCAGCTCTCAGCCTCAGACACACCCAGGGCTGTCCACCTAGTGTCCTGGAAACAGGGTGGAAATGGCAGCACCTCCAACCTAGCAGGCCGAGTGAGGTTGAACTGGGTACTGCACGCCCAGCGCCTGCCCTTGGGAGCGGGGTCCCTCAGCTCCCCGTGTGAACCAGAGCCACCCGGGGCCTGGGGTGGAGGGGGCCTGACCGGCGTTAACCTCTAGACTGGACTGGCTCTGATCCGGTTCTCTGACCCACGGTACATGCATCTGTGTCGGGGGCGGGGGAGAAGAAACGGCAGACTCCACTCAGTCAGAAGCCCGGCTGACCCTCCTGGGGCCTCTGTCTGAACAAAGTCATGGTGGGAGTGGGCAGGGCGAGCAGGCACCTCCTGGTGGTGGTAATGACCGCCCAGTGCCATGACCCGCTGGAGGCAGCGCTGTTTACAGTGTCACTTACAGGCAGTCGTCTCTGTGGGAAGCAGCATCGAAACCCAGCAATTAGAGCAAGGCTGGGCTCCCTGCCTTCCAACCCCAGACCCGGCCTGCGAGCCCAACTGCTCTGGATCCCCCAGGAAACCCCAGGAAGCTAGGAGGGCGGTGCAGAGGGGAACGGGGGCTCAGTGGGCTTGGAACCCCTCCCCGTGGGGAACTCCGCCCCTGCATGTCCTGTCCTGGCCCGGCCCCTGTGCCCACCCACCACCCCAAGTCCAAGGGTCATTTTCTTTAAGAATGGACACAAACAGATATCCTACTGAACGTGTTCTTGGCCATTGCCGTGGACAACCTGGCTGACGCTGAGAGCCTCACATCTGCCCAGAAGGAGGAGGAAGAGGAGAAGGAGAGGAAGAAGCTGGCCAGGTAACTGCGAGGCTCCTGGGCCAAGCGCGGCCTGGCTCCCAGATGCTGTTCCCGTCAGTGCTCAGGAGAGGCTGGGCCTGCCCGGCTGTCCTTCTAGACGGGGTTAGGTGGGGGCCCCTACAGTGAGCTGGGCCTCTCCCCTACTCCTGGACATCGCTCTAAGTGAGGAGCACCATGAATTACATCCCTGGGGAGGTGTCGTGTTTCCCCACGGTCCAGGAGTTGGGGGACTCTCTTTTGAGAAGAGGGTCATGACAGATGATGGGAGCAGAGGATGGGATGGGAGGGCAGCCAGTCGGAGGAGAACCTGGAAAGATGATGCCTCCTCACTGTTCTGTAGCTCATCTCTGCTGATGAACAGACAAGACAGGACCCCACGCCGTCCTCGTCCGTGGGTCTGGGCCACACCTGTGCCGGATACTGAGCAGGTTCTCAGGAACCTTTGAATTAGACAGAGGCTAAGTCGGGGAGAAGCTGGGCATTCAGCTGAGTGCTAGACAGAGCCGAGCGGGGGCAGAGACCCGGGGAGGACAGAGCCAGGGGGAGGCCCAGTGCCCCAAGGATTGAGCCACACAGCAGGGCCCCCAGAAGACAGGTGGTCCCAGGCCCCGGCGGTCTGGACCCCAAGGGACCACAAGGGCAGCACCCTATTACTCTGGTCAACATCCCTTGCTCTTCTCTCCTGCTGACCTGCCAGGACCGCCAGCCCAGAGAAGAAGCAAGAGTTGGTAGAGAAGCCAGCCGTGGAGGAGACCAAGGAGGAGAAAATCGAGCTGAAATCCATCACAGCAGATGGAGAGTCCCCACCCGCCACCAAGGTACAGGCTGCTCTGCCCAGGAGCCGGGGTGGGGAGAGGGTAGGGAGAGGGAGGGAGACAGCCGTGCTGGGTGGGCTGCTCTGCCCAGAAGCTAGACACCGAGGGGGAGGGGGACATAGAGGCCAGAGGAGGGGGACAGAGCCAGGGCGGGTGGACAGCAGTGCTGGGTGGGAGTGCAGAGAAGGAAGGCCAGCCTTCTGCTGGTGTTCTAAGGGTCATGTACAAAGGGACAGTTCAGCCTAGACTTGGGGGCAATTTCAAGACTCCTGGAGGCCTCTAAACCATGGATCTTATCTAACCGGACCCTCCTTCTCTCCCTTGGCTGCCTAGATCAACATGGATGACCTCCAGCCCAACGAGAATGAGGACAAGAGTTCCTACCCCAACCAGGAAACCACAGGTACCAGCCCGCTGCCTGGCCTGGGGGAGGTGGTGGAGGAGAATGGGGGTGAACACCTGGCTCTAAAGCTGTGTGTTGGTCCCAGTTTCCCCACAAGCGGGGGCCTCACTCGATCCCCCAACTCAGCTGCAGCATCACCGTTTATCCTCTGGGGGAAAACTTTGCTCAATTATCACTGTGATAATAATAACAGAAGACTGAACACATTGTATTGGCACAGTGCCTTTGGGCCTTTTGGAAGCTGGATTCCATATACATGTAAGGTTTATTATAGCCTATGTTGTAAAATCGCTATTAAGTTACATAACTTATTAGGATAACATATGTCGCAGCATCTTGCTTGGTTAATAATAATAGTAAATCCCAAATCTGTCCTGCCCACTCCCGGGAGGGGGTGCTGAACACAGCAGGGCTCCGCTGCAGACGCCTGCTCACGGCTCTGCACGACGCTGTCGGGTCTCCCGCAACAAGAGTGTCCCGTCTGCGGTCTGATCCGCAAACTGGCAGGCAGGCCCCTGGAGAGGGTCTCTCGTCAGGAGCCCATCCACCCTCAGGAGCCAGTCCCCTGCATCAGGACACCACACCCTGCGTGAGCCTAGCCTGACCTCCTTCTGCCGAAAATTGTGGGTATCATCACCTGCTTCAAGCTCAAAGTCACAACAGACCATCACGGCACTACAGGTCTCGCCGACCCGGATCCCTGCGCAGACTGGTCTGTGTGGGGGCATGGCTCCCTCAGAAGCTGGACTGCGCCCAGCCTCTTTTCTCCTGTCCCTCCACAGTCTGTCCGCTGGGAAAGAGGACTTGGCTTCCTGGGGCTCAGACAGAACGGAGGGCGGAAAGGTGTCCCTGAGCCGGCATCGAGCCTTTTGAAGCCTTTAAAGCCCCTGGGGCAGAAACCATTACAGAATTTCAAAGACACACCAGAAATAGCCACTGAATGCAGTAGGCGGGTCTTTTCTTGATCCTGAATGAGCAAATAAACTTTAAAATGATATTTTTGAGGCAGTCAGGAAAAACTGAATATGGGCAGGGAGCTAACTGATGTTAAGAAGGTTTTGTTCATCACGGGACCCCCTGCAGGAGGTGCCGGTTCCTAGTCCCCATGAAGTGACCACACTGCCCAGCAGGGGCCTGTCAGGCCTCCCCCCCGAAGTTTAATCTCCAGAGTTCAAGGTCGGCGGAGCCCCCAGCTCTGTACACAGCACATTTCAGAAACATCGCCTCACTCAGGAGGAAAGCTTTGTGCTGAGATGGGCTTTTATCTGCTTGATTCATGTATGCGTGTGAACATACAGATGTTCTTGAAGAGTCACTCAGGACTTAAAATTAATAACTGCACATGAGAAAGAAATGTGATGACCCCAGGGAACATGTAGCTCAGTCCAGATGCTGTGAGGGAGGCCTGGGCTGTTGCGGGGACTCTAGGGGGTGAGCAGTGAGGTAGCGGCTTCATGGAGCAGGGTGGTCTGCACTAGGTCTGCAGTTCCGGGAGTTGGAGAGGAAAGAAGTGACTTCTGGACCATTCGGTTGTCATGGATACAGAGCTGGATGAAACCAGGGAGACATCCACTCATTGATTTAATCGCTGCTTATAAAGCACCTACAGTGTTCCTTGCCCTGGACAGGCACTGGGGGCTCAGCCATGGGGGCAGATAAGCTGCTGTTGTGGGGGGCCCACATTCAGCGGGAGGCAGACAAGAAGCAAGAAAGCAAACCAACCAGAAAGCTGATGTCAGGGAAATCATAAAACCATGCCCTGCCTTCAAGTTATGGACACACCTGTCTGCGGAGAAGCCCAGGGAGGCCAGAGCAAGAGAAATGGAGGGGGTGGGACACAAGCAGGTGGGGCAGCCCTAAAGGCCACCCGCCCTTTCCCCTGGCCTGCGGCCAGCCAGCTGAGGACACCTGGCCATGCCCCCATCTCACCTGGTTGCCTTTCTGGTGTCTGACCACTAGGACGACCAGCCACCCCAATCTGCAGGGCCCTGAGGGTTTCCCAGGATGTGGGGATTTCTGTTTAAAAAGCAGGACAGGAGTTGAGCTGGTCACCCAACTCACAGCCCGGTCTCCTGTGCTGCCAGGAGGCTTCCTCCAGCAGAGATGAGCCCCAGAGGTGCCCACGGGAGAGAGCTGGCCGTCCTAGTTGGTCCCCTGCGTTTCCAGAGATACCGATGATGTCGGATTCCTGTCCGTAGGAAGGTGTCTGGAAGTGGGCAGCATGGTGGTAAAAATAAGTGGGAGCCGTGGAGCTATTTAGGACGGTGCTTTTTCCCTGCAGGAGAAGAGGATGAGGAGGAGCCCGAGATGCCAGTGGGCCCCCGCCCGCGCCCCCTCTCTGAGCTGCACCTGAAGGAGAAGGCGGTGCCCATGCCGGAAGCCAGCGCCTTCTTCATCTTCAGCCCCAGCAACAGGTGTGTGGACAGGGGCGGTGCTCCACTCTCTCTGTGATGCCAGCCCAGCAGGCATCAGCGTCGTCCAGCCCCCGCCCCAGTGCGCCCCACAACTTGGATAAACAGGCGTGGGTTTAGAGGAGAGAGTCATGGCTTATGAATCAGAAGACCTGTGTTTTGTTTTTCTTTCCATTGTTTGAAATAGGTAAACTCTGTTTCTACTCTGTTGGTGATTACATTTAACTTAACAACCCCTAAAGTTAAACAAGATCCTAAACCTTCTGAAAAAATTGAAGGAAGTAAACAGCTAGACTGCATTAACTTCTCCCAGCTCACCCACCTTAGGTGTTGTGGTTGATAAGTAATTTGATCCTGACCTTTATTTCCAACCTAACAAATTAGATATGATTACCTGGTAGACAGGTTGTGTTTGGATTTACATACCACTTACCGTTCTATTTGTTTGATTTTCGTGTATCTTGGTCCATCTTTCAGGAATCATTTTCTTTCCTCCTGAAGTATATTCTTTAGAAGTCCTTTAATGGTAACTTCATTTGACCTCTGTTTATCTGTAATTGCTTTCATTTCTTGTTCTTGAAAGACAGCTGTGCTGTGTGCACACTTTCAGGCGGACAGGTTGTGGCCCTCGGCATCTTAGACGTGTCACTCCACATTCAGTCGGAATTCCCGCTCTTGTTTCTCTGTAGGGTTCTGCCCCTTATCTCACTCTTTTAACATCATCCATGGTCTCTGGGGTTGTACATGTTCACTACCACATGTTTCTCTCCATTTATCCTGCTTGGAATATATTATGTCTCCTAAGTCTATGGATTTATATTTTTTTGTCAGTTCTTGAATAATGTTAAGGATTAGGATAAGAACAGCTACTTCTGGGAGAGTTGCAGGAGAGTCTGTTTACACATTGCCTGGTCTTCCTTCTCTCAGGCTGGTCCAAGTGGACACCTGATAGGCCTGCATATTCTGTCCTTCCCCTCTCACGCGTGCATGTCTTCATAACTTTCATCTCCTAGTCTCTCGGTTCAAATTCTGGGTCATTCTTTGGGTATATCTTCCAAATTCTTAATTCTCTCTTCAATTCTGTTACTGTGTAAACCAGTTTTTATATCAGGTTATATATTTTTTTCATGTCAGACAGTTCCACGTATTGCTTTGTTTTCCAGATCCATCTACATCTGAGTTTCTTGTTAATTCATCATCTCTGTGGTCAAGTCTTTTATCCCATTAAATATTTCAAATACAGTTGTTCTATCATCGGTATCTAATATTTCCAGTATACAGAGTCTCTGGGGAGAGGTCTAAATCATTTATTTGAGTTTCTTCTGAGTTGCCAACTTAGTGGCTTATTTTCTTGAGTGTTCAGTGATCTTTGTGACCTCAATACTCCATCTTAATTGGGAAGATTCCCGGGGACCTGAAGGACTGAGAAGCTTTCTTCCAGATGTGTGCGTGGCTCAGCCTAGGGGTCCCCGGTCCTCTGGCCCACCTCGAGCTGGCTTAAAGATTCCTCACAGAGGGGCCGCCACTGGCCTCTGTCCTCAGGCACCTCTGCCCAGCCCAGGCATGTCCAGCAGACCCCAGCTCAGCGGATTGGCTTGAGGGAGGAGGGTATCACTGCAGACTTTCCTAGCTCTCATGAAACCAGAATGGTCTTGGAGAGCTCGTCCTTTCCAGGATTTGGTGCTTCTGCATCAGGAAGGTCTCTCAGAGTTGGTTAGTCAACCAATGCCAGAAGCAGAGGTCTGAAGGCCTGGTTCAAGCCCTGAGCCACCCCACTCCCCACCCCGCACAAACACGCACTCCAAAGTGGGCAAGACTATCCTTCCGGGCTTCCGTGTTTTCATCTGTAAGATGAGATAGTACCCCGTCAAGAGGAGACAGCACATAAGACACCCTTGGCATCCGAGGATCCACTGTGAGCGCCCCCAGGGTCAGGGCTGTTGGCCTCTGTCACTGCGCTGAGGTTCAGGATTGAATTACTGCTGCGGCAGACAATCTCCTTGGAGTCGGGGCTTAACCAGCCTGGCATCATCCACGCTCTGGGCGGCTCTGCTGCTCCCCGTACGGACACATGTAAGGTAGATCTTATGAAGTCAGTATTTTTAATGATGGGGAGCCGAGTCCCCAGATGAAAGCTCGTGAATGATGTCACAGCAGTACATGAAGATGCAGAGGTTCCTGAAGGGTCAGACGTAACCCCGAGGCCCCGTGGCGGGGGGCACAGTGGGGCTGAGTGCAGGGCTGTGTCTCCCCTGCGGCGGGATGGCTCGGGCTGAAGGGCCCACGCCCCGCCCGTCTGCACACCAAGAAGGAGCAGAGACCCCACCCCGTGTGACAGCCCCCCTCCCCCTGCCCCCGCAGGTTCCGCCTCCAGTGCCATCGTATCGTCAATGACTCCATTTTCACCAACCTGATCCTCTTCTTCATCCTGCTCAGCAGCATCTCCCTGGCCGCTGAGGACCCCGTGCAGCACACCTCCTTCAGGAACCACGTACGCACCCCGTCCCTCGCACCCTGCCCCCGCGACGTGACCCCCCTGGCTGCCTGACCCTGTCCTTCAATCCAGAGTCTGCCCCGAATCTCACGGTCAGAGGCACAGCAGACATCTCCCTAAGAGATGACAGCTTTGGTGCAAACCCATCATAGGACCCTTAGCTCAGGTCGGCCTGACCCCGACGTCACCCCGACGTCAGACCCTACTGCCCACAGATGCTCCCCAGGGGCTCCGCCTCCCGGGAACTGGCCCATCCTGTCCCTGGGGATCAGTGGCAGATGGCACTCTGATGAGACCACCCGCCTAAGGAGGACCTCGCTGACCCTCTGCAGAGTTGAAGTTGAATTTGGAGCTTGCCTCAGGCTCTGGTGAATTACAATCAAAGACTAGAGTAGGACCTGCCATATCCCAAAGCCTTGAAACAATGTCAGATCCTAACCAGGCGGGCGTGAAGCGAGGAGTCCACCACCTTAAAGCCAGACCCCTGCGA
This sequence comes from Cervus canadensis, assembly GCF_019320065.1. Taxonomy (NCBI): domain Eukaryota; kingdom Metazoa; phylum Chordata; class Mammalia; order Artiodactyla; family Cervidae; genus Cervus; species Cervus canadensis. The sequence continues at coordinate 10,850,676 of NC_057406.1, read as the reverse complement.
GCCAGTCGGTGGTCCTGCAGCCCAGGTGGCCCAGAGCTTTCTTCCTGGGAAGGCCCTCACTCTGACCCATTATCTGAGACAGAGTGAAGCGTGAACCCCAAGCCTGTCCCCAGCCTGGGGTGTGCCCGCCACACCCTGAGGGGGACAGCCAGAGTAGGGTCCCAGAACGTGAGAGACTGGCTCATCCCCTGATGTGAATTAAGCAATATGCATGTTTGTGCAAAGAAAGCAAACCCCACTCTGTCTTTGAGACACGTATCCCATGGTCTGATTTTGGTTTGTAAGTAAATTGAATTAATGAGAAAAGCACCCAACCGGACCCAGGACCCGCTGAGTCGGCTCTGGGAGCCGGCTCACAGATCTGGGCCTTCAGGACCCTGGGCTGTGTCAATGCCTCTGGTCTCCCTTGGAAAGACTGCATGATTTGGGGTGCGACTCCCTGCTGGCGACCTTGCTCCCATCCTGTTGCTCCATTCCCCCATCCCCACCCTGTTTCTCTTTGTTTTGCAGATTCTGTTTTATTTTGACATTGTTTTCACTACCATTTTCACCATTGAGATTGCCCTGAAGGTAACCCTGCCCTCTGCTCCTCTCCTGTCCTTCCCCACTGGCTCTGCTGCTCTGTCGCTAATGCACACTCTGCTGCTGTCCATCACTCGGAGCCACTAATCCGCTGTGCTTGTCTTTCAGATCCTAGGCAACGCAGACTATGTCTTCACTAGTATCTTTACCTTAGAAATTATCCTCAAGGTAATGCACGCAGCAAGGCCTCTGCCTCCTCTCTCTGCATTGCCTCTTCTCTCTGGTCTCCTTCACTCTGGTTTTACTCTCAAGCCTGAAGCTGGAGGAACTGGGGCCCCTGACTTTGTGCCTGTGCAGTTTGGGCACTGATGCTGGCTGATACCAGGCACTCCCCACCACCGCCTGCCCCCCCACCATCTCTGCGAGCCATGCCTGACCCCGGCAGGAACCCTCCCCCTATCCTGCCCAGAGGGAACGCCACACGAAAAACAAGAGTTGGAAAATGGCAAAGCCCAGGGCGTCAAGAGGCCCCCTGCCTGTGCCCTCGGGATGCCCTTTGTCAACACAGGCCAGTGCCAATGTTCCAACCGAGGTCTCTGGACAGACCCCTGCACACACCTCTGACCCCTGGATTACACCCCCGCCAAAGCTTGCCCCTTCGCCCCTGCCCAGGCCTGGAGGAGGTGGCCATGTCCTCCAAGGCTCAGTGCGGGGCTGAGAGTCTACACGCACTCCCATCTTTTGACCCCAACACAGTAGAGCCCGCCTCCGAGCAGCCTCAGGATGACAGGGGTTTGCCCCAAGCTTTATTATTGTTTCCATTAATATACAATCAGTGGGGCTCCCCAGGTGGCACTGGAGGTAAAGAACCCGCCTGCCATAATGCAAGAGACGTAAGAGACACAGGTTCAATCCCTGGATTGGGAAGATACCTGGAGAAGGGAATGGCCACCCACTCCAAGATTCTTGCTGGGGAATCCTATGGACAGAGGAGCCTGGCTACGGGCTCCTTGGGGTCGCAAAGAGTCAGACATGACTGAGTGACTTAGCACAGCACAATATATTACTTACATCCACTCTGTTAAGATTTCCAAGCTCCGCAGGCCACCTGAGCCTCGGGGGCAAGTTCCAAGTCAGGGGAGTGTGTATGCCCACTCTTCGGTCTCAGAGCCTGGGGCTCACCCTGACCGCAGTCAGCAAGTTGCTTCTGCACGGTGCCTCCCACCAGGAGACCACCCCGGGCACCCTCCCCCAGGCTCCAGGCTCCTCCCACCCTGCACACGAAGCCCCAGGCCCTCCTTTCTGAGCTCCTATGGGTGGGGACAGCCTGTCACGTCCAGCTTCAGCCTGAGCGGACACTTTCTTGTGCCTTCTGTGTCCAGACCCTCTGGTTCCAGCTAACCAGGCATTAACAAGAGGAAACCAGAAGTGTTCCTCGGGTTTTCTCTCTGACCCCCGGGGGTAGGGAGAGGGACCTGGCTGCCCGGCTACATGGAGACCCTTCCGTGGACTCCAGGCCCAGGGAGGCACATAAACACCAGGCTCTCCTGAGTCTCAGACCCTGCCCAGAGCGCCTCTTCCTCCAAGGTTGCCAGCTCCTGGGAGGTCCTCCGTCCCGCCCACCTGCTCCTTCTTCTGCCCACTTTTACGCTGACTGTGCTCTAGGTCGAGCCTGGCCCCAGAACACTGCCTGCACCTCCTCCCCCAGGGTCCCTCTGCCTCACCTGCAGGCCCAGCATCCTGCCTGGCAGAGGCCACTGTCGTGCAGGAGAGGTGTCCAGGGTCAGAGACAGCTGAAAGGTCTGGGCATGTTTAGCCTTCCAAAGAAAGGCTTCTGAGGCCAAGACAGTTGGACTGAATGATGCCTAGATCTGTCACCTAGAGGAGGGAGATGGACCCAGGACCCACAAGCAGAAATTACAAAAGATAAGATGTGTTTAATGAGCAATATTGCTGACTGGAGAGGTGCTGGCTGGACGGAGGGGCATCCTGCACTCCCAGCTCAGAGTTTGATCCTTTTCTCTCCCCAGCAAGGCTTTTCCTGGGTAAAGGTTAGGACTTCGGGAGCAGGAGTGTGTGGCAGTCAGCAGACAGGGTAGAGGGGGCCCTGTACTGGACCCCACAGTGAACTCTCAAGTAAATGCCCCATTTTTCCAGTGTCCACTTGCCCTTTCTCCTGTGGCCACTCTTCCTCTGGCCCTGCCTGGGCAGCTGCCCTGCACACACACACACAAGCCAGCCTTCTGGGCTCAGAGCCTCTCAGTTAACATGAACCATGGAGCCACCCTGGTCTGCTCTCGGGGGCCCAGACCTACACTGAGAGACAAGGAAGCCCCCCCCACCCCAAGATTACAGGCCTTTGGGACACATCTCCAGCTGAATTCCCCTGCAATCTTTTATATAATCTACCCACTTCTGCAAACTGTTGCAGGACACAGGTGTCTGAGTCCCCTGTGACCCCCTCCTGCAGGAGATCAGTGGGAAGAATTAGGTTGCAAGAGCTATTTTTGCCCATTTCCCCTGTGTTTGCTCTTGAATCACTCTGTGAACAAGCTGCCCTGGGCATGCTCTGATTCCAAAGAAATAAATTGGGCTTCCAGGCAACCGGGGAGCTGCTCCCAGGCTCTAAGCCGTCAGCTCCAGATTTTCCCCTCTGGCTGTCGTTCATGGTCATGGCCTTTCAGCTCTTCACCTGGAAATCCACTGGCCCTTAGTTCATGTCAACGAGACTGGACAGGAGTTCCTAGAGCAAGGACAGGGCTCTGAGGAAGGTGGGAGACAGCAAACCCATGACAGTCATCATCCCCAAAGTGGTCCCTTCTTAGTCTGCAAGGGGTTTTTGTGTGGTTCTGTAGCTGCCTCTACAGAGGGGGACTCTGAGCACCCCCATCACAGGACGAACCCAGAGTTCCAGTCATAGCTCTCTGCTGAGTCCAGTCCTCTGCAGTGAAGCTTCCCTGCAGAGCTTGCCATCTGCAGGATTATGTCTAAAGGGCTTTACCTATAACTCCCAAGGGCACTTACAACCCTCCAGGGAAGAGGTTGTCATCACCTTGTTTCTCTGACAAAACACAGGGAAGTTGAGTAACCAGCTCCAGGCACTCAGAGCGTGGTGGGTGGGTTTTGAACTCAGGCGGCCAGGCTCCAGAGCTGTGCTCACATGGCAGTGCCCACAGCCCCTCTGGACACACAGCTCCAGAACCGGATGGTGGAGTGGAGCTCAAATCCTGGGTGCAGACCAGCAGCACTTGTGAGGCCCGGGAAGGGATAGATGCTGGTCGCCAGCATTCCTGGTAGAATTTCTCATAGAATTTCTCACTGGGCGCTAGAGCTTGCCCGAGCCTGAGGGGTCACCTGGCGCTAAACCAGGGAAGTTCTGGGAAGCCAAGGGGCTGGTCCTCGACTGGGCGAGCCCCCACCTCCCCAGATGCCCATCTCCTGGGGGCCCTGAGGTGGAGAGAGTTTGGAAACGGCATGGGACCCCAAGAACACGGAGCTCAGCCCAGGGAGCATCAGCAAGGGGCCTCACGGGGCTGCAGTCACAGAAACGTGATGGGGGTGGGGGCCCTTGAAAGGGCTGCAGATACAGGACTGAAGGTGGCAGGCACGTCCTGGGCCGGAGCCTCTGGGCTTTGCGTCACTGGCAGTGGACTCTCCAGGCACAGCGTCTCCTCCTTTGCTGCCTGCCTCAGCCCTCCATCACCTCCTGGTTCTTCATCTGGGCCCTTCTGGGAGTGCTGTGGGGGGAAGGGTGGGGTGAAGGGTCTTTGGAGCCCGGGAACTGCTCACACCCTGATCCCTGCGCCCCCAGATGACAGCCTACGGGGCCTTCCTGCACAAGGGCTCCTTCTGCCGCAACTACTTCAACATCCTGGACCTGCTGGTGGTCAGCGTGTCCCTCATCTCCTTCGGCATCCAGTGAGTGGGGCCCGAGGGCCTGGGAGAGGCACGGGGCAAGGGAGAGGGTCGGAGAGGGCCGTGAGGGAGAAGCCTGCCTGTGTCCGCAGCAGCGTGAGGGCGCTGGGACCAGGGCAGGGCCTCCCTGGCGGCTGTGGGCCCAAGGAGGTTAGACACCTTCGGAAGGTAACTAGCAGGCGAGTGTGGGGGACACTTCAGAGTGACCCCCATCCCCCAGGGCGAGGCCCTGTGTGCCCCTGGAGGACGACCGTGGCCTGTCCTCCAGGGGGCCTGGCCCTGGAGCCCCAGGTGTGCAGAGTCTGTGGTGTCAGAGCCGTTCCTCCAGGCCTGAATGTCCTGTGCACAAAGGGATGTGGTGGGCGGCCACCGGGGACCAGGTGCCTCCCCCGCCGAAGCCCCGCCATTCATACAGTATTTCTTCAAGTCCATGATATGAAAAACCACCACAGGTTCAGATTACAACAGGCGCTGCATGGGATGCCAAATGGTTCATGTGCATTTTCTCTTTTGATCCTTGCAACAAGCTCATGAGGTGACCACTGCCCCGTTTTACAGATAAAGAAACTGGGGCTCTGAACAGTTAGGAAGTGTATCCTCCATGGCCAGAGTCTGGTGGAGCTCTGCCTCTCTACATCCCCTTGGCTGGGTAAACGCCCCAGAGCAGCACATTGTAATGCTAACAAGTGGTAAATTCTTTTCCCGTGATTTGCTCACCAAGTCCCCGGCTCCCAGGATAGCTCCAGGTCCCTGCCGGTGGGAGACTTTCTCCAGGACTCCCATGCTCTCCCCTCTCCTGCGGGCCCAGGAACAGGAGTGGTTCACCCCACCATCCATTCCCCCAGGTCCAGTGCCATCAACGTGGTGAAGATCCTGCGAGTCCTGAGGGTGCTCCGGCCACTGAGGGCCATCAACAGGGCCAAGGGGCTGAAGGTGAGTCGACCAGGCCTGAGCGGGGGGCCCCAGCCCAGCAAGCTTCAGCCAGGGGTCCATGTGAGGTGATGGGTGGGCAGAAGGCGGAGACAATGGCAGGGCCTCTGGGTTGGAACCAGGACCCTCCTACCAGCACCTCAGCACCACTTCATGTCCTGGTTCCGAGATGCATGGAGCCCCAGTAGAGGCCGCCGTTCACAATCCCAGCTTCTCAGCAAAGCTTTTGCAGAAGGAGACCACATACAACCTTGGGCCCCATGCAGTGATGAGGCCCCTGAATTGCTGCCCCAGAGTATGGGGTGTTAGTGGGGCTTTGGTCCCCGGGTCACCCAGCGGGATATGGGCCCCCCAGGCTCCATCACCCTGTGAGCTGGGAGCACGCTTTGCCCCTTTGAGTCTGATCCCCACCACCCCCAGCCCATAGTGAAGGGCTGCCCCTGCCCCTCAGAGAGGGCCGTGACACGGGGGAACTCAGCCAAGGCCAGGCCCTGACCCCCCTGCCTCCCCCCACAGCACGTCGTGCAGTGTGTGTTCGTGGCCATCCGCACCATCGGGAACATTGTGATCGTCACCACGCTGCTCCAGTTCATGTTCGCCTGCATTGGGGTCCAGCTCTTCAAGGTGGGGTCTCAGCCAGATCTGCAGCCCCGTGTTCTTCCCACCTGTCAGCTCCCAGGGACACGGATGGGAGTAGCCACAGGGGACACGGTGGGGAGAGTGCTGGGTCTCCCTGGGATGGGACGCGGCTACTCCACCGCCCCTCCTGTCTTTCAGACCCAAGGAGGACTAACTAGTTCCCAGACCAGAGCAGAGCTAGTTCCCAGACCTGGGGAGGACTAACTAGTCCCCAGATCCCAGGAGGACTAACTAGCTTCCAGACCCAAAGGCTAACTAGTTCCCAAACCCAAGGAGAACTAACTAGTTCCCAGATACAAGGGGGACTAGTTCCCAAATCCCAGGAGGACTAACAGGTTTTCAGACCAGAAAAGAACTAGTTCCCAAACCCGAGGAAGATTAACTAGTTCCCAGACTCAAGGAGGACTGACTAGTTCCCAGACCAGAGAAGTACTAGTTCTCAGACATGAAGAGGACTACTTCCCAAACCAGAGAAGGACTAACTAGTTCTCAGACCAGAGAAGGACTAGTTCTCAGCCTGGAGGAAGACTAGTTGCCAGACTGGAGAGGGCTGGTTCCCAGACCAGAGCAGGACTAACTAGTTCCCAGCCCAGAGGAGGACTAGTTTCCAGCCCAGAGGAGGACTAGTTTCCAGCTCAGAGGAGGACTAACTAGTTCCCAGCCCAGAGGAAAACTAGTTCCCAGCCTGGAGGAGGCCTAGTTCCCAGACAAGGGCAGGGCTAGATCCCAGCCTGGAGAAGGACTAATTCCCAGCCCAGAGGAGGACTAACTAGTTCCCAGGCCAGAGTAGGGCTAGTTCCCAGCCTGGAGGAGGACTAGTTCCCAACCTGGAGGAGAACTTACTAGTTCCAGACCAGAGCAGGGCTAGTTCCCAGTCCAGAGGAGGACTAATTCTCAGCCCAGAGGAGGACCAACTAGTTCCCAGACCAGAGCAGGGCTAGTTCACATCCCAGAGGAGGACTAGTTCCCAACCTGGAGAATGACTTACTAGGTCCAAACCAGAGCAGGGCTAGTTCCCAGCCCAGGGGAGGACTAACTAGTTCCCAGACCAGAGTGGGACTAACTAGTTCCCAGAGCAGGGCTAACTAGTTCCCAGTCCAGAGCAGGGCTAGTTCCCAGCCCGGAGGAGGACTAGTTCCCAGCCTGGAGGAGGACTTACTAGTTCCAGACCAGAGCAGGGCTAGTTCCCAGCCCAGAGGAGGACTAGTTCCCAGCCTGGAGGAGGACTTACTAGTTCCAGACCAGAGCAGGGCTAGTTCCCAACCCAGGGGAGGACTAACTAGTTCCCAGACCAGAGCAGGACTAACTAGTTCCCAGACCAGAGTGGTCCTAACTAGTTCCCAGTCCAGAGCAGGGCTAGTTCCCAGCCCGGAGGAGGCCAGAGTGTAGGTAGTGCCGCTCCATCACCACCCGGCCCTCCGAGCATGGCGGCCCTCAGCCCTGCCCTCCCTGCTAGAGAAAGGCAGAGGGACTGTCATCCCTGACCCCTCTGTGTGGTCACCCACCTAGACCTGCGGGGCTCCCGTGACCAGCAGCATGAGTCCCCCACCCAGGTGGCTGCAGAACCGTGGTTTGCCAGGTTCTCACCCTGTGCCTGGCAGGCCCTCAGAGAGGCCGCGTCCCTGGTCCTCCCTTTCCGGCCCCAGTCCTTCTCTCTCTGCTCTTCTCCACCTGAAGCTCTGCCCCCACCATGCACACGGGCCCCCCTTTCCCCACCAAGTTTTCAACCTAAGTCCAGCCATCCTCCTCCCTCACCAGACCTGCCTCCCGAGCTCTGCTTCACCCCTGGGTTCCCTGTGATGGGGTCCCCGCAGCACGGCGCATTTTCTGTCTGGGCTCTGCTCTCCTCACTCTTCTGTCCCAAGACTCCAGCACAGAGCCGGCTGCAGATATAATCACTAGACAGTTTTTGACCGACTCCTCGATTCAGAAACCTCTCCATCACTGTGCTCTTCCGCCTTCCAGGGCAAGCTCTACACCTGTTCGGACAGTTCCAAACAGACAGAGGCTGAATGCAAGTGAGTGTGGCGGGGACAGTCCGGCTGGCTGACTCTGGGTGGGTGAGACTTGTCCTGAGAGAAGGGGTGCCCCGTTCTTCCTCCAACAGCAGTGGCAGCTGGATTTTACCCATGGGTTGTCTGGTCCAGTTGACATAGCACATGAGATCATCTATCCCTGAGGTCTGCTCAGTGGCCAGAACTGTGGGTTTAAGCTCAGCCATCCCATCCTGCCCCCAAGCCAGGAGTCACAGGTGGTGGGGAGATGGGAGACCCCAGAATGAACCGCCTCCCTTCCACAGGGGGAACTACATCACATACAAGGATGGGGAGGTGGACCACCCCATCATTCAGCCCCGCAGCTGGGAGAACAGCAAGTTCGACTTCGACAATGTCCTGGCTGCCATGATGGCCCTGTTCACCGTCTCCACCTTCGAGGGGTGGCCAGAGTAAGTACGCAGACCCTGGCCAGTCTCACTGGTGTCCACACTCCTTTCAGAAACCATGTTTAACCCCAATGTTCATCGCAGCACTGTTTATAATAGCCAGGACATGGAAGCAACCTAGATGCCCATCAGCAGATGAATGGATAAGGAAGCTGTGGTACATATACACCATGGAATTTTACTCAGCCATTAAAAAGAATTCATTTGAACCAGTCCTAATGAGATGGATGAAACTGGAGCCCCTTATACAGAGTGAAGTAAGCCAGAAAGATAAAGAACATTACAGCATACTAACACATATATATGGAATTTAGAAAGATGGTAATGATAACCCTATATGCAAAACAGAAAAAGAGACACAGAAATACAGAACAGACTTTTGAACTCTGTGGGAGAAGGTGAGGGTGGGATGTTTCAAAAGAACAGCATGTATACTATCTATGGTGAAACAGATCACCAGCCCAGGTGGGATGCATGAGACAAGTGCTCCGGCCTGGTGCACTGGGAAGACCCAGAGGAATCGGGTGGAGAGGGAGATGGGAGGGGGGATCGGGATGGGGAATAAGTGTAAATCTATGGCTGATTCATATCAATGTATGACAAAACCCACTGAAATGTTGTGAAGTAATTAGCCTCCAACTAATAAAAAAATAAAAAAAAAAAAAAAAAGAAACCATGTTTATCTCCATCCTCCCTAGGTGGTGAGGGTGTTTCTAGAACAAGCTGAAGGCCACGCGTGATAAGTCACTTCAGTTGTGTCCAACTCTTTGAGACCCTATGGACCATAACCCACCAAGCTCCTCTGTCAATGGGATTCTCCCGGCAAGAATACTGGTGTATTCTCTTCTCCAGGGGACCTTCCCAACCAAGGGATCGAACCCAAGTCTCTTACATCTACTGCATTGGCAGGCAGGTTCTTTACCACTAGCACCACCTAGGAAGCCTAGACACAGGCTACCTGAGTGTAAACCAAACCACTGCTGATGATCTGAGTGAGCCTGGGCGTTTATATTGGGTGCTTTTATCTAAATGAATATCTGTCCTCAGATTGATCTCATGTTCACTGCAACATTCTCCGAGTCTCTGCTGAGAAACAACAAAGCAGTATTAATATTTACCAATATCTCCAGCTTTTTAAATCAATGCCCATGACTCACATTACATTAGACGGTTCTTACCAGTTTCAAAACACCTTCATATTCATTATATCAACTGTCCTGCCAGGTAGGAAAATCTGGAACTACTGTTCACACTTTGCAGATAAGGAATCTGATGCTCAGAGAGGTTGAGTGATTTGCCCGAGCCACACAGTAGTAAGAGACAGAGCTGGGGCCTGAACCAGCTCCCTGGCCCTGTGCGGGCCTGTTTCCCCGCCTCCAGGTTGCTGTACCGGTCCATCGACTCTCACACAGAGGACAAGGGTCCCATATACAACTACCGCGTGGAGATCTCCGTCTTCTTCATCATCTACATCATCATCATTGCCTTCTTCATGATGAACATCTTCGTGGGTTTCGTCATTGTCACCTTCCAGGAGCAGGGGGAGCAAGAGTACAAGAACTGCGAGCTGGACAAGAACCAGGTAGCCCCCACCCCCCAGAGGGTGAGAGGCCGGGTGGTCAGGAGGCTGAAGCCTGTGAAAGTACCCCTTCTGCAGAGAACCCGAGCTCTGCTTAGGAAAGGAACTCCCCCCAAGCCCCTGGCAGGCTCTCTGGACCCCTGGTCCACACCTTGGCTCTAGACTCACCATTCTGGCTGCTGTGTGGACGTCGCATGGTAAGGAAGCCAGGGAAGAGGGAAGCCAGTTAGTGTAGAGGAGCGGTACTTAGACACTTGTGTATTACCAGGTTGATGACAGTAGAGATGGAGCAAATAGACTGGTCGGGTTTAGAGGCTGTAAGTGGAGGCTGGAGGAGAGAGGAGGGCTTGGGTGAGCCCCGGCACACCCGCTGGGGTCCGGGCACAGCGCAGAGGTAACCGGAGTCTAGTCAACCCAGGATCCCACCCCTTGGCCGCGAGCTATGACTTCTGGTCTGTGGACACTGGTAGCTAAGACAACTGACTCAGGATGGGAAAGGAGAATCGCGGAGACACGGGCCTCCAAGAGAGTCTATGGCTGGAAATATCCCAGAAGACGGACTGTCAGTCAGTCAGCAAGCGTTTACCAACCATCCCTGAAAGGGAAGGAAGGAGACAGGGCCCCCTCAACTACATCCTGATGGGGACCAACCAGAGAGGAGTCTCCCTCCTTAGGGGAATGATAGAACCTCAAAAAAACGTCCAAGTAATAGCTGCTTCAAACTGTGAAACCCCTCCCGTCTACCCAAGCGGCAGTGCGTGGAGTACCCCCAACATCCGGGTTACTAACCCCTCCCGTCTACCCTAGCGTCAGTGTGTGGCGTACCCCTATCATCCGGGTTACTAACCCTCCCGTCTACCCTAGCGGCAGTGCGTGGAGTACCCCCAACATCCGGGTTACTAACCCCTCCTGTCTACCTAAGCGGCAGTGTGTGGAGTACCCCCAACATCCGGGTTACTAACCCCTCCCGTCTACCCTAGCGGCAGTGTGTGGAGTACCCCTATCATCCGGGTTACTAACCCTCCCGTCTACCCAAGCGACAGTGTGTGGAGTACCCCCAACATCCGGGTTACTAACCCCTCCCGTCTACCCTAGCGGCAGTGTGTGGAGTACGCCCTCAAGGCCCGGCCCCTGCGGAGGTACATCCCAAAAAACCAGCACCAGTACAAGGTGTGGTACGTGGTCAACTCCACCTACTTCGAGTACCTGATGTTCGTCCTCATTCTGCTCAACACCATCTGCCTGGCCATGCAGGTCAGTTCTGCGGGCCGGCCGGGGTGCCTGGGTCGGGGCGGGGTGGGGGGCGGAACGGGGATGGGAGGTGTTGCCATTTCACCGGCCGAGTCGGGCAGGAGGGGCACCTTCCCGAGGGGTCAGAATGCCAGGACCCTGGGCTGTGAGATAGAGGGCGGTGGAGCACAGGTGACCTTGCAATGGCGTTGATCGTCCGTGATGCCAGCTGTGTGGAGCCCACCTGAGGCCAGGAGGCCACGCAGAGCTGACCCCAGTGAGAGCAGGGCCCAGGCTATGCCCGCCTGCATTTGTGGCAACGACAAAGAGGGGAAGGACCCGCAGGGCTTCTTGAGCCCACCTGGCTCCCGCAGGTGTGGCCGGCCCCCGGGCTGCGTTCAGGAAGGTCTCTTTTGAGGGTGTGGCTGGGAGCAGGGAGCCCCCGCCTCATTTCACAGCGCCTCCGCCCTCACCCCCCACCCCCAGCACTACGGTCAGAGCTGTCTGTTCAAAATCGCCATGAACATTCTCAATATGCTCTTCACTGGCCTTTTCACGGTGGAGATGGTCCTGAAGCTCATCGCCTTCAAGCCCAAGGTAGGCCCTCTGGGACGGACCTTGGTCCACAGCGCCGGGGGCGGGCTTGGGTCGGTGGGGGGCAGTGTTGGCCAGGGACTGGATCCTCCTGGCGATGACCACTGCAGCCCAGGAGCCTTCAGGGCTCGCGCCAGGCCAACTCCTTGAAGCAAACTCTCAGTCCCTGGAGTGACCTGAGGTCTGGACACGGGGAGCAGGGACGTGCCTGAGCCAGCCTGCTTCCGCGGGAGGCAGAGTTGCCCTTGCCCTGGCACATCCTCTAGAAGAGACTGGAAACCAAACCTCACCAGGCCCAGCCCCCCCAGACCCACCCGGGGTCTGTTCTCACGTGGGCACTGCACGCTGCACAGACTAAGAGCCTTGCTGCAGGGGCTCAGGCAGGGCCGCGTTTGCTCAGGGCTGGGCGTTAGTGCATCCGGGGGGCCTCTGGTTCCCCACCTCAGGGCTGCAGTCACTGCCCATACCCTCCAGCACAGGACAGACTTACAAATGTCTGCGCAGCTACCTATAAGCAGCTTTTAGGGAAAAAAAAAAAAAAAACATTGGGAGAGATTAGAGCTGAGTGAGGCAGGACAGGGCGGGTTGGCCCCTGCTTCTTGGATCATCTGTGTCCTTTGCCACTGACCGGACCCTCCCCCCCCCCCACACACACACACGGCCTCGAGGACGCAAGGTGACTGGGTTTGAGCAGCTCCCATCTCTCTCTCTGTAGACAGCTCAGCATCACCATGTCCACTGCCCGGACTTCACAGCTGCCCTAGATGGGGTGTCCTGGGGGCTCAGAGGCTTCCAGCTGCTACACAGCTTTGGAGAGGGGGCGCAGTGAGAAGGGGTCTAAGAGGGTAATGCAGGACAGGTTTCCAAACCTTCTTGTCCCCACTTTTACTGGTTTTTCTAGATATAACACAGGTCAACCGGGGCGGTGCGGGGGCTGGGGTGCGGGGACTGCACATCCCTGGCCCTGTATTTCACTTCCATTCAGATGCTCACCTGCTGCAGAACTTGTGGGGCCAGGAGGCATGCCCCAGGGCTGTCGGTCGGATCCCTGTTTAGTGACAGGATCCTCGTTGTCTTCTCTGAATTAATGTTCCACCAACATTTGTCAGTAACCTGCGGTGCTGCACACACCTCGTTGCATGGAATCCTCAAGACACCTCTCTGAGATAGGTATTATCTCCTCATCTTAGAGAAGAGGGGAGTGGAACTCAGAGCAATTAAGTGTTGTGTTAATTACACCATTATTAAGTGGCAGGACTGGGAATAGAATCCAGCGTGTTTGACTTTGTAGTCGATGTAATTCCCTCCACACCAAGCCATTAGCAAGCATCTTCCTCCACCATATGTTCTGCTGAGGACTTTGCAGAAGGAGGGAACCCCTTGAGGGCTTCAAAGACAAGACAGCCCGTGTTCTCACTGCACCAAGCCTCCCTCGCCAGAGGGACCTGAGAGTCCAGAGTCTGGAACCCAGGCTGAATGCACAGAATGAGACCCTAATGAATGTCCTTTGGTGATAATCATGGTGCTTTCCCACCTCCTCCAGGGCAGCAAATAGGCTCTTTTCACTTTCCCTTCCAAGCCCAGTCCCATTTAGGGGCAGAGAAGACCACAGAATGTCCCTGGCCATCTTCTGTGGGGCCCTGTCCCAAGCCACATGGCCAGGGGGCCGGCGGGCTCAGAGCCCACAGCAGCACACCCCAGGGAGGCTGGTGGGCCGGGCCATCGCTGGGCTGAGCCTCCAACTCAGATGACAGTTTCCAGGAGGGAACTGGCATGGTCTTCTCCAGTCTCATGAGATGTGCGGGTTAAATAGTTCAAAGGCCTGAGTCACTCTGCGTTGAGTCAGACGTGTTTCTGACGAAGTCAGGTGCTGCTGCACAGTCCTGTGGGGTCTTCCTGAGTCGGGCTTCAGGGCTCAGGGGATGCACAAGACAGACCTGCCTTAAGGAGCGAGTGGCAGTGACATTGCATGGGCCTAAGCCCAGAGAACACTGTCCCTGAATCCTGCAGACCGAGGAACAAGCCAGTTACCTGGGAAGTAGCCAGTTAGGGTGCTCAGACCATAAAGCGCCCTCCTGTACATCTTCCTTTCTGTCGTGAGAAGATAGGGTAAAATCAGAGTAACGTTTCCAAAGAAGTAAGACAACCACCTTGGGCATCTGCATTTCACACGCAGAAGAGTCTGTCTGTGCTTAAAGAGAAAGGGAAAAAGTCAAAGTGTTAGTCACTCAGTCATGCCCAACTGTTTGCAACTTCATGGCCTATAGCCTGCCAGGTTCCTCCATCCATAGGATTTCCCAGGCAGGAATACTGGAGTGGGTTGCCATTTCCTTCTCCAGGGGATTTTCCTAACCCAGGAATCAAATCTGCGTCTCCTGCATTGGCAGGTGGTTTCTTTACCACTGCTCCACCTGGGAATCTCTCATTAAGGAACAGATTCCGGAAGCATCGCCAACATTTCCAGGCAGAAAACCAAACCAGAAAGTGTCTGCCGCTCTGATGGAAATACTGAGCTGGCTCCGCCCCACAACCAGGGCTCCTAACGTGACCGCATGTCTGTGTTGCGTGTCTGTACCTGTGAGCGTCAGCTGAGGAAGGGCGGTCAGAAAACAGGGATGCGGGGGTGTCTGAGGCTGGCCTGCTGGGCTTCCTTCCCCATCGCTTGGTCTCTGTGGTTGGTTGGTCAGTGGGTCGATTTGTAGTCTGGTCTTGTTCATTCTGTGTCCTCGTGGCAACTGATGTTTCTGGTCTTCATTTTCATCTGTTCTGCTCACCACTTTGAGAAATTAAGTCAATTCAAGTAGATCTCGTCCCTGTCTGTCTGAAGAGTGGGACAGGTGACAGGCGTGTCCTGAACACCTAGTGGCCAGGGGATTTCTCCCCCAAGCAGGAGAACTGCCCTGGACATTCCCAGTGGTCCCTGGGCCCTTTGAGACTGTGCAGGACTGAACTGGTCAGCATGAAAAGGCTTTGGTTAGAAAGATCTGAAGTTCATTGAGTAGCTGGAATGTCCTCTTATGAATGGAAATTTATCAGCAAAGACAGAAAAAAACTTTTAAGATACACTTGATGATAAGCACTGAAAAATATCCAATAGCTAGGAATGTGTGTGTGCCAACTCGCTTCAGTTGTGTCTGAGTCTTTGTGACCCCACGGACTGTAGCCTGCCAGGCTCCTTTGTCCATGAAATTTTCCAAGCTTGAATACTAAAGTGGGTTGCCATACTCTCCTCCAGGGGATCTTCCAAGCCCAGGGATCAAATCTGAGTCTCTTGCAACTCCTGCATTGGCAGGTGGATTCTTTACCACTAGCACCACGTGGAAAGCCGCAGATTCGGGCAGGTCCCCTCAAACCCTCATCCTGGGTGGTTCTGCAGTGGAGTCCTGCTGTGGACCCAAGTGCCAACAGAGCAGGGGAAGACTCTCCCGAGACCCCAGAGGAGCCCAGCTGCTTCCCATCCCGTCCCATACCATCAGGGGAGGCTGCGGGTGCTTGTACTCTGCCCACACCGAGCTCACCTCCAGATCCCCGGAGCACTCATCATATGTCGGTGAGATGAGAGAGTGAAGGCCTTTGAAACTTTGCTGGGGAGAAAAAGCTTAACTCCAAAGAAAAACCAGAGCAGATGTCCAAAGTGTGCATTCCTCGAACAACTTGGAGGGTCACCACCACCCACCGTGGGTCTCACCTGCCTCCTGCTGCCCTCTGCCCCACCTCTATCCCATGCTGTCTGTGCTGGGAGGCGCCAGCCTCTCAAAGGGCAGGTCATAGGGTAGAGCTGGCGGGGAGGTGGGAAGCTGGATGGGGAGCAGCTGTGTGCCAGCCAGGCCACCCCACTCGACACCAGCAGCCCCCGATCACCGTGATGTCTGAGGACATCGTGACGCCGCGTACAGTTGACATTATCTCTGCGAGGTGGCGGTTCCCAGCTGCGCCCAGTTCCCATCTCCCAGACCCACGACCTGGAGCCCAGGAAAGACCAGAGCTTCCAGGACCAGGGGCACCGCCTCCCAGGCTCAGTCCAGCTGAGCTCTGACTCACCTGGTCTCCCTTCCCTGGTCAAGCACACACCGTCTCCCCCTGCATTTTAGATCCTGCCTCCTCAGTCCTCACTAGGATTCAAGATGAGATCCCCTGAAGGAGCTTGGGGTTCTGTTGCTTCACCTTCCCTCTCCTCCTCCCACAGTCCTGGACTCTGCCTTCCCCAATGCCCAGCCCCACCCCCAAAACTGACCCTGTGCATCAGGCCTCCCTGGGAGGGGCAGACTAGCTGCAGCAACCCTGATAGTCGCTGGATGCACTGGGCTTCCTGCAGGAGCAGGGCTCACCTGTGTCCCACCTTGCCCCCACCATCACTGGAAGGTCGTCAGAGGTGGGGAAACCTCAGCACAGAGAGGTGCGGTCATTGCTCAGGGTCATCCAGCCAGGAAGTGGCAGAGAGAGGACTCGAACCCAGACATCCTGCCTCCAGGGCTCACACACTACACCGCCTCCTTCAGCTTGGAACAGCTCCACGCATGAAGTGAATTGGGGCACAGATGATCCGAGAGAGGAGAAGTCTGAATTCTCACGCGGGTGCAGTGCATCATGGGATGCTGGGGCGGCAGGCTCTCCTTCCCAGAAATGATGGGCTGAAGCCAGGGCTGGTTTGGTCCATAAGCCAGCAAGCAGAGGGTTGGTGCACTCAGGAGAAGAGAGAGTTCCTGGCAGATGCTGGCCCGTCTACCCCAGGGACACACCCAAGGCCTCCCAAGGCTGGGTGTCCACTCACCCTGCAGTCTTAGAGAAGGCTTCCAGCCCAAAGCTCTATCCCCCCGATGACCAGCCCTTCCTGGCTCTGAGGAGCTGGACCTTGAGAGGTTTGGTTCACCAGGTCAGGGAGAGCCCGGAAACCCTTTTCCTGACCCTGACTTCCACCAAGAAGAGAACGGGTGTGTGACCTGGCTCCGGCCAGCCAGACTTCCTGAAAGTCTGTAGTATTTTCCCAGTCTGCTTCCTGCATCACCCCGCAAACCTGTGTCACCCGAGATTTCCAGCAAACAGGTCCTGTCCACCTGGGGATTGGCAGGTGTGTCCTGGCAACCACTGACCTCCTGGAGGGTGTCAGCTGTTTCTGGGGTGGGTGTGGAACGGGTGGGAGGAGGGGCTGACCGCTGAATCAAGCCGTGTCCATGGTCCAGCTTGGAAGATTGATAGAATGGGGGGTGGACGGGTCAGAAGGAGCTGGCATCTTAAAGGAACCCTGTCACCTCCACCCCACTCGGGCCATGTGTAAACCTCCTCTGGGCGGGAACTGGTGGGCTCTGCAGCCAGTGGAGGCCCTGGACCCACAGGTCAGAGAGGTCCACCGAAGGCCCCAGCAGCACAGCCTGCAGAGGGCGAGGGCGTGAGCAGAAGGAGCCTCCGAGGGGGGCGGCCTGGTCACTCTGCAACCAGAGAGCAGGGGTGACAGGCGATGCTTTAGTGGGGGCGGGTCGCAGGGTCCCAGGGCCTGGCTCCTGCCCCGTTCTCGCCTGCTGTTAACCTCCTGTCCACTGCTTCCGCCTGCCTTCCTCCCTTGTCTCTCCCCTCAGCCGCACCGCGGACCCAGGTGACCCACCTGTCTGTTCCAGGTCCCTCTGGTGAACCGGAGACTCCAGCCTTCCCTGCGAGCAAGACACCCGCCACCCTCTCTCCTCCTCCCCTTGGCCCCAATAACGCTCTGTTGCTGGGTTTTCTAGGCTGGATGCAGGACGTCCTGGACTCTTCTCTGGTTCCTGCTTCCATCCTCTCTCTGCCTGAACCCCCTACCCCTTCCCTCCTGAAACCATTTCCCACCCTGGAGACAGCTCCCCAGTGATTTCCAAAACTGATGTTGAACAGATGCACATTTGTCATTCGTTTGGGGTCCTCACTCTGTCCCCTGCCCTCAAAACTGGCGCTCCCCATGTGTCTGAAATGCCCTATGAGCACCCTGGAAGGGTTCTTTCATGCTCACAGCTCAAATGGGAGAGCAAGTCTCTCTCGGCCCCAGGGGCCCTGTCATATTCAGAGAAACACTCGAGGAAGCTGACAAGATGGCCAGGGTTCCAAGTGACCCTCACTTCCCCCATGCCCTAAGCCAACCTCTGCTCCCTGCCGGTTGTCCAGAGGTGGCATTTCTGCTTACATGGGCAGAAATGCTTGGGAACTGAGAAGGCCCTGTGACCTGACCTCCACACTGAGAGTCACGGCCTGTATAGCATGTCTTGTGACCCAGCTGAAAGGGGGCACGGTTGGGAAGTGAGGGGTCGGGGAGCAGGATAGAGCCGGGAGAAATGGGAGAACAGAAGACACCTGGCTCCTAAGAGTCAGGAACACAGAGAGTTGGCCACCCCAGGAGGGCTGGGGAGAGGGGCCTGGGAGACGCTTAGAGGTGGGGGCTTCCCTGGAAGGACCAAAGGGGCAGATGTCCTCTCTTAAAGTAGACGTGTTCCCCTGGTGCTGAACCTCCCCACTCCACTCCCCGGGAGAGCAGCCGCCCAGCTCCCCGGCTCCTGAACCGCGAGTGTGCATCCGTGTGTCCCGGAGCATCACTCCCTGACCCCTCCACTCTGAGAGGGCCCGTCCTGTCTTTGCAGAGAGTCTGCCCACCCAGGACTTCTCACGGAAACGGAGACAGTCATCCACATGCTTCCAGAAATGTTTCAAAAACATGCATCTGTTCCCTTCCCCAAATACAGTGTAAGACAGGCAAAATCCACATGTGCAGGACAAGGGGGTGGGTTCAGCACCCTGCTCCCTGCCAGGCACCAGGCATCATGGCCCGTGTGCTCCTCCCAAGAGGCCTCTGCCCCAGGCCCCCACCCTGCCTGCAGGAAAGGCTGTGAGAGCCCTGTTCTCTCAGGGCGTCTCAGCAGGATGCTGGTCACAGTGATGATGCTGGGGAAGGGGCTTCGGAGATGCAGTCCAGGCCCCCCCCACACACACTTCCAGACTTTGGGCCTGACCCAGCCTCCGTCCCCTTGAAATGAGGAAAGCCTCTGGACAGAGGCAAATCCAGGGCTAATGCCGGTCTGGGGCTGGCAGGAGGGTGACCTGGTTGTAGATGCTGCTCTGATGACGTGGTCCCCTCGTCATCGTGAGCTTCACCTGAGTCATCACCGAGCCCAAGGGCCTGGCCACCCACCTGGACCACACCGATGCTGCTTGTGATTCCCAGATCACGCCTCAAGGGCCCTGTTCCGTGTCACCTCCATCCCTGCAGGCAGCCCTCGGACAAGTCAGAGGCCTGGGGGGTGCTGGGGATGCAGGAAGGGTGGCCAGGGGCCGGGTCTGAGGAGGGGCACCCGGGAAGGCAGGTGTGGGGTGGGCCGGCCGCCCCTCCTGGGCTCGGACTCCAGCAGTGCCGGCGGCCCCGCGGGCTCTGTGCCTGTCTGTCTAACCTTCCTTTTCACTCCCGTCCTGCCGCCCCGTGTAGGGCTACTTTAGTGACCCCTGGAATGTCTTTGACTTCCTGATCGTAATTGGCAGCGTAATTGACGTCATTCTCAGTGAGACGAATGTGAGTATGACTCTGCCCAGGACGCCTCCGTGCCCCCTTCTCTCTTCACCTCCTTCGGTTTATTTTTTGGTTTCCTGTTTTACCCGCTCCAGTCATGCTTTCTCTCGCACCTGCCGCCGTCCTGGGGGACGTGAGCCCCCCACTGTCCCCACTCAGCCGGGCCGGGCAAAGGCTCCCGCTCCTCCCGGACGCCCGCCCGGCCCCCGACTAACCCACTTTTGTCAGGCTCCGTGAGCAACAGGTGCAGGCATGCACCTCCAGAACTGTGGAGTGGTAAGGGGTCCAGTATGCCCACATAACCTCTTTCTTTTCTCATTTTTTTCTCTTCTCTCCTTTCTTTCATGCTTTGTTTTGTTTTGTTTTCATTTTCCTCTTCCTTTTGTTTTGTTTCCTTTGTCGCTGGTTTTTCTCTCCCTCCCTCCCTCGGCTCCTCTGCCCATGCAGCACTATTTCTGTGATGCATGGAACACATTTGACGCCTTGATTGTTGTGGGTAGCATTGTTGATATAGCCATCACCGAGGTAAACGTAAGTACCGGCGTCCCGCCCTGTGACGCCGTGCCTGCCTCACGCTCACCCCCATCGCTCTCCTTCGCCTCCTCTCCTCCTCCCAGCTCATTTCCACTTCGTTATTCTCATTTGTTTGTTTAAATTGGTTTAAAGGATTTTTTTTCTTGTTGCTTTATTTTGAAATTTCTTTATTCTCTTTTTTTAACATTTGGAACAAGTTAGGCCCTCCTCTCCTTCTGAGTTTTGACTCCTGCATCCTTTCCTCTCCTCTTTATAATCAGCCTGGCATGATGCACACTGTCTAGGAGGACGCAGCCCCGAGAGCCCGGAGTAAGACGATGGAAGGCTGTTTACAACCCCTGGGCAGCTGCCAGGGCAGGGACCCAGCCCCTTCCTGCTCCAGCATCCAGGAAAGGTCTCTCCCAAGGAACCCCGGGCGGGCAGAGGTTCCCACTTGGCCAGCCCTCTCAGCCCACCCCGCCCCGTATTCACGCTGGAAGGGCCCCTCACTGGGAGAACAGCTTGTTATCCCTCTTCTCTGGAGAGGGCTCTTACCCACCACCAACCCCCTTCTGCTTACTGTGGAGCACCTGGCCCCACATGAACCTGCCCTGAGGACCAGCCTTGCCCCTGCCTGGCTCTGCCTGGCCACACCGCCACCCCCCCCCAGCCTGGCTCTAGGGCCTCCTGCACCTGCTCCTGGGAGCGGCCCCTCCTAGACAGTCTTCAACCCCTGCACACGCTCGTCTGTCCCCAGCATGCCCAACCTTCTCTCTCTATCTGTAGGCAAGCCCTCTTGTGGCTGGTCTTTAACATGTGTGGTTTAGTTCCTTGTCATGGTTTTTCATTGGTTAAGAGACTTGATAATGTTTGCACAAATGTTGATGCACTGAACCATTGAGTGACAGCTCAGAGCAGATGCTGAAGGGTTCTGATCTAAGGTGTCAGAAACCCCCCATGACCGTCAGCCCCTCTACCCCAGTCCTTACCCACCCCTCCACCCCAAAGCTGGCTGCCAGTCATTGAACTGACATTACTTCTTGTCCTGATTCCGCATCAGAAGCCTGTCTGCCCCTTCCAGGGGATGGATGCTGGGAGGAGGCCGTTACGTCCTACTGTCAACCTCACCCCTTCCTGCTTGACCCATTGCTCAGATTTGGTTGCCCCTCTGTCTCAGGGATCCCCTGGGGTCGTCTTTGTCTTGTGATGTGTGTGTGTGTGTGTGTGTGTGTGTGTAAACTCCCATGCACACGCACTCCCTTGACCTTATCCAGTAAATCATTGGAGCACAAGGAAACTGAGCTCCCCCCAACCGAGGCTGCTTCTCCCTCGCACCACTCCCCGCACCTCCGTGTGGCCCCAGGTTGTACCCCAGGGGCTCTCGGATTCCTGCACATTCATATCCCTGACCAGGGCCCTGTGCTCAGACCAAGGGGCCCTCTTGGGGGAGATGAGGGGAGGTCAGAGTGGGCCTGCCTCTGGAGGAGGGATCTCTGTGGGGGCCTGTGCAGGAACCAAGGGCAGGAAGGTAACAGTAGACAGACCCCTGAGTGCACAAGACACACCCAGTCCCAGGGTCTTCTGGGGTTAGGCCAGACGGCCACTGTGGCCAGGCCCACGTCATCACTCAGCCTGCTGTTTTTTTTCTGTGCACATGCATTTACACACACAAAAATGAAAGGCAAAAGAGAACAGGAAAGATATATCCATCTGAATGCAGAATTCCAAAAACTAGCAAGGAGAGAAAAAAAGCCTTCCCAAGTGATCAATGCAAAGAACTAGAGGAAAACAATAGAATGGGAAAGACTAGATATCTGTTCAAGAAAATTAGAGCTACCAAAGGAGCATTTCACGCAAAGATGAGCACAATAAAGGACAGAAACGGTATGGACCTAACAGAAGCTGAAGATATTAAGAAGAGGTGATAAGAATACACAGAAGAACTATACAAAAAAGATCTTCATGACCCAGATAACCATGATGGTGTGATCACTCCCCTAGAGCCAGACAGCCTGGCGTACGAAGTCAGTGGTCCTTAGGAAGCGTCACTACAAACAAAGCTAGCGGAGGTGATGGAATTCCAGCTGAACTATTTCAAATCCTAAAATATGATGCTGTGAAAGTCCTGCACTCGATATGCCAGCAAACTTGGAAAACTCAGCAGTGGCCACAAGACTGGAAAAGGTGAGTTTTCATTCCAATCCCAAAGAAAGGCAATGCCAGAGAATGCTCAAACTACCACACAATTGCACTCATCTCACACGCTAGCAAAGTAATGCTCAAAATTCTCCAAGTGAGGCTTCAACAGTACATGAACTGAGAATTTCCAAATGTTCAAGCTGGATTTAGAAAAGGCAGGGAAACCAGAGATCAAATTGCTGACATCTGTTGGATCATAGAAAAGAGAATTCCAGAAAAACATCTACTTCTGCCTCACTGACTAGACCAAAGCCTTTGACTGTGTGGATCACAACAAACTGTGGAACATTCTTAAAGAGATGGGAATACCAGACCACCTGACCTGCCTCCTAAGAAATCTGTATGCAGGTCAAGAAGCAGCAGTTAGAACTGAATGTGGAACAATGGACTGGTTCCAAATTGGGAAAGGAGTATGTCAAGGCTGCATATTGTCATCTTGCTTATTTAACTTATATCATGTGAAATGCTGGGCTGGATGAAGGACAAGCTGGAATCAAGATTGCCCGGAGAAATATCAATAACCTCAGATGTACAGATGATACCACCTTTATGGCAGAAAGCAAAGAAGAGCTAAAAAGCCTCTTGATCGAAGTGAAAGAGGAGAGTGAAAAAACGGGCTTAAAATTCAACATTCAAAAAACTTAAGATCATGGCATCCGGTCCCATCACTTCATGGCAAATAGATGGGGAAACAGTGGAAGCAGTGAGAGACTTTATTTCCTCCAAAATCACTGCAGATGGTGACTGCAGCCATGAAATTAAAAGATGCTTGCTCCTTGGAAGAAAAGCTATGACAGACCTAGACAGCATATTAAAAAGCAGAGACTACTTTACTGACAAAGGTCTGTCTAGTCAAAGCTATGGTTTTTCTGGTAGTCGTGTATGGAGGTGAAAGTTGGACCATAAAAAAAGCTGAGCGTGGAAGAATTGATGCTTTTGAACTGTGGTGCTGAAGAAGAATCTTGAGAGTCCTTGGACAGGAAGGAGATCAAACCAGTCAATCCTAAAGGAAATCAGTCCTGAATATTCATCATCCTGAAGGACTGATGCTAAAGCTGAAGCTCCAATACTTTGGCCACCTAATGTGAAGTACTGACTCATTGGAAAAGACTGTGGTGCTGGGTAAGATTGAACACAGGAGGAAAAGGGGACAACAGTGGATGAGATGGTTGGATGGCATCACCGACTCAATGGACATGAGTTTGAGCAAACTCAGGGAAATAGTGAAGGACAGGGAAGCCTGATGTGCTGCAGTCCATGGGGTCACAGAGTCAGACACGACTGAGTGACTGAACTGACTGCTCTTTTTAAACAAAAAGCAAAGACAAAGGAAACATTTCCAGAATATAAAATTTCTCCCCCAAAAATTGGCGGTTGGGGTGGTGCAGAACCCCAGGACTGGTGATTGGCATCACATGCAGAACCTCCATCTGTACAACGGCTTCCATTTACAATTTGCCATGGCCTCCAGCTCTGGAGTCCATCCCCCATGAGCCTAACAGTCAAGGGTGATCACCCCCACCGGCCAGGGCACAGGCGAGGGTATGGCATAGCTGAGGGCAGGGCACAGGTGAAGACGGGGCATAGGTAAAGGTATGACACAGGTGAGGGCACCAGGTGAGGCTGGGGCACAGGTGAGGTTGAGCACAGGTGAAGGTATAGCCTGTCAGTGCCTTTCCCACCCCTCGACTGGAGCCCAGCCCTCCCAGGGTGGCTGGCTTCCCACACCTGGGGCTAGTGCTGCTTTCTGTCCAGTCCACAGTGCCCTTTGTTAACATGTGAATCTCACATCCCCTTCTCGTGCGTGGCCTCCTGCTGGCCAGGATTGGCTCAGCCCATATGTTCCATGGTTTATATCCTAAAGAACCATAGGAGGTTTTTTATTTTCAAAACAAGAAGTTACAGGCCAGTGCCCCTTCCGGCTGGAAGCCCCTCAGCTCCTCCCAGGCTCCCTTCGCCCACGTGGAGATGCTTCTCACTCCATAGATGGAGGAGTCTGTCAGAAGTCATGGGGAGGGTGGTCCGGAGATAGAACGGGGACAGCGCCTGTGATGGAGAGCAAAGCGGGAGCTGGAGACCCTCCATGCAGCCCCCACTGTTTCCCTTCCCTCCCACACATGCAGTTAGGAGACGCACCTTGTCACCCCAGGCAGGGGCCAGAGGAAAGGGCTGGACGCAGGTCAGACCAAGTGCTGGAGTCCTAACACTGCTCCTCCACGGTTTGGGGAGCATGGTATTACTGGCCAGGGTTTGAAGCGCAGCTAAGAGCATTCGTGTAGAGCCTGGCCTACACTGGAGAGCACTGTTGAAGGGGAGAGATTGTGGCACCAAGCCAAGGACATTCTTTCCAAGCTTCCTGCCCACACACCTGCCAATCACAGACTCACAGCCCTTGTTCCCAGAGACACTGGACTCTTGGTTAATGGGTGTGGCCAGATCAAGGCAAGCTCACTGACCACTGCCTGTAACTCAAGCCAGACGAGCCTGGCCCATAAGCAGGGACATGACCCTGCACCCAGATGGCAGCCAGGATCATGGGGTCCAGTTACAGGAGCAGCGGCACTTCATTCCCGAGCAGGGCCCTCTACTGCAGGTTCTGCCTCCTGCCGCCAGCAGCTTGGGGCCTGGTGCTCCCTGGGGGAGGAAAGAGCTCGGCGCCAGGACTTTCCTGGGTACTGCTCTAGCTCCACCCACCCACCTTGAGTTTTCTAGTCCTACTTTCTTCACCAGACCTCCCTTTTCGGATGAACGTTCCATTCCAGCCTTAGGATTTCTGGAGGCTCTTCACCTGTAACTCCTCATCTTTGACTCTTTTTCCTGAAATCACCAGATGCTGTCTTCATCCCTCTAGATACTCCCCAGGTTCAGATTCACCCCCTTCTCTTCAACAGTATCGTCCTCCCGCCTCTGCTGGGCTCTGGTGCCCCCTAGGGAGATGGGCTTCCTAGGAACCATCATTGCCTTCTGTGTGCCGGGCACTTGGGATCCATCGTGGACCAAACAAAAGCCCACCCTCAAGAGCCAGCATTCTAGGGCCAGGGGCTGATCAGGCGCAGAAAGCCAGGAAGTCTCAACGGTATGTGAAAGATGAGAAGTACCAAGTGAGGGGATCAGAAGGTGGGGAGTGGAGAAGACAGGTGCTGTTCTCTGAAGATGAGCTGTAGTGAAGAGGTGAATCTAAACAAAGCAAATACCTAAAAATTGAAAGAAATTAAAATACACTGCTACTTGGAAGAAAAGCTATGACAAACCTAGACAGGGTATTAAAAAGTAGAGACATCACTTTACGGACAAAGGTGCGTATAGTCGAAGCTATGGTTTTTCCAGTAGTCATGTATAGATGTGAGAGTTGGAACCTAAAGAAGACTGAACGCTGAAGAATTAATGCTTTCAAATTGTGGTGCTGGAGAAAACTCTTGAGAGCCTCTTGGACAGCAAGATCAAACTAGTCAATCCTAAAGGAAGTCAACCCTGAATATTCTTTGGAAGGACTGATGCTGAAGCTCCAATACTTTGACCACCTGATCCACCTCATTGGAAAAGACACTGATACTAGGAAAGATTGAGGGCGGGAGGAAAAGGGGACGACAGGGGATGAGATGGTTGGATGGCATCACCAACTCAATGGACACGAGTTTGAGCAAGCTCTGGGAGATGGTGAAGGACAGAGAAGCCTGGCGTGCTGCAGTCCATGGGGTCACAAAGAGTCAGACACGACTGAGTGACTGAACAGGAACAACGAAGGCCTGAGAGAAGTGAGGCGACGCCCCTGAGGGTCCCTGGGCAGGACGAGCAGGGCGGGGGGTCAGGGAGAGCGCCAGATTTGGGGCTTCACCTGAGCACGAAGGGGAGATTTTGGCACCTTTAGGAAGAGGTGTCCATGGTCCAGGGACCCATTTGCTGTGCACAGGAATCGAGGATGAAGCCACTCCACCATTTGGAAGGGGGACACAGCCATCCAGGCATGAGGACTCTGGCTCAGGACAACCCCCTTGCTCTGGGAGATGCCTTGGACCCCACGATGTGACCAGAGGAGGCCCCGGGCCCCAGCTGTCCATGTCTGTGGCCCAGCTGCCTGGCCCCTCCCAACACGGCACCTCCTCCTCCTCTGTCCCTCAAGTCTGGAATTCTTTTTCCAGAAGGAAATCCGTGGAAGCTTCCGGGGATTCAGCCAGCACCCCCAACCTCCCTCCCCTGCTGACAGGAAGTGTTGGGAGGCCCAGGTCCTTCGTCAGGAACACAGGTGTCCTTAGTCACCTGTAGGGACAAGGAAGCCACCTGACCAAGAGCAACAACTCGCCTCGGGGCTGGACACCTCCTGGCAGGTCCACATGTGGAGATCAGGGGCCATGGAGTCAGAACCCTCATGTGGGGATGCTCGGACGCCGGGACTGTGGGCCAGTGGGGCTTGGAGGCCAAAGGGCACAGCAAGTATGGAGCTCCCCCACACACACACACTGCCTCCTGGACCGGGGGAGAAAGTGGGCGGAGGGGACATGGATGGGACAGGACTCGGCTCGGAGTTTCCAGGGTGCACGCTGGGACCCCAGGTGGGCGCTACCCACCTGGCTCCTGGAACCAGCGGTCTTTTAACCACAGACCCATGGGCCTGGCTTCCAACGACTACCCTCCCTGGCTCCCCCTTTGCCACGTCCTAAGTCAAAACATCTGCTGCAAGCCCACCCCCTCGGGCTGAGTCAGAGCCTCCCTCCCTCCACCCAACCCGCAGCCCACGCCTGGCTCCCCGCCCAGCTTCCCTGCCCCCACCACGGCCGAGGGGCCAGAACAGACGTCAGTGTCCAGATGGCAGTGGTCTGCCTGGCCTGGGTTGCTTCTGAGGTCAATTAAATCAGACTGGTGGTCTCGGGCCAAGCCGAGGAGGGAACCATGATCCTTGCCACCTTCCTGTGCCGCCCCCACCCCCCACCCCAGCTCCTGGAGCCCCTTCGAGCCCCTCCCCTCCTCAGCACCACCCCCACCCAATACCCCCAACAAGCCACCAAGGCGCCTTGTTCCCAAAACACTGGTCACAGAGGGCGGTATTGACTCAGGAAGCTGCCTGCCGGGAAGTAACACTGCCTTTAAAAGAACGGAAGTGAGGCTGGACCTACAGAAGTGCTTTGAGCGTGGACGTAAGGCCTTCAGGAGCAGGACCCCTAGTGAGAAGATGGACCTTGGCCTCCCACTGTCCCGAAGGGCACTTTCTCCTCCGCTTGTAAGTGAAGCTGGCCCCGAGAGGTTGCGCCCTGCTCGCCAGCCGTGAGCGGGGCCCCGGGAAGCCGCAGTCCAGTCGGACACAGGGAGCCGCTTCCTGAGCCCAGCCTCCACCTGCGGGACGAGATCCACGTGCTGGGCAGCAAGTTGATGAGGCCTCCAGGGTGGGGGCAGAGAGTGTCCCAAAGCCGAGACCTGGAGGAAGATCCTTCCCTCAGGCCTGAGCCGAGAGGCCCCCTGGAGGGGGTTCTCAGCCTGGCCATGTTAGCTGTCCCACATCCCGACAGCCAGGACCCAGCGGGGACCCGCTTGCTCTGACCGAGTGAGCCTTCTGACCGAGACCCTTCCCCTTTCTGTCATCTCATTTCCTTTTTTCTTTTTTAATTATTTTAATTGGAAGCTAATTACTTTACAACATTGTAGTGGGTTTTGCCATACGTTGACATGAATCAGCCATGGGTGTGCATGTGTTCCCCATCTCATGTCCTTCCCTCTCCTGCCCCATTCTTAGTTTTTCTCTCCACGTACAACCCCCATGCATGCGTGCTCTGTAGCTTCAGTCGTGTCCGACTCTGCGACCCCGTGGACTGTAGCCCACCAGGCTCCGCTATCCATGGGGTTCTCCAGGCAAGAATACCGGAGTGGGTAGCCATTTCTTCCTCCAGGGGATCTTCCCGACCTAGAGATCAAACCGGCATCTCTTAGGTCTCCTACATTGGCAGGTGGATGCTTTATCTCTAGTGCCACCAGGGAAGCCCCACAACTCCCCTCCTTTGCCCTAAATCAGGACTGGACAAAAGGAAGCAGGCAGGGCACAGCCCTATTGGGCCACATGGCCAGCCCTCCAGTCAGTGGGTGATGCTAGTCCCCAGCAGCCGGCTCAGCCAAAGACCATCCACAGCAGAGGGACCTCGACAATTCCCTGAGCTCATGGAGGAAGTGAGGGGACCGATTTCTGGCCCCAAAACACTGACCACGCCCCCAAAGCACTCACTCTCTCTTGTCACTTCTTGCTTCTGCTTATTCGTTTCCTTGAGTCTATTTCTTCTCCACCTTTCAGGCTCTCTGTGTCCATCTCTGTCTCTGTGTATCTGTCTCCCCCACCCCGCACCGCCCACATACGGGACTTTGTGTTGTTGTGAGTGCTCCTGACAAACTGACTCTGTTCATTTATCTTCCATGAACTCCTCTTGTTGGTTGTCTGCTTGAATGACTATTCCTCCCAAGGAAGATAAAACAGTCCTGATGATCTTGCAGTCAGCCCCGTGTAGTGTGAGTTCTGCAGGTAGCAGCACGTGGCGGGCCGTCGGGCTGCAGATGAACAATAGTGAGGCTCCTGAGGCTCCAGCCACTCCCTGCATGACTGCCAGCACAAACGGGGCTCCCCAGTTCAGCCCCCGGCGTCCTGCAGGGGACACGGATCTGATCCCTGGTCAGGAAACTAAGGTCCCACGTTCTGGGCAGCACAGGCAAATAAAGAACAAAAAAGTTGCGCTTGAAAAAACATTAAAATCCCAAAGGAAGAATACTGAGTGTTTAAGAAATAAAATAAGTAGTTTTAGTTCTGTCTTGGCCAAGGCTCATTGGGCTGGGCCAGGTGACCCAGGTGGGCCCTCTGAGTCAGCCCTTCTGGTCCCATTCAGGATGGGGTTGACCAGAAGACTTCAAGCTTCTACCCAGGGATGTTAGGAGTACGGGCAGCTCTGGTCGTTTTCAGGGCACATCCCAGATGGAAGCAATAGCCAAAGCCCCAGCCCTAAGTGTGTATGGAGGCCTTGTGCCCTTGCCCACAGAACCCCTGAAACACGGAGCTCCTAGGTGTTCATGCAGGGCACAGGCCCCTGACCAACCGGAAGCTTCCTGCGTGCATGTGTGTGCATGTGTGTCTGTGTCGTCTCCATGTTCTGTCCTGGCCTGCTGGCCACGTCCTAGACACGCGCCCCCTCCAGGCACATGGGTGGACCTGGCAGCCAGTGCCCCTCAGGGAGCAGGGACGGCTCTCGACTGTGGTCCATAAGTGACCAGAGAGGCGTCCTCTCTCTTCCCTCCTCCTCCCGTTCCTCACCCTGTGTCCCCACCAGTCCGCAAAAAGGACACCTCCCAACTTGCTTTGGGAAAAAAGGAATTTGCTGAGAAATCTATTACCAAAGAAGAATTTTCAGCCTGCGAGCAAATGTCTGGTTGTGCACAATTCCGTCCTTCAGAAGCCCTATTATACGTTGTCCTTGTTTGTACCTTGAGAACTAAACACAGGAGCAACCCTCTGACAGTGGAGGGCGGCTGTGGAGGTGGGGTGAAGGTGGAGTCGGCGGCTCTGGGCGCCAGGACTGTCCAGGGGCCAAAGGGCAGGGTGCCTCCCCGGGTGCAGCTCTGGGCTGCCGGGAATGCTCGCCTGCGGCCAGTCCCCAGCCCCCAAACGAGTCCCCGGTCAGACCTGTGAGGACAGCTTCCCAGGGCATTAACACTAATGTCCTCAATTGTGTGCAGGGCTTTCAAATTTAAAAACCAAGTCCACACTCGTTATCTCATGCCTGTGACCACGGTCCACACCCGGGGACCAGGAACCTCAGCTCGAAGGCTGGCCCTACCGCACAGGGGGTACCCAAACCTCGGTCCTCCCCGGAACCTGGAGGGTCACCACCCCGGGGCTCCATTGCTCAAATACCTGTGGGCCGAAAGTGGCCGGGGCACAGGCAAGGCCTTTCAGCTTCCGCTGGCAGTGCTGGGTAAGTGTGTGCAGTGCCAGCCCCTGGAGGCTGTCTCAGGACACAGGGCTGATTAAAAACACACAAAATCCACCTTCAAAATCCAGAAGACCTCAGTGATAACGAGTGTGAATTAGTCTGCCACCAGAGATGGTTCCGGGCAGAACACCCGAGAGCCTGGCTGAGTGGGAGCTGGTGCCGGTCACGCCACGCGCCTGCCAGGCCTGGGCCCCGCGCCTGGCCCTCCTGCCCTCTGCTGCCACTGGGTTGCTCCTGTGTCGCCGAGACCTGGAACGCGGGCCTCTTCGTGGGAGACTCATTACAGCTTATCTCTGTCTGCCTTTCTTTAAAGCCAGCTGAACATACCCAATGCTCTCCCTTTATGGTAAGACCGAGCCTCCAGACCACGCTCTCAGCTTCTGTGACCCCCACCCCTAACGTCCCCACTGCCCCCCAACCCCCGGCGTCTCGGAGCCGGGCCCCAGTGCATGTCACCCACCCGTGTCTGCCATGCGCCTTGCCTGCCTGGTCTGTGAGCTGTCAGTGCTGTTGGTGTGATGTTTCGTCCGTGAGCTTTCCTATGGGTGGCAGTTCACTGCGACCTTGACCGTCTGAAAAGCCACTGGGAGAGAATCAGACCAGAGGGCCAGTTCCTGTTAAACATCCTGAGGACCCTGCTCGTTGGCATCTCCAACCTTAATCTGATGTGGGGCTTGCACAGGACACCAGCCGGTGCCATGGCGAGGCCCCTGGGAAAGAGGAAGGAGAGGTGATGTAGTGGAGGTGGAGAGGCAGTGGGTCCCTCCTGGTCACCAGCTCCTGGGATCTCTGATCAAGGCCCCAGCAAGAGGTTAAGGTGGGATCCTTACCTATGAGAGGCATCAGAACTGAGCCACACGCCTGCGTCCCTGAGGCAGACCGTATGGTCAGGTCCACTCCTGCGGCAGGAGTCTTTGGCTAAAGTGAGAGAGCAGCCACTCTGAGTGACCTTGAAGTCACCTTGGAACAGCTGTCTCCAGGAGACTGCAGTGAGACTTCGTACGTGGAACGATTGTGAGTTTGTAGAAGGACTGGAGTGCAGGTTGATTCCCCAGGCCCCGAAGTGAGCAGATGAGGCAAGACCCAGGGTGGGTCTTAACAAAGACCCTGACAAAGCCCATGCCCATGGCTGGAAGAGCTGACCCTGGGCGTCCTGCCCCCTCGCCTGGTCAGTAGAGCATTGGGCACCTGCAGCGTTGGGCACCCAGGACCACTCAGGCTGCAAGCTCGAGTTTGGCTGTTTAACAAGTCAGATGTTGATGCCCCTGCGGCACCCACTTCCCAAACTCGCCGCACAGCTGAGGCTCCATGTGAGTTGGTGCTTTCTTCTTCCTCTCCTCCCGAGCGTCGCGGGGGGCCGACGGCTGAGTTACAAAGCCCTGAGCCTCCTCTGCACCTTCCTCTGGTGGGCACAATCTCCTTTTAAGGAGAGAAAGTAGAACTTCAAGTCGGTACACAGATGATAGAAATGCAAAGAGGAAGGGCATCAAAGACTTCAAACCACACAGGCAGGTGGTTTCCTGTGTTGGTTGGGGGTGGGGGGCGGCCTGCTGCCAGCTCCTCCCAGCCCGGCCCTGCCTGGAGAGCAGCTTTGGTTCAGAAAGAGAAGAGCAGGTGTGCCTCGGCAGAGCAGGGTGTGCTGGTACGTGCAAAAACGTGCCCCTTGGGGGTGTCCTGTTGTGTTGGAGGTGAAAGGAGATGCCCCTGGAGCAGCTGCAGGGTTAGACACAGGGGACGTGAGGGCTCCCGTGCTGGTGGGATTTTCATGGTTGTTGTCAGACCCTATCTGATCTGGAGACGGTTAGAAGTAAAGCCAAAGGAGCTGGGAGTTGAGAAGCGGGGGCCACACAGGGCCCAGCGACAACCCAGAGACGCCTCCAAGCAGGGGCCCTGCGGCAGGAGCAGTAACAGGAAGCCCAAAGGTCCCTTCTCTCCCGGTGCCACAGGGCTGGGGGCTGTACTAGGGCTGGGAGCGAGCCAGCTCCCGGGGCCAGCACCCCCAGCTCTCTGTCCCATGTGGGCGGGGGGGGGGCGGTGGGGGGTCAGGGGTCTGTCTGTGCTGAGTGCCCTGAGGTCTGGAGGCAGACGGTGACAGGGCAGCCAGTCTTGTCCCTAGACCTGGCCAGGTGCCTGCCGGCTCTGGCTCCCGCCCCCTCCAGGACACCCTGAACAGGGCCCCTTGGTCCCCTCACACCCAGGCCGGACTCATCCAGGGCTCACTCTTTCTGCCCTGGCCCACCCAGCCCGTGCCCCCCACCCTTCAGGTCTGCAGCCTAAAACCCAGGTCCGAGGTGGGTGGAGGGCAGTAGGGGGGCAGCCAGGCCTGGTCCCAGCACCAACACCCTGGGGCGGCCTGCAGCCTGGGCGGGGGGGCCGTGGAAAGTGGGGGAGATGACACCTAGAGTGCTGAGTCTGGGCAGCCAGGGAGCAAGACCCCTCTGTGGACAGCCCACCCACCCACCAGGACCCCAGTGCCACCTGGCAGAGAGCCGGTCCCACTGGGAATGAAGCACCCTGAGCCGGGCTGGGCAGGAGGGAGGCTGGGGCCCCTGGGGTGGTTCTCAGCCTAGATCTCAAAGCAGATGGAATTCCTACAGAATCACCCCCCCCCCAAGGAGGTGGGGAAGATTAGGGGTGCTGGGGAAGACGATCGGGGCCAGGGCACTGCTGGGCGCTGCCAAGGCCAGGGGCTGACCCGCCCACCCCTGGGCGCCTGAGAGTCTAGTGCAGCCCACCACCCCGCTCGCCTCTACCCCCACCCCGGGCCGTGCCGAGCAGCC
The DNA here is from genome assembly GCF_019320065.1 of Cervus canadensis. Classification (NCBI taxonomy): domain Eukaryota; kingdom Metazoa; phylum Chordata; class Mammalia; order Artiodactyla; family Cervidae; genus Cervus; species Cervus canadensis. Next base: position 10,817,855 of record NC_057406.1, on the reverse strand, counting down.
TCGCCCGCCCACCCGCCTGGTAACTGCTGTGTTAACGGCCCCAGAACGCGGAGGAGAATTCTCGCATCTCCATCACCTTCTTCCGCCTCTTCCGGGTCATGCGTCTGGTCAAGCTGCTGAGCCGCGGGGAGGGCATCCGGACACTGCTGTGGACCTTCATCAAGTCCTTCCAGGTAGCCAGCCCTGCCCACCCCACCCCAGATCCTCCCAGACGGTGCTCCCAGCTTAGCGTCAGCATGGGGCAGTCACCCCCTCCCAGAGGCGGTCCAGCAGGGTCTGCTCATCACACCCACTTACAGACTTCACCAGACCCCCTAGGACCTGGTGTCCCCAAGGGGCCTCAGGGCTGCCAACTGCAGGGTTGATCTCTGTTCCCAAGAGTCACTTCCTCGTAAAAGTGGGATAGCTGGCCCTGGCCCTGTCCTCTCTAACGAGTCTCATACATGTCTGAGGTTGGAAGAAGCACAGTTGTTAGGTCCCCGAACTTCCTGAAGACGCTGGTGTAGTGACCCCTGTACCTGAAACTCCTGACTGCAGGTTTCCTGAGACAGAGATCCCCAGTGTGGAGGGGCCCAGGGACAAGATCAGGGTGGGTCCTGACCCAAACGTGTAGGACTGAAGTTGCAGCCAGAGGAAGAGGCTGGGCTGTCGGGGCACTCCACCCCACCCACCAGGACAGGTGCCTCCCCACCCCCTCCCAGCCATCTGCTCCAGGGATCTGAGTGGTCTCAGTGGGGGTCAGGCCTGGGCCTACCCCAGCATCCAAGAGCCGCAGGTGACTGCAGGCCTCACAAACTCACCCACCCCCAAGTTTCTGGGCTGGGAAGGGGGCTGAGGAGCAGGCCTGAAGGTGGATGGACACTCCATGGGCCTGAGGCACCACCTGGAGGTGTGTGGGCTCTGTCCATGCTCTGAAAGCCCAAGGCCTCCCCAGGAGGAGGCAGGGACACTGAGCAAGTAAGATGCAGGGACCAGCCACAGGCCAGTGCTACCTGAGCATTTTGTGAGCCTTAAGTCAGCCAGACCCCCAAATCCCTGAGGTCACTACTCCTCCTCCCATTTCTCAGGTAAGGACACTGAGGCTCAGAGAGGTTAAGCCCGCCCAGGAAGCAGGCTTGAGCTAGGGTCTTGTCTTGTTTAGGGCCCCTTGTTCCTGCCTTTGCTCCACCTGGGGAACAGCTTACAGCTGTGGTGGGGTCTGGTGGGTATGCCCCCGGCCCTCCAGCTGCATGAGGACAGGTGGGTGGCGGGAGGGCTTTGTGCTCACTCTAGATTTTTTCTGCCGAGGGAGCATCATGCTGTCTCAAGCTCAGCGCCCAGTTTTTTGGGTCCCTCGCCCCAGCTCTCAGGTGCCTGAAACCATGGGGAGGGGTGGGGTCAAAACCAGACTCAGGCTCCCCTCAGTACCCAAAACATCCGTGGGGCTTCTGGAAGTGCCCCCTGAGCCTGGCAGCAGCTGGTGGCTGCAGAAATGCTGCCGCAGAGAGGGGTCCCGCCACCGGCCTCACACATGCACGTCCCGCAGGCCCTACCCTATGTGGCCCTCCTGATCGTGATGCTGTTTTTCATCTACGCCGTGATCGGGATGCAGGTAGGACGGGCTTCTAGCCTCCAACCCACTTCCCCTGATGCCCCCCTTCTGGGGTCAAAGAGGTCACCGGAAGTGTCACTTCTCCTCCCACCCACATGGTGTCCTGTGGGTGCACAGCTAAGAGACCCTCTCTCCCCGTGGCCCCCAGCCTGGATTCCACTCTCTATAGAGAGAAACTCCCCCAAGTTACACAATGAATTGTTAATTATTCCTCAATGAAGTTTTATTTTAAGAGAAAAGAAAATGTTGTCAAGAATCTGCAGCCAAAAGAGAAAGAGGAAGGCCAGTGAGCCTTGCCCCTGTGCGGACACAGAGTCGTGGTCTCCGCCTCTACCTGCTCTCCCAGGGCCCCTCCCAAGGGCTGGGGGTGCTATTCTTGAATGTTTGCCCAAAGTGGGGGGTTGGGATGGGGGCTGGACAAGGCAGCAGGTGCCTGCCCCCATGAGGCCCTCTGGGTCCCAAAGGGGACTTTGTTCAGCTTATGAGCCAGTCTGTCCAGGGTCAGCTGTGACCCCTGAAAAGACCATTGGATGCTCGGTGGGAACCACGACCACTGTGTCCATGGCTCACTGACCCCATCCTCTCCCCTGCCAGGTGTTTGGGAAAATTGCCCTGAATGACACGACAGAGATCAACAGGAACAACAACTTCCAGACCTTCCCCCAGGCTGTGCTGCTCCTCTTCAGGTGGGTTTTCTGACAGCCAAGGCCTGATGCAGCCAAATAAATAAATATTTTAAAAAGGAAGACAACCTCTTTCATGTACAGATAATGTTCTTGTCTGGGCATCCTGCCATAACAAATGCCACGGACGGTTGGAGAGGTACAAACATCAGGCGTTTTTTCCTCACATTTCTGGAGGCTGGAAGTTCAAGGTCAGGGTTACCAATGATTCCCATCCTGGTGGGAGCCTCTTCCTGGGCTGCAGACAATGTCCTGATCCCTGTGTCCCCGCTCCGTGGGGAGAGAGGCGAGCACGTCTCTTTCCTGTTATAAAGATGCTGCTCTCACCACACACCCCCAGCCCAACGACCTGTTCTTAACCTAAGTGCCTGCCAGCACTGTCACACTGATGTTTGGGGCTGCTACATGCGAATTCTGAGGGGACACAAACATTCCATCCATATCGGGCAGTAGCTAATCCATAAATACAACAGATGAGCTCATACACCATCACTGTCTCAACACGATACTACAAGTTTTATCCCATGCAATAAGACGAGAACAGTAAACCAGAGGGTAAGAATTCGAGAAGAAACAGAATTAAATGCCAAAGAAGTGGATTGCCGAAGACAACGAGAAACAGTCCAACTTAAAAATGAGCAGAGAAGTTGAGTATTGCTCCAAAGAAGATATGTGAATGACCAATGAGCACATGGAAAATGTTCAACATCACGAATCATCAGAGATATGCAAATTAAAACTACAGTGAGACACCATCCCACACCATCAGGATGGCTACTATGAGAGGACAAGTCCTGCTGAGGGGGTGGAGATATTGGAACATCTGTGCAATACTAGTGAGAATGTAAAATGACAACAGCCACTGTGGAGGAACAGTATGATGGTTCCTCAAAATATCAAAAATAGATTAAAAATTCCGTATGACCCAGCAGTTCCACATGTGAGTATATACTAATAGCTAAAAGAATCGAAAGCACGGTATCAAAGAGATATCTGCACTCTTATCTTCATGGCAGCAGCATTCACAGTAGCTACAGCTTGTCAGCAACTGCAGGTCTTTCGAGAGAAGAATGGATGAGCACAATGTGGTTACAACACAGTGGAACGTGATTCAGCCTTAAAAAGGAAGGAAGTTCTGACTCCTGCTATGACACAGACGAACCTTGAGGCCATGATGCTCAGTGAAACAAGTCATAAAAGGCCAGGTTTCCTGTACGATTCCACTTACAGGAGGTACTTGGTCAAAATCATTGTTGTCGTTCAGTCGCTCAGTCATGTCAGATTCTTTGCGACCCCATGGACTGCAGCACGTCAGGCTTCCCTGCCCTTCACCATCTTCCAGAGTTTGCTCAAACTCCTATCCATTGAGTCCGTGATGGCATCCCACCATCTCATCCTCTGCCCTCCCCCTCTCCTCTTGCCCTCAATCTTTCTCAGCATCAGGGTCTTTTCCAATGAGTCAGTTCTTCACATCAGGTGGCCAAAGTATTGGAGTTTCAGCTTCAGCATCAGTCCTTCCAATGAACATTCAGGACTGATTTCCTTTAGGATTGACTGGTTTGATCTCCCTGCTATCCACGGGACTCTCAAGAGTCTTCTCTGACACCAAAGTTCAAAAGCATCACTTATTCAGCACTAAGCCTTCTTTATGGTCCAACTCTGACATCCGTACATGACTACTGGAAAAAGCATAACAGCTTTGACTACATGGACCTTTGTTGGCAAAGTAATGTCTCTGCTTTTTAATATGCTGTCTAGGTTTGTCATAGCTTTTCTTTCAAGGAGCAAGCATCTTTTAATTTCATGGCTGCAGTCACCATCTGCAGTGATTTTGGAGCTGAAAAAAATAAAATCTTGTCACTGCTTCCACTTTTCCCCTTCTGTTTGTCATGAAGTGATGGGACCAGATGCCATGATCTTAGTTTTTTCAATGTTGAGTTTTAAACCAGCTTTTTCTCGCTCCTCTTTCACCCTCATTGAGAGGCTCTTTAGTTCCTCTTGGCTTTCTGTCATTAGGTGGTATCACCTGCATATCTGAGGTTGTTGATGTTTCTCCCGGAAATCTTGATTCTAGCTTGTGATTCATCCAGCCTGGCATTTCACTTGATGTACTCTGTATATAAGTTAAATAAGCAGGGTGACAGTATACACACTTGACATACTCCTTTCCCAATTTGGAACCAGTCCTTTGTTCCATGTCCGGTTCCAACTGGTGCTTCTTGCCCTGCATACAAGTTTCTCGGGAGGCAGGTAAGGTGGTCTGGTATTCCCATCTCTTTCAGAATTTTCCAGTTTGTTGTGATCCACACAGTCAAAGGCTTTAGCATAGTCAATGAAGCAGAAGTAGATGTTTCCTGGAATTCCCTTGCTTTTCACTTTCTCCCAGCGCAACCAATAATAAATACGTAATTTTTTTTTTTAATTTGGTTACCTGGACAGAAGAAGATAAAGCATATTTCTATCTCCTATGGAACCCCAAAATAAATTTCATAGTAAGGGTTATTATGAAATTATTATGAAAAGCAAAATTTTGGACCTTTTAGAACATATAGAAGAATATTTTTACAACCTAGAATACAGCAGGATTTTTCAGACATGATGCAAAAAAGCAAAAAACTAAAGAAAAATAACAATTTGACCACACTGAAATTTAAAACTTCTATTCTTTATAATACACCATTAGTGGAGCTGGGAACGAGCCACAGAATGGAAGACATTGCTTGCAAGGTGTGTAACTGACAGAGGATTCGTATAAAGAATGTATGAAGATGCCACAAATGAACAGAAAGACAGATAGCCCAGGAGGCAGATGGCAAACACCTGCTGTTTCAGCACATGAAATAAAATTTCTCATCATCTTAAAACCAAATTAAAACAGCAGTAAATTTTTATTTCACACCCATCGCATAAACGATATTTTTTAAAATTCACTAATACCAAGAGTTGACACATCTAAACTCAGAAAAGAAGAGGAAGGAATGGAGGGGCCGGGGGCGGGTGGGGGGCGGGGGGTTGGGGGGAGGGATGGGGGAGGGGCTAGTAAAAAGCACAAACTCTCAGCTGTCAGATGAGTGAGGTCTAAGGGCCAACCTGTAAAATGGTGACTGTAGTTGATGACTCGGATCGTATCACTGAAACTTGCTAAGACAGTAGAACTTAAATGTTCTCACCAACAATAAAAGATAAACCTGCCAGGGGATGGGTGTGTTATTAGGGGGGAGGAGCCCTTTCTGATGGGCACGCACATCAGATCGTTGTGATCTGCACTCCAACTCACAGTCTGGCTTGTCTGTCACGCCCCAGTGAAGCTGAGGAAAGAGCTGGCACATTTGTAGAGCCGTGGTGTCTCTCCTGCCTAATGCCAGAGCCTGAATCGGACGGACGCTTGGATAACAAGCAGGGTCAAGCATCGGGAGGACCCACCTGCTGTCCACTGGCGAGTCCACCTGGAAGCCGGCTCCCACAAAGGCCCTGCGTGGCGGCTGCAGGCTCCCTGGTGGCAGCGCAGGAAGGAAAAGCCTCATCACTTGGGCTTAAATGGAATACAGGGCACCCGCTACACAGGGTGACTGAACCAGAACTAAAATGCATCCAGATGGCTAAATCTCAGCACTTATCAGGGATTGCAGAAAGAGGGGCTTTTCAGAAGAGATGCGATCTGTTCCCTTTCCCAGAAAACTTTCAGGCGTGCAGTGTTGTATGTCTTCATATTCTGTGGATACTCCAGCGCTGGGGGACTGAGAAGCCCCAGACCCAATTTAGTGGTTCCCCCAGGAGGAGGGCTGTGTGAGCCACTCTGGGCGTGGTCTCTCGCAGGTGCGCCACCGGGGAGGCCTGGCAGGACATCATGCTGGCCTGCATGCCCGGCAAGAAGTGCGCCCCCGAGTCAGAGCCGGGCAACAGCACGGAGGGGGAGACGCCCTGCGGCAGCAGCTTTGCCGTGTTCTACTTCATCAGCTTCTACATGCTCTGCGCCTTCCTGGTGAGCGGGGTGGGGCCGGCGGCCTCGGGTGCTGGGCGTGCGGTCCTGGCCGGGCTGGCAAGGCTGCGTCTCCGGAACAGTCCAACACGCTGGAAGGGGCAGGAACTGGGCCTGGTGAGCTCAGCCATACCCTTCTCGCCCATTCTTGGCTCCTGCCTTCCTCCCCGAGGACAGGAGGCCACCTCAGCATCTCTGGCACTTTGATGAGGAGCGAGGGAAGGGTGGTGGACAGTGTCCCCTGTCCTTGGCAGCCCCGCCAGGCAGCTGGGTGTGAGGGGAAGCTGCCAGTCCACAGTGGGGTTCACACTGCCTCACTGAGGGGAGCTGGTCAGGTCCTCAGTCAAGAGAGCCATGTCCCGGGAGCCAGTGTTTCCATGGTGCCATGTGGCTGGCCTTTCAGGAGAGCTGGCCTCCGAGCGCGTGGCCCTGACAGCCCCACATGCAGGAAGGGCCACTGAGGCAGCTCTCCGTGCCCATCCTCTGCAGATCATCAACCTCTTCGTGGCAGTCATCATGGACAACTTTGACTACCTGACAAGGGACTGGTCCATCCTGGGTCCCCACCACCTGGACGAGTTTAAGAGAATCTGGGCGGAGTATGACCCCGAAGCCAAGTGAGTGCCCAGGGGGAAACCCGAGCCCCCAGCCCACATGTGGGAAAGAGGGTCGAGATGGGTTAGCACTGGGCGGACCCACTGCAAATCCTGACCTGCACAGGACACCAGGGCCAAGGGTCAAGGGCCAGCAATAGGACGCCTTAGGCTGAGTCAAGACCATGTCAGCTATTTTCCGTTGAACAGGCAGGCGGTCCTGGTGTTGCAGCAACCAGTATGTACTTGAGTCAGGACTTCTGGGCCGGGCAGGGCCTGGCTGTATCCCTGCCACACTCCATCAGTCCAGCCATCATGTTTGGTTGACTCTCAGGAAAGTGTGAGATGGTCAGATGGTTGGTTGATAAAAGCAGCAGTAAATACTGAGAATTTCATTGCCTGCTAAAATCCCTTCCACCTTTCATTGCCTATTGAAATATAGCACTGATGGAAAATTGCTCCTTAGAAATCTAAACGTGTAGATTGTTTTTGGAGTTTTACCACCCAATTCTACAGCTCGGCACCAGTTTGATCACTAGGGTCCAGCTGTGGAGAGTTCCTCCCACAGGAGACCCCACCCTTGGTCACAGGCATCCTGGGCTGCTGGCCTAGGCCTTCCCCCTGACCTTTCCTCCTCTCCTGCCTCTTCCAGGGGACGCATCAAACACCTGGATGTGGTGACCCTGCTCCGACGGATTCAGCCCCCGCTGGGTTTTGGGAAGCTGTGCCCTCACCGCGTGGCTTGCAAAGTAAGAGATGGACTGGGCTCATGGGAGACACAGCATGGGGGCCGAGACACCTCCGGGTACCCCTGGCAGGCCAGTGAGCCTCTGCGGGGATGAGGGTAGTCTTCATGAGCCTAAAGAAAGGACTGAGCCAAAGCAGGCGCTGGGGCTCCTTCCTGCTGCATATACGGCCTCAGACAGTGAAGGAACAGTGGGTTGACGTGCACACATGTTTTGAGGCTCCCCCCACCCCACTCCCACATCCTCCTGCCTTGGAGGTACCTCAGGGGTTCCACAGGCGGGTCCTTCGAGAACCGGTGGCTGTGCTGACTGCTGCGCCCCCTCCCCAGCGCCTAGTCTCCATGAACATGCCCCTGAACAGCGACGGGACCGTCATGTTCAACGCCACGCTGTTTGCCCTGGTCCGGACGGCCCTGAGAATCAAGACGGAAGGTAAGGTCATGGGGGTGTCCGGGAGCCCTAGTGGACCAGCCAGAGCAGAGTTCGGCGCCTGCGGTGTCCCAGGGCCTCCCGCCCTTGGGGTGTCAGAGCTGCAGCCCAGCGTGATCCTCCTCCACCCCCCTGCCCCGGGGACATCAGCAGGACCAGGCCTGCTCAGGCGGCCTTTGTTCCTTGAGTGGCCTCCTTGCCTGTAACTTTTAGAGACTCTCCCAGTGACCCTTCAGGTGAAGCTCAGACGGCAGGAGGTGAGCGCTTCCTGAAGCGGGCCGAGCCTCTGCACCGTGGGGCTTTACCGGCTGCAGGTGGATCTCAGATGTTCAGCTTTCCCTGCAGAGTAAACCCTTGTCTCGTCAGGAAGGGGTCACAGTGGACGTGGCCGTGGTCCAGGTCAGCAAGGGCCAGCCCACATACAGGTGCCCAGCCAGCCGGCAGGTGGGGTCAGAGCCCCCTGCACTTGTTCGGGGCCACGTCACTTGGAGGCAGGGACCGTCTTCTGGTTTGTACCGCAGCAGCCCGTGGCCAGGAGCAGCCAGGCTGTGCTGACCCGCCGTCTCCGTGGCTGATTGGTGTCAAAACTGCTCTGGGAGGGCAGAGGTGCACCTAGGGAGCTGCAGCTGCTCCCAGCCTCCTGCAGCAACTCTTGGAGCTGGGGCATGCTTGAGACGGAGTCCCAGCACCTGCCCTGAACGCTGAGTCTGCATCCCGTGCCAGCCGCATGCATGGGTCACCTGAGCAAAGTCTGAAACCCAGCAGCACAGTCACTAGAGAAAACCCGGAGGTGTCGTTTTTCCCTTCAGACCTTTGGATCTGAGTCTCAGGCTGCCCACCCCATCTCCCAGAGGAGCCCTGGACGGGAGGACAAGGGGGCTAGACTGTGATCACACACGACACTCTCTCCACCTCAGTTTCTTTGTGAAACAAGCAGGCGGTGATGTGTGGCATTCAGTTCAGTGGACAAGCCAAGAGGTGCCTTCCCTCAACTAAATCCCCCCACAAAATGACAGAAATACCCATGATGAAGAACAAGAATAGGGTCATCAAGACCCATGTCAAAATTAGGAGCTAATATTAAAAAAAAAGAAAAACTCTTAGTAGTTCAAGTTTGGCTGCTCAATAAAAAGAAACTCAGGCTGAAGAGTGGCCAAGGCCACAAGTCAAGTTGGAATAAGCATGAACAGTCCTGTTTCTGCTGACAAAAGACTGGAACAGATGCATATTGGGTATATACATGTGTGTGTGACCAGAGGAGCTCAAAAGGAAGCTTGCTGACACGTTAGCTGTGGTTGCCACAAGTGTTGGACCCGGCCGTGACTTCTGTTCACTTCTTTTACCTTCTTCCCTTTCCCAAACTTTCCACAATGACTGTGATTACAATTCTGTCCAAGAGGGAAGGTTTGTTTTTCCAAGGAGGGAAGAAATGAAGACTCTTGAAAGGAGCATGCTGTGGTCCTGAAGGCTTGATGTAAAGTGAGCACATACATTTTAATCCTGTGGAAGAATGCAAAACACCGATGCCTGAAGCCCAGAGTCAGCATCATCAAGATACTCGTCAGACTGAAGCAGGTCCACAGCCGACGAGCCAGACACGCACGGCCCATCCCAAGGAATGCACTCTGAGACCAAGAGAGAAGCTGGCCACGTGGGAGCTAGTCAAGCCAGGAATTAAAGAAAATTCAGCCACCAGCAAAGGGCTGGCGTCTCATCCCATCCTGCTCTCCCGCTGCCGAGTCACGTCACCCCAGCCACTGTGGGCGCCCTCTCGGGAGGTCTGGAGTGCAGCCGCGAGGCAGCGGCTTCTCTGCTCAGGGGCCTCCAGGCCAAAAGCAACCTGTTGGCCAGGACGCGTCCTCTTCCCAGGGCTCAGGGGAGATTCCCCTTCCAGCCCACTCAGGCTGTCTGTCAGAAGACTCACTCCCCACAGACTGAGACCGGCTGCAGCTGGGCCGCTGCAGCCCCGAGCTCCACGCAATCAAGGAGGCCTCCCTTGTCTTTGGCCCACTTCACACATGAGTTTTGTTTGTTTTTTGTTGTGTGCTGTTTTTTGCTGAGGCCTAAGTGACATATAACATTACGTTAGTTTCAGGTGAACAAGACAACGATCCTGTTATTTGTTTATATTGCAAAACAACCACCACACATCTAGACAATACTCATCACCTCACAAGGTTACAATCTTTTTCTTGTGATGGGGACTTTTAAGATCCTGTCTAAGCAACTTGCAGATACACAACCCGATATTGCTGCAGTTCCCATGCTGTGCTTGACATCCCCAGGGCGTGTGTGTTTTATAGCTAGGAGTTTGTACCCGAGAGCGCCCCCCTTGTGAAGGGCTCCTGGGGTGAGCCCAGGCCCCCCGAACAACCCCCCTGTCCTCAGGGCCCATGTACCTTATCACATCACCTGATCGCAGGGTGAGACCCCGTGTTCAGTCCTGGGGCCATGCAGGGAATGTGCACTGGTGGTGGTGGGTGGGAGCCAGGGTGTGCTGGCCCCAGCCAGCTTCCCAGTACCCTCTGACAGCTGCGGGCCTCAGCTCTCTGAGAAAGTAGACCCCTAGGGGCCCCCTATCTCAGGACCCCGTCTCCTGGTTTCTGCTCCACACGAGGTTTGGCTGCCTCCGCAGGAGGAGACCCAACAGAGGCCTTCGACTCAGAGGCCCCCGGGTATGGACACTCTCGCGGGTCTGCAGGGGGACCACTCTTCCTCCCGATGGCCCTCCTGGCAGGTCGCCATTGGGCTCAGTCTGGCCCTGGCAGCCCCCACGAGAAGAAGCCGCAAGTGAGATGCAGGGTCACCCCGGCTGCCAAGCGGTAGGTAGGGAGCAGGGGAGAGCTGGCCAAGAGGGCACGGAGGTGGGCTGCGGGAACCTGCAGAGGAAGAGACAGAACCCACGTTCAGGGCCGCTGGGCAGAGCCCTCGGGCAGCCAAGTGGGCTCCCGCACAGGGACCAGCCCAGCCCACCGGACGCCCTGGGGACAGCTGCCAGTCAGCCTGTGTCCCCCCCCACAGGGAACCTGGAACAGGCCAATGAGGAGCTGCGGGCCATCATCAAGAAGATCTGGAAACGCACCAGCATGAAGCTGCTGGACCAAGTGGTGCCGCCCGCAGGAGGTGAGTACCCCCCGCTGCCCTGGGCACATGCAGGTCCCACATTCAGGCTGCGGGAGACCTGCCTCTTCCGACTGGAGCCTGGTCCTAGCCTGAGGTCACTGGGGAAGCCAGGCAGGCCCCTGGATCCCTGCAGGTTTGGGAGAACTTCAAGCAAACTGCAAGGTAGAGGCTTTCCTATAACCCACCCGGCTGGGTGCTGTGGGAATGACAGGGCCCTGGAGGAAGAACCCCGGGATCCCCTCTTTTATTCCTCCTGAGGCAGGTTATGAGCCCCCGGGACCCCTGTTTGTTCCTCCTTGATGACCCTGTCTAGCTGTCCTGCATATTCAATTACTAAAATATAACACTTTAATACAAAATATATTGTGGGATTGGCTGAAAAGTTCATCCAGATTTTTCTGTAAGATGCTCCTTCAGAAAAGCCCAAGCAAACTTCCTGGCTGACTCAATATAATCAAACTTTTTCAATGAATAAATGCTCAGGGTCAATTGTGCCCAAAGCTGTGGGCACCTGGAGCTTCGGGATCACAGAATAGTCAGTTAACAAGCTCAGTTAGGTTTTAAAAGCAAGGTGGGAAATCATTTTGATGATATGCTAATTTTTCTGTGAGAATGGAGAGGATAATAATATATTTGGGGCTTCCCTGGTGGCTCAGCAGTAAAGACTCTCCTTGCAATGTAAGAACTGCAGGAGACTCAGGTATGATCTCTGGGTTGGGAAGATCCCCTGGAGAAGGGAATGGTTATCCACTCCAGTATTCTTGCCTGGAGAGTCCCATAGACAGAGGAGCCTGGTGGGCTACAGTCCGTAGGACCACAAAGAATTAGACACAACTGAAGCAACTGAGCATGCATGCAAGAATATATTTGCTTACGTGCAGAAAGTATTTGCATAAAGAATCTCTGGGAAAATACTCAGGAAATGAATGAGAAAGGTTATCTGAAAGGAAACGGGAGTGGAAGGGCTACCCTTCACTGTACACAGGTCTTTTTGTATATTTTTGTCTTTTTCAACCATGTGCGTGGAGAGTGTCTTCTCAAAAAAATTAAATTGATTGCTTCTCAACCTTTTGACTAAGATCAAGTGTTGTATCTGTTCTTATCAGTTTAAAAAAGTTAAACTGAGAAAACCTAAGAAGCTGAGGACACTCGGACAGGGTCCAAGCCCCCATTTACCTCCAACCCTGTCCTCCCTTGGCTCTCAGATGACGAGGTCACGGTGGGCAAGTTTTACGCTACTTTCCTGATCCAAGAGTATTTCCGGAAGTTCAAGAAGCGCAAAGAGCAAGGCCTGGTGGGCAAGCCCTCCCAGAGGAACGCCCTGTCCCTGCAGGTGAGGGGCCCTTGACCCTGGAGGCCTGGCACCTCCTCCCACCTCCACCAGGCCCCAAGCTCCCACGGGTCCCTTCCTGAAATTCTGAGCTTGCAGGGGGACCCTTCCCTCCTTCCCTGCCTCCTGCACCCGCTGTCCTGGACTCTCAGCCCCCCTGAGCTGGCGGAGTGGGGGGAAGGGCTGGGGGGTCTGCTGACGTCTCTGAGACTGCCTCCCAACGTGCCTCCGCCCCCTGTGGACCCCCGGAGCTGGCCTCCTTGGGGAGAAGCAGAGGGAAAGGTGGGGGCGGGGCGGGTGGGCGCCTGGGCCCTCACGCCCTGTCCCCTTGGCCCAGGCTGGCCTGCGCACCCTGCACGACCTGGGGCCCGAGATCCGCCGGGCCATCTCTGGGGACCTGACCGCCGAGGAGGAGCTGGACAAGGCCATGAAGGAGGCGGTGTCCGCAGCCTCGGAAGATGACATCTTCAGGGTAGGTGGGCACTCTGGCCGCAGTCTACAGCCTCCATAAGCTGGGTTTGGGGCAGGAGGGTGAGTGTCCTGAACCCGAGGAAAAAGCCCTGGGTCTTTGGTAGAACCAGCCCTGTCCCCCGAGTTCTCCCATCCCTCTCCCCTCCCCTCCCCTCGCCTCTCCTCCCAGCTCTCCCCACCCCACCCCTGCCATTCCTCTCAACTTTCCCCACCCCACCCCTGCCACTCCCCTCAGCTCTCCCCACCCCGCTCCCTCAGCCTCCATCAAAGCCTAGTCCTTCTCAAGCTCACAGAGCATCCCCTGGAGGAGCAAGAAGCCATTTTCCCTAGGAAGTGGTTCTGAGGAGACGCTTCTTCGTTACACATTGCAAAGTGGTGGCCTTGGGGCCACATTTAAGCCACAGGCCTATCTTGTCTGCCAACCTTTGAACACATGGCTCATTCAAAAAATCTAGACTTCCAGCCTCTCTTGCAAAAATCAGAAGACGTGCAGTATCAGGCAGCAGGTACCTGGAAGCCAGTGGCGATCTGGACTTGGACCATGAGGTCTCCAGTCCCAAGCATCCCCTCCGGCCCCCCACCTTGCTGGATACTGAGGCTCCCAGCAGTACTAACCATGAAAACTAGAGCCCACTGGGATTCTGAGGCCCTTGTACCCAGACCTCTTCACGAACCCCGAGGCACTCGGCTAAAAATCCTACAGCGAATGAGACACTGCCGCCCAGATCTAAGCCAAAGCTGCTCACCCTGCCCTCCCAGCCCCGCCAGGCTCCCAGGTGGCAGGAACACGGGGTGAGAGGGGCCCGGACCCGGAGGCCGTCCTGTCCTTGCCATTCTCCTCCCCATCACTGTGAAGCGTCCCTCACTGAATGGCTCAGGGACATGCTAGCATGTCAGCGTGACCTGAGAGACCCCAGCCTGGCAGAGGCTCCTTGCCCAGGACAGGGAGGGAAGCTGGGAGAAACACGGACTCCAAATTTGAAATCTAAGACTCTCCAGGGAAGGAGGCCTTGGTTGGTGTACTTGCTGTGGTGATTCTCAGAACCACTTGGCCAGCGCAGTTTCCAGCTCACTGAGCCAGCCGGGTCCTTGTCTGTCAATCCCCTTGGCACCTTCTGGCCCCTTTCTCCCTCTCTCGGCTCCCACGAGCCTGCCCGCCCCAGGGAAGGGTCTCCATTCCAGACAGTCGCTGCGCCTGCCCCCCATCCCATTGGTCCTGGAACGAGGTCCTGTCACCCCTCCATCTGTGGTTCCCCCAGGGGTCTCAGGGGACTGCCTGGGCCCTTCCAAGCCGCCAGGCCCGTGGGCGAGAGACTGGGTCGGCTGGGTGCTGCCCAGCACGGTTGAGCTCCCTCCCTCCCCCGCGGGCCAGCGCCTTCACCGAGCGCCCTCTCTCTGTCTCTCTTCCCCCGCAGAGGGCTGGCGGCCTGTTCGGCAACCACGTGGGCTACTACCCCAGTGACGGCCGGGGCGCCTTCCCCCAGACCTTCACCACCCAGCGCCCCCTGCACATCAGTAAGGCAGGCAACAGCCAGGGGGACACCGAGTCCCCCTCCCACGAGAAGCTGGTGGATTCCACCTTCACCCCCAGCAGCTACTCATCCACGGGCTCCAACGCCAACATCAACAACGCCAACAACACCGCCCTGGGCCGCCGCCCCCACCCCGCTGTCCACTCCGGTGCTGTCAGCACCTTGGAGGCCCGCGGGCCCCCCTTGTCCCCTGCCATCCGGGTGCAGGAGGCCGCGTGGAGGCACAGCTCCCAGAGGTAAGCAGGGGGCACAGAGGGACTCGGGGAGCAGCGTTTGGCCAGAGACCCACCTCTCAGCCCTCAAGCTGGGGTGGACCACTGCTGCTGCCGGGACCCTGGCCAGGGGGCAGGTGGATGCTCAGGGAGGCACCGCGGCCCCACTGGCCAGCACATGTCCTGAGGTGCCCGCCTCTAGACGGGGCAGAGGAGCCCTGGCCCGACCCCTGAGATGTTCGCATCCTGCAGACACAGCAGTCTCCGGCCCCCGGGCCCTCCTCAAGTCTCTGCCCAAATCTGGCCTTGGGGCCAACCGGGATGGGACGGGCCCCTCTTCTGGAGGCAGGAGGCCCTTTGCTGGAGTGCTCGCCGGCTCTGCTCCAGATTGGGGCGATTCCTGGCCATCCTGCCAGCATCTCCAGCCCCCCGCCTTTCTCTCCTTCCACTCTCTGCTCCCCGGTGAGCCAGGACCCCCAGCTGGGATGTGCTGGGCTGGTGGTGCCCACCCCACACTCTGGGCCTCGGGCAGCATTTACATTGGCAGCTCTGGGTTCCACTGCCGGGGGATCTGGCTGCTTCACCCGAGCAGGACAGCAGTGCCAGCAGGAGCTCGGGCCCAGAAGTGACCTCTAACCCCCAACCAGTGTCCTGAGAAGCCTTCGTCCCTTCCAGAAGCAGGCTCCCCGCCTTGGTGTCCGTGCCCCCTTCACCACCACGCCTGAGTTAACCAAGGCCCCAGCCCTGGGCCACATCCCTCCCCTTGCAGCTCAGCGCTGAGTGGGTGTCGGGCCAGCTCTGCCCCCAGGGTGTGCTGCCCGCCTGCTGTGACTCTCCACCCCCAGCTCACCCCGTGTGCCCCACCATGCCCTCTCCCTACCCTCCATGCCAGCGAGAGCCTTCCCATCTCATGTGTCCTTCACCTGGGGGAGGGCACCCCCTCCAGGGGAGGTCAGGGCCTCCCCTGAGAACCGCCCAGACCCTCCCTGAGTGACTGATGGGCCCCAGGTCAGAGCTGGACAGTGACCCGTGCTCAATTCTGAGAGGATGAGCAGAGATGACTCCCAGATTCCCAGTGAGTCTGAGCATAAAGGGACCCTAACTCTCAGGACCTGTAGGGAGAAAGATGGATGCAACGGGAAAGGGGGCTGGAGACCACATGACCAAATGAACAGAAGCCCAAGGCCCAGGGAGAGCTCAGCCCAGGGCACATTCTGGTGTGAAGGGTCTCAGCTCAGGGGGGCTCCTGCTCAGGGTACTCGGGCTCACGCCCCTCTGCTCAGAGGAGCAAGCCCCTTTGTGAGGCCTCTTCTCCATGGTTGGCTCTAAGAGTCAACATCAAACTCAAGGCATGTCAGCTATGACCCCAGGAAGCTCCCAGCAAGTGCCCCCAGGCCCTACTGTCTACAGCAGCAGGAGGGACAGCCCCTTCCCTGCCCCTGCCCCAGCCCTTGTGTAAGATCTGACCACCTCACCTTCCAAAGCACCATGTCATCGACTGCTTCACTTGTCACAACCAAAGCCACACAGACAGACAGTTGTGCTGGTGGGGATGCTGAGGCATGGGTGGGCAACGTGACTTGTGCTGGGAGAAACTGACCAGCTCAGAACTCAGATCTCCTTGGATCCTAATCCCGAGGCCCCTCCCCCACGTGGAACCCTAATGGGAACACTTCTGGGTCCGTCAGTGGTTGTGTGGACCCTTACCTGCTGGGGGAGGGGAGGGGCTGGCAGCTGCTGACCTTTGTCTCCACCCTGGACACTTCAGGTGCCCCTCCCGGGACAGCCCGATAGCCATGCTGTGTCAGGAAGAGGCCCCTGGAGACGAGACCTGTGCCATGCGCCTGGACGAGGACGCAGAGCATAGCCGCGAGCCCAGCCTGGTCTCCACGGAGATGTAAGCTTGTCCCTCCCTGGGGAGGGGCCCCGACTCCTCCTCCGGCAGCTGCAAAGAGGAGGGAAGCCCCCACTCTGGTTAGCCTGATGCTTGCTTGAGAAATGATGCTTCCAGGGACACATCTAAATGTTGTTTCCCTAAGCTTTTTTGACTGCGACCAGACATCGTAAATATAGTTTACAGTGAAGCTCAATAGATACACACATGCATACCTTGACTGACTCAGACGGTAAAGAATCTGCCTGCCATGCAGTAGACCCAGGTTTGATCCCTGGGTTGGGAAGATCCCCTGGAGAAGGGAATGGCAGCCCACTCTAATATTCTTGCCTGGAGACTCCCATGGACAGGGGAGTCCATGGGGTTGCAGAGTTGGACACAACTGAGCGACTAACACTTCACTTCATACATTTAAGTGACTTCCCTGGTGGCTCAGAGGGTAAAGCGTCTGCCTGCAATGCAGGAGACCCGGGTTCGATCCCTGGCTTGGGAAGATCCCCTGGAGAAGGAAATGGCAACCCACTCCGGTACGCTTGCCTGGAAAATCCTATGGACGGAGAAGCCTGTAGGCTAGTCTTTGGGTTCTCAGAGTCAGAGGGTGCTGAGCGACTTCACTTTCACTTTCACTTTCTACTCCTGAAACTGCATATAATAAAGCTGACAGCAGAGGGCGCCGTTGGCAGCCGTAACTGAGAACTCCACCAGAGCCAGTTCAAGGGAAAGGTTTTTAAACTGCAGATCCGGACCTGTGAGGGGGCTGTGACATTTGCTTAGTCAGTTACAACCAGCACTCCTAAAAGAAAGCACAGAAAAAATAAAAAATAAAAAAAGAAAGGACAGGACAGGACAGCATGAAGTAGCGTGGCCAGCGTCACAAAGGCAGCACTGTTTTGTGAAGCTTTGTTGCCAAGTCTCATAACTCGATTAATAACCTGTGACTGTGAGCTGCGTTCACCAAGCTGAAGCTGTGTTAGACGCTTTCCTGAGAGAAACGCTTCATCACGGGGAACTGCTAGCCCTCCTGGCTTCTGACGTTCTGAGAAGGGATTACTACGTGGCCACTCACCATCATCTGTGCCCTCCGTGCACGCTCGGTGCTCACAGGCCACTGCCAGGTGTGGGTGAGACATTCAGAGAGGCTCAGGGTCACCCAGAAGCTGGGTCTATAGGACTGGGGACAACCTGAACAGTAAGACAGTGTAACAGGAGGGTGACCGCGCTGACGGTAAGAGGCACATCTGGTGGGTTTTATCCAGCACCTTCCTGGCTCGTGGTCAGCGCACCAGGAGGACAGCCTCTGCCCTGAGAGCACAGGTGGCGGCCTCGTTGGCGACAGGAAGGCTGAGTGCCCAGGCAGCCCCACTAGGGCCTGTGCAGTCAGCCTAGGGCCCACAGCGGCTGTTTTCAGGGGCATGGCCTCGGCCCAGGCAGAGCAGCATCTCGCGGGCGCAGTAGATGCAGGCACAGAGCCTGGGGGTCTGAGTCCGGCCCTCGCATGTGGCCATTGTGCACCCCAGGCCAGGAGGAGCCGTTTCCCACTGAGTCCCCATCAGAAAGTCCAGGAGCCATTGACTGACTAGACACCCCAAGGTCCCCCAGCCATCTGTCACCAATGACCACACGTTTGTGCTCCCGCTGACCAAGGTGGGCAGGCCGGGAGAGTGTGGGGAGGTACAAGCTTAGGCTCATCCTGGGAGGGGCTGCATAGACAGCACCCATCTGTGACCATGGAGGAGTCCAGAACTGTGTTCCAGCTTTCTCAACAACAGTGACCAACTTGTCCACACCTGCCAGCGTCAGAGGCGTGGGGAGCACACAGGGAACAGACGAGAGGAGCCGGGAGCTTCTGCTGCCCCGTGGCCTGCAGAAAGCAGCATCAGGGGTCCCCTCACTGAGAGAAGCAGACGTCCTGGGGTGACTGTCTCAAGTCCTCTGTTCCAGGCTCTCCTACCAGGACGATGAGAATCGGCAGCTGACTCCCCCCGAAGAGGACAGGAGGGACGTCCGTCTGTCCCCAAAGAGGGGCTTCCTGCGCTCCGCCTCCCTAGGTAACCCCACCCCCTTCTCTAGAGGCGGTCACCCCCTCCCCGGTGATGACAAGGCACGCAGGGGTGACCAAGGAATGTCAAGGCCTGGCTGCGATGGCCTCCCGCATGGGCCCCAGGGTGGAGCTGGCCTGAGGCTGGATGTGTGCTAATGCTACATTTCTGGCGGGGGCACATCCTCGCCCGTCCCTGGGTGTGAGCTGTCGCAGCCACGTCCTCTTTCCATGCTGAGTCATCACTTGTGTGCAGGTCGAAGGGCCTCCTTCCACCTTGAATGTCTGAAGCGACAGAAGAATCCCGGGGGAGACGTCTCTCAGAAGACAGTCCTGCCTTTGCACCTGGTTCACCATCAGGTAGCCCCACCTGGAGACAGGCTACCCTTCCCCCACGGGCTGGCTTCCCTGTGAAGAGGAGCAGACCTCCGGACCCCCAGTCGCCCCTTCCTGTCCCACACCGCTGCTGCGTCCCCTACCCTGCCCGAATAGCCCCTGGGGAAGGGCTCTGTGCACCCGAGGACCGTGTACCCCGAGGCAGGACACCCAAGCGGTCCTGGAGAGCCCCTGGGAGGGTGGAAGGACCAGCAGCTCTCATCTCCCTCCAGTGGCCAGCTGTTCCCCTCCCAGAACTAACTGTTGTTCGTAGCTAGAGCCTGGACATTGAGCAGCACAAAATTCCATCTGTGAAATATGGAAATAACCAAAGGACCTTCCAGCAGCGTGGTCAGGGCAAAGATATGTCAGGAGAGCAGGTCCAGGCAGATTCAGTAGTTGAACTGGCTCTTGGCCTGAGTGACGCCAAATGAGGGGGTGAAACCCAAGACCCCAGCTTCAAGTTCCTCTTAGGACCTTAGGTCCGACAGAGGTTTCCAGCAGCTGAACAATCCCCGAGGCCGGTCTCTCTCCTCCAGGCAAATCAGGGTCTAAACTGGACTCTCCCCCACCTTCTCATCTCCTTGATTACACTTCCTTATCATGGGCTTTTACTTCAAATGGCTTTTTTATCCCAAAGGTGTTCGGTGCCCATCAGGGCTTATAGCCAGCACAAAAGGCAGAGCAGCTCTGCCTGGGTGAGGGCACTTCTGCTCAGGTTTTGCTCAGCCTGAGTGCTGTCACCGGAGGACACGTGGTCTCCATGGGGCTTTCTGGAATGTCACCAGCTCTCTGGGGGCCCCAGGGAGGGGAGGCCGGCAGGCTGGGAGACACCACGTGCACTGCTGAGGGATTCCTAGGAGCTGGTCCCTCCGTCTCTGCTGATGGTGCCCGAAGGAAGACCCTCCCTCTCTTTGCATCCTCCTGTTCTGCTTTCGTGCTCCCCTCCGACCCGTGGGCCACGCTCCCCTCTCTGGCCCTCGGGCTGGGCCTCCCCTCCAGGCAGGGTCGCTCCCCATGGCCCATCACGTCAGAGCTGGTGGAGAGAATACACAGCTAACGGGGGCAGGGCTGGGACTAGAGGGAAGATGACCGTAAGCCCACCGGGCCTTGGCCTTCTTAGCTCAGGGGAGAAGGATCCCGGCTGACTGATGGTCACAAGGTCTGTTAGGGTAGCTGAGACGAGCTCTGGGTCTGGGTGTGTGACCTCGAGGGTGCAAGCGCCGGGAAGGGTCAGAGACAGGGACAGGGCTCACACTCTCCCATCCTGTCCACAGGCGCTGGCAGTGGCGGGCCTGAGCCCCCTCCTGCAGAGAAGCCATCCCCCCGGGACCCTCCCCCCACCACGCCTCACGCCCCCTGCCACACCTGGCCCGGCCTGGCCTCCGCGGCCCGTGCCTACCCTGCGGCTGGAGGGGGCCGAGTCCAGCGACAAGCTCACCAGCAGCTTCCCATCCATCCACTGCGACCCCCACGTCGGGGAGCCCACCCCCTGCGGGGTCAGCGGCACCCCCCGGAGGGCCCGGCCCGTGTCACTCACTGTGCCCAGCCCGGCAGGGCCCCAGGGCCGGCCGTTCCACGGCAGTGCCAGCAGCCTGGTGGAGGCGGTGAGTGCTTGGGTACTGCCCGAGGGCTGGGCGGTGGGGGGTTCAGGCAGAACAGAGGGGACTCTGGTTCTCCCCAGCACATGGAACATCAAGTCTCTTGGCCAGAAAGACACTCACTCAGGTCTCCAATCCATGTGCGTGCCCAGCCGGCTGAGGAAGAGCAGTCACACCAGCCAGGAGACCAGAGGAGCCCTGCGGGGAGGGGGCCGTGAGGGAACTCGGAGCGGGAGGAGGGGACCAGGCACGTGGGGAGCAGACTGGACAGGAGGGGGTCTCCTAGGCTCACCTGCTGCATCCCTGAGGCTACCAAGAAGGGGGCAGGTGCTTCAGGACAAACGGGCAGGTGCCAGATGTGTTCTACACACGCACATACACCACACACACCCATACACACACACCACACACCACACTGTCCCAGGATCGTCAGCCCCAAAATGCATCCAGGGGTATTGGGCCAGGTGTCACCAGAGGAGCCTGAAGGTTTCCTGGGAAGAGTCACTTCGGGGCTCAGGGCACCTCCAGGGGAGGATACTGGGGGAGGACCAGGGCCCCTGCTTCCTCCACGCATGCAGCCTGCCTGCATTTGACGATGGTGCCCCCCGCCAGAGGTCTCCCCTCAGGCCTGCACACCCAAGTGTCCTGGGGGCACTCTGTCACACTCCTTCCTGGCATGAGGCACATGCATACATATACACCCATGTGCACACACATATACGCATACACACACACTCTCTCTTCCCCACGTGACCCCTCGGAAGCCCCTGCGCCAGCCCCACAGGGAAGAGCTGGACTCAGAGTAACGTCCCTGGTCCCTGTCCCCCAGGTCTTGATCTCGGAAGGATTGGGGCAGTTTGCTCAGGACCCCAGGTTCCTCGAGGCCACCACGCAGGAGCTGGCCGACGCCTGCGACATGACCATCGAGGAGATGGAGAGCGCGGCTGACGACATCCTCAGCGGGGGTGCCGGGCAGAGCCCCAACGGCACCCTGCTCCCATGTGCAAACTGCAGGGACCCGGGGCCGGACCGAGCGGGGGGCGTGGAGGACGCAGCCTGGGCGCCCAGCGCCGAGCCCCGCCAGGGCACAGAGGAGCCCCGGGACAGCAGGGCCTTCGCCAGCGGCCTGTAGCAGCCGGGCCGGAGACGCCGGCTTTTTATTTGTCTCAATGTTCCTAATGGGTTCGTTTCAGAAGTGCCTCACTGTTCTCGCGGCCTGGAGTTAACCGGAACAGCGTCTTCATTCATTTCGTGGGGACAAGACCAAGTCGGTGGCCAGGAGAGAAGCAGCCGCAGTCCGTGTCCGGCGGGGGGCGGTGGGGGCGGGGGCGCGGGCACCAGGGAGGGGTCCGCCTTGGCTCCCCAGCCCTCACCCAAAGGACCCTATGCTAAACGGGTGTCTTTCAACTTTGCTTGTAAAAAACTCATTTTGCACATATTCTGTATGAGCCTCACTGTCCCCATAGAGCCAGGGCCCTGTGCGTCCACAGAAGGAAAGAGGACCCGGCCCGCCCCTGGGGAGGAGGAGGCCGGCCATGGCCACCCACACCACCTGTGTCTGGACCCTTCCTGCCAGGCCACAGTCATGGGGCCAGGGGAGCGGGCGTGCCGCCGGGACAAGACCGGTGGTGACTGTCCAGCGCGCTTTTGTTTTGGGATTTGACATTTTTCTTGACAGCATGTTGCAGTTTTCATTTGGGTTTTTTTTTTTTTTTTAATATATAATTTTGTTTTCCCAGGGGGAGGGGAGAAAGATGAGTGTTTACAAAGTTTTGCAGCCACGCACCTTACTGTCTTCACTTTTGTAAATGTAGATTGGATTTGGTTTTGTTGTGTTATTTAGTGGTCGGTTTCTTTTTCTACGGAGGATTCAGCTGAGCCGCCGTAGGAGGGTTTTGTCAGCCATCATATACACCCAATAATTTGTTATAATTTCCGCAGGTAGTGACAAGATTTTTTTTGGTTTGGTTTCCTAATTTAAAGGTGTAGGGTCTTGCACAAGCGTGTATAGTAGTGGGTGCCCGGGGTCTCTGCGAGTGTGTGTGCCGTGTGTGCGGCGGGTAGTGTGTGTGTGGTGGGGGCTAGTCTGCAGCCACCAGGCCTCCCGCAGGTCCCCTTCAGGCTCAGCTGTGGGGAGGCCTGAATCTGGGGCCGTTTGAAAGCAAAAACAAACCACTGTCTCCGCTTCTGAAACGGGAATCAGTAACTGCATTTTCTGTCCCACAAGATATGCAAAAACAATGCAATAATATTCATTTTAAAAATACAATTGTGAGTTGTGTTGGCATTAAAACTGTATTTAAAAAAACCACACAGAAATTTAAGGGAGAAACTCAGAAGGCTTTTCGCTTCGATTTGTTCTATGTGACGTTTCACTGCGTTGATGGTGTTTCTGCTGAAGAGACCGTTATACTTGAATTCAGGTCAGTCTCAGTATTTTACAAATATTTTTTTAAAACTGAATTGCAATTGTGCCAAGCGAATATAATGAATTAAGTTTGTTTTTGAATTCACTTCTTGTATATTTGCTGCATGTAAGTAAATCATTTTGTATTTGGAGTGTGACAAGCCTTACCTTTGAGCTCTTAAGTGCTTTTCTACGTGTAGCTGGGAAACGGGACAGTTCTTCCTCTCGGTTGTGTGACGAGTGCTGGCACCACCCGTGTGGGTCCCACGCAGGCTTGGGCATCGCTGTTTTGCATATCTTGTGTTCGCTTCCATTTGCCTCCACTTTCCCCAGCCTGGGTGTAGGTGTATCCATATCTTGCTTTGAGAGACCAGGACTCGTCTATTCCACCCTCAATCTGTCCGCTCTGCCCCGGTTCTTGGATTTGGGATTTCTCCAGGGACAGCCCCGCACCGTGAGGGGTTGTGGGGTGCCCTGACCAGCCTCTTCCATCACAGGCAGGCATAGGGGCCCCTCCCCCAGGAGAGGTGGCTCACCTCACTGTTAGGCATGCCCCAGCACAAGCGTTCCTTAGGAATGTGTCCCCTGACCAGGAGAGTGGAGGAGAGGGCGTCCTCAGCTAGACAGCAGGGGCTGGAGCCAGGCAGCAGGTTGACATCTCGTCTGTCCAAAGCCAAGTGCATCCGGCTCGCTTCTGCACCTTCAGGGTCTCCTCCAGGGTCCGCCGTCATGGACCGTGGAGGGACCAGGATCGAGGGTAGTGCGTGGGGAGCTGATGGTGAGGGTGGGACCAGAGGCCCTGGGTGGGGGCATCTCTGTTGGGTGCTGAATCCTCAATTAGATTCCAGCAGTGATCGTTGAAACGTGACCAGTTTGGGGAAACAGGATCCAAGCATTCATCTAGACCCTCCCTGTTGAGTCACCTCCGATCCCAGGCTCACTCAGCCCCTCTCGGCACTGACTCGTGTGAGCAGCCCATTCCTCCGTAAAGATGAGCTTTGCTGTGATGGACTGATTTTCCTGTGATGGACTGATGCTCAGCCCCCAGTGAACACAGTCTGGGGACAGCAGGCTGCACCCTGTTGCTCCAGGCCCAGCCCTTCCCATCTCCGGCTCCTTCTCGGTGCCACCGTGGTCTTCTAGACATTTCGTTCAAGTCCTTTGTCCGCTTTCCCTCTGTCTGCCTCAGCCACTAAGATGTTAGCTTCAGTGGAGAACAGAGCCTTTCGGCCATGGTGCCTGGTTCCCGCTGTCCGTTTGGCCCCTGGTTAGAAATATGGGCTCTCAGCGGACCTCCCCCACACACCTGCACACACGTGGCCGCCTCATACTGCCTTTCGTTTCTCTTTTGCACTTGCCATCTGTGTCACCAAGTCCCACTGGCCAGCTCGTGCTGGGCTCTGCCAAGGGCACCCTCACCCCATCTCGCACCACAGGCCTCCTCACTGCCTGCTCGTCTGTCGGGAAGACCTGTCCAGGGAAGGGTCTCCCTGGGCCTGCGCGCAGGCCCGGCTAGCGCGGGACGGACAAGTGACACCTGTCCTCCTGAGCCTCGTCCACAGCGTGGTCTCCATCTCTGCACCTGACTTAGAGCCGTCTCAGAAGCAGAGCCGTCGGGTCTTCTGAAACCCTTGGGTGGCCGGAGAAAAGCCATAGTGGCTGAGGACCCTACACGCCTGAAGAGTTTGGGTCCAGGGTTCATGAACCTGGCTTGTGTTTGTCCCCCAACAGGCAACCTCTTGTTTCCACCTTGCTCTTACAGTTACTCAGGAGCTTGTCTCCTTCCCACCCCCTCCTTGAAAGTTCTTTTTGGTCTTGGGGAAGAAAGGGTGATTTTATCCCCCAGATTTCAGCTCAATTCATACATTTTTCTCTGCTTTGGTTCAGAGGCTCTTTGTTCAAGTCGCTTCCCTCATCTTCTCAGTCTGGCTGGACCCCAGAGTCTTGTGCACACCGTCTTTATCTTCCTCTGCGCTCCGGCTTCCAAGCTCTGGGGGTCACCAGGAGCTGCCCATCACGTCCTCCCCACCATCCTCCCCTCAGACCATCTCCCCAGCGATCAGCTAAGAGCACCTCGCCCTCCAAGGCCAACGAAGTGTCTTTCTGAGGAAAAGGAGCCCCTGGAAGGGAAAGCTTGGAGGTCATGGGGTGAGGCTGTTTTCCAGGGGGTGGGTGATAGCATGTGCCCCCACCCCAAAGGCCAGGAAACAGAAGGGACTTAGAGCAGCATAGGGAGGAGGTGGAGGAGGGGGGGAGGGTCAGTGCCGGCAGCCTCGTCACACCTCATCACAGATGTGGCTAAGGATAGTGGTGGCCTCTCCCCGACTCCCCGTGGAACCTGCAGGGACAGGCATGTCATGTCTGAGAGGCAGAAACGGCCAGGGAAGTGCGACCTGGTGTCCACCTTCCAGGCCCCCCTGTCACTCCGACCAGAGCTCTGGTCTGCGGCGAGCGCCAGCACAGATCCGAAGGGAAATGGGGACCCAGGGCCTGTTTGACCCCTGTGTCTGCGGCTTCTTTTCATGGAAACATCTGTGGTGATCTCCCGCCTTGGCAGGGACAGTAGAGGGGCCAAGACCCCAAGATCTGCTTCAGAAGAAGAAAAAATAAAATTCCGCTCCAGCTTATTTCCCAGCTGAACCACCCTCCAGACATGTGTGGTGTCTGCCCCTCCGGCCCCCTCCTCTGCAGAACCCCCTCCCACACGTGGGCCATGGGCTCTGAAGGCGGGGGGCACGGGGAGAGGCGACCTGAGGTCACCCCGGGAAGCCAGTGTCCAGCTTTCCCAGCGGCTGTACCGTCAGGGGGACCTCCCTCCCTCTCCCGGTGCCCCCCCACCCCAACCCCCGTTTTCCTTCCTCCCCCGGTTGGGTGAGAGGGGCCTCCCCGCCACGAGCCGATTCTGACGTAGTTTCTTTGTGTCTTTATTTATTTATTTATTTTTATGTCAAAGCAACAAAGCGCTGCCTTTTGGGGCCAGAGAGCGAACTATCAGGTAAATGGGTTTCTGCCAGGTTTCCTGTTGTCAGGGAGATACTTGAGGCATGCCCATGCACACATCTACACATGCTCATGTACACACGCACTCACCTGCACGTGCACGCATGGGCACGCACACTCACATGCACACACACCTGACGGGCAGCGCTGGCCCTCCCAAGCTGATCCTCCTCTCAGAAGGCTGAGCACTGGCCACGGAGAGAGGCGGGGGTGCCCCCCAACCCGGGGAAAAGGTGCCCTTTGGAGTGACTATAAACTAAATGTCGTTGCCTTTCATCAAGAACATTCCACCACTCCTAAAATCGAAGTTTTCCTGCCGTGAACTCAGGAGACTTGGTCCACAATAGGCCAAGGGATGGGTGGAAGGTGCCCGGGGGGCCGCCTGGAGTGTCAGCAGAGCCCCCTCCTGGGCGGCTGCTCCCGGACATGCAGGATGTGCTGTGAGGCTGAGGTGGGCCAATGGCTGGAGCGTCAGGGCAGAGCCCAAGGTGGGATTGTCCCCGGAGGCTCCCTTTCTGCAGGGAATCAGGGACACCCAGGCCCTGCTTGGTTCACCAGGTGACAGGAGAGTTCAGGCGGGCCCGCAGCCTCCTGCAGTGCGGGGGCAGCCCTTTGTGGGGCGTTCAGGTCCCCAGTTTTCAGAACAAGTGGTCTAACTCGGATTCGGCTCTCAGAAAGGTAGCAGGACACTGAGTCCGCGTGAATTAACAACAGTGTGCCACTTGGGATCGCTTGTGCGTGAGAAACAGTTTTCTCCGAGGTCACATCAGAGCAGCTGTGGGGTAGACGCTGTCGTGTTGGGGGGTCGTTGTCTGCAGGTCATGTCTGGGTGCAGTGGTGCCTGTTCAACACGCGGCCCCGAGGCTCCCATGCCACCGTCCTCGGTGCCCTTGGGTCTGTGGGCCAGGATGAGGAAGACGGGGTCTGGCCTCTGTCACCCACTCCCAGCTCCTGCGGGTCCCGATTCCAGGAGCGGGGCCGGGTGGGGGAGGCTCCTGTGCGTAGATGGGTCCCAGCGTGCAAGCTCCCCACCCAACACCTCCACCGTGGAGAAGCCACGCCAAGGCTTGAAAGGGAAACAGAACCTGGGACAAGGGAGATGGCTTGTAAGCGAACAGCCCAGTGCCATGGTCTCCCTCACGAGGTGGCCCTGAGCCCCAGGCATGAGGCCCTGGGGGGCCTGCCTGTATCAAATGCATCCCCCCACCCTCAGAATCCGGCCTTGACCTCCCACCTGATGACCTGCTTCCTGCTTTTTCCCCTCCGTATCCCCATTATTCCAGAGCCCTGTGCAAGGAAGCTCTGCTCAGAGGCTGAGATGTCCAAGGTGAGCAGGTCTGGACCAGTCTGTGATGTGGCGGTGAGAACCACCCATGGAAAACATATACACTGAGAGTGAGGGTGGCAGGCTCCCGCTGGTGAAGCACCAGATGCTACTTTCCTGTTTTATTTGGATGCCCCTCAAGCCTCCCAGCCAAGGTCCTCCATCCGGGAGGGTCCAGACACAGCCCCTCTGCTCCTCTCGTCCCGGCTCGGAGTCCCCCCCAACCCCCCACCCACGGAATCATGCTGGCTGTCAGACAGTCAGCGTACCCCCCCATGCCCCCCACACCTCCCTGCGGGCCCTCTCGTGTTGTAAATACTGTTGTACAGTTTGTAACCATCGTCACCCGAGTCAGCGGCCTCGCCCGTGTCCTTTCTCACCTCGAGAAAGGCCAGGGCGTCGAGAAGAGCTTCAGGGCCATCTCTGTGAGACGCTGTGTATATTCCTGTAAGATTGCATTTTTACCTAAGGAATGATGTTATTTAAAAAACAAAACAAAAAAAACACAAAAAACAAGAATTGCAAATAAATTTCTTAACAATGTCCTCGTTGGCTTGGTCATCTTGCCCTTCTCGCCTCCTCGACCGTTTCCTGGACTTGCAGAACCGTACTTAACCCTCCACTGACGTCTAATCCCCAAAGGGGAAACTCAGGGACTCTGACCCCGGGCATGGTCTCCAACCTCATTGCAGTAACTCATCGCATCCCCCATATCTTCCTTTCAGTTAGTGGTCAAAGGTTGAAAAGGGACAGAAGAGGGGAAATTAAATGGTTGACCCACAAAATCCAGATGCTTCTCCTCTACCCACCATCATATAGAAAAAGGCACAGAATTGGTTTTGAATGAAGAAAGGACAGGGAGAGTGGAGGGAAGGGGACGGGGTGGTGGGTGGAGGAGGTCCTGTATATCAAGTCCTCTGGGTCCCCAACAGTCCAGTGGTTAGGACTCTGTGCTCTCACTATGGACAGTGCAGGTTCACTTCCTATCAGGAAACTAAGGCCCCATAAGCTGCAAGGCCGGCCCAAAAAACCTTTATTTTAAATTACTTTGAAGGTTATAAGGATGCAAAGTGAAAGTGAAAGCCGCACAGTTGTGTCCGACTCTTTGCGAATCCATGGACTATATAGTCCATGGAATTCTCCAGACCAAAATACTGAAGTGGGTAGCCTTTCCCTACTCCAGGGGATCTTCCCAACCCAGGGATCAAACCCAGGTCTCTCACATTGCAGGTGGATTCTATACTAGCAAGGCCACAAGGGAAGCCCAAGAATACTGGAGTGGGTAGCCCATCCCTTCTCCAGTGGTTCTTCCCCACCAAGACCCAGGAATCAAGCCAGGGTCTCCTACATTGCAGGCAGATTCTTTACCAACTGAGCTCTGAGGGAAGCCCTATAAACATGCAAGCTTCTTTTTTATTATTAAACTGATTCAGACCAACCCTCATAATTCCCTGTGTAAAACTAATCAGTCCCAGAAACAACATCTTAGTTGGAAAAAGTTACAGATCAGCCTCATGGACAATTGAGTCCATTCCGGGAATGACAGTCATCACTGCTCTCCCAACTCCTCTGCTGGAGCCCCACCCCCGAGGCCCCCCACCCACCCCCGACCCCGTACCCCGAGCTCTGGAGTCCAGGCTCAAGGAAGGAGAAGGACTCGAATAGACATTGCTTGTCCAGCTCCTGGAGGAGGAGCTGGGCGGGCACCCCCCCGGAGCTGCCCCTCCGGTCACGGTCAGCAACAAGGTCAAGCAACCAGCAATGACAAAGTGCGTGCCAAAGCTTGTAAATGATGCTTCCGATCAGCTGAGAGAGCTGGAGACTTGGCCTGTGATGAATCTGTTCTGCTTGGGTTATGAATGCCTCCTTGAGTGGAGTGAGGGAGCCAGGGCCCACCCTGGGAGTAGTCAGCCTGTGAGCGGCTCTCATGGGTGGATGGCCTCCCCACTGCTCTGCTTTCCAGGGTCAGTGTGCAGGTCTGGCTGGACTCCGGCCTCTCCCCCTCATCAGGCCTGCTTCTGCCCACTTCTTCCTTTCTCCCCACAAGGCAGATGTGGTTATTGATCTGATTGCCCAAAGAACTAGGTATGAGTTGGGCCTTGTTCATTGGAAGGCCTGATGTTGAAGCTGTAACTCCAATACTTTGGCCACCTGATGCGAAGAGCTGACTCATTTGAAAAGACACTGATGCTGGGAAAGATTGAAGGCAGGAGGAGAAGGGGATGACAGAGGATGAGATAGTTGGATGGCATCACCGGCTCAAAGGACATGAGTTTGGGTGGACTCCAGGAGCTGGTGATGGACAGGGAGGCCTGTCATGCTGCGGTCCATGGGGTCGCAAAGAGTCGGACACGACTAAGTGACTGAACTGAATTGGGCCTGTGAGGGGACAGGGACACCTGACACTCCCCTGCACTTGCTGCTTCCTGCTTCCACGTCGTGAACAGAACTAAGCCCTCATTCCATGCACCTCCATCTCTCTCCCCATCTCCATGCAGCTTGCCAGGTAGATGGGCTTCATGGACTCTCAGGCCTCTGCAACCCTCTCCTCTAATGTTGCCTTTTTAAACCCTTCCCTGGAAGCAAAGGCGAGGCCAAGTCTTCTGAGCCTGAGTGGCCCGTTCTCCCCACCTGTCCCCACATTGCACACCTTGCATTAAACACTGTTCTTTTACCACGACCCATGAGGGCCTGGAAGATTGGCTTTACTGCGCCCGGGCAGGTAGACCCAAGTCTGGTTCAGGAACAAACAAAAACAGATCCACAGATACAGAGAACAAATCAGTGGTTACCAGGGGAAAGGAAAGAGGAGAGGGGCAAAGTAGGTGTTGGGGAGGAAGAGGAACAAACTACTATGTATAAAGTAGATAAGCTACAAGAATATTTTACACACAAGGAATTAGTCATTTTGCTGTAATAACTTTAAACTGAGTGTAATCTATTAATGTATTGAATCACTATGTTGTACACCTGCAACTGATACAATATTGTAAATCAACTACATCTCAGTTTAAAAAAAAAAAACCACCTGATTATTTATACATAATCCTTGTGCACACAGAGCTATGGCCTGGGGTAAATCACATCATCTCTGCAGGCTTGTTTGCAGGTCTATAAAACCCACGTCACCACCCCACAGGTGGTTGTGGCAGTGGAACCTGGCCAGGCTGGACCTTGTGTCTTCACTGAGCAAGCAGGGTTCCCCCCTCCCCTCTCACCTGGGTCTCAGACTCCCCGGGCTCATCCGTCAACCTGCTCTGTGCAAACCCAGAAATGGGCTCCAAGGAACTGAATGAGCACCTGGATCTGAGTACAGAACACAGGTTGCCGGGGCGGTGCTGAGCTCCACTCAGCCTTGCCCTGAGGGTCACTCTGCCTCCTCCAGCCAGCACCCCAGGACTTGCTTTCCGAGGGACCCCAACTCCCCAACAAAGATTTCCCCCTTGAGGTCTGACTTCTGTCCCCCGACCCCACTGGGGCTGTGCCTTCACAGCTCAGCAGAAGCCTCTCAAGTCCTCCACCCTGGGTCTTTCTGAGTCTAGAGCCTTGGGCAGGGGTGGGCCTGGGGACCTGACAAGGGTTGATGAAATTAAAAGTCTTGCTTCTCTGCTGGTCACCAGGTGACTGGACTCCACAGGGACAGGAGGGAGACAAACCACGGTGATGGTTTCATAGCCTGGATCCTTTAAACAAGTACATCGTACACAGTATGTCAGTAGATCTCTACAGAGTTATCCAAAGGAAATCAAGTAATAGGGCAGCTGACCTCGTAGCCTCCTGGTGTGATGGCCTGTGAAATACACAGCATCACCTGGAAGGTGCTCTTGCCGAAACGTTTCACCTAAATCAAACTGAGCCTTCAGACCTCACTCCCTGTCTACAGGAAGTGCGGGGAATAAAAAAAGTCATGCATAGACACCACCAAGAAACTGCCAGACAAATAGAAAGTGTGGAATATTCAATATCATTTTAAAACAAAACCAGCCAGGGAAATGTTCTCAATTGAAAGAGGTGACATCACCTCATGCGTTGTCAAACTTCATTGAGCCCTAGTTTGAGAAAAGCAACTGTGAAAACACTTGGGGCACAATTTGGGGAATTTGAACAGGAACTGAACGTTAGGGGGTTCTTGTTCATTTTCTTCTGTGTAATAAAGCCATTATGAAAAAATAAATTAACAAATGCATAATGTTTAGGTAAGCCGCCCTTCTTCTTAGGAGATGCTTGTTGAAATATCTGGGGGCAAACATCATATCTACAATTTTTCAATGTTTCCAAGACACACAGCCATGTGCACTGACACCAGAAATGCAAACATGACAAGGGGTTAGCAAAGACTGAGCTTTATTCTTTTCCAAAATGGCGTTGGGGAGTCTCGGTCCTTTGAGTTTCCACCCAAAGTTTAGAATCAGCTTGTCAATTTCCATGAAAAAGCCGGTAGGATTTTTTTTAAGGTTATTATTTATTCACTTATCTAGCCATGCTAGATGCAGGATGTTAGTTCCAGGGATCGAACCCGCTCTCTCTGCAGGGGAAGCACATGATCTTAACCACTGGACCACCAGGGAAGTCCTCATCGCAGTAAGATTTTGATTCAGAAGTACTCTGCAAATGAATTTACACTACTTCCCTCTCGTTGAGCACACTGCTGCTCATTGCTGACAATCACTTTCACAGAGTTCTACAACCTCACCACACCTCAGCTTCATGGGAATCCCTTCTGATTCTTCTGATTCATCTTGCCCAACATGACTTCTGTTCCACCATCTACATCCCTCTCCTCTCTTCCTTCAAATTTCAAGGTTCCCTTTTAAAGCCATAAATTTAATCATTATTCCTGGAGGTGGGGATTCCCTGCACAGGGAACCCCAATCCAAGAGGACAGAGCATTTAATTCTTTTCCCGAGCTCACCACATGCCCCACCCTCGCTCCCTGGGCTCTGCCCTGACTCTCTCTGACCTCAGGCAGGGATGGACTCTCTGAGAGCCTCAGTTTACTTAACATTAAGTGGAAAGATTAAACTAAATCTGTGCTGTGGTTTCACTGGGCAATGGTTTGATTTGGTTTTGTAATCACCAAAACTCCTTCAAGGTTCTGATGAAATCTATCCAGGGAAAAGTACACTCATAAATAAACATTTTGCAAATCATCTCCAAGAGTTTACAGACTTTGCAGAGCCTACCCACAGTCTTCACGCTAGCAAAGTAATGCTCAAAATTCTCCAAGCTACGTAGGCTTCAACAGTACATGAACCAAGAACTTTCAGATGTTCAAGCTAGATTTAGAAAAGACAGAGAAACCAGAGATCAAACTGCCAACATTCGTTGGATCATAGAAAAAGCAAGAAAATTCCAGAAAAACATCTACTTCTGCTTCATTGACTATGCTAAAGCCTTTGACTGTGTGGATCACAACAAACTGTGAAAAATTCTTCAAGAGATGGGAATACCAGACCACCTTACCTGCCTCCTGAGAAACCTGTATGCAGGACAAGAAGTAACAGTTAGAATCAGACATGGAACAAAGGACTGGTTCCAAATAGGGAAAGGAGTACGTCAAGGCTGTATATTGTCACCCTGATTATTTAACTTATATTCAGAGTACATCATGAGAAACGCTGGGCTGGATGAAGCACAAGCTGGAATCAAGATTGCTGGGAGAAATATCAATAACCTCAGATATGCAGATGACACCACCCTTACGGCAGAAAGCGAAGAACTAAAGAGCCTCCTGATGAAAGTTAAAGAGGAGAGTGAAAAAGCTGGCTTAAAACTCATCATTCAGAAAACAAAGATCATGGCATCCAGTTCCATCACTTCATGGCAAATAGATGGAGAAACAATGGAAACAGTAAGAGACTTTATTTTCTTGGGCTCCAAAATGACTGCAGATGGTGACTGCAGCCAAGAAATTAAAAGATGCTTGCTCCTTGGAAGAAAAGCTATGACCAACCTAGACAGCATATTAAAAAGCAGAGACATTACTCTGCCAAGAAAGGTCCATCTAGTCAAAGCTATGGCTTTTCCAGCAGTCATATATGGATGTGAGAGTTGGACTATAAAGAAAGCTGAGTGCTGAAGAATGGACGTTTTTGAACTGTGGTGTTGGAAAAGACTCTTGAGAGTCCCTTGGACTGCAAGGAGATCAAACCAGTCCATCCTAAAGGAAATCAGTACTGAATATTCATTGGAAGGACTGATGCTGAAGCTGAAACTCCAATACTTTGGCCACCTGGTGCGAAGAACAAACTCATTGGAAAAGACCCTGATGCTGGGAAAGATTGAAGGCAGGAGGAGAAGGGGATGACAGAGGATGAGATGGTTGGATGGCATCACCAACTTGATGGACATTAGTTTGAGCAAACTCTAGGAGTTGGTGATGGACAGGGAAGCCTGGCGTGTTGCAGTCTATGGGGTCACAAAGAGTCAGACACAATTGAGCAACTGAACTGACTGACCCACAGACTTCAGCTTAATAATCCCTGTGGCTAACTGCCTTTTATTTCTTTTCAACAGCTCTCTCTGGCTCTAATTCTAATTCCTCTTAAAAATACAAACAGGAAAGTAGCAATTTTCATCCCTGCTAAAAACATACCTCCAAGAAAAAAATAGTGGAGGACAAGGGAGCCTGGAGTGACGAAGTCCATGGGGTCACAGAGAGTCAGACACAACTGAGCGACTGAACAACAACCAAGAACGGTTCTGACATTCCTTGCCACATTCTGATGAGCAGGATTCTAGAAAATCCCTGCGCTAAGAAGATGAGTGATTTAGGCTAGGAAGCCCCATGCATCTCTTCATTCGCCTCTCAGAACTGAAAGCTAATTATCTGTAGAATTTGACAGGCCTCTCCTCTCATGTAATCTTTCTCCATCTTTCAATTTGTTTCATAAAATGTGAACAATATATTTAGCAATTTGCTAAATTTAGCTTCTGTCTTGTGTGGCTCAGGTGGTAAAGAATCTGCCTGCAATGCAGGAGACCTGGGTTCAATCCCTGGATCAGGAAGATCCCCTGGAGAAGGAAACAGCAATCCGCTCCAGTATTCTTGCCTGGAGAATTCCATGGACAGAGGAGCCTGGTGGGCTACAGTCCATGGGGTCTCAAAGAGTCAGACATGACTGAGCAAGTAATACTTTCACTTTCACTTCAAATTTAGTTGGAGTTGTTGTGCTGAATTTAAACAGCTATGTTGTAAACAAAATCATTTTTATATCTTTTTCTATCAGAACAATTAAATTGGGTCAAGTGGGAAGTGTATGGAAACATCATCGTAAACTCTTTAGAAAGTACAACTTTTTCTAGCTGTATCACTGAAACCGACCCACAGGAAAATCACTCATTTAGACTCAGGGAACAATTCGGTAACACAGACCTAAGCAATAAAAGAATCATTTTTCCTGCAAAGGTGGATTTATTCAGGAATAGCAAAGGAAATGGAATTCAGAAGAAGCAAGCTATATAGCAAAAAGCCATGGGCAAATCCGGAGAGAAATGAAACATTTACAAAGAAAAGGGAGGAAGTTGGGACGGGTTGTCTTGAATGGAAGTCTTTTGGAGAAAAGTGAGAGTTCAGGTCTCCCTGGCTGGGTTCTGTTGACGAGCTGCCAGGGTGGTTTCTTTAAATAAAATGTGTATTTATTTATTTTTGACTGTGCTGGGTCTTTGTTGCTGCATGGGCTTTTCTTTGGTTGGGGTGAGCGGGGGGCTACTCTTCACTGCAGTGTGCAGGCTTCTCATTTCGGTGGCTTGTCTTGTGGAGCATGGGCTCTGGGACAGGCAGGCTTGGGTAGTTGTGGCATGCGGGCTCAGCAATTGCAGCTCCCAGGCTCTAGAACACAAGCTCAGTAGTTATAGCACACAGGCTCAGCTGCTCCGAGGCATGTAGGATCTCCCTGGATCAAGGACCGGAACCCGTGTTCCCTGTACTGGCAGGTGGATTCTTTACCACTGAGCCTCCAGGGAAGCCCCAGGTGATTTCTTGTAGGGGATGCAACGCACATTTTCTCTGGTGTGGGCTGTGATAGATAATTCTTTCCTGTAAGTGACCTGGAGGACACGACTGGAGTGACTTAGCAAAGCACACAGCACACGATGGAGACATAGGTAGAGAACAGGCCTGTGGACACAGCGGGGTCGGGGGGAAGGTGAGAAGTATCACTGTATCATATACACTACCGTATGCAAAATAGCCAGCTAGTGGGAAGTTGCTGCATGACACGGAAGCTCGGTCTGGTGTCTGTGACCACCAAGAGGGGTGGGAGGGAGGCTCAGATGTATATCTATGGCTAATCCACACTGCTATATGGCAGACACCAACACAACATTGTAAATCCTCCAATTAAAAGTAATTTTTTAAAAGTGCTGTCCTTGCATTATTTTCACCACTTACTCCTGATCATTGTCACCGTGAAACGATGGCCTCCTGGCTGTTGACCAGTCCTTTCAGCTCCTGGCTGTCCCAGCCTCTCCACAGGCAGCTCACGGGCAACCCAGAAAGGGCTGAACAACCCCAAGTCCAGGTCTTTCATAGCCTAACCTTGTCAGTGACATCCTATTTTTTTTTGGCTCATCCTATTATATTCTGTTGTTGAGAACAGGTCACTGGGCCCAGCACACACTCAATGGGGGGAGGCACAGCAGGTGCAAACACCAGGAGGTGGGATGGGGTGGGGGCATCTCGGAAGCTGCCCACAGACATGAAATTTTAGTGATTATATCCTCTATATCTATTTACACTTAGGATGAAAATTTTCCAGAGTCATATTTAAAAATGTATGGGAGGATGGATAGTTTTCCAAAATTCTTCTTAAATAAACAAGTAAAAGGTTTGGAGACCACGGAGCTCCAGGCCTAAAGCAGCCGTGTCCTGTCGCCAGCGGGGGTCAGGTGGTCGCCAGGGATCCGCCAGCAGCTGGCAAAGGGCCAGTGCCTTGGACCAGGAGAAGATCCACCGCCTCAGACCTGGAGGTCTATCTACAGTCGGTGGGATCTGGGTGGGGGTTGTCCGAGGCCAGCAGAGGCGTTCAGGGTTGTCAGGAAAGGGAATGTGGACGACGGTTGTCTCAGGATGAAGAAAGGACACCTTCTGCGGACTCTCAGCAGCAGACTTGGAGCGGGTCTCTAGCGAACACGCATCGCTGCGGACACAGGAGGCCAAGGGCCCCCACCTGGTCTGGGACCCCCGTGCAGTCGGAGCGCGGAGCGGTCCCGGCCTGGAGAAGGGGGAGGAAAAGCCAGGAAAGCAATCCAGGGAGAAGGTGCGGGTACAAACAGAGGGAACTGAGAAAAAGAACTTCCTCTGACAGAGAAGAAGAAGAGTAAGACCGGAGGCGAGAGCAAGGGGCAGATATTAAAATAGTTTTACGGCCTGACGATAAGAGCGGAGATGGAATATAGGAGTCGGACGAGGCGGAGCGCAGGAGACGCCGGACGAGGGTTCAGGGAGCAGGCGGGGCGGGAGGAGCGCGGGGAGGATCCAGGGAGGAGCGCAAGGAGGAGCCCGGGAGGAGCCGGGGAGGAGTTGGGGCGGAGCGCGGGGAGGAGCGCGCACCTGGGACGCACGTCGGGGAGGGACATGCGGAAGGACTGTCCCGGCCGAGACCTCCCCTCTGCTAGGCCCGCCCCGGGAAGGGCTAGAAGCCGGAAGCAGGCGCGGGAGAACGACTCGGAACTCAGCCGAGGGGATCCCCGGGGCGCGCCCTTGCTGCGCCCCCAGCCCGGCCGCGAGCCCTCCGCTAAGGGCCGGGGCCATGGGGGCTCCGCGCCGCCGGCCGCGCGTGTTCCCCGGGTCCCCGCCGGGGCCGTCGCTCCTACTCTTCCTCCTGCTCCTGCGCCCGCCGGGCCTCGGTCTCGCCTCCCCGAGGCTCTTGGACCACCCGGCGCCTGTGTGTTCCCAGGAGGTGAGATCGGACGCGTCCCGGGGGGTGGGGGTGGAGGGTAGGGGTAGCCGAGGATGCTGTCGGTCGGGCAGGCGACCAGGGGCCGGGGCCGGAGTCGCGGGGTTTCGGGGGTTCGGAGGCTTGGGCACAAGAGCGGGCCTCCCTGGGCAGGACACGCGGAGCGTCAGGAGTTGCGCTGCGAGCCAGGGAAGAGACGGAGTTTGCTGGGAAAGATCGCGCAGCGCGGGTTGCACAACCTGGGCAGGAGTCCCGGCGGCGCCTCCGGGGGGAGCCCGAAACTCGGGGAAGGACTTGGGGGAGGCGCGCCGGCCGGAGGCAGGGCCTAAGGAGGGCGAGGCGGGACCGGACCCGGTGCCAACCCCGGGAGACCACCCCTCCTCCCCCCGAGCCGGCGCCCAGGGTACCCCGCGGCCGCAGCGTCTGGCGCACGAGCCCGGGGTCTGTGGGGCAGCTTCCGGGGAGAGTTGTAAGGGCAGCCCGATGACCCCTCCGGGCGAGCGCTGGGCACCGCGCAGACCTTCCAGAGGGCGCCCCCTCCGGCCGCCACTGCCCGCCCGCGTCTAGAGTCCCGCGGGGCCGTAGGCACCCGTCAGTTGCCCGCTGTGCCCACAGGAAGCGACTCGCCCACGCCCACCGCTGGGTAGTGGCCTTGGGGTGGAGGCCCGTCTTAAGGGAAAAGAGACAGATGGTGCTGGCCGCGCGCTGCCCTCTCCCGCCGCTCCTCGGCCCCCTCCCCTTCACCTCTGACCCTAAGAAATGACATTCCTTATCTGAGTCAGAGGATGTGGAACAACCAAAAGGGTATTTCTCCCTATCTAATGTTGCAGAGGATTCATAAGAGGGTGAAAGGTCAGTGACTGTTTAGCAGAATCTCTCTTTTAAAAAAAAAAGCATGAATGATGTTGGGAAAGGTCCTTGTGACCCCCTACTCCTGGGCAGAGCAGGGGACCCGCTCAGCAGGTCCTACTTGGGGACTCTGCTGTCTGGGACTCAGTTCATTTTTAGATGGCCTTTTGCTGGCCACCTGCAAAATACAAGGTCCTGAAACAACAAAGACACACCCGCTGATAACCGGATGTTGGGGCAGTAAATCACAGAAGTCAGCCAGGAGCGATGGAGTTCCAGGGAACAGAGAAGCTCCTGATGCCCAGGTGCCCTTCCTGCAGAGAGGGCACTTGGGCAGCCCTCCAAGAAAGAGTCTGGAGCATTCCAAGAGGGGGAGGCCAAGGCCCGAGGGTGGGCCGGATGAAGAGTGGGAGGTCTGTGTGGCAGGAAAGTGGGAGAAGCAGCTACAAATGAGGGAGGGTCTCCACTGAGCTGGGCTGAAAGGGCTTGGCCTCAGTTGCTCACCCGGAGAAGGGGCTTGGCTTAATGTGGGGGAGGGGGCTGGAGAGGGACCCTGGGCAGTTTGTCTACACCTGCCAGGCTCTGCCTTCCCTCTGCCTCCTGTACATCTGGCCAGAGAACAGGACCCCACTGCCAGCTGGCTCCCCTGAAAAGAGAGGGGTTAGGCCCCCCAGATTTCTGTCCCTTCACTGGCGCTTCCATGAATGGAGCACCACTTAGTGACTTGACCTCAGAGGACCTGGCTTCGCAGCCTGACTTCACCACCTACAGCCCAGTGCCATAAGCACAGGCCGTGGGGGCTGACAGATGTTTGTGGACTGAAAAGAGGAAGGGGAGGGTGAGCAGGTGAATGACAACCAGCACTGCCCAAGAAGCAGCGATGGGTGGAGAAACCAACAGCTGATGCCAGCTGCTCGGAGTTAGCCAGGGAGCTGGTGCTCCTCAGCAAAAGAAGCCCGCCCGCCACAACCTGAGAGTAGCCCCCTACTCACCACGACTGGAGAAAGCCAGCTCATAGCAACAAAGACCCGGCGCAACCAAAAATAAATAAATTAAAAAATTTTTAATATGTATTTTTTTTTAAGTGGTGAGGGGGTGATGGTACCTACCTCATAGAACTGTTGTAGATTCAATGAGATCTCCATACAAAGTGCTAATGATGCCTGGCCCAGGAGAGCTCAGGGAACACTGGCCACTACCACCTACCACCATCTTCATCATCGTGAGCGTCCCCTTCTGGGTTTCTGCAGGAGGTCTGATGTGGTGCTGTCCATAAGCTCATAAACAGTGTTCTGGTCCTGTTGTTGTTCCATCGCTCAGTTGTGTCCAACTCCAGGCTTCCCTGTCCTTCACTATCCGCCAGAGCTTGCTCAAACTCATGTCCATTGAGTCGGTGATGCCATCCAACTATCTTACCCTCTGTCATCCCCTTCTCCTGCCCTCACTCTTTCCCAGCATCAGGGTGTTTTCCCATGAGTCGGCTCTTCACATCAGGTGG
The DNA here is from genome assembly GCF_019320065.1 of Cervus canadensis. Classification (NCBI taxonomy): domain Eukaryota; kingdom Metazoa; phylum Chordata; class Mammalia; order Artiodactyla; family Cervidae; genus Cervus; species Cervus canadensis. The sequence continues at coordinate 10,778,281 of NC_057406.1, read as the reverse complement.
CCAAAGTATTGGAGCTTCAGCCTCCAATGAGTATTCAGGACTGATTTCTTTTAGGATTGACTGGTTGGATCTCCTTGCAGTCCAAGGGACTCTTTTTTTTTTTTTTTTATTAGTTGGAGGCTAATCACTTCACAACATTTCAGTGGGTTTTGTCATACATTGATATGAATCAGCCATAGAGTTACACGTATTCCCCATCCCGATCCCCCCTCCCACCTCCCTCTCCACCCGATTCCTCTGGGTCTTCCCAGTGCACCAGGCCCGAGCACTTGTCTCATGCATCCCACCTGGGCTGGTGATCTGTTTCACCATAGATAATATACATGCTGTTCTTTCGAAAAATCCCACCCTCACCTTCTCCCACAGAGTTCAAAAGTCTGTTCTGTACTCCTGTGTCTCTTTTTCTGTTTGCAATAGGGTTATCGGTTTACCATCTCTAAAAATTTACATATAATGTTAGTAGCTAGTAAATGCTTATCTTTCTGGACTCACTCTGTATTAATGGGCTCCAGTTTCATCCATCTCATTAGAACTGATTCAAATGGATTCTTTTTAACGGCTGAGTAATATTCCATGTTGTATAGGTACCACAGCTTCCTTATCCATTCATCTGCTAATGGGCATCTAGGTTGCTTCCATGTCCTGGCTATTATAAACAGTGCTGCGATGAACATGACTCTTGAGAGTCTTCTCCAACACCACAATTGGAGAAACATCCATTCTTAAGGGCTCAGCTTTCTTTACAGTCCAACTCTCATATCTATACATGACAACTGGAAAAACCATAGCTTTGACTAGACGGACCTTTGTCAGCATAGTAATGTCTCTGCTTTTTAATATGCTGTCTACGTTGGTCATGATCATTTCATGGCTGCAGTCCCATCTGCAGTGATTTTGGAGCCCAAAAAAATGAAGTCTCTCACTGTTTCCCCATCTATTTGCCATGAAGTGATGGGACTGGATGCCATGATCTTTGTTTTCTGAATGCTGAGCTTTAAGTCAGCATTTTCACTCTGTTCTTTCACTTTCATCAAGAGGCTCTTTAGTTCTTCTTCAGTTCAGTTCAGTCGCTCAGTCGTGTCTGACTCTTTGCAACCCCATGAATCACAGCACACCAGGCCTCCCTGTCCATCACCAGCTCCTGCAGTTTACCCAAACTCATGTCCATTGAGTCAGTGATGCCATCCAGCCATCTCATCCTCTGTCGTCCCTTTCTCCTCCTGCCCCCAATCCTTCCCAGCATCAGGGTCTTTTCCAATGAGTCAACTCTTCGCATGAGGTGGCCAAAGTATTGAAGTTTCAGCTTCAACATCAGTCCTTTCAGTGAACACCCAGGACTGATCTCCTTTAGGATGGACTGGTTGGATCTCCTTGCAGTCCAAGGGACTCTCAAGAGTCTTCTCCAACACCACAGTTCAAAAGCATCCATTCTTCAGCACTCAGCTTTCTTCACAGTCCAACTCTCACATCCATACATGACCACTGGAAAAACCATAGCCTTGACTAGGCGGACTTTTGTTGGCAAAGTAATGTCTCTGCTTTTTAATATTCTGTCTAGGTTGGTCATAACTCTCCTTCCAAGGAGTAAGCGTCTTTTAATTTCTTGGCTGCAGTCACCATCTGCAGTGATTTTGGAGCCCCAAAAAATAAAGTCTGACACCGTTTCCACTGTTTCCCCATCTATTTCCCATGAAGTAATGGGACCAGATGCCGTGATCTTAGTTTTCTGAATGTTGAGCTTTAAGCCAACTTTTTCACTCTCCTCTTTCACTTTCATCAAGAGGCTTTTTGGTTCCTCTTCACTTTCTGTCATAAGGGTGGTGTCATCTGCATATCTGAGGTTATTGATATTTCTCCCAGCAATCTTGATTCCAGCTTGTGCTTCATCCAGCCCAGCATTTCTCATGATGTACTCTGCATATAAGTTAAATAATCAGGGTGACAATATACAGCCTTGACATACTCCTTTCCCAATTTGGAACCAGTCTGTTGTTCCAAGTCCAGTTCTAACTGTTGTTTCTTGACCTGCATACAGATTTTCAGGAGGTAGGTAAGGGGATCTGATATTCCTATCTCTGAGAATTTTCCAGTTTGTTGTGATCCACACAGTCAAAGGCTTTGGTCTAGTCAATAAAGCAGAATTAGATGTTTTTCTGGAACTCTCTTGCTTTCTCTGTGATCCAGTGAATGTTGGCTATTTGATCTCTGGTTCCTCTGCTTTTTCTAAATCCAGTTTGAATATCTGGATGTTCATGGTTCAGGTACTGTTGAAACCTGACTTGGAGAATTTTGCTAGTGGGTGAGATGAGTGCAACTGGAAATATAGTTAATCATATTATTTCTCTTGAATTGACCCTCTAAATATTCACATATTGTTTCTCCTATTTCTCCTTATTTTTGTTCTAAATTTGGAGAAATTTCCTGAATTTTATAGCCTAGTTTTTCTATGGATTTTTTTTATTTTCAAGGTTCAATTTTTTATTTTTAACTGAAGGATAATTGCTTTACAATCTTGTGTTGGTTTCTGCCAAATATCAACATGAATCAGCATTGGTATACAGGTGTCCCCTCCCTCTTGAAACTCTCTCCCACCTTCCCCCCCCCACTCAGTTCAGTTCAGCTCAGTCACTCAGTCGTGTCTGACTCTTTGTGACCCCATGAACCGCAGCACACCAGGCCTCCCTGTCCATCACCAACTCCCGCAGTTTACCCAAACTCATGTCCATTGAGTCTGTGATGCCATCCAACCATCTCATCCTCTGTCGTCCCCTTCTCCTCCCACCCTCAATCTTTCCCAGCATCAGGGTCTTTTCAAATGAGTCAGCTCTCCGCATCAGGTGGCCAAAGTATTGGAGTTTCAGCTTCAGCATCAGTCCTTTCAATCAATATTCAGGACTGATCTCCTTTAGGATGGACTGGTTTGATCTCCTTGCAGTCCAAGGGACTCTCAAGAGTCTTTTCCAACACCACAGTTCAAAAGCATCAATTCTTCGGCACTCAGCTTTCTTTATAGTCCAACTCTCACATCCATATATGACTGCTGGAAAAGCCATAGCTTTGACTAGATGGACCTTTCTTGGCAGAGTAATGTCTCTGCTTTTTAATATGCTGTCTAGGTTGGTCATAGCTTTTCTTCCAAGGAGCAAGCGTCTTTTAATTTCTTGGCTGCAGTCACCATCTGCAGTGATTTTGGAGCCCCAAAAAATAAAGTCTGACACTGTTTCCACTGTTTCCCCATCTATTTCCCATGAAGTGATGGGACCGGATGCCATGATCTTAGTTTTCTGAATGTTGAGTTTTAAGCTAACTTTTTCACTCTCCTCTTTCACTTTCATCAAGAGGCTCTTTAGTTCTTCTTCACTTTGAAGGTTCGTTTTTATTTCTGCTTGTTCATTTTTCCATAGTACCCTGTCCCTGTCATATGAATACAGTGTCCTCTCTTATTTCTTTGAGACAGTTGTAATTTTAATTTATCCTGCTCCCAGCATCATCATATTTCCTCCAAGAGCATTCTTTTAAGTTGAAGATTTTTTTTAACCTATCTTCATACTGGTTCATAATCTGGTACTGGTTGGTTGTCTGAAAATATTCAAGCCTGAGGTTCTAAAAGCTGATTGGATGCCCTGTGGAACAGGGTGTGTGGATTAATGCTGGACTCACCATAGAGGTCAGGCTGGTGGTGACCGTGGCCTCCCAGATGTGGAAATCTGGAGGTCTTGTCTCTGGCTTGGCTGCCAGCATCCTGAGCTCAGGGCAGGAAACGAGGTTCAGATGACGTCCAGCTCCTAAAGCCACTGAGAAAACAACAGTTCCTTTTGCCATGTATTGTGCCCACTTCTCGCCCGGCATCTCCTCAGTTGTCAGGAGAGCAAAGTAAGCGGGGAATATGGTCCCCCCAGGAGTGGCCCCAAAAGTGAGAGGGAAGGTGCCTGTGTTTCAATTTTGAGTGTGAACCCGGGGACACCGAAGCCCGGCTGGCAGATCTGAGTTCTTTCTCAGCTGTAATTACCTGCTTCTCTATTCCGCAGGGGCTGAACTGCACAGTCAAGAACAGTAAGTCATGTTTTTTCCTTTTCTTGAGTTGCCCTGATGCGGCGCTGACCCCATACTGAGTTGACAAGGGACCCAGTCCCCAGTGGGAGGAGCCCTAAGACTCGGGGCTGTTCCTGTCATCAGGGTTTTGGAAGAATTCTCTGGGGCGCTGCAGTACGACCTGGTGAGTCTGCAGTATGACCCTTTAGCCAGAGCTATCACCCGGCAGTGTGCAATACCTGGGGTGGGATCTTGTTTTGTGTTTTAATTCAAGGAGGAGGCACACCGTTCAGAAGTCCGTGCTCATTAGGGACCCAACACATAAAAACAGAGCAACTCTTACAACTGCCCCCTGTCTCCCGCCCACTTCCAACCACTGCTTCATCTCAAAGCCACAGGCGTGCTTTGTCATCTCTCCTGTAATGTCAGAGCTTTGCCATGACCCCCGAAGGGCATCAAGAGAGCTGTGAGCCCAGTTTTGGTCTTGGGGTCACGGCCTGACTGTGAAGACTCCTGGACCCCGCCAGGCATCCTCTTTGGGCTGCATCTCTGTCCCTTAGAGCCCACAAGCCTCTGATTTCTGCCTCTCCTGCTCCCAGGTACCTGCCTGGACGACAGCTGGATCCATCCTCGGAACCTCACCCCCTCATCCCCCAAAAACGTGCAGACCCAGCTGCACTTCGCCAGCACGCAGCAAGGACACCTGCTTCCCGTGGTTCACATCGAGTGGACACTGCAGACCGATGGTGAGTGGGCGTTCCGGGTGCTGCCCACCTCTGGGTGGGTCCACAGACTGGGCCTCCCAGCCCTCCCACCAGACTCAGAATTGGGCTCCCGGCCCTGTGCTCAGACATAAGGGCCAGTTCAGAGAAAGGACCCGTCAGTTCAGGCAGTGAGTCCTTTTTCAGAGTTCTAGATGTTAACCCACCATCCTCCACGGAAGGCCTTTCTTCAGCCCCAAATCTTCATCACCCTGGAAAACACGTCTGATCATGAACCGTCTGACTGCAGGCTGGCCCTTCTGACAGCACCCCACCCCACCCCAGCCTCTTGGGGGTGGAGCTGTGTGCACTCCTGGGAAAAGTGGGTGATGAGGGTGCCCAGGCCTGTGGATGGCCGGGTGAGTCCCTTGCTGAGGCTCCTGCTACGTCCTCAAGGTCGAGGACCCCCCTCTGACACCCACAGTCAGTGTCCCCAGCAGCCTAGCCACAAATTTGCAAAGCTTTCACTTTTGGCCCAGGGTAAAACATCCTCGTCCCTCTCTAGCAAGGGGTAGCTGCCCAGAGGCAGCAGCTAACCCAGCCCAGAGGGAGCTGGAAGGAGCAGGAAGCAGGGGATAGACGGCACGCATAGCGGACAGGAAATGACCCCCCCCACCCCCCGGCAGCTAGCCATCCTTGGTCTCACCTGTGCTCCTCTCCTCCCTCGACCCCCAGCCAGCGTCCTCTACCTGGAGGGGGCGGAGCTGTCCATCCTGCAGCTGAACACCAACGAGCGTCTGTGTGTCAGGTTTGAGTTTCTGACCACACTGAGGCATCATTACAAGCGGGTAAGAGTCCCACCAGGGTGGGCAGTGGTGACTGTGGGGAGTGGTGTGCGCACACATACCTACATGCACACACACGCATGCACCCCGCTCTTCCGCCCAATCTCATGTCACGGCTTGTTTTTGGGAAGGCGGCTTCCTTGGCCAGCGTCTGCCATCGGCCAGGGTCTCCTCCAGGAGGAGGGGCTCTGCCCAGTGCGGAGCAGCCATGGTTTCCAGCGCAGTTTCTGGTCCTTCTACTGCTCAGAGCCAGAATGGGTTCGTGTTTAGCTTGGTCAAAGCGCTGATTCCCAGTGTGTAGTCCCAAGCCCGGCAGCAACACCTGGGGATTGCTAGAAATGCAGGTTCCAGGTACCCCCCCAGACCTCCTGAACCAGAGGCTGGAGTGTTCAAATGGCAGCAGTTGGTGGTGACAAGCCGTCCAGCTGATCCTGACGCAGGCTCATCTCAATTCTGCCGATTTATGACTGAGAAGTGGCCACAGGCAGAGCTCCCAGTAACACAAGCAGCAAAGACAGATCCCCTGTCCTGTGTTTAGTGAGGATGGGACCCCCAAACTACTGCTTGGAGGATGGAGAGGACCAGGGACCCAAAGCGGTCCACCAGGGAAGCTGGAGTCAGTGCATCTCAGAAAAAATTTGAGCGACAAACTTTTTTGTTTGTTGGCCAGAAAAAGTTTGAGCAACAACGACGCTGTCAGGCCCAGGGGGTGGACGGGCGACCTTGTAGCCTCCCACTGTATATTCATGCTCCAGAGACCCTGCTTTCCCTTCCACGGGGCAGAGCCACGTAACAAGTGGTCTTTAGCTGCCCCTGGGTCCCAGCAGCCTGCAGCCCTGGAGTTGGAGAGGGCTGATGGGGGAGGGGTACCTTCAACCTCCCCCACATTCTCTTGCCTTTGGCCCTGCTGTCTCCTGATGAGGCCAGAGCCAGGTGTTTTTAAACAGGCAGGAAGACCAGAAGAAATACAGAACAGGGTCACAATGCCTCTGACTTGGGAGCTTGCGCCATGGTTGTTCTCTCCCTGTATTGATGGATCCTTCAGGGGCAGGTGGAGAGATCTTTGGGCTCAGGTAAGAGCTGTGACCGTTTGACCTCCCCTCCTCCTGTCTCCTAGTGGCGATTTGCCTTCAACCACTTCGTGGTAGAACCCGGAGAGGAGTACGAGGTGACCGTCCACCACCTGCCTAAGCCCATCCCTGACGGGGACCCAAACCACCAATCCAGAAACTTCCTGGTGCCCGGTAAGAGCACCCCCCAGCCTGCCCTTCACCTCTCGCTCTGTGGTCAGCCTGTGGAACCCACGGGACAAACAGGTACAGGAGCGGGGCTCCTTGGTGATGGGCTGCAACCTCCACTCCCTAAGGTGGAGTCCATTCTCTGTGGCACCAACTTAGTGTTGGCCCAAGACCCCAGCAGTTTTATGGGAACCGAGTCCTTCATCTGGCATTTCCTGCCCAGAAAGTGTCGGGAAGACAGTCCTCTCATGAGAGAGCTGTGGCCTCACTCCCCACCCCATCCCGGCCCTGGCTCCTCACTCTTGCCATGTCCCACCTGCATGTATCTGGCACCAGTCCCTCTTCCCCTGCTCCCTCCTCCTGAGAGGCTTGCCAGGCTCATCTTCCAAAACAGCATTTGATGCATCTGCACCTCCGGGTTCATCTCTGTCCTCCCCGGAGTCTCTGCCACAGTCCGCCTTTCTCATTGTCTGGAGCCAAGAGCACCTGAATGCCCAGCCCCTGGAGGACATGGCCTGGGCCTTACACCAACCTGGACAGCCTCCAGACCTTTGTGAATGGCCCTGTGTGTGGGAGGCGATTGGGAAATGCTTGCTGAGGCCATCCACATTGCTGGAGCACCCCTTGCACACACAAAACATGCACACACATGCACCCATGTATACACAGATATGTACATGTGCATGAAATTCACTCACGTACACACATGCACACAGACGTGTGTGTGTGCGCGCGCATGTGCACACACATGTGCATGCATGTTCTGCTCACCCAGCTTTGTTTCCCCTTTTATGTCACTCCCCATTCCTAACATGCCAGCATCTTGACATAGTCGTGACATGATATCACAGTTTCCTTCTATGGTCCCTCCAGCTGGAATGGCATCCCCGGAGGGCAGGGACTTTGTCTCACTCCTGGCTATATCTCCCAGGCCTCACACAGCACCTGGCATGTACTAGGGGCTCCATAAGTATTTGTCAAATGAATGACACTCCCGGATGCCCCTCCTAGCCCCCCATCCCTAAAGCGGACTGACTCAGCCCCTGTCGCTCACAGTGATTCACGCCTGTCATGTCTTCTTAAACCAATAAAAATGCTGCAGTCAAGGAAATGGGGGGCCAAGAAGCCGTCTCCGGGGGAGCGGTCCTCACAGGGTCCCTGGGTGGGCAGGGCCATGGAATCACCTGGGAACTTGTCAGAAATGCAGCTTCCCAGGCCCACTCCAGATGGGGCTGAACCCAAGAATCCCATGAGCACATGTGGAAGTTGGGGAAACGTCACCATTTGCCGAGAGGGACAAAGCCCATCTCCCCTGAAGGGCAGAAGCAGGTCCAGGGAGGGAGCCCCCAGAGAGGGGGAACAGGAGTAGACCAGGACCCCTCAGTCCCAGAGCAAGTCTAGGGAGGGGGCTTCTGCCTGGATCTGGAAGTTTCTGGAGGGATGAGTGGTGAGATGGCCAGGGACGCCCCAGGCCTAGGGCCTCTGACCCATGGCAGCGTCCATTCTGGGGCTCCTCTGAAGGGGCCACCTTTGGACAGGCTCCCAGAAAGCAGACGGTTGTTACCTCTGGCGTTGGAGGTTCTGTAAGACGAGCTCTCCAAGGCAGGGGCTGACGGTTGCACTTCTCCCCGGTCCGCAGACTGCGATGACCCCAGGATGAAGGACACCACGCCATGCGTGAGCTCAGGTAACCGTGGGGGCGACCGTGTGGGAGCTTTACTTGGGTCACACACACATGCACGCAGATACACAAGCATGCACACGTGCAAGCACACTCGGCCCCCCCCACCCCCCGGCCTCGACTCCCGGTCACATTGTGCCCCATGGGATAGGCAGCCTGTGGGACCCCAACATCACCGTGGAGACCCTCGAGGCCCACCAGCTGCGGCTGAGCTTCACCCCATGGAACGAGTCCACCAGTTACCAGGTCCTGCTGCATAGCTTCCTGCCCGCGGAGAACCAGAGCTGCTTCCGACATGTCGTCGACCTGCCCGTGGTAACTGCCCTCCCTGCCGCTTTCCTAACCCATCAGCCTGGCTCAGAGCACCCTCTCCACCCTCGAGGGCCAGGCGCTCGGGCTGGGTTTAGAGCATGTGACCTCCTTTCCTGTGTGTGCAGAAGTGAAGCTGGTGTGCAGTTGGAGAGTGGCTGGCGTGAGGGGGGTGTGTGGCTGGTGTGTAGATGATGTGTGGCTGGTGTGTGACTGGCATGTGGCTGGTGTGCAGTTGGAGTGTGGCTGGTGTGTGGCTGCGTGTGGCTGGTATGCAGTTGCTCTTGCAGCTGACAGGAGCACCCAGCCCTCTGTCCTCCTCTCCCCCACATTCTCCTGGTCCTCTTTCTGCTTCGTTAATTTCATGATTGCAAAGAGGATTTGAAGACTGTACAATGTGGGCATGAGGACAAGTGGGGGGGTCAAGGTAGGGAGTAAGATGGAGCCAGGGTGGGGCCGCTGCAGGACACACGCGTCTATCCCTTGATCCCCGGTGGCCCGGGCGTCTGATGCGGTCCTGGGGATGCAGTCCTGGAGACGGCCGCTCCTCCTGGAGCCAGACCTGCAGCCCTTCTCCCCAGGAAGGGGGCCCCCGGGGCGCATCCCAGCCGGGGCCGGGGCCTCACCGTCCCTCCGCCCTGCAGTCCTCACAGGAAGCCGCCCAGCAGCGCTGCCACATCACGGTCACCCTGCCGGACTCCAGCTGGTGCTGCCGGCACCATGTGCAGGTGGGGAGCAGGGTGGGCCGGGGTGGGCGAAGGGCAGGGAGGCAGCTTGGGGGTCATGCTCCCCTGGACCCAGCACCACTACCGCCTGGGGATTTCCTGCCCAGCCACCAGCCTCACCCAGGCAAGGTCCTCTGCCCCCTCCCACTGACGGGCCACCTGCCTGGCAGCCATGGAGACATCCTGGAGGGGCCGGTGGGTTCTTGGTGGGCCTGTGTCCCCCCAGCCTCTCCTCCCCACGTTCTGCCTCGCAGATCCAGCCCTTCTTCAGCAGCTGCCTCAACGACTGCCTCCGACACTCGGTGTCCGTGCCCTGCCCAGAGGTCCCGCAAACCCCAGGTGGGACTCACAGCTGCCAGGAGTCACATGGAAGGAGGGTGGGCGAAGGTCAGCAGCCCAAACTTCACTGTGACCTGGTCCAGGGGGGCAAGGGGCAGTTGTCCAGGCCTGTGTCGTGCGGCCTTAGAGAGAGACTCCAGATTGGACTCCTCGCTGACTTTCGTTAGCTGTGTGACCTTGGGAAAAGCACTGAGCCTTTCGGATCTTCAATTTCTGTGACTGGAAAATTGGGGACTCTTTATTGTCATAGTTACAGTTAACACCATGTACTGAGTGAGCAAAGTGCTCTAACATGTCTGCTTTTAGTTCTCACAAACTCTTGAGTCATGGTACTATCTGACTAGTACTGTGTACTAGGTACTACACACTATAGTACTGTGGACTGTGCATTATAGTATAGGTACTGTGTACTAAGTGCTAAGCTCTATGTGCTGGGCACTATGCACTATAGTACTATGTGCTATGTACTAAGTACTGGGTACTATGCACCATAGTATAGATCCTGTGTACTATATAGTACTAAGTATATTTTACTGTGTACTATGTACTATGCAGTAAGTATTACATACTTGGTTCTGGGTACTATATACTATGTACTAAATGTGTACTATGTACTGTGCACTATGACTGCTGACAACTGAAAGTCTATCCCTGTTCTCCTTACAGACGCTGCTGAAGGTAAGGCTGACTCCTTCAAGGCTGAGGTGCCTCAGGGGCCACGGAGAGGTCCCTGCCTAGCGTGGTGTGGGGTCAGGCTGCACAAGGAGACAGCCCAGGGGAGCAGCCCGGGGTGGGCAGTGGACGGGGCCCCAGGGCTGGCACAGCAGAGAGGACACCTGGGGTGGGCAGTGGGCAGGGCGCCAGGGCTGGCACAGCAGAGAAGACTCCCGAGGTGGGCAGTGGGCAGGGCCCCAGGGTGTCATACCACTCACACCACCCTCCCGCCACAGACCACATGCCCCTGTGGGTGTCTGCGTTCATCACAGGCCTCTCCATCCTGCTCGTGGGCTCCGTCATCCTGCTGATCCTCTGCATGACCTGGCGACTACCAGGTAAGGGCAGGGCTGCAGCCCACCTGAGGTTTCCGGTCTCCCCCTCCCTCTTCCCAGACCCTTCTCCCCACGCCAGCCCTAAGTCTGTGCTCAGGACCCCGCACCCCCAGCCCTGCAGGCTGTTAATAAGTATCAGTCCCCCACCCCGGGCCCACTCTGGCCATGTTCCAAGCAGGAGGGAACATGGATCTCCGGGGTGGGGCTTGGCCTCTTCCTGCCCCTCCATGACCCTGATCTGGGTGGCTGTTCCCTCTGTGACCACGATTGGTGCAGGGGAAAATCACCAAGCCAGGCGTGAGGCCTGTCGAGAGGGTCCTTCCCCAGATGGTCCCTGGGAGGGTCCAGCATCCGGGTCCTTCCAGGAGTCGGGAGGCTGTTCTTGAGCCACACATCTGACCTTTTCCTGAAGCGCCCACTCCTTAGGGCGAGGGAAGGAAGGACCTCATGGTTCTTGGGAGCAGCCCAAAGGTGGGGGTTGAAGAAGTCAGGTGCCAAATGCCCTCTTGGCCTCTGTGTGGCTCCAGGGAGTCAGCCCCACACCATGGGGTCCCTCACTGGGTCCAGGAGGGGAGGTCACCTAAGGACATTGGATCCCTGCATCACCTTCAGAATACAAAGATGCCGCAAAGGGTCTGGGGTCACCACTTCCAGAGATGTCTCGGAAGGCATGTGCCTCCTGCAAGGACAGGTCTGGGGAATGGGCTTTCCTTGAAAGGGGAGTCTGCTTGGGGGCGGCCACTCAGGTTGTAACCTCCTAGGCACCATTCTGGGGGCCCCAGCCCAGTCAGTAGTGCTGAATACTTGTGACCCAGCTGGTGGGTATGTTGGATGAGCCGGGCACTTAACCCACAGACCCATTTCACAGAGGAAGAAACCGAGCTTCAGAGACATCGGTACCTCCCCCAGGTCACACAGCAGTCATAGGAGATGCGGTCTCCCCTCCAAGGCCCAGAGCAGCTAGGAGGTGCTCCTCAGCCCCTCCCGTGGTCGGGAGACGGTCTTGTAAAACCTGTGCTGCCTGCACGGACACTTGTGGAGCAGTCCTTCTGGCCTTTCCTTTCCTTTCAGGGTTCCGTCAAGGAAAACATGAAGATGGCACCAAAGACACAGGTGGGCACTCCTGGTTTGGGCGGCCTAGCTTTAGGGGGAGGCTGTTCACATTGGCCTGGAGGAGCTCCCGGGTCAGTTCCTGTCCCTCGGGAGACTTCACCTGCTGGGGACCCACCTCTAGCCCCAGATGGAGGGACCTCAAGTAGCAGGGGGGCTGGGCTCAAGGCTAATCCCTGAACAAGAAAGGAAGGTCAGGGCCCCTGGAGAGCAGCTGTGTCCATGCCAGAGATAGGCCTTGGTGTCTTGAAGAAAAGCTAATTCTAACTAATGTGCAGGGTGCAGGCCAGGTAGGAAAGTGAGAGACACTCTTTTCCTTGAAGGCACAGGCTATTTTCCAGGCAGCCAGTGCAGCCTGGCAACTGCCTCAGGCATCTTCTGGGGTCTTAGCTGCATTTCTTGGGCTCGGGAGCCAAACTCAGCCTGTTTAATGTCCCTCACCAGCCGGCCAGGCCTGTGATGTGTGGTCAGCACTGAAACGCCTGAAACCACATCCTGGTTTCCTTATTTCCCCCAGAGATCCTGCCCACCGCCATCAGCCTGAGCCCCCCGCCCCTGAAGCCCAGGAAGGTCTGGATCGTCTACTCTGCAGACCACCCCCTCTACGTGGACGTGGTCCTCAAGTTCGCCCAGTTCCTGCTCACCGTGTGTGGCACCGAAGTGGCCCTGGACCTGCTGGAGGAGCAGGCCATCTCGGAGGTAGGAGTCATGACCTGGGTGGGGCGCCAGAAGCAGGAAGTGGCAGACAGCAACTCCAAGATCGTCGTCCTGTGCTCCCGGGGCACCCGGGCCAAGTGGCAGGCCATGCTTGGCTGGGAGGATGCCGCCGCCGTGCAGCTCCGCTGTGATCGCGGGCAGCCGGCGGGGGACCTGTTCACGGCGGCCATGAACATGATCCTGCCGGACTTCAAGAGGCCGGCCTGCTTCGGTACCTACATCGTCTGCTACTTCAGCGACATCAGCTGCGAGGCGGACGTACCAGACCTGTTCAACATCACCTCCCGCTATGCGCTCATGGACCGGTTCGAGGAGGTCTACTTCCGCATCCAGGACCTGGAGATGTTCGAGCCGGGCCGCATGCACCGCGTGGGGGCGCTAGCGGCCCAGAACTACCTGCAGAGCCCCAGCGGCCGGCAGCTCTGCGAGGCCGTGCAGCGCTTTCGCCGCTGGCAGGCCCAGCGCCCGGACTGGTTCGAACTGGAGAACCTCCGCTCGGCGGACGGCCAGGACCTCCAGTCCCTGGACGAGGAGGCCTTCGAGGAGGAGCCGCTGCCCGGAGGAGGGATCGTCCGGCAGGAGCCGCTGGTGCGGGAGCCCACTTCCCAGGACCACCTGCTGGTGGAGCTGCTCCTCGCCGGGGAAGGAGGGGGCGGCGTGGCACGGCTGGAGCCCCAACCCCGGCCCCCGGGGCAGCCGGCAGCCCCAACGCTCCAGACCATGGTGGTCCCGGTGGACAGGGCCCCTCGGGCTCAGGTAGTGGAGCCCGTCCCACAGGAGGTGGGCAGCGGCGCTGGCCGGCTGGCCCTGGTGGAGGGAGACGAGGCCTGCCCGCTGCTGGGGGGCCAGGGTCCCCGGCGGAACAGCGTCCTCTTCCTCCCCACGGGACGGCTTCCCCCCCCGCAGCAGAGCCCGAGCCTCCAGGATGTGCTCACGCCCCCCGAGGAGGAGCAGCGGCGGTCTGTGCAATCGGACCAGGGCTACATCTCCAGGAGCTCCCCGCAGCCCCCCGACGATGACGACGACGACGGGGAGGGGGTTGGGGAGGAGGACGGGGGGCAGCCGCTGTCCCCCCAGGGCCTGGAGAGCCTGCGCAGCCTCCAGCTGCTGCTCTTCTTCCAGGAGCTTAGCAAGAACCCTGGCCTTGAGCCGGAGGGGCCGCCATTCGGGGCCCTACCCCAGCCGGGGCGGTGAGTGAGCGCGTGTGTGCATGTGTGGGCTTGCGTATGTGAGGCCGAATTTTTAAAGGTAGCCAGCTTGACTGTTGGAGAAGGAAATGGCAACCCACTCCAGTAGTCTTGCCTAGAGAATCCTGTGGACAGCGGAGCCTGGTGGGCTGCCGTCTATGGAGTCGCACGGTCAGAGACGACTGAAGAGACTTAGCATGCATGCATGCATTGGAGAAGGAAATGGCAACCCACTCCAGTATTCTTGCCTGGAGAATCCTGTGGACAGCAGAGCCTGGTGGGCTGCCATCTATGGGGTCACACAGAGTCGGACATGACTGAAGTGACTTAGCAGCAGCTTGACTGTGTCCCCTTAGCTTTTCTTCAGGTGCCCATGTGGTCACCTTCCATCCCTGAGACCCCTTGGCCGATTCCCAGGAGCTAAAGGACAGACGTCTGCCTTTCCTTCCTTCAGCCTTTATCTTGGGTCCAGTATAGCCCTGACCGCCAAGGAGCTGCTCCTCTAGTGAGAGAGTCGGGGCAGCACGCAGGGTGGGGGCAAGACATGGAGGCAGAAGGGGTGCCGGTTGGGGGTGGAGGGCAGTTGGAATCCTGAGTCTGGGGCAGGAGGGCAGTGGGGCGGAGTGTAACCGAGCCTGCTGCGGAAGGTGAGCCCATAGGCCCAACTTGGGGAGGCCTGGGGGCCAGGCTGGGGTTGGGGCATCAGGCCCTGATGCTAAAGGCCGGGGCTTCTTTACCGGGATGCCCTGTTCCCTGCAGAGGAGGCTGTAGATCAGACACACCAGTCATTTTCGGAGAAAGACTGGATAGAAGTGAGTGTCTGAGCCCTGATGACCTCAGCAGGGCCCTCTTCCACTGGCCTTGGTCAGTGGGAGAGCTTTGGCCAAGGATTCTTCCAGGGTTGCGGGCTGAGCCCCTGGGCTATAGCATCCGGGCTCAAGAAGAACAAGGAGCACTCAGCCCTGTGCACGCTGGGGTCGCTCTAGGTTCTCTTTGCCTGAACCCGAGTCCTCTACTGTAGCTTCAAGCACCTGCAAGGAGGAGGGGGTTCTGAAATTCAAGGAGAAATCAGATACCGCGTGTACTCGTGTGCGTGTGTGAAAGTGAGCTTATTGATAAAAGAGTGAATAAATTTTTAAACTCTGATTAGAGTTCCTGGCTGTCACTTTGAGTCACATGTTATAGAGGTCGGGAGGTTCCTGGCTGCAGAGGCCTTTCTCGTGGTGAGGTTGTGCCTGGTAGCAACAGGCTGTTGAGGCCCAGGTCCTGGACAGTGCAAGGTCCACACCAGCCCCGCACAGCAAAGGACCAGGCATGGACGTGCTACAGGCTGACGTCCATGCGCCCCCCCCCTCCCGCCCCACATCCCTTGGTTGACACCTGGTCCCCAGTGTGTGATGGTGTTGGGGAGGGCTTCTGGGAGGAGGGAGGGGGGTTGTGGGGTGGGGTCCCATGGATGGGATAAGTGCCCTTGTAGGAAACGCTACAGAACACTGTCCCCTGCTGCCATGCAAGGACACTGCGAGACGGCTGTCTGTGAATCCGGAATCTCCTGGCACCCTGACCTTGGACTTCCAGCCCTGGTCTGTTTCTGCTATTGATAGTCTGCGCAGTCTCGGGTGTTCCATTCTAGCAGCCAAGCGGACAAAGTCAGAGGAGCCAAGCCTTCCCAGCCTCCAGCCTCCCGGGCACCATCCCCTGATGATGTTGGGTGGGTGTCACTGGGTGCAGATGCCCACGCAGCTTTCCAGGACAATCCCCCCACTTCCAATCATCTCATGCTCAACGTGCAGAGTGTGGTTTCCGTGGCTAGAGCCAGGTGGTGCCTGCGGCAAGGTGTCCCGGCCCTGTGGTCCCAGGCCTGGTCTTGGGAGACACTCTCCGCCTGGGCCACCTTCTCCACAGACCTCAGACTCCTGCTGTGCTGGCCCCTGAGGCCAGACGACCCAGCTGTCACTGTCCACCAGGTCCCTTTCTCGCCATAGTTGCCCTTTTTTTCCTCACGGCTTCACTGAGACACAATTCACAGCTCACACAGTTCACCACGGACCCTGTACAAGTCAAGGCTTTGGGGAGTTTGGAGTTCAGCAACCTTCAGCATAGTCAATTTTGGAACATTTTTCTTCCTCCCCAAAGAAACCCAGCTCCCCTAATCATCACTCCACAACCCCTAACATCCCATCACTGGGTGGTCACTAATCTTTCCATCAGTGGGTGTGCCTGTGTGGACACAGAGGATATAAACAGAGTCAGGAAGATCCCCAGGTAATCGACCCTTGTTCTACCCATGTCCCCGCTTCTTCCCTGGAGCCCCCAGCTTCACACTGGTCTCAGACTAGGTATTGCCCAAATGCCAAGAGCATCAGGTGTGAATAAGGCCAGGTCTCGCTTTCCATGCTATTCTGAACCACGGCTAGTGAAATAATGCCTCACCCAGAAAGGCCCTCTGATAACAAGTGTCCCCTAAGCTGTGACCCCCACGCCTCGGGCCGTCACCAAGCAGAGCGCACAGAAGGGGCTCAAGGATGCAGGAGGGCCCCTGGCCACACAACCCGTGCGGATGTCCACAGCTTTTTCTCTAGGAAAGTGAGAAACAGCTAACAGGTCCTTGGGACGTTGCAGGCCACATTGGTTCTGAACCAGCTTCTCTTTCCTGCTCAGGAAAGTCCTCGGAGGCGCTCAGGTTTTGGAGGGGCTTTTGTCCGTCACTTAAATGTCTACTCAGCAGCTCCTCTGAACGCCTGCTGTGATGGATTTTACTCATTTCCTGCTTATCTTTGCCTCGGGCAGAAGGGAAAGATGCTCACCTTCGAGACTCCAGGGATGTGTCTACCTGCCCCTGCTTTTTAGCCAGAACCAGACGACAAAGGTGGTTTCCGTCTGCAGGCTTTGCTCTCCGCTCCGCAGGAGCAGTCTCCCCTCTCAGGTAAACAAGGGAGGGGCCTTCCTGCACAGACCTGCTCAGTGAGGGCCCCGCCCAGCCCTGCCCATCAGTCAACTTCAGTTGTTCACACCTTAGTGGGAATCAGTATCCTGGCTCCTTCCTCTCCACGGCCTGAGAGGAGAGTCTGCCTGGGCCTGACTGGGGGCCTGCAGGGCTCCCGGGATGTGGCTCCTGCCCCTGCTTTTTAGCCAGACCCAGACGACAACGGAGAATCCAAGTCCAAAGGCTGCCCCAGGCCGCTGGATGTGGTACAGACCCGATTCCCTTGCTGACTGCAGTGCAGCCTCCCGCAGGCAGCTCCATCCTTCTGGGCTCAGGAGCAGAGGAGAAGCTCCACGGAGGGGCCAGGCCCCACGCTCAGTCGACCCCAGGCCTCTGGCTGCAGGACTAGAGCCTCCCGACACGACCTTCCCTCTTGAGCAGCTCAGCCATGAGAAACATAGATTGGTTATCTTACCGCATTTAGGGAGACACGAAGACATGGTCTTTGCTGCCCTGTGACTATTGTACTTGTTACGATCATCCATGTCTTGAGGGAAGGACCGTCTCGGCACATGTCACCCCATTCTCACCTTATAGGCGCTCCTGTCCTGTAAGTAGGGAAGATCCCGCAGGCCAGGTGGGCCTGAGAGGGCGTGGGCAGAGCTGCCTGGGCTTCGAGGCTTGAACAGCTCCAGCCTTCTCTGTGCAGAACTGCGACCATTGTCTTTTTTCTGCACAGACCTGGTGTCCCCTCAGACCGCCCAGCTCTCTATGCTACAAACAGACAAGCACGGCCCCTCCTCTTCCCAAAAACGACTCCTGCTTCTGGCCTGTGCCAGGAGGGCAGAGGACTTAAGAAGTTGGCTTCTCAGCCTTTTCCCCCACTGGCAAGTTCTTCTCAGAAAGAAGAAGCCAAGGACAGGAGCAGGGGCGTCACCCTCAGGCCGAGAGACAGGGGACACGGCCCCGCTGAGGAAGCCCAAGGCCACTTCCGCAAGAGCCTGCCAGCCACCTGAAAGGAAGCAGCCAAGGCGGGCCCAGAATGTGAACAGAGACCCGCAAAGTGATGACAGATGTCACAGTGACATTTAAGAGTTTAGCAGGGAAACCAGGACAGGCACGATCTTAAACCGCACAGGAAGCTTGTCACAAGTCTCAAGTATTTTTTTTTTTTTTATTTTCAGAACAGAAGCTGGTTTTATTTTTAAAAAGAGAAGGAGAGAGAAAAAAAAACGTGATAAATGCCAGCGAGGTGCCACTTCCGTCCTCCAGGCTCCGACTGCCAGCTCTCCGCTCTTCCAGAAGAAACGTGAACTCTGTAGCCGTCTGTACAGAGGGTCTGGGCCAAGCCCTTTCCAAACAGGGATGGAGTCAGAGGCCCGACCCACCCAGCGTTAGAGGCGGCAGCGCGAGTCCAACTCCAGCTTCTCCTCCGTGACCTGCACGGAGGGCGCGGGCCCGGGGACAGGAAATCCCGCCTGCTGGGCCCACCACAGCATCTCCAGCTGGCCCCCCGCACCACAGATGCCCCTAGAAAACAAGAAAAACAAAACTTCCGGGGCATCTCTTGTTGTGAGTGGGGCAAGGGAAGTAAGTAAAAGGACTCCAGAGAAACATGGCAGAAGGAAGGGGCTGAGCCCCTGAGCACAAGTAGTGGCACCGAGTGTCAGGAAGAGGACGTCTGTCCCCGGAGGAACGCGGGCCGGCAGCTGGAACCAGCCGCACCCGCAGTCTCTCGTCAGACGGGGAAGTGCAGCTCATCAGAACCCACCGCAGCCCCCCACCAGCACACCCCACAGTGGGGGGAGTGTCACTCCGCGGGGAGAAAGGGGGTGGGGCGGGGGCCAGCCTGGGCCCTCCATGGCTCAGACGCGGAGAGTAGGTAGCAGAGCAACAGCAAAGCTGGAGAAGAGGGTATGGGAACAGAGGGGCTCCCCCCCAGGGTCTGGGCCCCAGAACTCTTGCCCTCTTCAAAGGGCAAGAAGAGGGCTCCTGGGAGAGGAGAGAAGGCAAAAAAAGGAACAATTTGTTGCAAAATCCAACCAGTTGACCCTGGACCTGGTGGGCGAGGGGCTGGGAGCCCCGACACTGAGTGCAAACATTTTCCTCCCTGCCCCCGCCCCTAGAGCAGGGAGGCTCAGGACATCAGCCCCTCCTGTGTCTCTGCCTTCTGTCAACAAGCCCCCAAAACCATGAAGGGCCCCAAAACATTCTCTGGCCCCCAGCACAGAACAGAGGCCCAGGAAGCAAAAGTGGCCTGTGTGTCGCTGAAGCCAGCCTGTGAGAGTAAAGCCACTGCCCGTGACTTGGGGCACTTGGTCTGGGGTTTATTACACCACACAAAGCTGCCCAAGCACACACAGAGGGGAGATACCTACAAACTCCCCCACCCCATCCTGTCACCCGGTGCGGGAGTGGGTACCCCGGCCTCAGGACTGTGTGTGGGCAGCCCCTGCATATCAGCGGTCACTAGGGAGGGAGGCTGGGTGGGGTGGGGCTTGTCCACCCCTCCAGGCAGTCTACCCTCTCCCTAAGGACTCCCTTGACCAGAGCAGAGGACAAAGTTCACTGCCACCCTTTCTGATCCACGCCAGGCCTCCCAGAAGAAGGGCAGGGGGTGAGAGACGGGTTTCCTACTCCTGTGGGCCCGTAGGTGGCCCAACTCATATCAATCCAGGGACCCCACTGGAGCTATTCTAAGCCAAGACCTGACCCAGCCTGCAACCGGCCTCAGGAAGGATGGGAGCTGTGGGCCCAGAGAGGGGGAGAGACGGAGGGCAGCCAGTGGCTGATCCTCCATAGACCCTGTAATAATACTGGCACCAAACCCTAGCGGGTCCAGTGGCCACGGTGAATGCGATGTCTGAGTCTTTGTCCTTATTTTTTGCAAGCAGCATCAGTGTGTGATGCGACACAAGTGGGAAGCACGGAGGTAGACACGCTCACTCACCCCAGAAAGGGTGCAGTTTGGTCCTTAGAGTATGGACCCCACCCCGCAGCTGAGAGGAGCAGGGTGGGACTGAGGAAGACCCTGGGTGAGCTTCTCCCTCAGAGGAGGGCCACTGGGCAGTCCCCAGGTGCCCAGCTCTGTCTGGGAATCAATTCATGGCCACAGATTCAGGTAGGAATGAGGAGTGTGGGTGGGGAGGACAGGGCCTCCCCAGATCTCCTGCTGATCTCAAGGGGCACAGGGTGGACACAAGGAAACAACATGCGCACACGCGTGCACACACACACACACACACACACACACACACACACAGATTGCATCATCTGGATGAAACACAACAGACACAGCCTGGGAACAGGGGACTCCGGGTCAATTTCAAGCTGTGGGACACTGGCCATCAGCCACAGCCTAAAAGCAGCTGTCCCATCCAGCCTCCTGCCTGGGTCCCCCTCCTCCACTCTCCCCTACAAGGGAGCGGAATCAGAGTGAGGTGGGAGAAGCAATAAGCAGAGGCGCCAGGCTCCTGGAGGCTGGAACTCAGAATGGGTGTGGAGAACAGAGCCAGGCGACTTTCCTCCTTCTTTCAGTAGCTGGCTCCCTCCAAGCAGTCTTGACCCAAAGGGCTCAGAGGGGCAGGTTGGCCCTCAGCCCCGTTAACAGATGATCTAGGCTAGGTGAGGAAAGGTCGGAGGACAGGGAGCTGGGTTTCCCAACCCCAAAGCAAACCCCCAGACCCCTCAATTCTGGGAAGCCACAGCCAGGGTGTTGACATAGCCGTGGGCGCACCCCTCGTCCTCGGAGACGCAGTGGCTCAATTGGGGGGCTCCGGGCGCCGGCGGGGCGGAGGGCGGAGCACCGTAGCCGGACCTGGCCCGACTAGGGGACGCCGGCAGCCCCTGGTCCCAGCAGCCCTCCAGGGCCTCCAGGCCGCGGCAGCCGAGGAAGAAGAGGTTCTTGAGCATGAAGACGGAGAGCGGCTGCTGGTAGCTCAGGGCCAGCAGGCAGCGCAGCGCCAGTAAGGGCGCATCCACCAGGCAGCTGCCCAGGAGGCGCAGGAGACAGCTGCAGCCGCCCGGCCGCGAGGCCCGGACCCGGGGCGAGGCGGCTGCGTGGAGCTCGTAGAGCCAGAGCACCGGCGAGGCGAGCGCGAGGAAGTAGACGGCGAGGAGCAGGTAGCGCAGGTGTGCGGGCAGCGGCGCGCGGCCGTCCAGCATCAGCTCCACCAGCGCGAAGCTGTCCAGCAGGTCCAGGCACGTGCCCAGGAAGCAACCGGCGGCGCGGTGCCGCTGCGGCTGCAGGAGCAGGGGGCCCGCGGAGCCGGGGGCGGCACCCGCCTCGCCGATGGCCCGCACCAGGCAGTAGAGCAGCGGCGCCGAAAGCGCCATGGTGAGGCGGAAGCCCGTAGTGCCGAAGGGCGCGCGCAGTTCGATGAGGTCCAGGATGGACGTGCCCAGGATGAGCACCACCTTGGGCGTGAAGGCGATGGAGTAGATAAGCCAGGCCAGGTAGGCGAAAGCGAACTCGCCGGCCGCCCCGACCGGCCCCGCCGGCCCCGGGCCACTCGCGCCCCCGCGCGCGCCGCGCACCTTGGCGCCCGCAGCCCCGGCGGGGGCGGCCGGCAGGTGCAGGGGCGCGGCGTGCGGGTGATGCGGGTGGTGGGCGTGTGCGCCGCCCCGACGGCTCCGGCTGTTCTTGGCGAAGAAGATGGCCCAGCCCGCCGCCACCACCAGGTCGGTGGCCACCCAGGAGCACCAGTACAGGTCCGTGACGGCGATGAGGTACACGTCCAGCAGGCCGCCTTGGGCCAGCAGCAGCGCCACGGACAGCGCCTGGTAGCCCCAGCGGCAGCCCGAGCCAGAGAAGCAGCCGCGGCGCCCACCCCCGCGGCCCGACCGGGCCCGGCGCCCGCAGCAACCGCAGCACGAACGGCAGGAGGGGCCGGGGCCGGGGCCGCCCGCACCCCCGACGGCCCCGGCCACGGCGCCCGCGCCCAGGTCAGCGGCGGTCATGCTGCGCGCGGAGGTGGGCGTGGAGGCGCGGGAGGCGGCGGGGGTCCCCGGGGGCTCGGCGGACACCAGCGGCCTGCTGATGCTGGCGCTCTCGTCGTCGTCCTCCCGCTCGGCGCCCGCGCTGCTGTCGCTGCCGCCGCCGGTGCCACCGCTGCTGCCCGAGCCGCTCCGGCCGCGCAGGAACCGGGGCTGCCGCCGGGCTGGGGGCGGGGCCGCGCGGGGGGCGCCGGGCGCGGGGCGCATTGTCCTCGGCTCCCTCCCGCCTCCCCGGCCGGAGCCGCGCGCCGGAGCCGAGCCCCGCGGCCGGGCGCGCGCGGTGACGGCGGCGGTGACGGCGCGCGGGGCGGCCCAGCCAAGAGCTGGGGGCGGGGCAGGGAGACCGGGATTGGATTCGGGGCTGGGAGGGGGAGATCCGGGCCGCGGGGTCGGCGGGAAGAAGGGGAGAGGCTGCTGGGCGCGGAGGTGGCGGGGAGCGGGGAGGACGCTGCCTCGGAACCAGTGGGGACGCGGGGGCGCCCCGTGGGAACGCGGGGGCGCCCCGTGGGAACGCGGGGGCGAGATGGGAGGTGATCGCGAGGTCCTACCCGCTGAACCCCTGGGCTTTAGGGACCGAGTGACCTTGGTCTCAGTGTAGACCGTGCCTGCGAGCAACCAGGCTCGGACCTCTGCAGGCACCAGGGCAGATTTGGCCTCTGCTTGCTCCAGTGCCCTCTCCACTCTCCACTGGGCCACCCTGCCTCTCCCTAAGGCCCTTAAAAGCCACGGGAAGAGTCAGGCCATACTGATTACAAGGACCATAAACAGATATATATTTCTACATACTTATGTCCCTTGGTATGTCTACATACTTATGTCACCTGGTTCAGTGGGCACCCTGGGGGAGGTACCAATCTGCAGTGGCGGGAGCAGCTCTCTGAATACAAACGCTGGGAAGAAAGCAGCAGAAAGAAGACGGTTTGTGTGGCCCCAGCCAAGCTGGCGCTGGGTATTCTCTGAGGTTCTTAAGGCAGGAATGGGAATCAACGGGAAGAGGTAGCTGCAGAGGAAAAATAAAGAAACACCTAGAGGTGCAGGAGTGTCAACGGACACAAAGGACCACAGCAGTGATGCTGAACGCTATAGCCAGGCAGTGGATAGAGCTCTGTCCCGCCAGTCCACAGGTGGACGTGGGGTTTCACAGCACACCCCCAGCACGCACACGTTCTGTGTCCAGCCCTCATGTGGGCCCAACAGATGTGGCAGGGGAGCTGAGCCCTGGGTTGGTGGTCTCAGCTCTACCACTGAGCCTATGTGGTCTTATTTCATCTCTCCGAGCCTCAAATTATCCAATTGCAAAAGGGGACCAACATTTGCCTTCCCAGGCTGTTGTATTAGGAGGTCATGAGCTGGGAGGGTTTGGCGCAGTTCATGGTGCAGAATGTGTGAAAGGTAAGTGGTGTCATCATTACAACTGCTCATGTCTCCACCCTCGGGGACATCTACCAGCTCAGGCCACTCTTGATTGTTTTCTGGGCTGGATCCCTTCCACACTGGGAGCTCTGCTGCCCGACAGCTCTGGCCTTCTCCAGGCACCAGGGAACTGAGCGGTTTTTGTTGGGAACAGCGGTCCTTGGAGCTGGGCACAGGCTTCACGGCATGAGAGATTTAGCCCTGCCAGCTGGCACTGAGGCCACCCACCCGGGGCAGTGGGGGGGGCACTCTTGAGTGTCACAGCAGGTCCAGGTGAAAAAGCAGGCTGGGGAGCTGCCAACTGCTAATGGGAGTGATTACAGCCGGGCTCCCAGCCTCCCCCCAGGGAGAACACCAGCCAGCAGCTAACCTGAAAACTGGCCTATAATTCCTGCTCAAGTCAACCAAGCAGGAGAAGAAGCAGAGACGCTGATGAAGGCAAAGAACCGGGCTCCTGAGCAAACAGTGATGGCTCTGTCCTCACCCCAGCCCAGGCCTGCTACTCTCACCCAGACCACCCCCCTGCCCAGCCCCCCAAGGATAGGTCTCCTTCCTGGGAACTTGGGTTGTACCAGGTCTTTGAAGTTATCCTTGGATTTCTAGGGAATGGACTCCAATCACTCAGAGTAACTTCTGAATGAGATTCTTTAGCCCCATTTCTTTCAGGTCTGAGGCCCTGAATATAAAGGTCTCAGAAAAGAAGGATGAGAAATCAGGGCACATGATGGAGTATGCCGATGGTCTGAGTACCAGAGGGTCCTCGGTTTTGCAGTGGGTTATGTCTGATCTGTGTACACACTCAAACACACACATGCACACAGAGAGCCTTCGCTTCAGCCTAGGAGAAGCTTGCCAAAGATGTGGCTGGGATGACAAGAAGGAAGTTAAGAACTTCTCATGTATAAATTGAGTGCAAACATCCCACAAGGACCTGGAAACGGGAAGACACACGCGCCAAGCAGCTCCCAGGCTCCCAGGGAGTCTGTGCTTACGTCTCACATACAATACCCCGGGGACAGAGAAAGAGGGACAGCACTTTGCTCCCAGACCGCCAACTCCCAGCCTGTGTCCTCATTTGCCCACCACACTTCTCATAAGCCTAGGATAGCAGCCTGGGAGTGGGGGACAAACTAATCAGGTTTCAATCCAAAAACCATTTCCCTGAGCACCTGTTAAATGCTGGGAGGCAGGGGGAGTCACCAGGTAAAGCTTGTTTGGAGACCTGATACCTCGTCCTCCTGGAGCGGGGAGGCCAGGATGGGTTGGGAGGGAGAAGACACGGCCAGTCAGCTTAGCAGCCTAGGAAACTCAGTGGTCAGGACCACCCCCACCCCGAGCACTGAGGTTTGACACCATAGATTTATAAATATATACCTTCTCTCCTGTAGAGGGAGACTAGATCTCAACTTCTTTAAGACATAAAATTAGATAAAAGTAACAATTATGAGACTGTTATTATTTGGCTTGTAACATATATACATCTACAGTGTACAACAATAATAGTACTAAGAGGGGAACAGAAATAAAATACATAGAAGCATGTTTTCTATTTCTCACTGAAATTACATTGGTATAAATCATAAGATACAATGTATATTATTAGCTTTAGAGCAACTACTAAGAAAATAACTCAAAAAACCATTTAAGGGACTTCCCTGGTGGTCCAGTGGCTGGGACTCCAATCTCCCAGTGCAGGAGGCCCAGGGTTCAATCCCTGGTGAGGGAACTAGATCCCATGTGCTGCAACTAAGACCGGGCACAGCCAAATAAATAAATATTTTAAAAAAACAGTTTAAAAATTGTTAAAGGAATTAAATGTTATACTAGGAAAAAAAAAAAACTCTTAGTGCCAAAAATGAAGATTTTTTTTTTAAAAAAAGAACTTCAGACTTCAAACATATAGTCATTGAAAAACATTAATGGATTAAGCAACATATTAGATACACCTAAAAAGACTTAGTAACTTTAATAATATCATCTGAAGAGGGGATATATGTATAACTGATTCACTTTGCTGTTCAGAAGAAACTAACACAACATTGTAAAACAACCATGCTCCAATAAAAATGAATAAAAATATATATCTGAAGAAAATCTCTAGAATGTGGTAGAGAGAGCTAGAAGTGGTAACATATTCCAAAGACAAACTGAGTGGATGGGGAAGATCCAAAATATGCCTAGTAGAAATTCCAGAAGGAGAAACTTTAAAGAGTCGGGGAAAGATAATAAAGAAATTACAGCTGAGAATTTTCTAAAATTGGTGAAAACTTCTCCAATCCATAGATTTAAGAATCACAATGAATCCTAAACAGGATGAATAAAAATAAACATGCTCCTAGATGCTTGGATATGAAACCAGAGAGCATCTACAGGAAAGGATCTTCAGAGAAACCATGACAGTAAATCATGGAACAACAGTTAGATTGACAGCAGACTTCTCATCAGAAATAACACAAGCCAGAATGCAAAGGATGGTTAAAAAAATAAAGTTAAATATATCCGTAATGACAATAAATGTCCTATTAAATAAGAGAGATGATTGGGTTCAATTTTTTTTTTAATTCCCAGCTATATGCTTTTGTAAGAGATATTTCTAGGGACTTCCCTGGTGGTACAGTGGGTAAGAATCGCCTGCCAATGCAGGGGACACTGGTTCGGTCGCTGGCCTGGGAGTATTCCATATGCCGTGGGGCAACTAAGCGCTTTGAGCTGCAGCTACTAAAGCCCGAACGCCTAGAGCTTGTGCTCCACAGCAAGAGAAGACCCAGCTCGTCGCAACTAGAGAAAGCACTCAAACAGCAACGGCGAGCCACCACAAACAAAACTAAATAAATAAAAGAAATATCTCTAAAACATAAAGACAAAGAAAGATAGAAAGTGAAGGTTGAAGAAAAAATGTAGACATATGTGTTTTAATGCATTTATATAAATAAACCAAGCAAATATTAACTCAAAAAAGCTAGCATGACTTGGGCTTCCTGCTGGCTCAGTGGTGAAGAATCCTCCTGCCAATGCAGGAGACACAGGTTCAATCCCTGATCCCAGAGGATCCCACACACCATGAAGCAACTAAACCTACGCGCCACAACTATTGCATCCGTCCTCTAGAGCCCAGGAACCACAGTTACCGAGGCCACAGGCTACAACTACTGAAGCCGGCACGCCTAGAGCCCATGCCCTGCAACAAGAGAAGCTACCGCAATGAGATGCAACTAGTGGCTAGCCCCTGCTCACCGCAACTAGGGAAAAGCCTGCATGGCAACAAAATCCCAGCACAGCCAAAAAAATGAAATAAATAAATAAAAATGATTTTAAAAAAGCTTTAAAAAGCTAGTGTGACCACATTAGCATTAGAAAAAAATAAACTTTATACTCAAGACTATTTTTATGAAATAAAGAATTTCATCATATAGTGATAAAGGAGCTAGCATAGTAGTTAAGGGTATATGCACTAGACCTAGATTGCTACTGCTACTGCTAAGTCACTTCAGTCGTGTCCGACTCTGTGCGACCCCATAGACGGCAGCCCACCAGGCTCCCCCGTCCCTGGGATTCTCCAGGCAAGAACACTGGAGTGGATTGCCATTTCCTTCTCCAATGCATGAAAGTGAAAAATGAAAGTGAAGTCGCTCAGTCGTGTCCGACTCTTAGGGACCCCATGGACTGCAGCCTACCAGGCTCCTCCGTCCATGGGATTTTCCAGGCAAGAGTACTGGACTATCTAGGTTCAAATCCTGACTCCACCACTCAGAAGCTGGGTGACCTTGGTCAAGTTACTTGCTCTCTCTGTCTTCAATTTTCTCATCTGTAAAACGGGGACAATAATTAATAGCACCTACTTCATAGAGTTGTTATGAGAGATGGAAGGCGCCTGGATGTCTGAGTCACCACCTGGGGGGAAGGCCAAGAACAGCACCTGGCCCGCATCAGTCTATGAAATGAGCGAGAGATACCTTGAGTGCATTAAGCTGTATTTTCAATGCTCTTGTATCTGAGTGCTGTTTTGTCCCATTGGTTTGTATCCCGCCCTCTGCCAAGAGAACACTGTCTTAATTTACTGTAACTTTTTAAAAATGTTTGAAATCTGATAGGACCAAATCCAGGGTGAAGACAGGGAGAACTTCTCCAAGACAAGGCAGTTTTTCATTTCTTTCAGGGGCTCAGTAGGTGCTGTGCAGGCATTTGTTGAGTGAATAAATGAAGCCAAAGAGGACATTAGAAATACAAAGGAAAAAGCAGACAAGATGAGACACCCCTTGGGCTCCAAAGAGAGGTCCCGGATGCTATAGCTGTTCTGGTAGGAGCCAGGGCCACAGTGGGAGGAGGGAGGCGGCTTTCAAACCAGACCCCTCTTCTCTGTCTCCCGAAAAAAGAGAAAATGAGTAGGCTTTTGAAACCAAGAGCTGGAGGAGGCTGGAAGCAAAAGCTGAAGCCCTGACAGCCTCACAGCCCTTCACAGCCCGAGACAATCCTCGCACCTCCAGCCCCTGGCAGAAGCTGCCAGGAGCCCCCAGCAGAGAGCAGGCAGGCGTCCCCGCATGACCCGGCCTCCCCGCACCACGCGGTACGGGGGAAGTGACAAGAGAGATTGGGGGAACAAAGCTATTCTAGCTGAGATATTTTAAAAATCCGCCCTCAAGGCAGCATCCGGTTGCTACAGCAACCCTAGCTCCTGGGGAGGCCTGACCACCCACTGGCTCCCCACCTGCCTCAGCCCAGGGGCGTCCTTGGGAGGCCAGAAGCTGCCAGCCCCTCGGGGACACGGAGGAAGGGCGGGGTTCCAGCACCAAGGCCAGGACTGGAGATCCACGTGGGTACCGCATGTCTGCTCGGGGCTGATCACTTTTTTCTGAACATGTGCTTACTACCTGTGCAGACCGACTCATGGACTCTTTGTATTCATTTGGCTCCTTCGAAACACAAAAAGGTAACTCTTTCACTCAGTCAGGCTGAGCAATGAAGCAGCTGCTTGTGGATTTGGTTCCAAGGTCTGGACAAAGCCCCAGAGAAAGGAGACCTGTCTGGGGTCTGAAGCCTAGTGGCCCGCCCTGCCCTTAACCTGCAGGAGTGGCCTGTAGTCACCTTTCCTTCCTGCACCCCACCTGGAAGGGCTCCTACCACCTTCAGGAAACCAAGTGTTAGCAAGGGAGAGAAGGGCCACAGAGAGAGCAGCTGCCAGCCACAGGGCAGAGCTGGGGGCACACACACACACTGTCACCCCATCCCTTCAGCATGGGGCTCCCGCAAGACCCTGCACGCGGCCACACCCAGCGTGGCTGGTGCACTCTCCCTTCACTCCTGGGGGCCTCCTAGGCCTAGGGAGTGCTCGCAGGTCTTAGTTCTGGCTTGCAGGATCTTTCAGTGACAGGAACTCCTAGTGTGGCATGTGGGATCTAATTCCCTGACCTGGGATTGAACCAGGGCCCCTGGCATTAGAAGCGCGGACTCTTAGCTACTGGACCACCAGGGAAGACGCATTGCAGGAAAGTTCTTTAAAGGGACTCCAGCGCCACCTGCTCCATCTTCATCCTCTTCTCTCCATGGAACATGGCTGAGATGCTGAGGCCATCCATGCTGCAGGTGGTTAGGCCTACAGGTCAGCACGGTGGGCAGCAGAGTCCTTGAGATGCCTGCCTCGAATGCCGTGATGATTAGACAGCGTTGGAAACACTGTGGTCAGGCTTCTGAGACAGGCAGCTGAAGAAAATCCTAAACAGCACGGTGTGGTACCTACAACAGCTCCTTCGTGACATCCACCATCTACAGACAGGAAGGAGCTGGAGAAGAGTGGGGATCCCTGCGACTGGGGCCCCTGCCCTCCCCCAAGGAACAGGAGGGAGAGAAACCACGCCTGCCTGTGGGTCTGCGGTCCTGCCACACGCCCAGCACGTGGGTGAGGGGACCCAAGAAAGCACCAGCATGGACAGTGCACGGAGCGCGTCTTTTAGGAGAAGATGTACAGTAAGGAGTGAACATAGGTCACGGGGTGATGGGGACCTCAGGGAAGATGATGCAGGACAGCAGAGAGAGCGATTTTGTTTTGTTTTCTGTCTTTGTTTGCTGCACCAGGAATCTGAGTTTCCCACCCAGGGATGGAACCCCTTGCGTCCTGCAGTGGAAGCTGGAGTCCTACCCGTTGGACCAGCAGGGAAGGCCCTGTTTTTAAAGGAATTGAGGGAGTCCCTCCTCAGATCCTGAAAAAGGGATGGAGCTTCATGGATGTGTGAAGTAAGGGAATGGCGAGTGCAGAGGCTCTGAGGCAGGATGGCCTGTGCGAGCCCTAGAGTAACCTGACTGGGGAGTGGGGAGCTGATAAGAGAGCAGATCAAAGCTCCGCTCTGACTGGGCCTGTGAGGGGTGTCAGGGCTGGAGGGGTTCTGCAGGCGAGGGTGGGCTGCCTGTGAGGAGGAGCGGCTGTTGCCTGGAGGTGGGGGAGGGGGGGTGTCTCCTGCAGGGCCTGTGGACATGGTCCTGCTCAGGGACGGGGCACATGTCGTTCGCCCTCCCCCTCGCCCCTCCCAGGAGCAGCCCAGGGAAGAGTCTGAAGGAGGGAGGGAGCAGCGGGCTGTGTCAGCTGCAGTAGGATGGGGACCGGGGCTGGCTGGGGGCGGGCACATGGCGGGTGGGGGCCACAATCCTGGAAGAGAGGCATGGGATGACCGGGATGACTGCGAGAGCAGCAAGGAACGTGAGACAGTTTCTAGAGTCACCGTAGGAAAGGCCCCTCTTTCTTTCCACATCAGGGAAGTGGTTAAGTCCGTGGTGAGGCCTGGACCAGACTCAGTCCTGCACAGACCGCTCGAGGCCCAGACTGCAGGGGACTGGGGTCCACGCTCTCACCAGTGCCTCAGGTCACCCACTCCACTCCCCTACCATCCTTCCACGAGGGACTTTTTAGTGCATTCCAGGCACAGCGTCACAAGACACAGCAAAACAAATATTTATTATTGTACAATTATTTTAACTTAAAAAAAAAAGGTCCAAAGTCTCTAGGCAGCAAGTTAAAACACCATATGAAACAGTGTCTGAGAGTCACAGCCCATGCTGGCAGCGGGCAGAGACCCACAGCACCTCCTTTCTGCAGAAGACCCCACAGGGTGAGGACGCTGTCTGCAGGGGCAGGGGAGGGGCTGGGGGGCAGCTGGCAGGCCCACCCCCATCCCACCCCCGTCCCGAGGCCCTAGACAGCCCAGCCCTCCTTGCGGAGGACTAGCCGCACGGCCTCCTGCAAGTCACTGACCACGTGGGCTGCCTGCAGGAGCTCGGGCCTGAAGCCGAAGTCCCGGTGTCCATGGAATGGACACCCCTCGCTACCCGGGGCGGGCGCGGTGGGGCTGGGGGCCTGGGGACCGTACACGCCCGTGCACACCAGGATGGAGGCGCAGCTCCGGGCCGCCCCCTCCTGCTGCGTCTGCAGGTGCTGGTGGAACAGGTTGGCCCCGTAGACGTCGGACATGGGGTTGTCGCTGGGGAGAGAGGACCCAGTTCAGTGTGGTGGGCAGCAGGCAGGGTGCTGTCCACTCGGGGTGGAGGGGGCCAGGGCATGAGCACAGACAGGGGAGGAGGGGGACATGAGGTGTGGGGGGCATAGGGCTCACCCCACAGCGTAGAGGCTCCGAATGGGGGCGGCCCAGCCCCGCCGCGCCGCCTGCTGCGCCAGCAGGCCCTCGGCGTACCGGTAGGTGAGGAGGCTGGGCTTGCCTGTGAGGCCTGTGTAGTGCAGCTCCCGGCCTGTCAGCTTGCGGTAAATGGCCTCCAGGCACAGCAGGAAGGTCCCGTGGCCGAACCTGCCAGGGAGGTTTCAGTTTTGACATTACTGAATGAACAGGTGACATCAAATTGGCTTTATAATCCATAAGTCACCTCCAGACATTCAGTCCTACATAACCCGCTCCCTTCACCTAGCGTCAGCAAACCTGAACTCTAGGAAGAAGGTTCCAGAAGACATGCCTGACCTCGAGCTGCGGAACTACCCTTTAGGAAAGCAGTGACAGCGAACACAGTGACCTGACCTGCCCCCTTGGGCGGCTGCACAGTGGCTCAGGGCTGGCCCCCGCACCAGCGACGGACCCACTGCACAGCTCACCTGGAGGCAGGTGGGGGAGAGAGGTCACTCGTTCGCCTGTGGCCCCAGACAAGCCCAACAGCACCAGCAGCTGCCCTTCCAGGGAGGTCACCTGGGGGTCAGCAAAACCGCAGTCTGTGGATCTGTGGGTCTGTGCTGTGCGCAGCTCGGCCGGGCAGGGTGGGGTGAGGGCCCTCCCCGGGGCCAAAGGCCTCAAAATCCTCTTCCCTCTCCCGCGTCTTACGGGCAGAAGGACACCAAGAAGTGGGAGAACCAGCACCTCGGGTGAAGGCAGGGAGGGGAGGGCACGGATAACAGGGGCTGAGCACCACTCGGGCTCCAAGAGCCAAAAGGAGCCGTCCTGCTGGACTCTGGCGGTCAGGCGGGGGGGTAACCCCCACCTCGATCCACCTTCCATGCTCAGTAAGCAGCAGTGTTCATTTTACTACTCAGTATGTTATGTGACCCTGGAGACCCCTCCCAGAGGCCACGTTACCATGGCAACCCGGGGCCTTGAGGAAGGGGTCTGAGCTCAGAGCACCCAGATGGCTGAGGAGCCACCAGCAGCTGGAGGCAGGGACCCCGTGTCCTCACCTGGGCATCTTGGCTTCAGCCATCCAGAGGAGGTCCGTGTTGCTGGCCAGGACGGGAAGGTGGGGGTAGGGGGCCGTCGCCAGACCCGTGCCAGGATTCCCGTCACTGAGGAGGACGTCTGTGATCAGCTGCAGGCTCGTCTCCCAGCGCACGGGCTCCCCCAGGAGGAGCACCCCTGCAGAGCGCGGAGCGTGAGCCATGGTCCGGGGAGCCCCTCGGGGAGTCCCGCCATGCCCGGCCCTGGAGAGGGCACGGGTCCCAGGAGGTGGACAAAGCTGAGCCAGGAGGAGCTCCTGAGGGCTCCTTCGTGAGTTCTCCGGGCCATCCCGAGGGTTAAAAGCAGAGAAGCAGCAGCGCCTGCTGGGGCCAGCTGCAAGACCAGGAGCCGGCCAGTCCACAGCCTGGCGGGCTCAGGACAGCCCTGCACAGTCAGGCCCCTCAGGTCTACCAACAGCTGACCCACAGGTCGGTAGGGTTTTCATAAACACGGATTTTTTTCAAAAAATGCAACTATCATGTTAGTCATGAGAAGACTGCATTTCATTTCTTCAAAACTTTACCAAGATTTATTCCCCAATCGGGAAAAGCACGTCACCAGTGACGACACTGCCCCTAACTTCTGAGTCACACCGAGGCACACCTACACACCTGTGACCACAGTGCATGGCACACCGAGGCACACCTACACACCTGTGAACATACTGCATGTCACACCGAGGCACACCTAACACCTGTGACCACAGTGGATGTCACACCAAGGCACACCTACACACCTGTAACCACACTGCGTTTGTCACACCGAGGCACACCTACACACCTGTGAACACACTGCATGTCACACTGAGGCACACTTACACACCTGTGACCACACTGCATGTCACACCGAAGCACACCTACACACCTGTGACCACACTGTGTTTGTCACACCGAAGCACACCTACACACCTGTGACCACACTGCATTTCACACCAAGGCACACCTACACACCTGTAACCACACTGCGTTTGTCACACCGAGGCACACCTACACACCTGTGAACACACTGCATGTCACACTGAGGCACACTTACACACCTGTGACCACACTGCATGTCACACCAAAGCACACCTACACACCTGTGACCACACTGTGTTTGTCACACCGAGGGAGGCACACCCACACACCTGTGACCACACTGCATGTCACACCGAAGCACACCTACACACCTGTGATCACACTGTGTTTGTCACACTGAGGCACACCTACACACCTGTGATCACACTGTGTTTGTCACACCGAGGCACACCTACACACCTGTGACCACACTGCATGTCACACTGAGGCACACCTACACACCTGTGACCACACTGTGTTTGTCACACTGAGGCACACCTACACACCTGTGACCACACTGCATGTCACACTGAGGCACACCTACACACCTGTGACCACACTGTGTTTGTCACACCGAGGCACACCTACACACCTGTGATCACACTGTGTTTGTCACACCGAGGCACACCTACACACCTGTGAACACACTGTGTTTGTCACACCGAGGCACACCTACACACCTGTGATCACACTGTGTTTGTCACACCGAGGCACACCTACACACCTGTGAACACACTGCATGTCACACTGAGGCACACCTACACACCTGTGACCACACTGTGTTTGTCACACTGAGGCACACCTACACACCTGTGACCACAGTGCATTTGTCACACCGAGGCACACCTACACACCTGTGACCACACTGCATGTCACTGAGGCACACCTACACACCTGTGAACACACTGCATGGCACACCGAGGCACACCTACACACCTGTGACCACAGTGGATGTCACACCGAGGCACACCTACACACCTGTTATCACACTGTGTTTGTCACACCGAGGCACACCTACACACCTGTGACCACACTGTGTTTGTCACACCGAGGCACACCTACACACCTGTGACCACACTGCATGTCACACCGAGGCACACCTACACACCTGTGACCACACTGTGTTTGTCACACCGAGGCACACCTACACACCTGTGACCACAGGGCGTTTGTCACACCGAGGCACACCTACACACCTGTGACCACAGTGCATGTCACACCGAGGCACACCCACACACCTGTGACCACACTGTGTTTGGTACATCAATGCACACCTACACACCTGTGAACACACTGCGTTTGGCACATCAATGCACACCTACACACCTGTGAACACACTGCATTTTTAGTTGTGACACTCCTGGGGATTCTACTTTTGCTATGATCATTTTGCTACTTAACTATGTCCTCTTGGGTAATTATTACATACTGAAATGCAGATTACCTTACTAAAAAAATTTATTTCTCCATACAATTACAGCTTTAAAGTGAATTAATCTTTGTGTATGGTGGTGGTGGTGGGGGTTCAGTCGCGAGTCATGTCTGACTCTTATGATCACATGGACTGGAGCCCTGCCAGGCTCCTCTGTCCATGGATTCTCCAGGCAAGAATACTGGAGTGGGTTGCCATTTCCTTCTCCATAACATTTGTGTATAGGAAAGTTATATTATCTATGAGATCACCTGGAATAGTAAGTGGGACAATACAGTATTTTTGTTACCCAGGCAGAACTGGGTTTAACAGGGCTGAGAAACACTGGACCAGGTTACCTTAGGTACCTTTCCACTTAAGATTTTCTATATTTATGATTTTTCTGGAATAACGAGGCAAGTGGCATGTGGAAGGAAAGATTAGCAGCTAACGTCTCAGAGGTGGTGAATGGCAGATGGAGACCAGAGCCCAGCGTCCAGCACCACACCCACACTGTCCGCATCACACAGGGACCTCATTACCTTCAATCGCAGGGAAGTCATTCCTTGGAAGCGGCTGCAAGAGACCAAGAAGAGGCCGTTAATGCCATGGTCACCTTCCACGCCTGGTTTCCAGGGGGTGGGACGTGTGACGACAGACAGAGGGTCCCTCGGTGTAGGCCAGGCCAAGGAAAAGCTGACAGGCCGAGGGGGAGGTCCTCAGGGAGAGGGTGAGAGCGTCCAGCCAGGTGCAACACGTGTCAAGGTCAGCCAGCAAGGATGGGAGGTGAGGGTGTGGAATCAGGCGGCCGAGAACGAGACGAGCCCGGGAGGGACAGGAGTCTGGTGTCACTCCAGGGGCGGGGCCCCCACTGACTGCCGTCTTGGGGCCCATTCCTTCCAGGAACAGCCGCCCAGGTCTCAGCTCTGCCAGCGACCAGCTGAGAACGTCCCCGGGGGCTGTCACTGCGCTGTCCTGAGAG